>NC_090239.1:17742156-18349656 GCF_024489055.1 Chanodichthys erythropterus
GTATGTGTGTGTGTGTGTGTGTGTGTGTTTATATACATTTAATTTAAATTCTGTAAAAAGCAAAGCATGTGTACATAAAAAAATCTTAATTTTATACAATTAAAAAAAATCTTAATTATAAATGAATATCATTTTAAATATTATAAAATAAATATTACAAATATATTTTTTTAGTAAAAAATGATGTAATTTTATATACATGTGTACACAGAGCAGCAATAAAAAAAAAGTCTAGAAAAACTATCCAAGGATCTTGTCTGCCACAAAAATGTAAGATCTTTATTTTCATTTGGAGCCTTTTCTTGGCACATATTGATATTTGATCGATTGTATTTTTTTTTTTTTTTTTTTTTGAATAGTCAATATATTGTGTATTAGATTTGCAGTGCTCCTAATCACACTAACCTTTCTTGTGTATGAATGGCTTGGGCACAGGGCATGAGTGTGGTTAACTTGGCTTTGTTTCACCTGTCGTGTTTGATACAGTCTCATCATCAAGGCACTCTTTCAGTATATACACATACCGTTAGCCCATCAGCTTTGTGTGTGTGCGACTGACACGAACATAAACAGAAAGTGAGTGAGAGTGCTTTAAGGATGGTATAAGGCTATAAAGAAAATAAAGAAGCTATAGATAGAGGGAGAGTGATAAGCACATCCTTGGCAGAGCACAAAGCGTGAGCGGCCGTCTTGTCTGGCTGTTCAGGTTGAGTCCGCAGGCTCAGTGCCACCTTGAAATTTCCCTCTCAATGCGATTTAATTAAATCCCCAATACCCAATTAAGTGAAAATATGCCTCTGCGTTCCTCTCCTAAAGTCCCTGACCTGAGCAGAGCACCTCCGGGAGGCCATGCCCGGAGTGGTGATGGGGAGGGGGCTAAATTAATAACGCAGATATGCATGTAACTGTGAGGCAAACCGTATGGATATTAGTTAATCCCTAATGACTCTTGGGATTTGGTTAATGAGGTACATAATTACATATACGGCACAATGTGATTAGCCCTCACATGGAGACGTGGAGCAGGGTCGAGAGGAAAAGGGGGATATATGGAGACCTCATGCAGCTTTAACAGGTGGTTGTGTTTGTGTGTCTATGTGTGTGTTTGATGTATTAATATGCTCTCCATACATCTATTGAGTTACACTGCCTCAATCACCATAACAGCAGCTCAGGGAGGTTGTATGCATAAGGATGACTGAAGTGCATTCTGGGTTACTGAAGGTTAACAGGGGGAACAGCTCACTTGATTCATTAAAATCATGCCAAAATAGCCAAACACAAGATTTTTCCCTGGTTCTCTGGTAATATACACTACCACTCAAAAGTTTGGAGTCATTTAGATTTTCTTTTGAAAGAAATTAACGTGGTTTCCACAAACATATTAAGCAGCACAACTGTTTTAATAATAAGGAATATTTCTCGAATACCGAAACAGTGGGAATGATTTCTGAAGTGTGACACTGAATCATGTGACACTGAAGATTGGAGTAATGGCTGCCAAAAATTCTGTTTTGCCATCACAGGAATAAATGTCATTTAAAAATATATATTACAATAGAAAACAGTTATTTTACTAATAATACTGTTATAATTTACTGTATTTTTATCAAATAAATGCAGCCTTTGTGAGAAAATCTTACAGATTCTAAACTTCAAAAGTCAAAATTGACAATTTTGTCATCAATTATCCATCCACATTTGTACCAACCCATATGACATCTGTGGAACACAAAATGAGAAGTGTGATGCTGTTGTTTTCCATACAAAGACCAAAGGCTGTAAAAGGTCTTGGATGTAGGGATGTGTAAAACTGTACATTTTGTACATTCTGAATGACTAGTCAACTAATTTGGTAAGGAAGCCTTGAAAAATTTGGCTGTATCATCACCATCACTAATGTGGATTCTAAACACAGCCCTTTAGTAGATTAATTGTATGACATTCTTTCTTTTGTGTGACACAAGATGGATGTTGCTAGCCAAACAACAACAATAAAAAATTATCCCTTTAAGTTAAACTTCTTTTTATAAAAAAAAGGAGAGTTTAGGTCATTGATTCTGATTGAGCCGCGTTCGAAGCCATTGTAAAATTCCCGAAAATGTACAGCTGACCGCATTACATAAGTATCGCTATCGCTGCGCCACTGAGTGTGTATGTTGCTGTGTCTGTCTTAGCAACGTAAACATATGTTTGTTCTCAATTGATTTTGTTCATTGAAGCTTACTGCATTATGTAGAAGAGTATGTGAGAGAAATATCAAGTTACCAAGTGTATTAACTGCATTCAGATTTAGCATTTTCCTTCAGGTCAGTCCTGTGTTCATAATAAAAAATATGTTTGAATGTCCGCTGCGATCTTGTCTTATTAACATTTAATGGGTTTTCCTGTGCCCTGCTGACACTGGCAGCGCTAGTCAAAGCATTTGTCATTTGCGTCTTGTTTCGTTTCAATGTAAAAGTCTTTGCGACTGAGTCACTTGCTCACTCGCTCAGTCAGGGACTCCTTTTTTCCAGTGGAAGGAAGGCTTTTAATGATTTTACTTCATGAAAGCTGCATTGATAGATATCTTTTGGCTTTAATATTTTTATTTTGTGGTAACCATTTTATAAAAGCAATAAGTTCCGTGAAGCCATGGTTTACAGTGAATTTATAACAGCTAAGGGTCTCTGTGTCGTGCCTAACAACGCCCCTTAGCTGTTATATATTCACTGCAAACCATGGCTTCTTGGGGTTAGCTTTATTTTATATATTCATGGAAGACAGAAAGTCAAGGGTTTGGAATGACATGATGGTTGATGTAAATGTGTAAATCTCGTGTTAGTGAAATTAGACACTCTGTTTACAAAAGAATCAATGACATTAGATGTTTAATGATTCACTTCAAACTAGCGAACATATTAACAATATCCTTCTGCAAAGGTTGTCCTGTGAAGAGAAAATCTAGTTCTAATTAAAGGAAAAAAAAAAAAAACAGGATAGTAAAAAAACACTGTTCATTAATGCAGTCTCTCGGATGGAAATCTATACCATCTCAGTACCACAGGGAAAGATGATGATAATACTTTTATTACGTTTTATTTTCTTAAGTCTTTGTGGGGTACTGGAATATGCCATATGGAAATTATGCATAATGATTACTTCATGAAAAAAAAAGATTACTTCTGAGTGATGCTATTATTTATTGCACAGTTACCAGTGTATTGTCTAATAATGTGTGCTTTGCAGCAAGATACAATATAGTAAATCATACAGGATTTCCCTGGCCCTATGCTAATTATGTGTTGTTTATCTTTATGTTGGCAAGTTTATTGTTTTATTATTGTAATTTATTTTGTTTACACATGCAATTAAATCCAGCTTTCAGAGCACAGATTTTTAGAGATACCACAGAGTAGTTTATATATATATATATATAATACAGCTTTTGTTGTGGACCTGAATTTGAGTTTGTTTAATTGGTGTAAACCTATTTCTGAAAGTGTTTCTGTGGAAGGGATGTATACCCATGTACTTTAAGAAGGGCTGGCGATTTAACATGTTAATTAGATTAATTCATTACGGTGAAAAAAAAAAGTAAAAATTAACACATTTAACGCACTTGCTCCGTCCCAGGCCTACGTAGGTTATCTGACATTTCACACAGTTGATTGATGGGCATCAACTGTGTGATGGAGGCTATAAAATTGTCAGAATGATTCAAGATATGGGGCAAAAAAAAATGCCTGTTTGAGTTTTTGTCTCATATTTACATCATATGATATAGATATAGTCACGCGAGCAACGAGTGCAATATCACAGGAGCACTGTTTTTCTGTCCAGAATAGCATGAGTGCAAATGCGATATTGATTTTATACAACAGTTTGATAAATAAGAAATTAATGGTGTGTTATTTTAGACACAATAAAGTCTGTTTTGCTCAGTTTTGCCAACGAAAATATAAAGAAGCAGACCAGTTCGTCTCCTAGCAACACACAGCACATTTCGTTTCTGAATCTGTGTTTTGAACGAATCGTGTGAACCAAGCTTGTTGGACTTGAAGCAGTGCTGAATAGATGATCGGTGTATGATATCAAAGTACCACAAGAGCATACGGTGCCGTCTGCTCTCTCGCTCTCGTGGTAATTTAATGTCATACACCAATCGGTCTGTGCAGTGCCGCTTCAAGTCCAAAATGTCCAATGATTTAATGGACCATTCATAAACAGAACCAGTTAAACAAAGACAAAACTGAAGTCATTGCGTTTGGAAACAAAGATGAAGTTCTCAAAGTGAACACGTACCTTCACTCTAGGGGTCAAACAACTAAAAATCAAGTCAGGAATCTTTGTGTGATTTTGGAGTCAGACCTGAGTTTCAGTAGCCATGTAAAGACAGTAACTAAATCAGCATATTATCATCTCAAAAATATTGCAAGAATTAGATGCTTGGTCTCCAATCAAGACTTAGAGAAACTTGTTCATGCTTTCATCACCAGCAGGGTGGATTACTGTAATGGACTCCTCACTGGTCTTCCCAAAAGACCATAAGACAGCTGCAGCTCGTACAGAACGCTGCTGCCAGGATTCTGAGCAAAACCAGAAAACATGAACACATCACACCAGTCCTCAGGTCCTTGCACTGGCTTCCAGTTGCATTTAGAATTGATTTTAAAGTACTGTTACTTGTTTATAAATCACTCAATGGTCTAGGACCTCAAAACATTGCAGATATGCTCATAGAATATAAACCTAACAGATCACTCAGATCATCAGGATCAAGTCATTTAGAAATACCAAGGGTTCACTCAAAGCAAGGAGAGTCTGCTTTTAGCTGTTACGCCAGCCGCAGCTGGAACCAGCTTCCAGAAGAGATTAGATGTGCTCCAACAGTAGCCACATTCAAATCTAGACTAAAAACGTATCTTTTTATCTATGCATTTGCTGATTGAGCACTGTGCTATGTCCGAACTGTTTTTTATTTTATACGTATCTTTTTATTCTTTTGATTCCTTTTCCTGTTTTTATTTCATTTTTACTGTATTTTATATCTTGTATGTATCATCTTGTTATTTCTGACTTTTAATGCATTTTAAATATTGTTGTCTGGTTGAAAGAGCTGGGAGAATTAGGAAGAAAGCATTTGTGATTAGGTTAAAATTTGGTAAATTTGGATAAGGGAACAAACCATGGGGAAATTTGAGCTGTGGTGCAAGGTTAAGATTTCTCTGGATTACAGTCAGGACACTCTCCAAAGGGGGAAATTTCCAAAGGGGAAATTTGAACTGCGTTGCATAGATGAGATATCTCCGGAAGGGGGATTAGGGCTGTGTGGTGCAGTTTGAGGTGTTTCTAGACTTCCTAGCTCATCCATCCAGATAGCAAAATTCTCTGTTTTTACTGTTATTTCTATTTCTATTCCTTATGTTCTATTTTTATTATTCTTCTTTATGTAAAGCACTTTGAATTACCATTGTGTATGAAATGTGCTATACAAATCAAATTGCCTTGCCTTGCCTTGCCTTGCCTTGCCTTCCGTGGACGACCTGGACGTCTCTGTGAGATGGTTGCAGTTCCATCTTTTTAAAATTTTTGTACCACTTTTGCTACAGTATTCTGACTAAGTAAAGCTTTGCTGATCTTCTTGTAGCCTTCACCTTTCTGGTGTAAAGAAATTATTTTCTTTCTCAGGTCTTGTGACATTTCTCTTCCATGTGATGCCGTTGCTGACAGCATGAAATGGGAAGGGGTTTTAACACACTTTTATAGTCAACTGTCTGCTGGACACCTGTGTAATGAATAATTAGACTCACCTGTGGTTGAATTCTTGTTAAATTAGACATTTGTAGTCTAAAATTTAGCTTTGCTCCACAGACTTTCAGTGGGGTGTACTCATTTTTGCATCACCCTAATTTGAGTAAAACTGAATGTTTTGTCCTCTAAGTTATGTTATTAACCTTAATTTCATGTTATAAGTTAAACAGATGTTAAATAAAACTTAGTCTTGTCCACATTTTGGAAATTGTTTTTGTGTTCATTGAGATATTGTTTAAAATGTTACTTTTTAAAGGGGGTGTAATCATTTATGCTGAGCACTGTAGCCTAGCCATGTATGAAACTTCAGGATTACAGGTGACTCATTGTTGATGGATGTTACTTCCTGACAGTCTCTGACATTGTAGGTATTGTACTGTCAGTTTATAACATTTCCCAAGTAACGCGTCATGGTTTAGCGTCATGAAGCTACCCGTCAGAGAAGCTGGGGTATGAGATAAAAAGCAGGATGTGGTGAGACATGAAAAGGCAAGTGTAACCACAGATTGTAAGATGCATGTAGCAGCGAGGGGCATCAAAGCCTAGGCTGCTCACGAGGAACTTAGTGCCCCGCCGTGGAGCTCAGATGTTTTATTCAATGCGCATGATCCTTTTATTGCTTCGCTGAAGCAGTACAGACCCCACGAACACATACTCACACACTCAAGTCCTGTGTATCGGCTCCCTTTTGTAGCATGTTTTCACTTAAAGTCAGCATGAAATGAAAATCAACTATTTACTTTCGTAATGCATGTTCCTGGTCTGACTCTGAATGATTTATCAGTTTTCCAAATGTATGGAATAATGTATTAAAAATGTCAACTTCTTAACATTGCAATTATAAGTTTAACTTTGCACCTTTTTTGTCATTTAATATTCTTTTTCACATTTATTTTTTCTTTTTAAATTTCATGTTGACTTTAAAGGGACCTGTTTGATTTGGGATGAAGATATTAAAATCTCAATCAATATCAGGGCAAATCTTCTGGTATAAGTGTTGAAAAGTGTTTATTTCATTTCCATAAAAGGACATTTGAAGGACATGTGTTTCTCTATAATAAAGATACACAAAGTGTGGTTTTATTATCTGTATCTGCATAACTGTATTTCCTTTAAACGTTATTTTTTTTAAACAGACTAAATTTATTAAAACAGTGGAGTGGACATTTTGTGAGAGTAAAATAACACATGTGTGTGCTCTGTTGAGATATGTTCAGTAATTTATCAGCACCTGTTTAACCAGTTTATCTGTACACCTGGCCAGAACTGGTTATCATGACAAGGTCGCCACTATTTGCATTCATGGCCTTTTCTAATGCAGCATTACAAACACAACATGCAAAGAGTTGCTTTGACATGAGACTAACCAATGCTGTCAGTTCCTGTTTATGGGCTGATTTTAACCTGTTCACCTGCACCCACAGTTTAGGGCACAGACCAAGACATGCAGATTATGGTTGTTAGTACATATACATGATTGAATAGTGGTCTTGTGTTGAAGCTTTTTTGTGTGTGTGTGTGTGTGTGTGTGTGTGTATGTGTGTATGTATGTATGTATTTTGTCAAGATTTAACAAGTATTTGTTGGTTAATTTGTGATGTAAATGACAGTTACCATAGAAAGCGTGGTCACCGATGATCATTCTGCATGTTAACATTCATCTTTGTTGAGAACAACATAGTGGAATGTTCTGACTATGATGGGTAAATCCACACTGATTACTTTTAGATGCATAAAACCATCTGTATGTCACTATTTCATTCATGAGTCGTGTAGGATTGTGTGCATGTGCATACTACTTCATACTCTCTTCTGAATTACCATAAATGGATGTAAAAAGACTTCTTAGTTTATCCTTGAGTTTTCATGCATTAACAAATATATTTATATAAAATAAATGTTTTGTATGCATGTATATATACATATGAAAAATGCTGGGTTAAAAGTAACCCAAGTTGGGTTAAGTTTGACCCAATCTGCTGGGTAGTTTTATTTAATTCAACTATTGTTTAAAAATTACTATATACTATCCTTTTATTTATTTAAGCCAAAATAGGTTGGAAATTAGCATTTATTAATATGTTCAATAAATTAATATTTATTAGTAGGTTTAATAATGATTACATAATAAACATTTATTAAATTGTGTATTAATAAATGTTCACCTTTTGGTTATTACTGCTGCCTCCAGTAATTATGTCTGATTTTTAATTTCCAACCTATTTTGGGTTTTTTTTGTGCCAGTCATATAGTAATTTTTAATCAATACAGTTGAGTTAAATAAAACTACCCAGTAGGTTGGTCAAACTTTTAACCTAACTGCTGGAGCAAAACAACCCAGTCACTGGGTTTGTACATTTTAACCCAAATTGGGTTGTTTTTAATCCAGCATTTTTTTAAAGTGAAGGTTTTTGTTTGAGAGAGTTTTTTTTTTGTTAATGTAAATCACAGTGCGTAAATTGAAAGTGCTGTTTGCCCTTTTTAAAGCCTGTTTTTTGCAACAATATTTCCTCAAGAAGCCCCATTTGGGTCTGCTTCAACATTATAAATCTGCTTCAACATTATAAATCTGTCCTCTAAACCTGGTCTCTGACTTTCTTTGTTCCTTCTTTCATATCCAAAGAAAAACATCTCTGTTCTGAGCTTCTGAGTAAACCGAGAACAGCTGCAGTTTATTTCTAAATTCAAACAAAATTGCCCATTAATTGTGTTATGAGCAATAATTCATTCATTGATGAAATGCTCATTAGTCTGAACAGCTGGTGTCTAGTGGAGGTGAGAAAGAGATGGAAATTGTTCTCTTTTTAAATCAACGGAAGGGTATGAAAGACCTTGACTGTTGTGTATATGATATTATGTCAGCTCCCCAGCTCCATCATCTCATCACAGAAAGGGAAACTAGCATTTCAACTGAAGATTTACAAACAAATCAAAACGAGTGACTGAACCACAGAATTTCATTTTTGGTTGAACTCTCCCTTCAATCCTGCTTTCACCTGCTGGCAGTGGAGGCCTTACTGAGCCATAGGATTTTATCAAAAATATCTTAATTTGTGTTCTGAAGATGAACGAAGGTCTTACTGGTGTGGAACGACATGAGGGTAATTAATGATATACTTTTCATTTTTGGGTAAACTAGCCCTTTAATGTATAGGTGGTTTGTTTGTGTTTGGGCCCCTATAGGCGGGGCTGAGGTACTGCACCAGTCATGTGGGGATTGACGGTTGACCGCCGTTCGCTGCTGGAGTGATGTAGGTGGAGGAGGCACAATATTTACCTCATCTGTTCAAATGATGGCGTGTTGAGAGAAGAAGGCATGGTAGCATGACGTTTACTAAAGAACGATGCAATGAGGCCCAAAGGCCTCACGGAATCTCCCAGCCGTGACTGTTTGTCTGAGAGAGCGCTAACTCCCATTAATGATACGCTCTTGACAGAGAGCCACTGCCTTTTTGCTGTGTGTGTGTGTGTGTGTCTTTCTGACTCTATAAGCAGCATTCCTCCTGTGAAACCAGAGTCATAGAGAGTGCTGAGGAAGAATGGAAGCCATTCAGCCGCACCACTTAATCAGACTCCCTCAGCGTCCCTCGCCTCCTGCGGCGTCCCTCGTCGTGTGTCTCAGGTGCACAGCCCCTCCTTTTACTCTCCATTCTTTACCATTTTTTGTTTCTCTTCCAATATGTCAATCTCTATTTTTTGTTAAATAAGATGCTGCACAGCATAACTGTGTACATTTCAATCATGGATGAAAAAATATCTTAGTTCTAAGAAATTCCTTAGAAATAATAATAATAATATATTATTATTGTTATTATCATTACTTTGAGAAGTACATTTTAGTATGCAGTAGTGATAAACCAAACTTGTTGGTGATTGTCGTGATCTTTAAGTTTTAGTTTCAGTATCAGTGTGTATTTGACGGTAGTTTTTCTCAATTAAAATGGTGAAAAGCTTATGAAGTGACTCTCAGAATCAGCTCTGGAGATGTTCATGTCCTCATATATTGAGACGGCAGACAGTGAAAACACTGTGATTGTCACGTGTGTGAATTTGTGTATCAGACGAAACCTCGCCGTTCATTCACACAGAGACATGCAGAAATCACTTTTTATCGCATTTATTTCTGCTGTGTGATTGGTTGTTCGATTAATCCATGTCGCGTAAAAATGTCCAGATCCTATTAGGGCTGACCCTGAATAGTCGACGATTCAAAGCTTCGACAGGAGGAGCCTAATTGGAATACCAATCTCACAGTCGAATCTTCGCAGAGGTGTTATGAAACGAGATATGGGGGTGCTCAATATGATTTTTATATAGACCTACCGGTTTTCTCCCAATAAGTTAATATACAGCCTATTACGATAATGCTATTAATAAAAATGTGAAAAGAAATCTTCCAATAAATATTTTAATGTGCGTTAATAAATCCATCCACCCCTGTGACAGATTTAAGTTTCACTTCCATGATCCGTGACCAACAGAGGGCTTCTTGGCGGCAGGGATTAAATCTTTAACAATGTCTGAGATAAGAAAATCTAAAGTGTGGAATTGGATGCACTTTGAAATGGTAAAAGATCCAAAAAAAGTAAGATGCAAGTTGTGCCAAGAGCTCATGTCCCACCACTCAACAACGACAGACACTGCGGCACGCTTCTGCCTGCCAACGCCAACGAGTGACTAGCGCGCTATTTGAAAAGACTCAAACGGACATAGGCAGATCGCGTGAAAGACTGGATTTTTTTTTCTATCAGGTAGGGTACAAGTGATTTCAAAACTTTTCAGCCAGTTCTAATTTAATTTTTGGATGCTATGAACGTTTAGCTAAAAAGACTGCCAACTCCAGTTTAACTTTTATTGTCTCTGCAGTTAAAAAGACAAAGTTGACAATTCTGGCTATAATTCTGGTTATTTTAATAATTTCTTTAGTTTTAATTTATTTATTGATCACTCTGGGTTATCAAATTTAACTATTTGTGGCTTGTTTTGAATATGTTCCCCTGCACTTCTGCACTTTTCCCAAGGCATTTTGCACTTGTGACTTGATTATAACCATTTGATTTTTTTAATGATTATTTTTATTTATTAGAAAGGTATATTCTGTTCTAATTCAATTCTGTAAATTAATTTGATTGTTTTTCGGTGCATCGATGTTGCGCTGTAGAGTTAAAGCTTGCTGGCAGAGGCAATTTAGCTGATTTAATTTGATTTGCCGACATGTGAAATGCATTCCTATCTGCATTGTGGCCTTTCTGTAGTTATTTATATATATATATATATATATATATATATATATATATATATATATATATATATATATATATATATATATATATATATATATTTAGGTTTATTAATCCAAAATGTTTTTATTCTTTTTCTTCTATATCTTTGTGTGGTGTTCTGCACATCGGCTGTGAATGTTTATCCACATCGCCTTTCATTTCAGTTCAAAAAATATAAAAAGTCATTGTCAGTTTTGTCTATCACTTGACAGGCACTTTGGTCACTTTATTAGAAAGTTGTTTCTATGTGCTGTGTGTGAGAGAAAATAATTTTTTTCTTAAGGCCCGGGTATAGGCCTTACTTACGTTTCCAAATCCTGCTCCATCTCGTGCACAGTCTTTCAAAGTAGCCTATATATTTGGCCTTTAGCGCGTAAAGAGTTTTTGTGCACTATCGAGTGGAATTCTGTATTTCAAGCTCCCCCCCACCCCACCCCCGCTCACACATATATGATTTGACTATCAGTCAACTATAGGCAATCTGATTCGGCTATGTAAATCCATAGTCGGGGACACCCCTAGAACCTATCATTGTTATCAATGTAAATTTTATCACGGTCTCGATCTGATATCATTAATCGCCCAGCCCTAAAGCTGAAACATTTTTACATGATTTATTAAATTACCCCTTTAGCAGATTTTGACTCATACAATTATTTTTTCCAACCCCAGATTAAAAGGTGCCGTCTTTTTAAAAGATGTAATACAAGTCTAAGGTGTCCCCTGAATGTGTCTGTGAAGTTTCAGCTCAAAATACCCCATATATTTTTTTTATTCATTTTTTTTTTAAACTGCCTATTTTGGGGCATCATTAAATATGTGCTGATTCAGGCTGCGGCCCCTTTAAATCTCGCGCTCCCCCGCCCCCGAGCTTGCGCTTGCCTTAAACAGCATAAACAAAGTTCACACAGCAAATAAAACCCGCAAAATGGATCTTTACAAATTGTGTTCATCATGCAGTATGTCTAATCGCGTAAGTATAGTATTTACATTTGTTTACATTTGATTCTGAATGAGTTTGATAGTGCTCCGTGGCTAAAGCTAACATTACACACTGTTGGAGAGATTTATAAAGAATGAAGTTGTTTATGAATTATACAGACTGCAAGTGTTATGATATTTTCAAGGATTTTTTGCAGTGTTGACACCGATATTAACTTCCTCTAGTGTGTGAACGTCAAGTGTGCTCACACCCCAGAGGATTTAAGCATGCGATATCACCACTGCCCTCACTCGCAGGTGTGCGGCCACAGGTGTTCTTCCTGTGTTGGTTAATTGAGGCTTTTTTGTAACACAAAGCCCTTCAAGTAATGTTATCTTCCAGCACCTCTTTCCTCTATACCTTCCAGTCTTTTCTTCCTTTGTTCTTGTCTCTTTCTTTATCTCTAACCTTCTCTCTTTCCACTCAATCCTGTGGCATCTGAGCTGTCACTGTAAGCTGTGGCAGTAAGGTGTGAAAAAGTAAATGCTTATTTAATAGAGTTTGATGAAAGGAAGTGAATCATGAATCCTGACTCATAAATTATCTCGTTTTTGATGCATTTGTTCATGTTGGTTATGTTTAAAGTTGATGCTTATAAAGTTCATTGAACTGAAATCAGTAAAACAATCTCACGTTCAAAGATCAGCTACTGTATAGCGTTACAGGAGATTACAGACGACAGCTCTGTGAGGAAACCTGAGCGTTATTGAATCAGTATGTATGTCAGAGCGCGAGTGCCACTGTAGCTGTGTAACACTGTAACCTGTTTCCCTCTCGCTCTCTTTCTCTCACTTTCTCCACCTCTAATGCACAGAACAGTGGCGTCTTTCTCCCACAACCCAAAGTGTCGGTTTCATCCTCGTCATCTTTAGACACGGATTTTGCCAGCGGTGTTCTAATCATGCCCAGAACACACTGTGGCACTCTGCTCGGGGGGGGGAAAGAGAATGTACCTGATGTCTAGAAACTGAAAACCATTTGCTCAAGTGCAGTACATCTCTACAGAATTCCTTGTTGGATGTTAGAATGTGTTTGAATTTGTTTGTTTGTTTTTTACAATACCATAACCCGGCGAAAGTGTTTCCATTGACGAGCTGCATTGTATTATTTGCACTTAGCATTGTTTTCCCCATCAGAATCGACCAGTGGCCCATTTTTGGATCTTGGCTCTCCAAATGTGGACCATTGTTTTATCTGACTACATTATTTTCTTTGTATTTTATAGAGTATTCTTAAAGGTTTTTCAAAGTCTTAATTTAGCATTCTTGTGTCTACTAGAACAAGTTTTTATGCTTGAATGTTCAAAAAACATTAATTTTTTACATTTCACATTGTTGCTGCACCTCTCTTTCCAGTCTGTCAGTAACGCTCTGTTAAGTTCCCGGTCTCTAAGCCCCTCCTTCTGGAAAAAGGGCAATGTGTCCTGATTGATCGGCTGGACCAGTGAGTTGTGATTAAGTCAACCGTTTTTGAAGTGTCATGACACTTTCCATAACCAACACACTGAGTGAGATTAGTGAGTTTCAACACACTACTAATGCAACTCAACCATACCTCATCTCTTTTTTTTGTGTATGCCTTATTATTTAATAAGGTCATTAAACAATAACTGTGACTATATCAACATGAAATATTGTTTATGATAAAAGCTGAGACTAAAATGTAGTTAATTTTTTTTTTTTTTTTGTCAAAATGAAAGAGGAGACAAAATATTACAGACTGCTAAATAAGCCTTTAATACGATCTTTCATGCTTGCGGTAGTCAGATACAGTAAAGAGTTTAAATCGCCCAATCAGAGCTTTTCTGTTAAAATTATATATTTTCTGTCCAGTGTTTTACTTAATCTTTGCAATCTGGCAACCATGTGCATGCGCTCTCGCTACACTGCGGAAGAAGCGCAAATGATCTGAAAAAAAAAAAAAAAAAAAAAAAAAATAAAATAAACTGTAGTGTAGCAATCTTTATTTGAGATATTCTGCTTTCATAAAAGTGTCATTCAGTCAGGCTCTGTTATGTCACTCACGATTTGCTGCGACTAAATCTGCGATCAGATCTCCTCAGTGATGAACTGTAATAAATCCAAACATGGTTCTTGACTATTGTTTGTGATTGTGGTTACTGAATAAATGCATTTGCGCAACCTCTGTGTGACAAAACAAAGTCTTTTTTGCTGTTTAAATGGAAAAACATTAATGTTTTCATAATGTATAGAGTGTTAATTTATATGATAAATAGCCTATAGTACACTGAATCAGGTAAAATAAACCATGCATATGAGTTGACATTCTCTTGATTTGTGCTTACAGGTGAAAGTGCAATAATCCTAATGAAATGTAAAAGAAAAAAGACAATTGTTGCGATTATGATTTTGAGCAAAATAACCAGTTTAACCATTATGCAGCAAGACCAAAATGTGACATTGACTAAAACTGCCCAGACATTTAGACTAAAACTTGACTAAACATAACAAGAGAAGGTTGACTTGACTATGATAAAAAATAAAAAGTACATTTGACTTAGACTGTCTAAATTAAAGAAAAAAAAAATAGCTGACTAAATTAACACTAGTTTTAAGGAGTTCAAAAACAGTACTTACTGATATCAAGAAAAACTCATTAAAGAAAGTTGAAAATGTAAAAAAAAAAAAAAAAAAAAGTGTAAGCTGAAATGATACTGTCCACACAGAAAACAGCACATGTGCAAGTGATTTGAGTGCTTAAAAAGAAAGGTCCACTGATTTATGCCCTCAACTGTGCATGAGACAAAGCAGAATGTGGATACCTGGGCCTGTAATCTGATTCTACTGTACCCTACTGTAAATCCAGTCATATCTGTTTCACAGGGAAGAATGAGTTGAGAAATTGAACTCTATCTGCATTAGTTATCATCACCTTCTGTGTCATTATCTTCAAGACTCATACAGCACCTACCTTTAGTCATTCTCCTCTACCAATGTTCGGCCTGGATACCTGAGTGCAAAGATCATGTGTAATGTGTGCTTATAGCAGCCAACAACTGCCAGCCATGTGTGTGTGCGCATGTGTGTATGTGTGTGTACTCTGCCTCTGCTGTTAGTGTTGTAGATTTTTTATTTTTTTTTCTAGAGGGCCATCTGTTCTCTCAAAGACTCTCAGATTCCATATGGCCATGATGGAGTGGACACATTCTGATGAAGAACCACTAGTGACGCTTGGCACTTGCCCACCCAAAAGGAAGGTCAAATAAAGTATTAGCTTAGAGATATATATATATATATATAATTTTTTTTTTTTTTTTTTTTTTTTTCTAAATTAGATTAAAGGTGCCCTAGAATTAAAAATTGAATTTACCTTGGCATAGTTGAATATCAAGAGTTCAGTACATGGAAATGACATACAGTGAGTCTCAAACTCCATTGCTTCCTCTTTCTTATATAAATCTCATTTGTTTAAAAGACTTCTGAAGAACAGGCGAATCTCAACATACTCAACGACTGTTACGTAACAGTCGGATCATTAATATGTACGCCCCCAATATTTGCATATGCCAGCCCATGTTCAAGGCATTAGACAAGGGCAGGCAGTATTAACATCTGGATCTGTGCACAGCTGAATCATCAGACTAGGTAAGCAAGCAAGGACAATAGCGAAAAATGGCAGATGGAGCAATAATAACTGACATGATCCATGATGACATGATATTTTTAGTGATATTTGTAAATTGTCTTTCTTAATGTTTTGTTAGCATGTTGCTAATGTACTGTTAAATGTAGTTAAAGTTACCATCGTTTCTTACTGTATTCACGGAGACAAGACTGTTGTTATTTTCATTTTTTAAACACTTGCAGTCTGTATAATTCATAAACACAACTTCATTCTTTATAAATCTCTCCAACAGTGTTTAATGTTAGCTTTAGCCACGGAGTACTATCAAACTCATTCAGAATCAAATGTAAACATCCAAATAAATACTATACTTACACGATTAGACATGCTGCACGACGAACACTTTGTAAAGATCCATTTTGAGGGTTATATTAGCTGTGGCAACTTTGTTTATGCTGTTTAAGGTAAGCTCTGGGGGTGGGGAGCATGAGAATTTAAAGGGGCCGCAGCCTGAATCGGCGCATAGTTAATGATGCCCTAAAATAGGCAGTTAAAAAATGAATAAAAAAAAATCTATGGGGTATTTTGAGCTGAAACTTCACAGACACATTCAGGGGACACTTTAGACTTATAATACATCTTTTAAAAAGACGTTCTACGGCACCTTTAATAATACAATTCAAACCTAGTGCTTTTTGCTTTAAAATCAAAAAGGCAAAAAATAGACCAAGTCATCACTTCAGTTCATAAATATCTCCCAACCAAACAAAGTGTATTTTAGTGAATGTGCATTGTTTCATTCATTTGAAATGCAACATTATTTTTCCTTATAAGTTTGTGTTTTTTTTTCTAAGCGCAAAAACAAAACAAAAATAACAACTTTATTCAACAATATCTTCTCTTCTGTCATTCTCATTAGTTGTTTATGTCCAGCGCTTCCAGGTTCTATGTCAGAACGCTTGCTCCTGTGTCAGCATCATATGTATGCGTCATAAGCATCATATGCAGCATCATCACATATACCTCTCCAGTGCTTCCCACAGGTTTGAAATGTACTTGTGGTGGTAGCCGGGTGAAAAATCCTTCTATTACCCACGACACAAAAATGGTCTACTACAAGTGACAAACAAATGTGTGATATTTTTTTTTTTTTTTTTTTTTTTTTTACAGTTTTTATTTATTGAAATTAATTTTAATTGCATAGCATACTATTACCTTTAATTACATACTAATATTATGCATTATTATGCATTGTAAATTATGCAAAATTACAGCATTTAAATGGTTCTCCTTTTCCTATGTTCTCCTTGCTGCCATATAGTGTCTCTCTCAGTGAATGGGACACAGATTTTTACTATTGAAATTTATAAAATGAATAATATATGTGTCAAATAATGTTCTTAGTCTTTTCTTCCTGTGGGGGAGACTACAATAAGTTACTATGAATTAAATGGAAATCAAATTAAATACAATTTATTGTGTAACCAAAATACCAAAAATGCCCAAAAGAAAAAGAAAAAACTTAGCGTGTGACTTTTAATTATAAACAAGCCCAAAATACACCGGGACTCTTATTTTGAAATGTCTGTACTATTGCAGGCTGATCCTTCAGATTCTTACAACATTTTATATAAAGGCCATAAAGTAGACATTGTAATAATTCATCAACTTGAGTTCATTAGCAATCGCTTGGCATAAATATTCGCTTTTCATTGATTGAAAATCACTTTGAAGCAGACTGAAGCGCTGTTGCGTGAGCTTGTGGAGCGCACAACAGCGTCGCCTTGTGACTTTGCAAAATGCAGCACCCGTGGGAATGTTAGCGGGAGTAAACAGTTCTGACGGGGACATAACGAGCAGGTATGAAACGACTAGTTAATCGATCGCGGGTGGTTTCGTTATCTTGAGCGGATATAAAAGTGTAAGAGGATAAAAATGTGTCTCCAAATATACCTTGGCAACCCGCCCAAGTAAAGCCTATGTGTGGGAAGCACCGCTCTCGTATTTCATCAAAAATATCTTAATTTGTGTTCCGAGGATTAACGAAGGTCTTAAGGGTGTGCCATTTTTGGGTGAACTAACCCTTTAAGGTCCAAAAATAAAGCACCAAAAGTACCATAAAAGTGTGAGATTCCTCCCACTGAGATTCCTCCCATTCAGTGATTTTGGTTTAAGAACAAATCTTTTAAGCGGTTCTTTTGAATGAAGCAAGAGAGAGTAATTGGGTGCCATGTGTTGATTGCAGAGATACAGACCGACCGATTCAGCTGTGAGAAGGAAAGAAAGGACTGAAGAGGAGGCCTCATCCTCCTTTCATCCTTTTCCTCTGGTTTTCTCTCTCCCTCATTTCTCCGGTCCTCCCCTGTGTGCGGTTATGATCAATGTTTATGCTCCATAATGTTTCCTGACTCTCCCGAGGCATCAGTGCAGGAGGGATTGACCCGTCTCATGCAATGTTAGTGGGCCACGTTGAACTGCTGTCCTGTTGATTAAGTGCCGGGGGCTGGCGCTTCTCATTACGGCTACACGCGAAGCCCAGGCTGCCAAATGTACGGAGCATGTGCGAGCAGTCTCACCGCAAGTGCTCTGGGAATTGAAGTCCATTTCCTCTGTACGCCACCTCACCTTAAAAGAGTAAGAAATGGCGTATTATCTTATAAAAAAGGGGTCGTTTGTACTTTAGGTTGTGGTGTTCAATGTGGCCCTCAGGGGCCACACCTACAGCGCTGTGGGTTTGGTAAGGATGCAATGTATAATATATGCAGCAAGCCCCAAATCTGAGGAAGAAGGAGGTAGAACCCTATTACCCACAATCCACAAGCAGAGGAAGCACAGTGTTTACCTAAAAATAAATAGACAGAGTGATCCTCAGAGACTTAGTCTTATACATGCACATTTATTAAATACAGACAGAGGCCACATAGCTACACATTTCCAAAAAGCAAACATATATGCACAAACAACCCGATTAAGATACACAGACATATACAGACACTCTGCACATAGACTTGGAGGTATACAGGAAAATGATAAATTCACTGCTAAAAGCTGTTGGACACCTAGTTTTTCATCTTGCTCCTTCTCTCCTGAATGTAGTGTGTAGTAAAGTCCTTGGCTCTGTGAAAGGACGTAAAGTGAATGCAGGGAAAAATGATTAAGTAACTGTTTCATTTTATACCTTGGGGCAATTTGCCACAAACCCTTCATCTCCTGGCCTTCCTCCTTCACATGTATTTGCCTCTTTTCTTTTACTGCGTTATCTGCTTCACATATTTGAGCCTCATGTTGCATCATTCTTTAGCCCTTTTCCGACTGGGACTTGTTTGTTTTGAGGAATTGTGATTTTGTTTCACAGGTGTGAACTTTATGATTTTTATCCCGTCCGATCAGACATGTCTTTTCTTGCAACCTCTGTAAATATTAGAACAAATTACATACTGTTTTTCAACTCAGATGTCCTCTTAGAGGTTTAATCCGGTCTGGATAGGATTGTATGTGATTTCCTTCTTTTTTTTTTTTTTCTTTTTTTTTTCTCTTCATTTTTAATGTCTGGTTCATTTTCATAATTTAATCTATGAAAACTTTATGGATAAATTAATAGTTAGTGGTACTGCTGGCATCACATCAGATTAAAATTTAAATAAATTACTGTAATTGAATTAATATTTTTTTAATGATTTAAAAAGTATTTTAAAATAATAGTAATAATTAATCCATTATTATTTTACAAATAATAATATTTTTTTTAATTGATTTTAAATAATAATTCAATATATTCAATAAATAAATGCTAATTAAAAAAAATGTGTTGTGAATCATTGAATCATTCATTCAGCTTATTATTGAAAAATTAGTCATTCATGATTTAAAGGGATAGTTCACCCAAAAATGAAAATTTGATGTTTATCTGCTTACCCCCAGGGCATCCAAGATGTAGATGACTTTTTTTGTTCAGTCGAACGCAAATTATAATTTTTAACTGCAACCGCTGCCGTCTGTCAGTCAAATAATAGCAGTGATTTGGAACTTGAACAATAAGAGTCGAAAAAACTTCCATAGACAAATCAAAATTAAAACTTGCGGCTCGTGACGGCACATTGATGTCCTAAGACACGAAACGATCGTTTTGTGCGTGAAACCGAACAGTATTTATATAATTTTTTACCTCTAATACACCACTATGTCCAACTTCGTTCAGCTTCCGGCTAGTGAGGTCTGATCGCGCTCTGACAACGGAAGTGATGTCTCGCGCTCATTGAAGTATATGGGCGAGACATGACTTCCGTCACCAGAACGTGTTTTTTGACCTCACAAACAGGAAGCTGAACGAAGTTGGACATAGTGGTTTATTAGAGGTAAAAATTATATAAATAATGTTCGGTTTCTCGCACAAACCGATCGTTTCGTGTCTTAGGACATTAATGTGTCGTCAGGAGCCGCAGGTTTTAATTTTGATTTGTCTAAGCAGTATATGGGAACTTCTACTATAACAGTAAATAAAACTTGCTATTATTTGACTGACAGACGGCAGCGGTTGCAGTTAAAAATCATAATTTGCGTTCGACTGAAGAAAAAAAGTAACCTACATCTTGGATGCACTGGGGGTAAGCAGATAAACATCAAATTTTCATTTTTGGGTGAACTATCCCTTTAATATTATTCTTTATTAAAAATAAAGAGTTTCAGTGAGTTAAATTAAAGAGTTAAAGAGAAAGTGATTTCCCCAATAATGACAGATGTATCTTCCTTTTTTTTTTTCTCCATCCTCCATAATTTATATCAAGCTATAGAAAAATGGCAGAAATAACAGCTTAAAGGATTAGTTATGTTTAAAATGAAAATTACCGCAAGATTTACTCACCCTCCAGCCATCATAGGTGCATATGATTTTCTTCTTTCTGATGAACGCAATCTGAGTTATATTAATAAATATCCTGATGCGTCCAAGCTTTATAATGGCAGTGAACGGGACCAATGAGTATGAAGCTCAAGAAAGCGCTTCCATCCATCATAAATGTTTATGTGAGAAAAAAAATCCATATTTAAAAAGTTATCAAGTAAAATACCTAGCTTCCGCCAGACTGCCCTCCATATGACATGGAGGGCAGCCATGCCCAACTTAGGAAGAAAGCGTAATTTCATCAGAAAGAAGAAAGTCATATACACCTAGGATGGCTTGAGGGCGATTAAAGCTTGGGGTAGTTTTCATTTTAAAGTGAACAATTCCTTTAAATTAAAGAGTTTTAGTAACACTCCAAAAACATTTTATTATGTATGTTTATCTGTATGTATGTTTTTTGTCTTTTCATAAACAAGATGAACTCAAATGACGAACTGAACCAACTACTTTACTTCACACAGAAAATGGAGCTAAACAGTCCAGAGAGGAGGGTGTACTGCAACATGTGCGACTGTGCTCTGATTTTTGATGGGCTGAGAGGTTATTGCCTGGAGATGTGGAGTGCGTTGAACATGTGCATGTTTAAGGCAGCATTGCAGGAATTTCCACACAGCTCCTACATCTGTGTATTATGGATTTGAAGGTACAATATGTACGTGTACTAGGGGTGCTAATACGATCCAGGACCACACAGGCGTGGGAGGATGGGACCCGGCTCCGGCACCGGGCCAAAAAAATCACCCCTCTCCCACAGGCGCCGTCATCCTGGTGAGCGCCGCCACCTTCTCGACTTTCAAGGCTGCACAACATCCGGGAGAGGGCCCCTGCTCACCCACCCGGCCCAGCTACCCACCCGCCAGCACCTTTAGTCTCAGGGGTGCGTGCGAGCTCCCTCGGCACTTCGTATGCCACAGCGCCCGACATTTATAGCTCATTACAGAGGTGACTGAGATGAGGAGGTGATGGGTGGAGGTGACAGGTGGGGTGGTGTATGTGGGGAGAGCGAGGTGATATAGGGGCGTGTGGCAGGAGGAGAGCAGCGTGTGGCTGCTCTAAGAGGCGGGTCGCCTGCATCCCACTGGATGGGGCCAAATGAAGCATTTACATGCTGGTCTACAGTGTGTCATTTTTTTTTACAGTACAAGTGTGTACGGTACTGCTTTTTCTCTTTATAAATGTGGCCTTATTTATTTCGCTGGTTTTATTTGCCCTGGTGTTTATGCATTTGGCCGGCAGCTGGTGTGTTTTATTTGTGCCTTGCTGATGCTTGACTTTACGGAGTGTGTGTGTGTGTGTGTGTGTGTGTGTGTGTGTGTGTGTGTGTGTGTGTGTGTGTGTGTGTGTGTGTGTGTGTGTGTGTGTGTGTGTGTGTGTGTGTGTGTGTGTGTGTGTGTGTGTGTGTGTGCACAGCAACGACTGGACATGTTTTTCTGTATTTTATGAGAACTTACAGGACACAAATGCCGCTGCCGGCAATAAACACATCAGTTTTCTCTCAAAGCGACAGGCGAGCTGTTCGGCAGAACCATGAGAAATGATAGAAATTCCTAAGATCCCCTTTAACCCAGTTACATCTTGCACAACTTAATGCAACTCAAAAGTGTGTCTGATGTTGTGGTATGTGATGTCATTTTTAGGTACATATTAAAAGTGGAGTCAAGGGAAAACCTGGAAATATCAGGGAATTTTAAAGGGATAACTCACCCAAAAATAAAAATCCTGTCATCATTTAAAGGATTAGTTCACCTAAAAATACAATTTCTGTTATTAAATGCTCACCCTCGTGTCGTCTCAAACCTGTAAGACCTTTGTTTGTCTTTGGAACACAAATGAAGATATTTTTGATGAAATCTGATCCACACATAGGCCGCAAAGTCAATGCACTTTTTGAGGTCCAGAAAGGTACTAAAGACATCATTAAAACCGTTGTTGAGACTACAGTGGTTCAACCTTATTATGAAGCAACGAGAATACTTTTTGTGTGTAAAAAACAAAACAAAAATAACAACTTTAT
This sequence comes from Chanodichthys erythropterus, assembly GCF_024489055.1. Taxonomy (NCBI): domain Eukaryota; kingdom Metazoa; phylum Chordata; class Actinopteri; order Cypriniformes; family Xenocyprididae; genus Chanodichthys; species Chanodichthys erythropterus. Next base: position 17,764,713 of record NC_090239.1, read on the forward strand.
TCAACAAATTTGTCTGTTCCCTGTCATAATGCTGTGCTATTTTCGTTTGCAGAGCTTCGGTGTTTACGTCAGAACGGTGGCTCAGTGTTGGCCGGTTCTGGTCACGTGAGCAGCATGACGCATGCCGGCATTCGGACGTAAACAAAACAAAAATAGTGACTTTATTCTGCTAAGGTCATTAAAACTAATGGAAATTCATTGATTAAAATGTGTTGAACCCTGCTGTTATACAAACCCATATGATTTTCTTTCCAAAGAAAAGCAACTTTTTTTGTTCCATTATGGAGAGTGTCCAAGCTGCTCTTTTTCCACAAAGTGCATGATATATATTGCCATGAGCCAAAAAAAAAAAAAGAAAAGAAAAGACAAACATGCATGAAATTATTATATTTAATTCATACTTTATGCTGCTTTATACTAAGCCATACTTTGTTTACTTGTATGCTATTTATATTTGATATTCAGTGTAAATCTTCCCCTCTACTGTAGGTTTCTGTAGGTTTCGAATGTTGTGACACAAAAAATTGTCAGAGCAAATTTAAAAAAAACTTGACTTCAGGTGAGAATCGAGAATTACAGCAAAGGGGAAGATTTTCAGTATCCTCCACATTCCAGGTCTTCTGAAGCCAAATGAGTAACTTTTATGATGGGCAGTATACATCTTATTCTACTGTGTATTATACTACAAAAAAGAGCACCTCAAACATTGTCTTTTTATGGTGGAAAGAAAGTAATATGAGGATGAAACATCATGGGGGTGAGTGAGCACTGACAAAATTTGTGGGGTGAATGGTTTCTTTACACAAACATCCCTCGGGGGTTTTGAAGTCAGTAAGACCTGCTGTCATGTCTGGTTTTTCCTGTTCTGCCATTGTGGATGTGTCCAGTTTCTGAGTAACTGTGAGGGAAAGAAATAGAGTGTGAAAGAGTGCTAGGGATATTGGAAACGAAGGCAATGGCTGCAGCTGAGATTGCAGAGAGTGGTGAATGTGCTGGCAGTGAATGTGCAGAGCGAAGGGCCTTTTGCCAAAAGACCACACCTCTCAATCTGCTTTAATTCCCAGCATAACCTAAGGGGTGTCACTGAGCCACAGGGTTGTCCCAGCCACTGCAAATACACACGCACATCGGAATTCCCTTTGTTTCCACTTGGACTGACTTCTGCTCCATTCATAAAAATACTGTACCTGCTATCTGATTGACTGCCAAACCTCACCTGCTCTGTTCGCTCGGAAGTGTGCTGGCGTGTTCAGACTCCGTCAGATATCACTCAATTGACGGAAGTTTTATCATTTGATATCTCAGTTCTGTACCACTGCCCCGGGCACTGACCATCGTGACGTCTATGAACTACACTCAAACAAGTAAGGTTTGTGAAGAGGAAAGGAGATAGATCTTTAACTGGGCTCCTGTCCAAAAACAGTGGTGACCTTTGACTTTACCCGCCTCTTTGACATCTGGCTGTGTTCCATTTCTCTCTCTAAGTGTTTCTCCCTAATCAAGTCATGCTAATTATGTGTGTAAGTATTAGGGCTGTCAGTTGATTCAAATAGTTAATCAAATTAATGTTATTATTTAGAAAAAAATTTGTTGTATATGTCAACTGATTGATCTCTTGTGGGTCTGTGGGACTTCAAGAAAGCATAAAAGCACCATAAAATAATCTATATGATTTATGTGCTATATTCCAAGTCTTTTGAAGATTGTACATTAGAAATTGCATAAGGAATATACCCAAACTGCTGTGACCAGATCAGCGATTCACTGAGAACTTGATTTTGTGAATGAATCATTCAGATCAGTTTTGTGATCTGAATCAGCAAATTTATTGAAAAGATTTGACTCAAAAGAGTCATTTATTCATGATTCGCATTGCTAATAATGATCATATCAAAGATAGTTGTCAAGATTTTCAGTCAATAACAACATAGGTCGAGATTTATTTATTTATTTATTTTCATTAAAAAAATTAAGATGATAATTAAAAATAGTGTGTATATTTTATTAATAAAATTGTGGTTCAGTGTTGTATAGAAATTATTGAGAATATTTCACTAATAAAATCAAGAGATACATTTTCCTATTTGTTAACATACACAGTTTTGAGGCCTGAATTGAGGAACTGATTAAGCTTATAAAATTAAGGAAAGAAGGAGACCTATTTAATTTAAGAGAATTAGCTCAATTATGCGGTTTTATTTAGACACCATTGTTAGTTCCCAGTATGCTTTGCATATGGCTGGAAATGGAGAGTAAATATTAAAATTAAGTATTATTTTATGTGTTTTTGGGTGAAGGGGAATATCTGTTGATGTTTAATGTTCAGTTATGTTTGACATTTGAAAGACTTTCTGTTATGTTGAAGTTTTGATCATTACCATTGAGCAGAAGAGTAAAGCTTATGGTTAGGTTGAATAACTGCATGTACTAATACTTTGAAACATGTTGCTTTCTTCAATAAGCAGTAACTTTGCTATTGCCAAGTTTGTTCCTACTTGTGCTGTGCTAGCAGAATAGTCTTTTAATTGTACAACATAATTCAAAGTCATATATAAACAGGTCATTTCTATTCACTCTAAATCAAACACTTTTGAGAGTCAACTTAAAATTAAAAAGCAAATTTCACTTAAAATATTAAATTAAAGGTTGAGTAATTTCTATTTATTAGATGTTTCTTTTGCAATACTTTTTATTCAAAGAATATAATACTGAATTAAACCACGCTTTTAAAGTGTATGCTTTAGAAACATCCAAGTAAATAATACAATGGATATTGTGTAGATACCATATCTACATAGAAGTAACACAGCACCTGACCTCAGAGACCTCAATACTTGGTACACAATACACAATGACGGTAACATTCGAGGGATCGTTTTTGAGAAGGAATGTGTCATTTTGAGTAGAAAATGTACACCAAATGTCACAAAAATGACAAGTTACTAAACCTAACAACAAAAGCAATGATAAACAGTGTAAATACAGCTGGAAAACACTGAAAAATCAACCTCATTAATTATTCAAGGCCCAGTTCAGGATGGGAACACCAGTATCAGAAAAGTTGAGTAGTTTTACTTAATTTTATAATGTTGATGTTTACACTTTCTACAAGCTTGAATTGAGTACTAATATAGAATTTACTTTTAAATTCTTGTCTGAACTAACTTTTTCATGTAAAAAATACTTTTTTTTTTTTTTTCTGTATTATTTACTTCACCGCTGTCATGATCACCAGTTGGAGTGCCCTGTTTAGCCACCTGAGGGCACTCCAACACGGACTACTTCTCACCACACTTTTGAAATACAATTCCCATAACCCACTTCCCGGACTCATTATCCTGTTCATTGCACCCAGCTGTTTTGTGGTTTTCTCCGTTTTGGTTTTCTTTGTGTTTTTCTTGTTTTTTGTATGGACTGTCTCTGTGGATTTTGACCCTTGCCTGTTTGTGGATTACGTTTCTGGATTACCCCATTAAAAGATGCACATGGATCTTACAAGTTTGTCTCCGTACAATCTGTGACAACCGCAGAATCGTTTTGATCAGTGCAGCCAGATCTTTTCCATAATGACCAGCACATTGTATCAAGAACAGTGCAAAAATCGTGTTGGGTCGCAAACAAGCAGAGCCATTGATAATCAGGTGCATGTGATCTATTAAAAATAGGCAAAAAATGGAAAAAAAGACAGGCTTTTTTTGGGGAGGTAAATAATGGCGCAAATACCAAAAAAAAAAAGCATTACTGCAAACCTTAGTAAATTATGTTGCATGATTCATTTAAATAGTCTCCTCCAATAAATTTTGCGTCTAAAAGGGAAACTCCTATAAATGCATATGCAATAAGGTTGGCTACAAAAAAAAAAAAAAAATGTCCACACCTTTTTTATCACCAATTCTTCACTTTAAGTCTTTAGCAAATCCTGACAGTAGTTTTTTAGCACCAAAGTGAATTTTGCACTGGTGCAAACTGTTAGTAAATCTGGCCCTAATGTAGGTGACAATAGATAATCACTTTTATGGTGGTTTTTGTTGTTGTTGTAATTTTGGGGCCTCAATGGATACTTTCATTATATTGAGAAAAGTGGCTTTTCTGTATGTCATACAGGTTTGGAACAACTTGATGATGAGTACATTATAACAGATATCACAATTCTTTAAATTTCACCATAAAAAATGCTAAGGGCTTTACTTTTGATAAACACCTTTTTCCCATTTACTGATCAACCAATCCTCTTCTAATGACATTGTATGTGTGAGACACCTGATGTGGCTCCAGTCACTTGTAATCAGCTCTGAATGTGCCAATCATTTTGTTAGAAATCACACAGAATGAAGCAGTTATAATGTCAAATTGAAAAGTTTTTAAACATGTTTAATTAATCGCATGTGTTTAACTTTGACAGCCCTAAAAAGTAGGTCATTAGATGGAGAGCAGTGCATTTAGTCTATTTGGCTTTATGTTGCATCAGAGGTAGAGCAGTGCGCCATCTGCCACAATCTGAGGGGAAGTTCACAGCCTCCTCCCTGACACTGAGCATGCTCTGACTGCAGTGAGATCACTTGATAAGTTGCTAGATTCAAGCAATTCCTATTGGTATACTGTAATGAAAAATAAATGCTGAAGCATCCGTCTTAAAGTAAATCTTAGGTTCTTTATGCCTGACTGACTGGCCTTGTGAAAGATTAATGGAGCATGATTTAACTCCGCACAAAAGCCGGCAAACCCACAGAGAGCTTGGCGAATCTTCCATTTGTGATCGTCAAAGTTTTGTTTTCTGATTGATTCACCTTAGAAATGGCGAGATTAGGAGGGGAAAAGCCTCTAATTTGTTTTTCAAGTACAATCACATTCTTGGCAGCGTCTTGACCTGTCTTTGCCAAAGGCATGGTGGAATGAGGGAGGAGGCCGTGTGCTCTTTGAAGGGGAGTGTTTGTGTGTGTTGGGGGGGCTGGGTCAGTTTCCCACAATGCCCTTCATTTCCCCTTTTTGTTTCCCCCTAAACATCCGTCTGTGCCTAAGGGAAGTGACTTTGTCAGACCAGTCTGTACTCTGCATCCAGCATTTCGGTGTCAGGCTGACCTTACGCAAGATAACCACAGTCTCGCTGCGTAGTCTTGATCTTAATCCACCCCATTAATTTTCCTTATTCTTGAGCTGAAGAAGATGCTAAACAGACACAAGCAAAATTTATCCTCAGATAAGATGGCGATTATTCAAACACAATAAAAGTCTGTGGTGATTGATGTTGTAAAAGCAAAGTGTTGGATAGAAAGGGCTACGTCTGCCAAAAGAAGGACATATTCTGCAGGTTGAGATGAGCAATAGTAGACTGTTATTGCCTGCACAATTACATTTGACTTTTTAAGATTATTGTCAAGGTAAAGAAATTTGTTTTGCAGATTGCACATGTTCTGTTTATAAATATTTTGTGTAAAAAAAAAAATAAAAAAATAAAAAAATATATTATTACATTACATATTATATATGTAATATATAAATATATATATATAGTGTGTATATAATATACACTGCTGTTCAGAAGTTTGGGGTTGGTAAGATTTTTAATGTTTTTTTTAAAGAAGTCTCTTATGCTCAACAAAGCTACATTTATTTGATTAAAAATACAGTAAAAACAATAATATTGTGAAATATTATTACAATTTAAAATGTAAAATTTAACTGGTTTTTATTTGAATATATTTTTAAATGTAATTTATTCCTGTGATGGCAAAGCTGAATTTTCAGCATCATTACTCCAGTCTTCAGTGTCACATGATCCTTCAGAAATCATTCTAATATGCTGATTTGGTGCTCAAGAAACATTTATTATTATTATTATCGATGTTGAAAACAGTTGTGTACATTTTTTTTTTTTTTTCAGTATTATTTGATGAATAGTGTATATTGTTAAAAAAGCTTTCCATTTCACATAAATACTGTTCTTTTGAATTGCTATTAATCAAAAACTAAAAAAAAATAAAGAAATAAATAAAATTCACTCACATTATGTAAAGACAATGTGCAATCCTAAAAACAACTAGTATAAATTCTTTATTTTTACCATTTTATCTATCTATCTATCTATCTATCTATCTATCTATCTATCTATCTATCTATCTATCTATCTATCTATCTATCTATCTATCTATCTATCTATCTATCTATCTATCTATCTATCTATCTATCTATCTATCTATCTATCTATCTATCTATCTATCTATCTATCTATCTATCTATCTATCTATCTATATCTATCTATCTAAAATTTTATGCAAATTTAATTTACTTTCATTAAATTCCATTTTATCATAAATCCATCCTGCACACTGAAAGATCTATACTGCTTGACCACTTCTTTCATCCTCTCTCTTTCTGCCCATTTCTAAACCATTTATCATCCACTCTTTGTAAACCTGACATGTAACAGTAACTAAAAGGTCAACTACTCCGAGACAGTAATCAGGCATGTAGTGAATTACGGAGGCAGTTTAACCTGCAATCCATCAGGCAGCTTTATCAGCCCACTCCACCTAATGTAAACAGCAAACGCTGGGAAGGAGGGCGAGTGAGGCAGGGTCTAAAATGAACACTCGCCAAGTACCAAATGAAAGCAAAAAAAACGGTGTTGGTGAGTTTCTTTTTTTTTTTTTTTTTTAAAGTTTATCTTTATCTGTCTTAGTGCCATTGCAACAATCACAAGGAAGGTGTTGCTTCAGTTTTATCTTCGCACAAAGGTGCTACTCAGCAAATGTGTGATTGTTACATTATATCTATTAGTTAAGCTGAGATTCGCAATCAATCAATGTAGCATTTTTCAATCCCTTTGACATTGAAAATGTTCTTTTTGAAGGCGATGAGTTGATTGGTTATATAAGGATCTCTTCTTGCCTTGTCTTCTATGTGAAAAATTCATTATAGGATGGTGCACTCTGACTAGCGTAATGGCATTTGCAACCAATGGCCTTCACTGAGATCATATCAGATCACAGTCTGGAATCTTTATCTCTTGGATCATCAGTGCTCTGTCATTAGCTGTTCATAAGTGCACCGACCAACTTGCGTAACCCCGACACATAAGAATGCCTATCTTTTAACCAACTTTTTTTATTTACTTGTTGTGTAATTTAATTGTACATTTGTATGTAGTAAAACTGTTTATATATAAATATAATTATAATCTTACTGTCTTGATGAGAAAAGAGAGATTGGCAAATTAGTAGAGATCGTTTCACTCTGCAGCATACTAACTAATTATTCTTTTTCATGCTGCTTTGAAACCAGCATTTTAAAGCACTCAATTAAGGGCAAGAAGAAAGTGAAAACAGAGGAAGAGGGAGAAACAGAGTCCACTTTCTTCTTGCCAATTAAAAAGTTTTAGTGCCGCGTTTGAGAATGCACAAAACAGCGACAAACTTACGGCAAGAAAAATGGGGCTGAAAACCTTACTCAGCTGCACCTGCTGCAGTTTTTATATCCAATGTATGCACTGTGTCAACATATATGTCAAGAATTGCTCCTTCACACACACAACATATACACTCTTGCACGCATTTGGCTTACGTACACAGGTGCAGTGTCAAATATACCTGCACTGCTCCAGTTTAAAATTTATGTGGCCTTTGTGCAATTTTGGCTTCCTTTGCACTTTTTTACGACACACACATACACACACTAAAACAAACAGTCATCATTAACAAACACCACCTCTCCTTTTTTCCTTCTTTATGGCCCTATGCTGAATTAAACTTAATCTGCTGTGTTCTTCCTCTCTTTCTGTTTCTCCTGGTGTCCCTCATGCCCCTGTTCTCAGTCAGTTGCATGTTTAAAAGGAACTCTGGCTTGTAAAGCTACATTTATAGATCCCGTATGTTTGATTGTTTGGGGCTTTATGACTTTGACCTTGACTGAACAGGAGGGAGATGTGGACCTCCTACAGCAGAGAGACTAGACTGTACGTGTGTACGTTTTAGCTATATATTGTTGACCTAAAATTCAAATTCAGTGATCATATTTCACACTCATGTATCTTGATGACCATTTGACTTTCTTTCATTCGTGGAACACAAAAGGAGATGTTCAGTGATATGTCCAAGCTGTTCTTTTCCATAAGCCCTGGGACAATAAATTGTTGAATTGTGAATGGAGAAATGACTCTGGATCGATTCAGAGATTTTCCGAATCCATCGCAATTCTCTTTTGAATCGATTATGAGTTTAGTTTTTAACAGCAGATGGCACTTCGTGCTTTAGAAGTAGCCATACTCGGCTCTCTTCCAATTCCTTACACACACACCATTCGAACCTTCTATAAAATAATCATTCATAAAGTTCGAAAAGGTTGAAGCGAATTACAAGGGTGTTTGCAATGGGCTGTTTAAATTCATAAAAATATTGGTAACACTTTATTTTAGGGTTCAACTCTCACTTTTAACTAGTTGCCTTTTAGCTTGCATATTACTATGATATTGGCTGTTTATTAGTACTTATAAAGCACATATTAATGCCTTATTCTGCATTACCTTGTTCTACATCCCTTAATCTAATCCTACCCAATACTTAAACTTAAATGCTACAAAAACGACCTTACTAACTATTAATAAGCAGTAAATTAGAAGTTTATTGAGGGAAAAGTTGTAGTTAATAATGAATATGTGTTCCCCATACTGAAGTGTTACCAAAATATTCTGTTTACGTCATAAGCATTCTAGGTGCAAGTACATAGCCGAACTCACGAGCATTCTTCTTCGTAAGCATTTAAGTGTGCGGTTAAAAAACTAGCTTAGAGTGCCATCTGCTGATAAAAATTAAGCTTGGAATCGATTCAAGAGAGAATCACAATGCATTCAGAGAATCTCAGAATTGAGATGAATCAATTTATTCTCCCAGACCTATTTCTCATGGGGGCATAAGGTATTTTCAACAATTAAAGTTTATTTTATTGCAGTCTAAATCCAGAATGTTTTTTCTCCCACCACCTGCATAAAAATACATGCATCCCAAACAATTTACATTTTTTTTTTTTTTTTTTAACTGCTCAAATAACTAACTCACCATTCAAAGCAAGTTGAATAAAAATTTAAATTTTGCTTTGTTCCTCACACAAAGTGATTGTATAGGCTCTATCAAACACCCCGTGTAATGCTATGCCAGGCGCAACACAAGTGTTTTTTGCTAGTTTCAGCCCAACGCAGTTATCATTTTCATGTCCAGCACCACGTTGTTTAAATGGCAAATGCACTCACACCCATCTGTTCGCACATAGGCATGCTGGTCTGAAAACGAGGTGTGTTCAGGCGCATTGTTAGCGTGTTGCTATTTTGAGGCAACTGAAAACAACTGCGCCATTGACCAACAAAAACCTGGTCAAAAGTCAATGCCGCAGTATTTTTTATTTATTTATTTATTTGTTATTTATTTATTATCTGCACATACACTCTGCTTGTTACACACACAGGTATGCGCAGGAGCACACAAACATTTTTAAATATTAAAAATAAAAGGATTCCTCTCTGGAGAAGCGTTCAGTCTTCCCGCTTGCAAATTCCACGATGTAAAAAGCAAATCCACCATGGTGCAAGCACTGGCTTTTAAAGGTGCCCTAGAATTAAATATTGAATTTATATTGGCATAGTTAAATAACAAGAGTTCAGTACATGGAAAAGACATACACTGAGTTTCAAACTCCATTGTTTCCTCCTTCTTATATAAATCTCATTTGTTTAAAAGACCTCCGAAGAACAGGCGAATTTCAACATAACATGCCCCCCATGTACGCCCCCAATATTTGCATATGCCAGCCCATGATCGAGCCATTAGACAAGGGCAGAACGTCTGGATCTGTGCACAGCTGAATCATCAGACTAGGTAAGCAAGCAGGAACAATAGAGAAGAATGGCAGATGGAGCAATAATAACTGACATGATCCATGATATCATGATATTTTTAGTGATATTTGTGAATTGTCTTTCTAAATGTTTCGTTAGCATGTTGCTAATGTACTGTTAAATGTGGTTAAAGTTACCATCGTTTCTTACTGTATTCAAGGAGACAAGAGAGCTGTCGCTATTTTCATAGCCTCAAACTCATTCAGAATCAAATGTAAACATCCAAATAAATACTATACTTACACGATTAGACATGCTGCACGACGAACACTTTGTAAAGATCCATTTTGAGGGTTATATTAGCTGTGTCAACTTTGTTTATGCTGTTTAAGGCAAGCGCTAGCTCCGGCGGAGGGAGGTGCATGAGAATTAAAGGGGCCACAACCTATATATCGGTGCATAGTTAATGATTCCCCAAAATAGGCAGTTAAAAAACTTAATTTAAAAAAATCTAGGGGGGATTTTGAGCTGAAACTTCAGACACATTCAGGGGACACCTTAGACTTATATTACATCTCTTAAAAAGAAGTTCTAGGCACCTTTAAAGGGAATGGGAGATGATACTCTGATTGGTTTATTGCACATTATGCCCAAAACACACCCATTACTCATTAAGAGACTAGGTACAACCCTTTTGGACCATGCATCCGGCGCTCCAAAAAAATTTTTCCATACACTTAGATCATTAAAATAGGTCCCTATGTCTTTTGAAGACTTGAAAAAATTGTGCATAAAGGACTACTTTAATGATGTTTTTATGCCATTTTAGAGCTTGACAGGCACATTTCCCATTCACTTGTATTGTATGCAAGAGAGTAGATTGAACATTCCTTGAAACATCTCATTTTCTGCTCCATACATGAAAAAAAGTTATACAGGTTTGAAATGAACTGAGGGTGAAAAACAGAACTTTTTAATTTTGGTCGAACTATCCCTTCAAGGGCCGTCCACCAATCAGGAGTCACCATTAAAAGTACTGTATGAGCAGCTTCTCTCTCATAACTCATAATCCTCTTGAATCCTTTGTGTTAATCGTTGGAGACTAATTATTGTGATTAGTTGCAGCAGTCCCACTGAGCGTCACCGTTGTTTTGGTAATAAGCAGCTTAAAAACATTTACACACACACTTAACTCTATGCACAATGGAGGTGAACACACACATCAGCAAGACGGGCAGATGAAAAGGCCTGTTAGGCTGGCGAATATGCGAACAGGCTGGTCAGATGAAAGATGATAGGCCAGCTGAGCATTAACTAATGCAGAACAAATGTCTTCTTGGCTTCATTGTCAAAGGGTTGCATCACACACTAGCCATGTGCTTGAATAGCCAAGCACTTCTGCAGTCAGAATATAGGCTGGACGGATGCGACGGTATGCAAGCGTATCTGCACCGTATCAGTGTCATGGAGTATCATGGAGTCCCGCGGCACCTCTCGGCTCTGTGATCGTGCTTTCTCAAGCTTTGAGCTTAAGCCACCGGATCCTTTTCTTTCTTTTCACACACAATAAAATGATCTAATTCCCCTCTCTGGTCCAAAGCCACCCATTCATAGACAGATTCAGAGGGCCCGCACAGCATGTACCACATCGGTTTGTGTTTGGGGAGTTCGCTTAGTAACTGTGAGCATAATAGATACCAAAGAAACATTGATATACACTTACGCATACATGTATGCATCTGTCAGCAGAATGCTTTGTGAATTTGACTCGATATATCAGTTTTCACTTAAGACTTTGTAGAGGAGGCCAGACAACTTTAGCTGTAGAAAGACTTAGGGTTGGGTGACATGGGCCAAAAAAGCATATTTCTGTATTTTTAGACTGAATGGCGAAATACAATGTATATCTCTGTAATTTCTCTGTATTTTAAGTGGGCTAAATGTTCAGTTTCATTTTCATAAGGCACACAATGAGTAAATTAAGCTTGTAAAGTGCTTTGTTAAAGGGCAGAACACTTTTGGGCTGTGCAGGTTTCACTGCTGAGTTTGCAACAGCAAACAAAGTTGAACTTTTCACTTTTCAAAGAAACCTGTGTGTGGCATTCTCTACATGATTAAATGGTTTTTCTACACATAAATTGCCAAATAGTTGAACTAGAACTGCAACCAATGATTTTTTTGATTTATTGATTTTAGATTTTTTGATTGTTTGATCATTTGTCAACCATGTATTATTCCACATCCTGCCCAGCATTGTCCAAAATTAAATAATCTGTTGGTTGTCATTCATGGTGGTAAATAGTCGGTACTAAAAAAAGAACATTGGCGGTACTAGCATTTCTGCAGTACTGGTAGTACTGAGTACCGTGTATATTCGGTACCTGTTGATAGACCTGTTGCTCTCGTTCATGTTTGTTTTCATGTTTCTCTCTCTAAGCTTCAAAGGTTTCTTTTTACAGTGAGTTTTTACAAGTGTTGAGCATTGTAGCCAATTACAATCATATTTTTTGACCATGTGAGCACAATGGCCTTTCAAAGGTTCTAGTCAGTAAGCATCTGAGCCGCACGCTTGTGAATCCTTTTATTCATACTCTAAATATGTGTAAATATATAGATTTTTTTATTAAAACGGTGAATTCAGCAAAATGCATTGCATTTTTCCACATCCTGCCCAATGTTGTCCTCCAAACATTGTAAAAACAAATATAGTGCGAAAACAAATATAGTGAATGTATATGTATATAATAATGAATCTATATTGGCAAGGCTATGCATTATGTGCAAAAAAACATAATGTACATTTGTATGTAGTAAAACACTTTACAATAAGGTTTCATTAGTTAATGTATTAATTAACATGAACTAACAATTAGCAATACATTTAGGTAACACTTTATTTCAAGGTGTCAGTATTACAGTGTAATTATGCATTTACTCTAAGTACTACTACTAATAGTAATAATGATTAGCTTCATGTGCTTACTATTGGTTTAGGGTTAGGATGAGGTTTTGATTTAGGGTTAATTGCATGCAATTATGCATACTTGCTAGTTTTTCTACAGCAACTACATGTAACGTGGAACAATGATGCAGTAAAATAAAGTGTTACCTACATTTGTTACAGTATTTATTATTCTTTGTTAATGTTAGTTCATAAAAATCCAGCTGTTGTTTGTTCATGTTAGTTCACAGTGTATTATTTAATGTTAACAAATACAACATTTGATTTTAAAAATGTAATAGTAAATGAACATTAACTAATATTAATAATTGCTGAAGAGAAAAGCAGAGGTTAAAAATCACTAAATGAAAAATGAATAAAAACAAAAGAACAGACTAAACACACAAACACATTCAACTGCAGCTGCTCACTCTGTGTCTTCCCTATTTTTCAGTTGTGCTCGCAACATCGAACAATTCGATCTACACAATATAAATTGGTTTTGAAAATAGAACGATAAACCTTACAGAATACCTCCCAGGCCTAGAAATAATCCTGGATCAGTGGCTTTTTTTGGACAGTGTCTGACCATATTGACCTGTGACAACAACAAAACAGAGACTAAATTTAGGTACTGACTTGTTGCGTTGCCAAATCCCTAATTTGCTTGTACACGTAGACTTCCTTTTGTCTCATCTCATCGGTTATATATAGATTTGAGTGTCTATTTCAGTACAGTAACATCTGCATACACAATTAAGCCTAAATACTCAGTTTAAAGACTGCAAGACTTTAAAGACTGTCTTTTTTTTTTAATTTTCAGGTGACCTGACCGGTTAAATCTTATCACTGTCTAGTGGCCTGTGGATCACTTTCTCAGTATCCCGCCTCTTAATCCAGATTATCGAGGCAGTTGAGGCCTTGTGATTTACACAGGTTTTGAGACACGTTGTTGATGCCAAAGAAGTGAAAGAGCAGCCTAGTGTTGCACGTGAGCTCCTGGGTTTGCACATGGTACAGGGGTAGATGGGATTATGGCTCGCCTAATCTGAGTTTTTTCCTGGAAAGTGTGCTTGTTGTCTCCAGCGAGCCAGTTATACTCAAGAGAGCTCATGGGGACTGTGTCACATGGGACAGACAACTAACAGTGGAAGAGGGATGCACATATATGAAACTCAGACTAAATTAGAATGTAGACCAGAGATATTATACTTATAAATCATCGAAATATCATTTTTCCTTTAACACACACATTTTCTTGTCCATTCTCGTTCACACATTCTTGTCCATCACCGTACGTTTGGTATTGCAGCACTCTGCATTGATTAGCACACATGCTAACTTTGATTCTGTCTTTTTTCACAGACCTCATCACATATTGCTGCATTATCACTGGGCGTCTGGGTTGGAGAGTGAGGCGGGCTTGGTTTGCGAGCGTCGCTCCACAAAGCCGTCCGATGACTGTCTGACTCATCACAACCCGCGAATGACAGGCGTGCATTCGAGGGTGGGGCCCGCCTCAGTCTCACATGATTGGCCGCTGGATGGAAATAAGGTGAATGGAACACATGCCCAAGGAGCAAGACCCAAACCAATCAGAGGGAGAAGAGAAACGGTGAGCCTGTTAAGAACTGATCTCACAACAGATTCCAGAGTCATAATGCTGGGATACACAATATTTTTGTCAGTTACGATAGTCACTGATTATGTTTCCATTACCCCGTTTTTATGCGCATTTCGAAGTTTCGCATCAGAAATGAGTGAGGGAAACGCCAAAATTTCGAAGAAAAAAAATCCTTTATTTCGCAATTACGCTTGCTTGAGGTGGCTTTTGACTTGTGTGAAAAAGAGTTAACGCAAATAATGGGAAATGGAAACGCATTTGCCAAATAAATTCTGACATAGCAAACATTAAACTCACGTGACTAATTGGTTGTTTTCCACTGATGGTGTTTTATGTACTGTGGGTTACTTGGTTACCAATACCATAGACGCCGATTTATGTTTTCGCCAGTGGGTGCCGGCACTCTGTCGTGTCTTTCTCTCCATGCAATTGTGTGCCTAATGATCTCATTACACAAAAGTTGTTTGCATCTCACGAAGAGAAAAACAGACTGCAAATACATTGAGAGTATTGTGGAATTTTCTCACTCAAACCACTGCCTGCTGCTTCTGATTATTCTTAGAGGGAAAAGCTGCCCATAACTGCTGGTCTAGGATCAGGTTTCTCTGTAATAATAGCATATTGGATTGGCAAACGATATAGTGTGTAAGGTTTGTATTTACAACATGTTTTGCAGCGTTGAGCAATGTAGCCAATCACAAAGATATCTGTTGATTTCTTGAACTCAATGGCCAATCAGAGGTTTTTAAGTTAGCACTGATCAAAAACTCCAGTGTTTTGGGTGACGAGTGGATTTTGAGTTCCCCATGCTCGCAAAATCCTATCATTATAACAAAATAAATACAGTGTAGACATTATGTAAATAACAAATTCATTGTGCAGTCAGATTTGTTTATTAGGGGCCAAGCACCGAAGGTGCTTAGGCACCTATTGTATCTGTTGGCGTTCTTTTTCTTTTCGATTATTATCATTCTTCTTCTGCTCTTGAAGTCTATGGCAGCTCATAGAACCGTATGGTAAAAAGTTTGGAAATTTGGCACACAGTTAGAGGACAGTCTGACCTTTGTCCATAGCAAATTTGGAGTCTCTAACTCAAACCCTCTAGCGCCACCAGCTGTCCAAAGTTGCACTTATGTTTATGCTAATAACCTTTGAACCATAAGGGCTAGAAACATTTTTTTTTTCCCTCTGATTCCGATTCGAATGCACCATATGTCGTCATTTTCCGTCATGAAAATTGAATTTTCTGAAAAAACTACTTTTTTTAACTCCTCCTAGGCCGTTACTTAGATTTTCACGAAAATTGAATCAGATCATCTTCAGACCATGCTGACAAAAAGTTATGGAATTCAAGTTGATTCCTTAAACCATTTTCGAAAAAGACGCAAACTAATTGTATGGAGTGCTTGCGAAAATGGACATAAGGTTGTATCTCCGCAATACGATTATCGTATTCAGACCAAACTTCGTAAATGTCATCACAAGTATGACCTGAGGCATCATGCAGTGTTTCAGTGCAGCGCTACCTAAAGGTGCAGAGATATGAACTTCTGCTTATAACTTCTGATGGGTTTGTCCAAAAATCTCGTTAGATTCAGGGCATCATGCCGAGTCGAATGATATCCAATTTTCCCATATCAGACATTTTGACCGTCGGCCATTTTGAATTTTGTGCTAAAATGCTGTATTTTACCAAGGCATTAACGTATCGTTACGAAACTTGGTATGGGTCTTTGACACAATGCCCTGACAATATTCAAAACGTTTTGCCACCTTGGGTAGACAAAAGTTATAACAAAATTTACAAAAATGCTAATAACTTTTGACTATATTAACCGATTGTAATGGAACTGGTCTCAGTAGATTCCATGGGTCATGCTGAGAACATAGATATCCGCCATATTGTTTTTCTTTCAAAACCTACTTTTTCGAACTCTTCCTAGACCGTTGTTCCGATTTTCAGCAAAATCGAACCGTATCACCTTCAGACCATGCCGACAAAAAGTTGATACATCAAACAGTTTTCGTATACCTGAGCAAAGAATTTGAGGTGTGATGCAAAAATGACTCTTGAAGCTGTATCTCTGCAATGCTTTAACATATTGACACCAAACTTTGCAAATGTCATTGTCACATCACTCTGACCATACCACACCAATTTGGACACAGCGCCACCTATTGGTCAAAAGTGATGAACCAGTAAATCCTAATTTTTGATAATTTTTCAGTTCTTTTGCCTAAAATGATCTTAATAGGTCTTTAATTGCTCACTGTTGCAGTTAGTCTGATGCTCCCAGCCCTGTTGGCTAGCTTCTTGTGCCGTTTTTGTGCTTGGCCCCATAATTGCTGCTTGCAGCTATATTTATAATTATTATTTTTTTAATGCTAAATCATGCATACAGTATGCTTGCTTTTCTGTTTTTGTTTTGTTTTTGTTTGTTTTTTTTGTTTTTTTGATTAAATGAATGGAGAATATCTTCATGAAGCATTGCCGACATGGTGCCGGTTGTCGTCCACTAAGACGCACTATACGTGATAAAACGATCGATTCTTGTGTCCATTGTCCTTTACGAATCACCATGACACCCTATGTCAAACAGATTATGCCAAGATCGGGCTGATATCGTTTAGTCTGGACCTGGCATAAGAGTGTCTGTCTGGGCTGTAAAGTTGCCTATTCTCCTTTCTTCTGTGTATGTGTGGTTATCGAATTTTATTTCACGTAGTGACGCTTCGGGAAACTCAAATTTTCTGGTCAATGCACACAGTCTCCTACATAATTCAGTTTTCCTGGTAACTGGCTCCATTTGTATTTGTAGCTCTCACAGTGAGTGCGGTGCTGGCTCTACGCCGTGCTTTTGAATCTAAAGGCAGGCGCTAAGAGACCAGCCTTTACCTCACCATCTACTCTACAGACATTTTATATAAGGCCTAGAGCCCACAGGAAAGTTAACTAAAGCCTTAGAGAATGCCTGTTACTGTCCAAAGTCAGCACACACTCAAACCTTACAAGCAAACATACATACACACACACACACACACACACACATGCTGCCGTGTAGGCTTTTGGTTTAGCAGGACGGCACAGACTGCCCCCTCACGTTCTAAAAAAGAGTTAGCTTTAGAGCCAATAGCAATATTTCTGCCAGTTAGCAAAATGCATCAAGTCTTCCTTCTCAGTGTATATGTGCAAATGTCTAATGTGTAATTGGGCAATTTTTAGCAGATCTCTTGTTGCTTTTCCAATTCGCTGACCACAGATACCTAATGGATACCTAAAGGAGAGGTGTGTTGTTACTGTGTCACAGTGGTCGACTAGTTGGCTAATTAGAGAGGTTGATGATTAGTGAGTTTGACTAATCTGTGTAGCTTTTTCTGTTTATAGTGCCATCAAACAAATATGAAATAGATATAAATTTAAATCTTAAAATTGTAAAAAACTTAAACGCAGATTAGAAATGTAGCATTGAAGTACTAAAATTATTAAAACTGACAAAAATTACAAACGCATAAAGAAATTACTGTAATTAAAAATAAAAATTGAAAATATAAAAATAAAAGCTAATTAAAAGTTATTAATAAATGCTATGATAGTATATAATACCAAAATAACTCTCTCTCTCTCTCTCTCTCTCTCTCTCTGTTTTATATATATATATATATATATATATATATATATATATATATATAATGTAATATGTATGTATATATGTAATATGTATGTATATATGTAATTTATATATATATATATATATATATATATATATATATATATATATATATATATATATATATATATATATATATATAATGTAATTAATATTTTTACAATAAGTTAGTGTTATTTTAGTAATATTAAAAGCTAAATTGATAATAGAAGTTTACCTTTTACCAGTTTGCACCAAGCTTTTAATTCATTATCCTCTAATAATCTTTAAATGTTATTCAAGATTAACTGTCATTAAATCAATGAGGCCTGAGAGCAAGTGAAAACGTTCCAGCATGCTCAAGCATTTTCAACGCAATCATTAGTTCTCGCATTTAATTACACAGAAGCATCGTCAGGAACACAGGAGCTTCTTTACAAGGCCATACATCATTACTCTAACAGGACTTTGTCTTTGCTGTAGACCCTTGTTTATGTGTGTGTGTGCGTGTGTATGTGTGTGTGCATATAATGAGCAGGACCCTAGGAATGTGGGGTCAGATTCCCAGCATGTTAGCTCAAGAAGCGATTAAACGAGGGCCCTTCAGCTTAATTACACCGAGGCCACCTGTCAGTAGATTAGCTGATCACGGAGTACAGCATTCTGGGTTAAATCAAAGAGCAGGAGTAGCAATCACACGGCTCTGTTCCTCTTAATAGAGCTGATTTCTTCTTCTCCTACTTTCATTACTTGCTCTCCTGCTTCCTCGCCACCTCTGCTAACTGCCTCCCAATCACCTTCCCAAACCTTATGTCCACATAAGGGTTCAGCTGTTTCTTTTTCTGTTTACTCTATATATTAAAGGTGCAATATGTAAGAATCTTGCAGTAAAATATACAAAAACCACTAGGCCAGTGTTATATATTTTGTTCGCTTGAGTACTTACAATATCCCAAATGTTTCTAAATATTTGTAAATCGTCAGAAAATTGCAATTTTAACCAAGGCTCCGGGACATGTGAGGAGTCGCCTGTCAATTGCGTCATACCCGCGTTACCCTCAGTAACACCAAAGACGCTTTAATATATTACACGTTTTAATAGACAAGGGAATAACTGTTTTGATATACAGTACAGTCCAAAAGTTTGGAACCACTAAGATTTTTAATGTTTTTAAAAGAAGTTTCGTCTGCTCACCAAGGCTACATTTATTTAATTAAAAATACAGTAAAAAACAGTAATATTGTGAAATATTATTACAATTTAAAATAACTGTTTACTATTTAAATATATTTGACAAAGTAATTTATTCCTGTGATGCAAAGCTGAATTTTCAGCATCGTTGCTCCAGTCTTCAGTGTCACATGATCCTTCAGAAATCATTCTAATATGCTGATTTGCTGCTCAATAAACATTTATGATTATTTTCAATGTTGAAAACAGTTGTGTACTTTTTTTTTTTCAGGATTCCTCGATGAATAGAAAGTTCAAAAGAACAGCATTTATCTGAAATACAAAGCTTCTGTAGCATTATACACTACTGTTCAAAAGTTTGGGGTCAGTAAGAATTTTTATTTTTATTTTTTTGAAAAGAAATTAAAGAAATGAATACTTTTATTCAGCAAGGATGCATTAAATCAATCAAAAGTGCCAGTAATGTTACAAAAGATTAGATTTCAGATAAACACTGTTCTTTTGAACTTTCTATTCGTCAAATAATCCTGAAAAAAAATATTGTACACAAATATTTTGTACAATTGTACACATTAAATGTTTCTTGAGCAGCAGATCAGCATATTAGAATGCTATTAGCTTTGCCATCACAGGAATAAATTACTTTGTGAAGTATATTCAAATAGAAAACAGTTATTTTAAATTGTAATAATATTTCACAATATTACTGTTTTTACTGTATTTTTAATTAAATAAATGTAGCCTTGGTGAGCAGACAAAACTTCTTTTAAAAACATTAAAAATCTTAGTGGTTCCAAACTTTTGGACTGTACTGTATTTATAGACAGAAAACTAATTATTGTTATATAGCTCAACACATTTAGTCTTATTGTTCAAATCTAATTTTCTTGATTGTTTGCGATTACCATGCACTATTTTGTGAAATAGTGCAAAAACACTATTTTGTGAAGTAGCTAACATAGTATAATCAGATGCAGCTTTATTTTTAGTAACAGTAATACAAAATTTTCCCCATCATACAATACATTTTAAAATTAATTGCATGCCATTTATCAAAACAAGCCATCCAGGATTTAATATGGTATCTAATATGATAAACAGAGCTGTGTTTCCTCATACGCTTGACTGGAAAAGCGGAAGCGGCGCAGCCGGTTGTGGCATAATAAAAGTTCCGCTGCTGTGTGTTGAGTGTTGCGCAATTGCTCCAGCGGCATCGTTCAGCTCAACACTCGTTCCTGCTCTGCTTCATACTACAGTAATGTTAATAATCTCATCCATGAACATGATTTCTTCTCCAGTCCTGTCCCAGTTGTTTTCCCTGACTGTGATGTGAAGACCACATGTCCCAAGATTCCACTCTCAAACTTGGCGCCATCAAGCTACGCCTTTGTTTTGAATAGACCTCTAGCATCCTCTAGCGGACAGAAAATATTACATATTGCACCTTTAAAGGTTAATTGTGTAATTTCTGCACCATTAGCAGCAAATTGCAAAAGAAGCGAGTGCGAACTAGCCTCAAACACTCCTGTAGCTCTGCCCCAAAATCACGCCATTGATTTAGCCAGTGCCAATGTCATAAGTTGATATCATGTAGCTAAGTTTTCTTCCGAACTATCTTCATCCAAATTGTTTAGTTTGTGCTAAATTAACTGTATCAGGGCGTTCCACACACATCTGGGCTAATTTCAAACTAGAGATGTATGGAGAAGAGCCAGGCATGTTCAAACACCACATGCCTGTTTGAGTCAATGTTTCAGGTTGACATCATGTTCCTCTTCATCATTTACTTTTAAAAGCTCCTAGATTTGCTTAAACTCAATTGACAGGATATTCCTGCTGTTTGCTGTACAGCACGTCTGTCCTCTGGAAAGATGTAATCCACCTTCATCAGACAGACACAGTGCCTGCAGAGCACTGAAGCCTCAACCCTTTTTACAGAGATATTTTTCAAAAATATATTTTAGTTTTATTTTTTGTAATTCAGTTTTAGAAATAGAGAAATCAACAGAACATTTCATTAATTATATATCTAAAATAATCAAGAGCTTTAAGTTTAAGATTTCAAAACCTGCAAGAGAAAATTAATTCATTTTAAAGGCCAGTTCACACCAAGAACGATAATTATAAAAATAACTTTAACGATAATATTAGCAATAGTAATAAGCAAAGTCAACGCGCACTGTGGACGCGCCAAGAGGTGCAGTTTCTACCAACGCGCTCTAACAAAAAAATATTGCGCCATTGACTTTAGACCAGGTTTGAGTTGGTCTATGGCGCAGTCTATTTTCAGCTCCTTAAAATAGCAATGCGCCGGCAATGCGCCTGAACACACCTCTTTTTTAGACCAGCACGCCCATGGGCGCACTAACTGGCGCAAATACATTTACTAATTTAAGGACGTGGCACTGAACGGGAAAACGCGAACTGCGGCGGACGCAAACTAGCAAACACACTGGGTGTATTATAGGGCCCTCTGAGTGTGATGATAAAATAATGAAATAAATTAAAGTGAAATAAGATTTTGACCCATATCTGCCTTGGCCCAAATTGTCTGTCATTCTTTTTTCTTTTCATATTTTGTTGCCTTGTATCGCTATTTTTTTATATATATATATATTTTTTTAAAGGTGCCATCGAACGTTTTTTTACAAGATGTAATATAAGTCTAAGGTGTCCCCTGAATGTGTCTGTGGAGTTTCAGCTCAAAATACCCCATATATATTAAAAAAAAAAAAATTTAACTGCCTATTTTGGGGCATCATTAACTATGCACTGATTCATGCTGCGGCCCCTTTAATTCCTCACGCTCCCCGCCCACAGAGCTTGCGCTTGCCTTAAACAGCATAAACAGCATAAAGTTCACACAGCTAATATAACCCTCAAAATGGATCTTTACAAAGTGTTCGTCGTGCAGCATGTCTAATCGCGTAAGTATGGTATTTATTTGGATGTGTACATTTGATTCTGAATGAGTTTGATAGTACTCCGTGGCTAAAGCTAACATTACACGCTGTTGGAGAGATTTATAAAGAATGAAGTTGTGTTTATGAATTATACAGAAAATAACAACAGTCTTGTCTCCGTGAATACAGTAAATACAGAAACGATGGTAACTTTAACCATATTTAACAGTACATTAGCAACATGCTAACGAAACATTTAGAAAGACAATTTACAAACATCACTAAAAATATCATGATATCAACGATCATGTCAGTTATTATTGCTCAATCTTCCATTTTTCGCTTTTGTCTTTGCTTGCTTACCTAGTCTGATGATTCAGCTGTGCACAGATCCAGACGTTAAAACTGGCTTGTGTACTGTCTTGAATGGCTGGCATATGCAAATATTGGGGCGTACATATTAATGATCCCGACTGTTACGTAACAGTCGGTGTTATTTTGAGGTTCACCTGTGAGGTTTATATAAGAAGGAGGAAACAATGGAGTTTGAGACTCAATGTATGTCATTTTCATGTACTGAACTCTTGTTATTTAACTATGCCAAGATAAATTCAATTTTTAATTCTAGGGCACCTTTAATGGGCAAATTGCAAAATAATCTTAAAAAAAAAAAAAAAAATGTGGATCATGATCCTGCCTGAAAACAGTCTTATATTTTTGCCATATTGCACACCCCTACAATATCGATCTGTTTATTCTAAGTCGCGTTGCAGTTTTGTCTTCTACCACTTTAATTGCTCAAACTCTTTGACATCCCAATCAGAATCCATTCTGCTTTAATGTTTTTATCATTAATCAGCTGGAAAAAATTCTGAAAGTGATTCCAATGATATAATTTCTCTGTGATATTATCGGTATAGTTGTGGTGTGGACTCTGCTATTCTTTTATATTTAGAATGCTTTTTAAACTATCTTTATCGCTATGCTTATAGTTATCATACGTAGTGTAAAGACACCTTAAATGGACAGTCCACCCAAAAATGAAAATTCATCATTTTGCTCACCCTCATGTTGTTCCAAACCTGTGTATATTTCTTTGTTCTGCTGAACACAAAGAAACTTTCCCTTAATACCTGAAATCTCAGTCACTTTGCGTGAAGAACATTCTGTCATCATGTTCTTCACATGCTTTTTTTGTCACTGTAATGATCCTGTTCCCCATCAAATCAACCAGTGGAACTGTTTGAGGGCCAAAGACTTAATTGTATTTTGCATATTTAGCATAGTGTAATCATTTTATAAACCTGTGTCATGCCATATCACCATCTACAGGTGGGATGTCTTCTCCCACAGAGTCACAGATCAGCCATCTAACTTGTAGAATATGAATACAGTGATTTTTGTTGTTTATAATTTTGTGGTTTTCCTTCCATTTTAGTTATTTTTTGTTTAGTTTTTCATTTGTATTATTTTAATTGAATTAAAATTAAATTTTATATACATATTAATTTATTATATTGTTTTTCTATTGTTTATTAATATTTTTATGTGCATGTGTACATAAAAATAATATTTGTAATACACAATTGTAAAAAAAATAAAAAAAATAAAAAAATAATTTCATTTTTTTTATTTTTTTTTATTATTAAACCTAACCACAGCAATGAGATTAATGTAGAAATAAATCAAGAACATGTCTCAGCACCAACATACAAACTTCATATTAATAACCCTGTAGTTCTCATCTACTGGGGGATTCAAGAAGTGCAGTGTGGCACTAATACACATGCTAACATGTTGGGGGAACAGCTTTAGACAACAGCGCCGCCATCCCTCCAGCTAGAGTCACGTGAGCTCCAGGCTGGCGGACTGTTTATCTCATCTACTCACTTGCGCAGACATGCCAGCACCCCCCAGACAAATACAGAAAAAGTGTGAATGTACATTTACATACATTTAGTGGTATCCCCTCAGCTCCTTTTCTTCTTTGCTCTTTGCGAGCGTGCACGTGGCTTTTGTTCTGACATTAGCTGGGAGCTGCCAGATCACATTTAGACAGGGTCTAAAATAAGCTCTCATAAAGCTGGCAGAGAGACAGTGAGGGAGGGAGAGAGAGAGAGAGAGAGAGAGAGAGAGAGGGAAATGGCAAACACACAATGAGGAATTTAGAAGGAAGGAAATGCAAGGTGGAGTGACTCCAAAACTTCTCTCTGCATAAGACAGAGTGGCCTGAGACTCTCAGCTTCATGCCACTCAAATCACGCCGCACTCTGCTAACCATTCTTAAAAAGCAAAGCCTCGATTTCAGCACTTCAGCACTGGGAATAATTAATTCACTCCCCCAACAATTGGACATAATTTAGATTTATTTTATCTTACATGACTAATGATTCTTTGAAGAGTCTTTCCAAACGAAAGTTTGAGGTCAATACTCAGTATAATACATTAAATTAAACTAATCATTAAAGGTGCCCTAGAATCAAAAATTGAATTTATATTGGCATAGTTAAATAACAAGCGTTCAGTACATGGAAAAGACATACATTGAGTTTCAAACCCCATTGTTTCCTCCTTCTTATATAAATCTCATTTGTTTAAAAGACTTCCGGAAAACACACGGATCTCAACACAACACCGACTGTTACGTAACAGTCGGGATCATTAATATGTATGACCCCAATATTTGCATATACGCCAGCCCATGTTCAAGGCATTAGACAAGGGAAGGCAGTATTCACGTCTGGATCTGTGCACAGACAAGGTAAGCCAGCAAGAACAACAGCGAAAAATGGCAGATGGAGCAATAATAACTGACATGATCCATAATAGCATGATATTTTTAGTGATATTTGTAAATTGTCTTTCTAAATGTTTCGTTAGCATGTTGCTAATGTACTGTTAAATGTGGTTAAAGTTACCATCGTTTCTTACTGTATTCACGGAGACAAGGGCCGTCGTTATTTTCATCATTAAACACTTGCAGTCTGTATAATTCATAAACACAACTTCATTCTTTATAAATCTCTCCAACAGTGTAGCATTAGCCGCTAGCCACAGAGCATAGCCTCAGACTCATACAGAATCAAACATAAACATCAAAATAAATACTTTACTCACATAATTCGAAGCATGCATACAGCATGCATGACGAACATCTTGTAAAGATCCATTTGAGGGTTATATTAGCTATTTGAACTTTGTAAATTCACTGTAATATAGTCGAGAGCTCGTGTGGCAGGGAGCACGCCATTTAAAGGGGCGGCGCTGCCAAAATCAGTGTATAGTTAATAATGCCCCAAAATAGGCAGTTAAAAAAATTAATTAAAAAAAAAATCTATGGGGTATTTTGAGCTGAAACTTTGCAGACACATTCAGGAGACACCTTAGACTTATATTACATCTGGTGAAAAAGCATTCTTGGGCACCTTTAAAGAATCCTGAAAACAAATAGTTTCCATAAAAAAATATTAGGCAGCACAGCTATTTTACATTAATATTAATAAGAAACGTTTCTTGACCATCAAATTTACATTTTGGAATGATTTCTGAAGGATCATGTGACACTGAAGACTACAGTAATGGCTGCTGAATATTAAGCTATACCATTACAGGAAAAAATTACATTTTAAAATATATTGAAATAGAAAACAGTTTGGTCACACTTTAGATTAGGGTCCAATTCTCACTGTTTACTAACTATTATATATGACTTTTGTCTCAATAAACTCCCAATTACTGCTTATTAATAGTTTGTAAGGTAGTTGGTAAGTTCAGGTATTGGGTTGGATTAAGTGATGTAGAATATGGTCATGCAGAATCAGGCATTAATATGTGCTTTTTAAGTACTAATAACCAGTCAATATCCTAGTAATATGCATGCTAATAAGCATCTAGTTAATAATGAGAATTGGATCCTAAACTAAAGTGTTACCAACAGTTCTTTTAAATTGTAATCATGTTTCACAGTCATAATGTTTTTAATGTTATTTTGATCAAATAAATGCAGCGTAGATGAGCATAAGAGATTTCTTGAAAAAAATATTTCAAAAATCTAACTGATCCCACAGTTTTGCATGGTAGTTAACTGTGCTTCTAAATTCAGTGTGAAGCTTTGAGCACTCAAACTTGCATTTCGCTTCTGGGTATTGGGTAGTGTCTTGTGATGGTTCATTTTTTCCCCAAACTCCTTCCATCATTTTATTTATTTATATCATTTCCCTGAATTAACCCACTCTCACTGCTTGTACTGTGTTTGCCTTGTCGTAGAGGATGAATGAACCCTCCCTGGATATAAATACGCCACAGAGGTTCAGAGTAAATAAAGTTGAAAATAACTGGAGGTGACAGAACCAGTTGGCATGTTTATGGGCGCTGGCACAATCTCACCGCTCGCTCAATCTCACCGTCTATCGCTCCTAACCCCGGATTACCGCTCGCGAGAGGGATCACGACACCCAATCACAGACCGCGGGAGGGATTAAGAGTGAGACAGACAATCACTAACGAAGGATTCTTAGAAATATTCATAAAGAACAGTCAGGGGATATTCAGTGTTGGAGAGACAGCGGGCAGAGGGGGGAAAAAAAGGGAGGGTTGCCAAACGACAGCAAGAGAGAGAGAGTGCGTTTATGCAAGAGACGCATCAAAAAGAACCCAGTTAGACTGTGTTTTTTTGCGGCTCACTTCGTTGATGTGGTGAAGAGTTATAATTGTGAAGAACAGCGGAGCATTTCGTCTTCACCATGCACATCCTCCAATCCCACTGCGTTATAAGGTGAGAGTCTTCTCCTACCTGTATCGCTCCACAAGTTATGTTGCTCTTGTAACGTGTGACAAGGTTCCCACGATAATGGAAAGACTGCAAATATCAGGGATTTTGAAAGTTGTGATATCTAGACCTGGAAAATAGATGGAAATTAATTAAATTCTATTTAATAAAATCTCTATTTTGAATGCATTTTTGTAGTTTTGCTAAGATCCAAAATATTTTATCAACTAGAAATTGTGTGCTAGTGCAATCTCAATAAATTTGTTCTAAATCATATTGTTAATATTAGCAATATTGGTTATGACTAGTAGTAATAGTAGTATTTTATTATTATTAATACTAATATAGAATATTATGTGAATATTAGTTATATTGGTAATATTAGCAATATTGGTTATACTATTATTATTAGAAGTAGTAGTAATATTATTTTTTATATTATCAATAGTGTTAATATGAATAGTGTGCAAGTGCAATCTCAAAAAAAAAAAAAAAAAAAAATGTCTTCTAAATAATATTGGTTATACTGTTATTATTAGTAGAATGACCAGTAGTAATAGTAGTATTTTTTATTATTACTAATATAGTATCTAATATGAATATTAGTTATATTGGTAATATTTGCAATATTTGTTATACTATTATTATTAGTAGTGGTAATTGTAGTAATGGTAATATATTTTTAGTATTATTTTTTTATATTATCTGTAGTGATAATATGAATAGTAGAAATAGCAATAGTAATTATTATTATTATTACTAATATAGTATGAGTGACTATAAAAATCATGAAAAACCCATGGTAATTCATTGGTAAAAAGTGTAGGAAATCCCAAACGATCTGTTTCTGATCTAGGGAATCTACTTCAGAACCCTCAGGTTCTTGTGTGTGGAGATTGTTGCTCTTTTTAAAATTCTTCTGTGATGCATCGGTCGACTGAACATGCACATTTCTGAAACTTCTGAATCATGTATGCCGCTGCAGAGTATTTAATGAGAAACCATTTTAGTATCATCAGATCTGACCGATTATGAGCCGGCTGTTCGTCACTTTGTGTGTGAAACGATAGTCACTCGTTCCTGGTTCATATTATGATATTACTGTGCAAACTGCTACCTGTCCTATTGGATGTTACAGCAGTTGTCCTCTGTCCCTTTAATGGGAAAGTTGTGTAGCTCTTCCATTTGGGTTCAGAATAATTGATGTTGCTGTGGAGAGCGAGTGCCAACTTGGCTGTTATTTATTTATTTATTTGATTTACCCCTCCCATCCATTTCTGACTAGGCAGCATCCTCTGAGGTTTCTTTTTATAGTGAGTGTCAGAGTGGAAAAAGCCCTTGCTGCTTTAACTTTCTCTATGTCTCTGTCTGCCCATCTGCCTATCTTTCTGTTTATCTTATCACAGGATCTTTGCACATTGCTTTTGCAGTGATGGAATTATTTAATAAATTCTGTATTGATTACCTGGGGCATGTCGAAAAAGACTGTCTGTCTGAAACGTGAAATCTGCAATGTTTGTGTTTGTTCGTTTGTGTCTTTGTGTCAAGCAGGTTCCCATGGGGGCAGCAGATGATTGACAGCTGTATTGGTAAAACCATTCACGACAGCAAATCAGAGTGATTGTGATGAAGACAACCCGGCTTTAGAGTGACATTTCTGTCAGCCCGAGAGAGACAAAGTCTAGAGGCTTCAGCGTCCTGACAGAACCTCAGTCAGACATATTAAATGACATTCATAAATGACGTTCCACAGCTGCAGAATCAATACAACAAATGACAAAAACAATGAGACGAGGGAAAGAACACACTAGGCAGTATTAGACTTTGAACCCTTTTTAATCTTTCCCCCATGGCTTTGAACAAAGATGGCCTTCTTTGTGTTTGTGTGTGACGTTGCGATGGCTTGAGGGAGCACATCACATGAACCTTGTTTTGTGTTCTCTTGGTAATTGCCAGAAGATTCTATCAAATGAGAAAAGGGCAAACTCGAGACACTAACAAAAAGTACCTGTGGGTTTCTTAAAGTGCCTTAGAACAGGGGTTTCACGTTGTGGTTTGGGAACCCCTAGGGGACCTTAAAGGGTTAGTTCACCCAAAAATGAAAATAATGTCAATTATTACTCACCCTCATATCGTTCTCCACCCGTAATACCTTCGTTCATCTTCAGAACACAAATTAAGATATTTTAGATGAAATCCGATGGCTCGGTGAGGCCACTATTGAGAGCAAAGTCACTGAACCTCTCAATGTCCATAAAGATACTAAAAGCATATTTTAAAACAGTTAATGTAAGTTCAGTGGTTCTACCTTATTATTATAAAGCGACGAGAATACAACTTTTCAAAAATACTGCTTCTGAGCTTTATGAATCTTTTGTTTCGAATTAGTGATTCAGATCTCCTATCAAACGGCTAAACTGCTGAAATCATGTGATTTTGGTGCTCCGAACCACTGATTCGATTTGTGAAGCTCCGAAGCAGTGTTTGGAAGCCGGCCATCACTAGATATTGTTTAAAAGTCGTTATTTTGGCGAGAGCAATGGTTAAAGATGTCCGTCTAGCACATGTTAACATTTGAAAAAGTAGTGCAGTGAAATTGAAAAACATGTTCTGTGTGAACGGCCCGTTACTGTGTTATACTGTATGTTTCTCTTCATATTTATACATCTTACAGTACACTAATGGCGAGTAGAAAAAAGGATACAGATATGTAAATATTTTCCAGATAATATTGTGCACATTCCTAACATTTTTCATGCAGATTTCATGTTTCAGATGGTCTTTTTCAACGTTGCCCTTAATCAATACTGAATACATAATTCATTAAATAACAATTCCATCACGGCAAAAGCAATGTGCAAAAATCCTGTGAGAAGATTTTATCCGATACAGTCCCACCACAGTATTTTTTGTAAGGGTAATGTAGGTTTATGTAACAGAAAAGATGTTCAGCTTTCAATGTTTAAATTCATATTTTATGCCTTTGACAGACTCGTTGTGCATTTAAGATGCTTTTTTTCCCTCAGAATCAAGCTCATGATTGTGTGTATAAACTCTTATTAATATCGTGGAGTTTTAAAAGAGCTCCCTGTAGAAATCAAACTCTTTTTGATGAATATTTAAAGAGGCTAGCATTTGCGTTAGCAGCGGCAAAGGCGTTGAAAGGGTGTTGAAAGACAAGCAGCAAATTCTAACAGATTTGCCTGCATTATTTGGGTACTTTGTTACGTAACTGCTCCCTTTCTCCCAGTGTAGAGCTGAGCCACTCTAGCCCTTTAATCACAGACAGACTCGATGTACCGGGAGACTGTGGTGTTCACACGTATATGTCGCTGGAGGTCGTGGAGTGGCTGTATTGTTAAGCCATGATGTCCAGCTGTATCAGGCTTATCACTGTCTGCAGTCTCATTGGTAGTCGTCGCATTGCGTCACTGCTCATTTGCCCTGCTCAGCTTTGTTACATCAGCAACTGTCTCTGTCTCTCATGACTCCGGAAATCGCCAGCTTTCATTGATAATTAATGATGTTCGGTCATTTTAGTGCTGTCAGTGTACATGCCTCTTTAGTTGTAATGGGCATTTCTGCTGCTGACCTCATGTTATTGTTGATGCGCAAAATGGGTCATAGCTTTTGAGAAGCTGATCACAAATGGGATGTTTTGCTTGTTTTTTTATTTTGCTTTTCTTTGCTTTGTTTGTTTGTTTGTTTGTTTTTCATTTCGGTAATGGTATTAAGTAATGCTAGGAATTTTAGAAGAAGATTTAAAAGCCTTTTAAGAAGGTTTTTTTATTATTAATATTATTTCTTATAACTTTGAAATTGTCAACTTTCATTGAAAATGACTTTCCTGGCACTTTATAACTACAGTATGTGAGTCAATAATGTGACAAATGGTATTAAAATTATATGTAGAAGTCATTGCTTTGTTATAAAAATGTATGGAAAAATTAATTTCATTGATGTCATTTGGAGAAACCAATATACGTTTACCATTTTGGAATAAGATATGCGGTCAATATCATGTGACAGGATGTGACATCATTTAGACACCTGCAAAACAACACACGGTCATGAAGCAAAGTAACTAACTCTCCTTTAACTATTTGAAAAATTCATGTTTTGACTTGAAACATCTGGTCATTCGGTACAACCGCTATAAAACATGGAAAATGTAATATTTTAAAAACTTGTACTAAATATAAAATGTTTGATTGTCTTTTTGCTAGCTAGCTAGATATCAGCCTGTTAGCATTGTTTGAAAATACCAGAAATACCAGAAGTTTATTTCGGTAAAACCGAAATTCTGGTTAAACAAATTTTGTCCATCTTGTAAAAAAATGACAAAAGTAGTGTTAATTGATTATAAAAACCACATTATCTCATTGTTAACAATAAACCTCAAAATTAATTATATCTCCATTATGTTTTTTTTTACACTTTTAAAAACCTTATTCATCAATGACCCATATGCTTTTGTTTTGTTGTTTTGTATTATTAGTTTTTTTTTTTAATTATTTGGAATTTTTGTAATGATTTGAAGGTGAAGTATGTAAGATTTTATTATGTTAAACTACATTTTCTTACATTTTCATTTTCTTTTCCATTGACTACTATTAGTATGCCAATCATTGGTTTATCTTATATATTAAGTGTAAACATTGAGAGCGGTCCACTCAGATCTCTTTCCAGCTCGACCTATAGCAAGAGTTTGTGGCGTAGCTGATGTTGCAGGCTTTACCTTTAGCTTTGTAATATTAGGGGAAAATCTTTTTGCATAAGAATGTTTAAAAAAAAAAATAATAATAATAATGAATCAGCAGCTTCTGGTTGCTTTGTCGCTGTATGCTACATTACTGTTTTGTTTTTGTTTTTATTTAGTGTTTTGCATTTTTAGTAGAATGTTTAAATAAAATATAAAGTTTGGGAAGTGAGAAGGGGAGTGGGCTCAGTCCCGTCACAGTCAGAACTTGAACATGTCAGGGACACGTGCACCATGGCTCTGACAGTTGCCTGTATTTGCAGTCTTCTTTTATTTTGATCCTCACTTTCTCAAATCAAAATGACATGGTTGTCATGTTGTTGAAGCACTTGGAGCTGAATGTGTGCTAGTTAAAAATATAAAGTGATTCCACGGGGAATTGCAGCCATCGAATCGGAGCAAAGACTTCCCATGTGCTATCTTTGTGGCATGTACTAATACCAACCCTCTTCTCTTTCTCTCTTTTTCCAGGTGGCTCGATGGCCCGAAAAGGAAGAGAAAGAACAGCCAGTGTTCGGTGAAGAGCATGTCTGGTAAGATGTCTCACAAAAGACACTGATGCTCTTGCCTAGAGCTGCAGCAGTATGCTTTCCCCTCCTCTGTTCTCCCAGAATACATCAGTGACTGCACATTTCTGAGAAACACTCGAGAAACCCTGAGGGAGAGAAGGGTTTTCAGTTGCCCCGTGATCCTCCTTGCATCAACTCCAGCATCCGTTAGCTCAATAGACTTGTTGTTATGTGATGTTCTGGTGATACTCCTTCAGGACATTTTAACTCACGTTAAAGCAGTCGTTCTCCCAGGCTAATGGGCTATGTAAGGATTGGCTTTGTATTGGTCTGTGTAAGGAGTAGCTGTTCAGTTAAGGAAGTTCAACAAAGTTGCCTTGATGCTTAAGCATAGTACATTATCAGGACACCCCATCTCCATTTTGTTCATCACCTCATGACCACAGCAGCCAAATATAGCAAGCCAGACACTTCCTAACATCCTAACCTTGTAGTTTAGCAATGCTGATGCTGTCACATGTGCTTGGGAATAAAAAGACGCTAGAGCAGTGTGGTAATAAATTGGCATACACTGCTGATTAGTGTTTATTTTGTACAAAGTATAATTGTTTTTAAAAGAATGAAAGTCTAAAAAAAAACTTATCCCAGTAAATATGCCATATTTTACATGAGTCTCCATTTATTTTTTACCCCCATCATTCCACCACCTAATGTTTGCAAATGTTAATGAAAGTGTTTTTTTCATTCTCTTTTCACCTACACTCTAAAAAATAAAACATTGGTTCAACAACAAAAACAATATGTTAATGTTTTCCACTAGAATTTGTAACTTAAGCCATTTGGGAGATTTACATTAATTCAAAGCAATATTTTGAGTTTATCCAACATAATTAAGTAAGGTGAAGATGTCTTTTTGCCACAATAAAAACACATTTCAAAGTAACATGAACTTAATAATTGTCAACATGAATGCAACTACTTAAGTTGATCCAACATAATGTTTTAAGTAAGGTGAAGACTCTTTTTGGACACAATAAAATGCATTTCTAAGTAACATGAACTTACCAAGCACCGCTTGTCACCATGATGGTAACTCTCCAAAAACCCACATTGACAGAATCTCTTCTAAATTAGCATAACAAAACACGAATTACTGCTAAATATCCCTTACCATTAATATTGTGCAAAAAAACATTATATAACACTTAATTTTAGCATTTACTCTCCCTTTCAAGTGCCATGGGCAAAGCATGATGGGAAATATAAATCCTAGCCCAGTTTCACTTAACTTAAGTTTGTCTAAATTAAAAGAAGTGTTCATACAACTCAAAACACGTTTACACGTCATCAGATTGTATTTTACATTAACAGAACTTAAAATTAAATTCATTTTTGATTAACTGAAGGTTAAACTATGACAAGTCATGATAGTATATCGAATCAATAGGCATAATTTGTGTGACATCCAAGCTCAATAAAATAACAATTACAAGTAAAAAGTCTAACAGCATTTCAGAACTTGATTTTTTATTTCACAACAATATATATATTTAAGTAATGACTAAAGGTCCCCTGAATTAGTTTATTAGTTTTAATAATGGTGAATCAAGGGAAAAAGCTCTTCAACTTTGTAAAAACCTGGAACAATTTGTTGATAATACATGTGATAATAGTTATTTTTATTATTATTTCACAAATACATGTGATAAGTTATTTTTATTATTATTTTTGCATCTTTCAGCAGTTTATACACTCCGGTTCAGAAGCTTGGGGTCAGTACTTTTAATCAATACTTTTATTCACTAAATATGCATTTGATTTGCATTGATCAAAAGTGACAGTAAAGACAATTATAATGTAATAAAATATTACTATTTAAAATAAATACTTTGTATTCATTAAAGAATCCTGAAAAAAGTATCACATTGTAACACGGTTCGTAGATGTGGGAAGAAGGAGGCGGGAACCGGCGAACGTTCAACAAAACTTTAATATATAAATAAACAAATACAAAACGAAAGTAATGCCGGCAGACCCTCGCGGACGTCTGCCGGCCACACAAACATAATAAAAAAAATAAAGTCCAGGCCTGGTCCTCTCTCGTCGTTCACTGTCGTCGCTCCTCCTTTTATGCTCCCGGAGTTCCTCCGTGAGAGACTCAAGGCCGGTGCGCCTCCCAGGTGTAGCTTGTTAACTCTCGCGCTGCCCTGGTCGCCACACACATTTTCTACAAAAATGTTACACAGCACAGCTGTTTAAATTGATAATAAAAAGTAAATTTTAATAATATTTCACAGTATTAATGTTTTACTGCATTTTTGATCAAATAAATCCAGCCTTGGTGAGCATAAGAGACTTCTTTCAGATAATTAAAAAAAAAAATCTTACCAAACCCAAACTTTTGAATGGTAGTGTATAATTTTTCTTATCCATTAAAGGCTTCACAAATTTGCTGAGAGGCTCAGGCAGTTGACTAGCATAAGGCAAGAGAATGTTCTTCCTCTCAGAAACACTGGTGGATCTTAATTGCTGCCAAGTGACACTTTCAGAGTCACTCAGGGCTCTTCAGGGCTTTCACCAATCAAGGTTAACAAAACTAGGTCTTAAATAGGTACTCAGATAAGTCTGAAGTGTGTCATTTCTGCAGTAATGCAGCTATAAACGGAATTTGAAATAATGACTGTTTCCTTACGGTTTTAAGTTCCCATCCTCAAACTAACACCATTGTATGGACCAACAGTTATACATATTTTTTTAAATTACCTTTAAATTACTAACTGTTATACACCGATCAGATGTAACATTATGAGCACTGACAGGTGAAGTGAATAACACTGATTATCTCTTCATCACGGCACCTGTTAGTGAGTGGGATATATTAGTCAGCAAGTGAACATTTTGTCCTCAAAGTTGATGTGTTAGAAGCAGGAAAAATGGGCAAGCGTAAGGATTTGAGAGAGTTTGACAAGGGCCAAATTGTGATGGCTAGACGACTGGGTCAGAGCATCTCCTAAACTGCAGCTTTTGTGGTGTGTTCCCGGACTGCAGTGGTCAGTATCTATCAAAAGTGGTCCAAGGAAGGAACGAAGGTTGGCCTGTGTTGTCCGATCCAACAGGCAAAGTACTGTAGCTCATATTGTTCAAGAAGTTAATGCTGGTTCTGATAGAAAGGTGTCAGAATACACAGTGCATCGCAGTTTTTTGTGAATGGGGCTGCATAGCTGCAGATCAGTCAGGGTGCCCATGCTGACCCCTATCCACCGTAGAAAGCACCAACAGTACACCCTGCCACAAAGCAAAAATGCTTCAGGAATGGTTTGAGGAGCACAACAATGAGTTTGAGGTGTTGACTTGGCCTCCAAATTCCCCAGATCCTCAATCTAATCTAGCATCTGTGGGATGTGCTGAACAAAGAAGTCCAATCCGTGGAGGCCCCACTTCTCAACTTAAGCCGAGTTCAGACAGCACGATTTTCACAGTAGTCGGGTCACTGTTCTTTTCACACTGCATGACTATCTTGGCCAGCATTCAGTCGCTGCTGTGTTCACACTGCACAATGGATCGGCGACAGAAGGTTTCACACTGCATGACTTTACAATAGGAAGAATCGCCGACAACTCTGTCTGGCAAACAAACTACGTTTCACAACCAAACACACGTGAGATGTGACAAGGAAACAACGCGATATCACACGTGCAAGACCGGAGTTCTCACGTGAGACTGGGATTATTATTAAAAACGGTAGCCCGCAAGAAGCTTGCAATACGAATTGCCTATGCGCTGATTTGCAGCGAAAACAAGAAAAAGAAAAGAAGAATATGGAGGAGGAAATGGTTGGGGAGATGCGAGGAACAAGGATTGTGTGTTCTACAACGAGAGTGGTCTATAACTCCTCCCCGAACTCCCCGCTGGTCTGTATCTTGCTCTCTCATTGGCCATGTCGGTCATCGGCGATGTAGTTTTCAGTCAGAACACTTTTCACACAGCAAGATTTTGAATCTCTGACAGGTCCAGATATTTAGCATGCCAAATATCTCACAGGCGTCGGTGATTCTCTCCGATCGCGTCTTTGCTCATTCACACTATGTGATTTCGGGCATTTGTCGGCGATTTCTCAAAAACTGTCGGCATGCCAAAATCGGGGCTAAAATCGTGCAGCCTGAACTCGGCCAACGTTCCTTTAAGACAAGTCATTTCACTCGGCGGCCATCTTTGAAACGCCTCCCGGGCATCCTGGGCATCATGCAATCTCTTTGAATAGGGAAACATCAAATTCTCCAAAACTGTTCTCCAACATTACGATTAAATTTCATATTTGAAATCACCAATGAAATCTAACAACAACCGGCTCATAAATTGTGTTTCTAAACGTTCTAATCATGACAAAAAAACTGTATTTTTCAGGCTGGATCAAGCTAATGTGCATGCGCAGACCTAAATGTGCGTCTCTTCGGAGGCGCGCGTCTGACTGTTTCTATAGAAACCGGTGATTCTAACGGCCGCTGAAGTGACGCGATGACTTTACCAGTCGGCAATTGGCTCTTATTTAAAAGGCGGGACTTATTCCGCCATTCAAAACAATACGAGTGACACATCTTGTGTTATTCTATAGTCTTTGACTCTGCTTTACAGGGCTTAAGGGATCTGCTGCTAACATCTTAATGCCAGATACCACAGCACACCTTCAGGGGTCTAGTGGAGTCCATGCTTTGATGGGTCAGGGTTGTTTTGGCAGCAAAAGGGGGACCAACACAATATTAGGAAGGTGGTCATAATGTTATGCCTGATCGGTGTATATATATTGAGCCTATAGATTGAACTGTTTCTGATTCCATGGCTGGTTTCTCAGGATGTGCTGGTGTTTGTACTTGTTGCTAGTTGCTGTCAGTTAGTGTTAGAGTGTTTTTATATATATTTTTTTGTTTGTTTGTTTGTTTGTTTGTTTTTGTATGTAGGGTACATCCCCAGCTATCTGGAGAAGGATGAGCCATGTGTGGTGTGTGGAGACAAAGCTACTGGCTACCACTACCGCTGCATCACCTGTGAGGGCTGTAAGGTAGGACTTCTTTGCTATCACTTGTGCACAGTGACATCTGTTAACAGACACCCCAGACCCACCTCTATATATACAGACTAGACTGTCGCTTCATGTAGAGTCATGGTGTGGAGCTGGTCCAGTCTTTTCGACAAATACACCCTGTTGTCATTTGTGAAACTTAGACTCCTATCACTATCAAACCTGTCATATCACATACCTAAAAAACCCTGTCAACCATCTTATCCACTATCTGTCTCTTTGTATGTGAAGGGAGGGAATTGTGAGTGACAACTGTGCTACGAAAGTCTTTGTGACTTCTGTCTAAACAGGCTGATTTGAAAAGCTCTGAGAGCAAAAAATGCAAAAAAAAATGCAAAAAAAAAAAAGTTTTCTAATAAGACATCTGCTAAACATCCTTCAAATTAAGGATGCCACTAAGCTAGGGTTGTCAGCTATTATCGTGTCAGCATGTGCTCTGTGTAATTATTTTATTTTATAATTTTTTTGTATTTTGTTTTCATGTTTCTTCTTTTTGTTTTTGTTTTGGTTTGGTTTGGTTTTTGTTATGTTTTCTCAAAATAAAGGAATTTATTCAAGAGCATATTAGTTTTTGGTGTGGAATTGAATTTGGTATCAAGACTAATTTTCACTGATATTTGTATTGACTACTGAAATTTTAGCATTTTGGCAACCCTACAGAAAACAAGACAACATTGCAGAAGATATCGTTAAGATATAAGAGTTGGTAAGATATAAGTCATTAGCAAATATTTTTGTTTGCTTGTTTTAAGCATTCATCTATGTAACTATTAGGCTGCTTAAAACAAGATCAATTTATTTGAAAATGAGGCTTCAACTTAATTCATTACATATTCTCTGAAAACATGTTTTATTCTCATACATATTTTTGACTTTCAAAAGGATATTTAGATGTTTTAACAGCAAAACGAGACAAAAAGCCTCTTTGCATCCACCTGCTCCATATCGTCTCCTTGGAATTATAAGGTTCTGTCTCCATTCCGAGTAGTTTTGAGATATTGAGCTTCAAAGTTTTTTTCCATTCAACTGTGTAGATAGAACTTTTTTGTTTTCTAAATAAAGTGTCAGATCCTTATAAGGGAATGATATGTGACAGATAACACCTGTCTGACTCCCTGCCTCTGAATACACTCTCTATCCAACTCACTTCCAGGGATTCTTCAGGCGCACCATTCAGAAGAACCTCCACCCCTCTTACTCCTGTAAATACGATGGCTGCTGCATCATCGACAAGATCACCCGCAACCAGTGTCAGCTCTGCCGCTTCAAGAAATGCATCGCCGTGGGCATGGCCATGGATCGTGAGTGATTTCGCACACAGTCATGCAAATAACATCCAAACATGCAAAATCAGTGCATACTGTAGGTTTGCATGATGGTCAAGTTAATAGTTAATAGAATTTGTAATAAACAGGAAAATAATTTAAAACAGAAGTGTTTGAACTTCTACATCAGACATTTGGACCCCACTGTATTGGATCACGAATGCAGCCACGAAATGCATGCTGACAGCGAAGGTACATTAATCCTATGCAAACTGAAGTACTCAGTCTGGGGTTCCCCTTCACATATGTCTGTACGCCTCACATATGTATAGCACATGTTCGGCCCAGACCACATTTCTTCTTCCCCTGTCACTCCCTCTCTCTCTCTACTCTATAATGTTTTATGGATGTCTCTTGTTTCTACTTTGATCCCTGCCTGATGCTCTTACTCGTTCTGTCACTGCCATTTTGCACTGCAAAATCATTACTTTTGTTTTCCAGGAAAAGTGTCTAAACATCCTTAAATGAAAGATTTACTGGAAAAGCAACCAAATTAAGAGGACCATAACTTAACTGTACAGTACAATGTGTTTTATGCATCTTGACATTGGGAGAATTAACCTATTTTTCTCTTTGGTATAGTGGTTCTGGACGACTCCAAGCGGGTCGCGAAACGGCGCTTGATTGAGGAGAACCGTGAGAAGCGGAAAAAGGAGGAGATGGTCAAGTCCCTGCAGAATCGTCCAGAACCCACCAGCTCAGAGTGGGAGCTGATCCGTATGGTGACGGAAGCTCACCGCCACACCAATGCACAGGGCTCTCACTGGAAACAGAAACGCAAGTTCCTGGTAAGCAAGCACTTTGTGTCAGCATGCGCGATGTCAGGTCAAGTTTTCTTTGTATAACTGTGTTGTTATTGTTAACTAAAACTATAACTAATACTAGAGCTGCACAATTAATCATTAAAAGATCGTGATCTCAATTCAGACACCCATGCAATCTCATTCCTAAATGACAACGATTCAAATCACACAAGAACATTCAAATCTCAAAGCCAGAGAGAGTAGTTGTCATTTTTTTCTTCTTCTTCAAAATAGTCAACCACACAGTATTGTTATTTCTGTGTTATAAATATTCATATTATCACAGAACTGTGATAAAAGTTTATAGGACGAAAATATAAACACTGATGTCTAAGGAAGCGATCAAAATAGATAATGACCTTTTGAAAGTAACATGGCACTTAAAATAACGATTGTATTGATTACATCCTTACACCAACAGGTGGCGACAAGTGACTGTTAAAAAAATGTGTTTATTATTGAACCATTCATACAAGAGATTCGTTCAATGCTGATTCATCCAGTAATGAAAAAAGGGAGGTAGCCGATTTATGAGTGAGTCATTGAATCATTCATTCAAACTGATTTTTTTGTCAGAACCTTTTTTTTTCAAACGTGATCTCTGTTTGAAACTAAATTTTTCCGTGATAACTAATACTTTTAAAAATTGTTTTCAGTAATAAAGCTGAAATAAAATAAAATATAAATATTATGTGAAAAACTTAAAAGAAAGTGTTGGTGAAAGTTGAAGTATTAAAATTACCAAAACTAAAAAAAAAATATATATATATATATATATATAAATGAAAACAGAAAAGCACATTACAAAATACTAAAAAATGTATTAAAACTGAAAATATAAGACTAAAGCTAATTCAAAATAATAATATATACTATAATAGTATATAGAAATACTAAAATAACACTGGTATTACATTTATCACAATACATTCAGCTTGAAAGCAGCTTTACAGAAAATAGTAGCATCTAAAGTAGTACAATTTTTCCATATAATAGTAAGGAAAAGCTTAGATGTTTAGGTAGATGGAGAAAAAACATTATTTTATTCTATTTGTCTGTTTTATTTGTGTGCATTTATTTTATTTCTGTTTGTCTTGTCACTACATTTTAGTTTAGTTTAGCGCATTGCTATGACCTTATCTGTCATTGCACATTAGCATTTGTTTACACAGCTTGCTAATCAATTTAATGAGTGACAATACCAGTCTGCACATATCAGTTGTGACCAGGCAACAGCGAGCGCTAAAGGAACAGTTAGTAACAGGTATGACTTCAATTTAAAGACAGAGTATAACTGCACACTTTTTATTACTACCAACGTTTCAGCAGACAAGCAGCCTTCATCAAGATAATAACTGGAATGTAGCCATGAAGGGCCTTTGTAAAAGTGTCTCTGTTTATGAAGAAGGAAGGAAAGAGGAAGGAAAGAGTTTAGACGGTATTAATCGCTCATTTGCACCATATACTATCTACTGTGAAAGAGGTGGCAGGGTACAGGAAGAGAAAATGGAAAGGAAGAGTTAAGGAGAGACACACAGGATATTTTTCTCAAAATCCTAAAAGACTAGTTGATCTTAAAGAGAAGAAAAAGAGAGTCATTTACTCATGCTCATGTCATTCCAAACCTTTATAAAAATGAAAAAAAGTCTCTCTGTTTTTTGTGTCCATAACAATGAAAGTCAAAGCGGTTCGGTGTTATTTTGGACCCCACTGACTTTCATTGTATGGAGAAAAACAGTTCTTCAAAGCATTCTTTACCAGAGCTCACATGTTCAAGTGAGTATATGCACGGTATCTTACTAAGAGAAGAAGTGATTTGGAGACTCTCCAGTCTCCATCATAGAACCAAAGTTGGTTCTCTCAGCCCACCGAACATCCACCGGCCTCCCAGCCGTTACGAGTACTATCAAAGCCCTGAGGCACACCAGTCTAAACATTCGGGATGTACTAGACCCTGTTACGATCATCCACAGGGGACAGAGAAACCACTTCCCCGGCCAGCTGAGAACTCCTATAAAACGGCCCATAAAGAATTCAGCCTATATAACCTTTACTACCAAGATATGCCTCCAATAACAGTGCAAGGCCAAGACCCCGAATGACCCCGATAAACTGCACTCTCTTTCTCCATGGGAACACTCACTCTGTCCTGTCGGTAGTCCAACTGGGCTGTCTTAAGATCTCTGTAGTGAGAAAGCACTGTGCCAAATTCTCAGCAGTGAGAAGGCCAGAGTGGACCAGGAGAAGGGATAGTTTACACTGGGGTCTTACAGGCACAGGCGGCATTTGGGACGTATCCAGGGCCTGCGCTTCCCCCCCCCACCTCCTGGAAGAAGAGACGCACACAAACTTTGGTTCATGCTTGTTAAAACTTACACAAATACACCAGTGCGGCACAGTTAAAAGAGTCCCGTCCGTCTGGGAAAGCGTAAACACAAACACACAAATCTTAAACAGCAGCAGAAGTTCCTCAGAGGCACATTCTGAATCGCTGAAGAGATTCTTTTGCGATTTTATTTACTTTCTAGACACTGCCTCTCTGTGTGGTCTGCGCTGTAATTTCTGAACTGTATTTCTTTCATGACAACTCTCAGAAAGATTGGCATGGTAATGGATAGGGCAATGTAATGTATTTGGTCTTGGCAGAAAAGATCTGCTACACTGCTGCTGTTGATTATTGCTGTTGCAGAGCAAGTACAGAGACTTGCTACTGCCAATACATTCACGGACATTGATGTGAGCATGTAAGACATGCTGCTGCTGCTGCACATATAACATACATGAAATAAACCCTGTACCAGATCTATACAGGTGAGCTGGGGAAGTTGGAGGATTTCTGAAAGTGCGCTGCAGACTGCTAACCTCAAACAATGCCAAGTATTTCAATGATTGAGCAGCAAGCTCATTGCCCCTCTGACACCACAGCGATCAATCAGCTGCGCTATGCAGACAATGATGTGATCGCTACCAAATGAGTTAAGGACCTATCAACCAGCACCGTCTGTTCTAGAGTTTCATGTCAGAAATTTGTATATGTCACATTAAGGCTTCCTAACTGCTTTAGCACTAATAATGGTAATATTAATAAGAGTAATTATTCAAACAGCTTGTCTGTCACAGCTGAAGTGTCTTGAACCATGTTTGCTCTCACAATGAAACAAATTAGAGTTTGTATGTAGGCCAGCACTGCACTTTTTTCTGCAGTCTTGTCTTGAATTCAGTGTCTTTGTTTATTTTCTGTCTGTTCACTTTATCAGAAACATAGAAATCAATGTGATTGCAGAGTTTGAAGTCTTTAGGGCTGTCACATTTGTGCTGCAAGGGGTGACGTCCACCACATGGACATGTTTTTAAATTAAAATTTTTGGTTGGGGTTGTTTATGCGCAGACATGCTGATATCACAAAGTTACATTAATAATATTAATTAAGTTAGGACAGATTCTTTTTTTTTTTTACATTTTGATAGTGTATATTTGCAAGGCTGCATTTATTTGATCAAAAATACAGTAATTAAAATAACTAATAAATTATATTTAAAAATAATTTTATATTTTTAAATATAATTTATTCCTGTGATGGCAAAGCTGAATTTAAAACATCATTACTCCAGACTTCAGTTTCACATAATCTTTCAGAAATATGCTGATTTTGGGCACAAGAAACATTTCTTATTATTAACAATGTTGAAAACAGTTGTACTGCTTAATATTTTTGTGGAAACCATGATATATATTTTTTTCCTTGATTCTTTGATGAATATATCATTTTCTGTAACATTATAAACGTCTTTACTGTCACTTTCGATCAATTTAATGCAACCATGCTTAGTAAAGGTATTCTATTTCTTTCTAAACAAATATATTTCCGACATATTATATACATTTACAATTGCATATTTAATTTGATAACTTTTTTATAATCCCGTTTTTGCTTATTTCATTCCTGAGAATGTATTCACTTGTTATTCTTATATGTCAGAAGTGTTGAATGCAGTACATGAATCATAGCCATGTCTCCCATTCAAAAACTATATATGCAATTGCAACAGCCAACATGTAATGCTGTAATTGCAGTTCTGCCTCTTGAGCACTTATAATCACCTCTATCCTGACTCATGTAACACGCCACGGCTACTTGGCTGTTTGTCCAGAGTTTTTACATGGCTGACCTCTAATCCACCCTGAAGATACCAACCGCTGTGGTTTTTCAAGGCTATCGGCCTGCATAACTGTAAAGCCAGACCTTGCACATGCATCTTGTTCTGTCTATCCCATTCATATATTCCTCAATGGAAATACCTTATGTTGCTTGTTATAAAAGCCACTTTCAGTCTCTCTGCCAAGTAAAAGACACAGTTAACCCGCTGTGAATCTGTCTCTGTCTGCAGCCGGAGGACATCGGACAGTCTCCGGTGGCCCCTACATCAGACGGTGACAAAGTGGATTTGGAGGCCTTCAGCGAGTTTACCAAGATCATCACCCCAGCCATCACACGTGTTGTTGACTTTGCCAAAAAACTGCCCATGTTTTCGGAGGTGAGAGTGCTGTTAGGTTTTTTGTTTTTATTTTACAACCTTTTTGAAGTTTTCTTTGTTCAGTTGTAATTAGTTTGTTGAATTAATCCTTGTAATGTTAGTGACTAACACTAACGCCTAATTAGCTGAAAATATGCTGCCGTCCTGGTCTAAATCATAGACTGTAAAAAAATTGTGTTGTAGGGATGTCCTGATCAAGTTTTTTGTGCCTCCGAGTCACTGAATATTGAGT
Organism: Chanodichthys erythropterus; assembly: GCF_024489055.1. Taxonomy (NCBI): domain Eukaryota; kingdom Metazoa; phylum Chordata; class Actinopteri; order Cypriniformes; family Xenocyprididae; genus Chanodichthys; species Chanodichthys erythropterus. The sequence goes on from NC_090239.1 coordinate 17,808,851, forward strand.
ATATGCTGATACCGAAAAAGGGAGCACCTATCACTACTCATATATATATATATATATATATATATATATATATATATATATATATATATATATATATATATATATATATATATATATATATATATATATATATATATATATATATATATATATAGCAATGCTTTGTGGCAACAATGTCTTATAGTCTGAAGGCAGATAAAAAAAATTACTTTTGAGTGATCCGTTACAAAAGTGCACATCAAATATGCTAAACACAGAAGCTCAAATGCATTGCTGCATCCCAATTCGCATACTATCCGTCCTAAATAGTATTCAAAAATAGAATTAGTATGTCCCAAATCGTAGTATGTTGAAATGAGTAGTCCAAAGATACCCGGATGGTCTACTTTTTCCGGTTAGAATTCGAAGTGCAGAAGTGCGGATTCGATTAGAACTACAAATACGAATAAACAGTGTCAAAAAACTACAAACATGATGGATATGCGAGACCGATGGTTAAGCAGAGAGAGATAAAGGGGCTTGAATGTTTAATAATCAGTATAACCTGACAAATAGATATTTATTAAATGTTATCCACATTATATTTCATCTGCAACAGCATTGTGAACTTTTATAATGATGCGTTTGGTCATTAACTTTTAAATGCATCATTATGCAAAGATGAGGAGAGTTCTCTGCATGAAAGACCCATGACTGGCAGATAAACGTTCTCTCCGAAACGGTAGGAAATTAAAATTAATTGAATGTTGAGGATTTTATCTCTGACAAGATGACTGACAGGACAGTTTAAACAGTTACAGGCTGCGTAACTAAGCGACAGAACGTCCATTAAAGACGCAATTATGACGAAGTAGTATGTCCCAAAGCTTGCATACTCTTCTGCTACACACTCAGAAGTATGTACTTTTTCTTTACAAAAACAGTACATACTTTTAGGACGTAGTATAAGTAGGCGGATTGGGACGCAGCACACGTGTTATGAGCTAGAACAGACTTTGCGCGCATCATGCACGCACATTTGTGCTGTGTCCGAAATCACACCCCTATACCCTTAAATAGGGCACTATTTGAGGGGACAGCCATTTTTAGTGGTGTCCGAAACCATAGTGGACGATATCGAGTGCACTCATTCAATCCCACAATGCACCGCAATAACAAGTGTACAACTGATGTATGCTCAACGGCTAGAGAATACCCATAATGCACTGTGAGAGTCAAGTGCCGAACGAATACCCGCATCTAGCCAGAAGATGGCGCCCATAGCTGAATCATTTTCCATCCATTTTCCAAAACGCCCTGGTCCAATTTGGCTACAGCATAATATCATACAGGTATAAATTCATTTGTAAGTTAACTATGCAAAAGCAGCAGCCCTTCAGTGTCCAAATTCACTCATTTTCATACACTCCCTCAAGTGGATTAATTTAGGTAATAGTGAATGAGGGTATAGGGGGTGATTTCGAAAACCGTAACTTATTTTCCTTTTAATGGCGGTTGGCACATCCATTTGAAGATGCATACCGCCACCTATTGCACAACACCTGTGTGACAGCTGACGTACAGTAAAGGGCTTAAGATACCGATCAGTTAAAAAAATGCTTAAACGGGCCAGATCCATGAGATCTGCTAAGGACATCCCTAGTTATTTGTAGTTGTTGGAAGATTATTCAACTGATAAAACAGTAACACATTTCGAGAATGTTTCAGTGTGGGTGGGTTTGTATGTATGTGCTATGTTGTCATGTTAGGATGAATTGTACAGTTGTGGCTTTGGTAATTGTGTGTGTGTGTGTGTATAAATGTGTGTGTGATATTGCCACATTACATCATTCATAGCTATGTGGCATTCTCTCCATATTTAACATTCAACTACTCTCCCTTAACCGCAAGTCTGAACATTCTTGCATAGTAGACTACACAGCACCCTTATGGCATCAAATTTATTATTGTCTACACAATAAATTTACCGTCATCCACTACCTCGCAGTCTTTTTTCTATGTTGAGCGTTATGCCTCCTGTATTTTCCACACTTTGTAATACACACCTAGACTGACTGTAATATACAAAATAATACTGAACAATACTGACTGAACCTTGTTGCTTTTGTAAATGATGTGAAACATTTTTTACATCGACTGTGTTTCCATGAATACTCACCAAGGATGGGCATTTTGACATATTTCTGTGTGTATTTGACCATTTTAGGTGCACAACTGAAGACATGATGATGATTTTCATGCACAGAAAGCATCCTGTCAGTAGCAGATTCAGTTCTCTTTTGTGGCTTAGTGCACTTTTAATATTACTTTTTAAGCACAGGTGTGGATCGCAAGCCATACTGTAGGTTCCTGACCACGGCTTTTTCATAATTAGGGCTGTCAAAGTTAGCACATTAATGTATGCATTTAAGTAAATCAGTTTAACACTATAATTGAAAAAAAAAATCAATTTGACATTTATAACTACTTCATTCTGTGCTGTGTAAATACTAAAAGAAAAGAAAAGAAAAGAAAAGAAAAGAAAAGAAAAGAAAAGAAAAGAAAAGAAAAATGGAAAAAGCTTAATCATTGTCAATACTGGACCCTTTACTGGCATATATTTTTTGGGGGAAAAAAAGAAAAAAGATATAAAAAGGATCAGAATTCATTTGAACTGAATTGTTTTTTAAAAAATATTTAATTTTTTAATCAATATACAGACACAATAACAATATTCGAAATGCATCATGCAATCATGTGGTTTCTAATTTCTGTAGCTGCCTTGTGAGGATCAGATCATCCTGCTGAAGGGCTGCTGTATGGAGATTATGTCCCTACGAGCTGCAGTTCGATATGACCCAGAAAGCGAGACCTTGACCCTGAGCGGGGAGATGGCTGTCAAACGAGAGCAGCTTAAGAATGGAGGGCTGGGCGTTGTGTCTGATGCCATCTTCGACTTGGGCAAGAGTCTGGCTCAGTTCAACCTGGATGACACAGAGGTGGCCCTGCTGCAGGCCGTGCTGCTTATGAGCTCAGGTGAGAGAGGACACCTTCATTACAGTAATCCTGCTCATATACCAAAATCAGCCTTTGTGAGAGAAATCTCAAAACTGGATCAGCAGCAAGAAGCAGCCATATGAAATTGGATGAACGTTAGGCTCTGTTCCTGAAGTTAGTGAGCTGCCTTGCTGTCTGCTACCTACATAGGCAGTTGCCCTCTATGGTAACATTTCTCGAAACTCGAAATAGAACTCAGGGCTCAAAGCTAAGGATTGAGCCCTAACAGTTTTCCTTTAGATGGAGCGTTTTCAAGAGAATTCATCAAACCTGTAACAGTCGGGTTCTGGGAGTAAAAACCCCATTCATTTTCTCCATAGAAAAACATTCTTTTCTTCTTTTTTTTAAATAGTTTGGTATAATATTTTCATTTTATTTTGCAATAAATGTAAAATACAGTCCAGTCCAAAAGTTTGGAACCACTAAGATTTTTAATGTTTTTAAAAGAAGTTTCGTCTGCTCACCAAGGCTACATTTATTTAATTAAAAATACAGTAAAAACAGTTATATTGTGAAATATTATTTTCTATTTGAATATATTTCACAAAGTAATTTATTCCTGTGATGGCAAAGCTGAATTTTCAGCATCATTACTCCAGTCTTCAGTGTCACATGATCCTTCAGAAATCATTCTAATATGCTGATCTGCTGCTCAAGAAACATTTAATGTGTACAATTGTACAAAATATTTGTGTACAATATTTATTTTCAGGATTATTTGATGAATAGAAAGTTCAAAAGAACAGTGTTTATCTGAAATCTAATCTTTTTAACATTATAAATGTCTTTACTGCCACTTTTGATTGCTTTAATGCATCCTTGCTGAATAAAAGTATTAATTTCTTTCATTTCTTTTAAAAAAAATAAAAATTCTTACTGACCCCAAACGGTAGTGTATAATGCTACAGAAGCTTTGTATTTCAGATAAATGCTGTTCTTTTGAACTTTCTATTCATCGAGGAATCCTGAAAAAAAAAGTACACAACTGTTTTCAACATTGAAAATAATCATAAATGTTTATTGAGCAGCAAATCAGCATATTAGAATGATTTCTGAAGGATCATGTGACACTGAAGACTGGAGTAACGATGCTGAAAATTCAGCTTTGCATCACAGGAATAAATTACTTTGTCAAATATATTTAAATAGTACAAAGTTATTTTAAATTGTAATAATATTTCACAATATTACTGTTTTTACTGTATTTTTAATTAAATAAATGTTGCCTTGGTGAGCAGATGAAACTTCTTTTAAAAACATTAAAAATCTTAGTGGTTCCAAACTTTTGGACTGTACTGTATTTTTCAAATATATTCTGCAAAATCAAAATATTCATCAGTCACTATATATATTATTCATTAATATTAATATATACATAATAGTAATTTTATTCTTCCAACCAATATATATCAATCGTTTTTGATGTTTTATTGCAAATCACAGTACTTCATGGGATTATTGTATATTCCCTCATAAAATATATTTTTGATAATTTTCAGATACTTTTGCTTTAAATCAAACTTTATAATACTTCACATCTGGATTGAGGAATTTGATGCCTAAGAACACTGACTAGTAAGCAATGTTATTTTAGTATTATTTGTATACAGTTATATTTTTCTGTAAGTTTCTTACATCTAATATTTAGATATATTTTTCAGTTAAGCGTTTAATAGTTGTAGTTTTTGATAATAACAAAACTGTTAAAAAGACAGCTAGCAAGGTTCTGGAACATGTTGTTTGGTAAATATTGTAGTGGTAGAAGTATGTAAAGGTACAGTATATGAAACCTAACTAGATGGTTTTCGAAATAAAATATTTCGCTACAATGCTAAATTGGTCATATACTGAGTATTATCTCTGTGGTCCGTCTCTTCAGATCGCACAGGCCTGACATGTGTGGAGAAGATCGAGAAGTGTCAGGAGATGTACCTCCTAGCGTTCGAACACTACATCAACTATCGCAAGCACAACATTCCCCATTTCTGGCCCAAGCTGCTGATGAAGGTGACGGACCTGCGCATGATCGGAGCCTGCCACGCCAGCCGCTTCCTGCACATGAAGGTGGAATGCCCCACTGAACTCTTCCCCCCACTTTTCCTGGAGGTCTTCGAGGATCAGGACGTGTGACGTCCCTGTGAGCCGCGGCAGGAGAATCAGGAACGTTTCGTAACCCGTGCTTCTCTCCCCGTCTCACCCCCCTCCATGCACCAAACTCACCAGCAGCAGCTGCATTGGCAGGGGTCATCTTCAGAAAGGCTTTCATATGGGGGTTTAAGTTGACAACTTTTTGTTTTTTTGGCTTTTCGCAGAAAACTCAGCCCTTCCTCATCCACTAAACTCCCCATGCGTGGCCCTTCTGTCTCGGCATGATGTCTTATACTGGTTTATCAACACCTTAGACACTTAATTTACACACATACACACACATAAGTGTGCTTACAGGTGCAGTACTTATACGACTCGAATCCTCCAATGAGCTTGTATGCATTTGTACACGTAGAGACTGCACTACTGTCATGCCACCACTGGAGGTGCCCTCTGCTAAGACTGGATGGCAGCTGGCATGTAGATTTCTCCGCCAGGTCGTGAAGTGGTCAGTTAATTTCAGTCATCTAAATCTCAGCATTTTTGTGAGATTAACCGCCGGTATCTTCTGTTCACATGCCGTAGTTACGCCAAGCTCCACGCTAATGTGGAGCTTCTCTAATAGACCTCATGATTCTCTTCGATATTGAGCCTATGTATGGAGCGGGAGGACATTTTTGAACCAAATCAGGTGCTATATTTAAATAAAGCTACTCAAAATGATTTGGGACCTTGCAAGAATATGCCCCCTCCCTTCTCTGTAGGACATGGACCGTTCAAATGCTCTCGGTCGCCATTTTTCAGGGGTGCCGCTCACCGACTTTTCAAGAACGGTTCGTTCTTGCCATTTTCGGGGCTTATTTGAGGGCTCCGCATGCCTCTCTTTGTCCCATGAAAGTCACAGAGATGGAAATCCAGGCGCCCCTACACCTCCGATCCGCGCTTATTTTGTGTTTTACAGGTGTCGGGAGGGAGACAGTATTACCATACTCCCAGACCCAGCTCACACACACACACAAACGTACTAAAACACACACCTCAAAACTCGAATGCCTCATTTTACTGTATGCACTGCAGTGCTGTAGTTCTGGACTCCCATGCAGGGCTTTGAGAGTTCAGTCCAGCCCATCTGTGTTCCGCTCAGATGCTACTGTTGCCCGGTCTGTGCGAACACACGCGCACACTCCTGACGGCCCATGGCGGACTGGCTGTTGTCGATGTTTTTTCCTTGTGTTGTTTTAATTTTACCTCAAATGTGGGCACACCTCCAGCTGGCTGTGGCTCCATGACTGCCTCTGTGCTGACAGGTTCTACCTCACCTCTGGACACAGGGCAGCTACCCTCAGCCACACACACACACACACACACACACACACATACACACACACACTCGTACTCACATACTGACAGCCAGGAAATAAACACTCAAAAACACAGTTTCTTCTCAGTTATGTTGAAATACCACTGTAGACAGGAGGGCCTGCCATTCCTCATCATAGCCTGTCAGATTTCTCTGAGGTCTCTTCTCTCTGGGCTGAGAGGAAAAAAACAAAAAAAACAATTCTGGATGGGCTTTTTTTTTTGTTTCTTGGTTTTTTTTGTTTTGTTTTTTTTCATGCGGGACCAAGTGTCACTTTGATTTCCGTCAAAACGGAAGCTAGTTTTCAGCAGACGGCGAACTAAACCGTACATGCCGCTGACTACAAAGAGGAGCCATGGAGAGAACTATAGATGAAGGACCCGAGGTGGCCAGGCTTGAACCAAATGGGTCTATCGCTGTTTCCTTTTCAATACCAAGCAGTAATTTGTAAAGTGGAGCGAGGGGTCGGCTGGTTTCTTCAGTGTAGGGCAAGGGACGCGGGGAAACTAGCAATTGAATGAGAGCACTTAGCTTTGAAAGAGCCAAATCTTCAGAGACGATTCAACCCCTGGCACCTTTTAAGTTTTTGCACTAAGGCATGATGGGTCCCGCTCCTCCAGATCAGTTGCATGTTTTCTGAGGACACGCCCCCAACCTCTCTGTCAAACAGAGGCCACACCTCCATGTGCTCCTGAGCACACCCTCAGAGTCAGTATTAAGTCTAGCAATGTCCGGGTCTCGTTCTTTCTCAGTAACGATTGACGGAGCACATACACGTTCACGAACAGACCGTTGTCCCCGCCCTCTCAAAGCCAGAAGTGGCACGAGATGAACACCCAACAGAAACGGGCCTTTCCTTTGTGAGACAAAGGAGCGGCTGAAGTCATGCAAAGAATGGCAGAACCGAATGAATGTGAACGGGGAGCAGCAGAATGAAAGAGCCAAAGCGAGGAGTTGCTCTTTAAGAAGGTTGCGAAGGAAGGCAGCCAATCGGAACGAAAGGAACTGTCAGCATTCCGTAAAGGGCCGGTATGGAGTTCCATCTTGGAATACGAGTGACGCCGCAGCGGTTCTGATTGGTTGGTTGAGTGAACGCACGGGTTTGATGCTGCTTTACCTTCTAATTTTATTTGAGAAAGAAAGAAAAAGAAATAAATATATAATAAAAGAAATACAAACCCAGAAAACAAATAAAAAGATGACTCCAGAACAAAGAGTTCAAATCTCGGAGCTTGAGCTGTTCTGTTCTTTTCTTTCTTTTTGTTTTGAACTGAAATGTGTGTGTTCGTTTTCGATTCTTAACTGCTTTATGTAAGAGAGAAAAACAACAGCCGTAGTCACTTTTTGACCATGCGTGCAGTGTAAACTAGAGAATTTCACCTCTTTTTTCACCTCACTATAGTTTGTAATGATAAGTGACTGCTCTGTTTGTCTGTGTATCTGTCCTTCGTCTTTTTATCAAGAGGAATTTACAAGAAACAGGAATATTTTCTTTTTATATTTTGTTTTCTTTTTTTTATGAAAGAAGACTTAGAAAAAAAACATGAGAAATAATGCAACAGAAACTGAGAAAAAAAAAAAAAAAAAAAAAAAAAAAAACTGAAACACAATCTACTCATACCTCACACAACACAAAGCTTAAATGAACTTGGGAGGAGTGCTTATCTGCGTGGCACTTGTGTCAAAGTGCGTCCAGTGCACGTGTTGAACTGTACGATGGGGTGTATGTGCGCTTGAGCGTTCATGTGATCGCGGAAGCACACGGCCCCCTCCTTCGGCCTCGAAAGCCCATCTTTTTCAGATTTGTACCAGTTGCACGCATTCGCTTATGTCCGCGAATGCCGTCGCCTGCGCTGATGCGACGGGCCGTAATGGGAGCGGATGGGATGCGGTGTGGCTGAAAGGCTGGAAAGGGAGACGTGTGCATCTGTGACAACAGAGAGTGCTTCATGGTATTGAATGTAGCTGACAGGACTGGGCTGGAACCGAGCCCGGGAACTAGAACCTCACTTCAGGTCACCAGCAAGAGTGGACAGTGCTGTCAAAACGATGTTACACAAACAGCTTACTGAGCGTATATTGCCCGACTTCAAGGTGCAATACTTGTGTTTTGTTTTGTTTCATTTTTCTTTTTTGTACTTTTACAAGTTTTTTTGGCCATAACCAAGGATGTAAATACAAAACGAAAAGATATTGAAAGATTAAATCACTATGTGTTAACCATATGCAACCGTCACATACTGGATGTCGTGGCCAGAACACAGCCCGTGCGCAGGCTGATCCAACCGCTTTTGTAAAGGAAAACTGCTTATGTAGCTTTGTAAATGCTTCACACATCTGTATGTGTGCTTTGTGCACTCGCAAACGTGCATGTTCAATACAAATATGAAGAAGAAGTGCCCCTTGAAATTAACAATCTAACCCTGTGCCTCCGCAACCCTCTGCCCCGCACTCAAACCGCTCTTTCTGACAGGGTAGCTAGACATACGTTCGCTAGGTCAGGTTGCTGGTAGAGACGTAGACGGGTATGGTCTGGTACCTAGAAGCACTTAGCTGACCTCGCTACTGCCAATCAGATTCCTCAGAGGAGAACAGTAGATACTGGTTTTGTTTCACTTTGGTGGTGGTGTACTTTTATTTTCGCCCTTTTTTACCAAATTTTGTGTGTTTTTCTGTTTGTTTTCTTCAGAGAAAGACAAAAAAACGTCCAGAAGTAAGAATGTCTATGCAATGCTAAACCCTCTGATAGCATAATGGCTGTCAGTGAGCCCTGATTAGCAGACATGTCTGTTTCTAAACACTCCCTCCCAACCCCCAGAGTCCCACCCACCGCAACTGCATGAGCCTCATTCGGTTTGTCTAGGAAGACCATAACTGCTGCCTGAGACCTGCTTTGTCAAACCTCACGAACATGTGAGGGCGCTAGTTCAACTTTCCACTGATCCTCGATGATGTCATCCGCTGTTGAGAGACTGCATTTGTGTTTCTATGTATGTGTTTGCATCGAATGCTCTCATGGTTCGGTGGATTGGTACTACCTGTTCCGGATTTCAAACCATTTCATACATTCAAAATGAAAATTAGCTTTGTATTCACACTTGCCAAAGCAGATCTGCGTTAGTGATTGAAACATCATTAATATTCTTTGGTCCACCAAGAAATGTTTTGGGGTTTAAATTCTCTCCCCTCTTGAATCATTTAGCAGTGATACTGACTGTCAGGCTGTTTTAAAGCTGAAGTGTGTCATTCTCTGTCAGTCTTAAAGGGTCGGTTCACCTAAAAATGAACTTTTTGTCATTAATTACTCACCCTCATGTCGTTCCACATCCCTTCGCTCTTCTTCGGAACACAATATTTTTGATGAAATCCGAGAGGTATATGACTCGTCCATAGACACCAGTGAAATTAACGCTTTCGAGGTGCAGAAAGGTACTAAAGACATCGTTAAAACAGTAGATGTGACTACAGTGGTTCGACTTTGTAATTTTATGAAGTGAACAAAACAAAAATAATGACTTTATTCAACAGTCTCTTCCCTGTCATTATGCACAGTAAAGGCTTTCGTGTTTATGTCTGAATGCCGGCTTAGTATTGGCCAAAGCTGATCATGTGAGCAGCATGACGCATGCATGTGATGCTGACACAGGAGCCGGCCTATAATGAGTCGCCATTCTGGCATAAACATGAGAATGACACAGAAGAGAAGTTATTGTTGAATAAAGTCACGTCGACTGTTTTTTTTTTTTTTTTTTTTTTTTTTTTTTAAATGTCTTTAGTACTTTTCTGGACCTTGAAAGTGTTGATTATATTGCTGTTTATGGACAAGTCATATACCTCTTGGATTTAATCTAAAATATCTTAATTTGTGTTCCAAAGATGAACAAAGGTCTTTGGAACAGCATGAGGGTGAGTAAATAATGACAGAATTTTCATTTTTGGGTGAACTAACCCTTTAATATACAAAATAATGAAATTTTATGGTAAAATACTTGATTAACAGAGAAATATCTTAATATGGCATTTGAAGGCTGATTTCACTGAAAAGTGTAAACACTGTCGCTCGTCTGAAATCAAATACTATTAGGCGAAAAGTTTCTGGGTGAAGTAATACTTATGCCGAGATTCTGAAGTGTGCATTTGATGGACACTTTACTATCCCAGGAGGCCACGGGGGGGATTTATGAATGGAAGTGAAGCGACACAATTGACCCTTCGCAAAGACCCGCCCCCCTTAGTTACTGTTGCTTTGTCCAACAAGCCGTGGCGCTGTCACTCAATTCACAGAGTGAAAAATACATTGCGGAGCAAAGAGGACACTGACAACACGTCGACAGACAAGACAGAGCAGGTTACTTATGATATTAAACAAAGTCCCAGCTTTCAAATTGTCATTTTTTTTTAAGAAATTCGAACAATAAAAAACATTTTGTGGCTCTTTAATGTGTCGTGACAGATTGCTGTAGCGCCTCAGCTCAAGCAACTCGTGAACCGTTCATCTCTTCCTACTAGTTAAAGGTGCTCTAAGTGATGTCATGCGTTTTTAGGCCAAAACATTTTTTTTTCACATACACCAAACATCTCCTCACTATCCGCTAGCTGCCTGTCCCCTGAACACACTGTAAAAAAACGCGGTCTCTGTAGTCGCCACAAGCTCCGAAAACGGCAATAAAAACAAACTGGACCAGCCTGGACCACAAAACATAATAGACATGCTCCAGCCAATCAATAACCGACAAGAATGATTTTAAATGCACGTTCATGACTGTTTCAGGAAGCACGGAGGGGAGGAGGAGGAGGAGGAGGAGGAGGGAGGGTCTAGCTAGTCTCTGTTTTGTTTGACAACACTTTGAACGTCAACAGAAAGTTACTCCACCCAGGATCACTTAGAGCACCTTTAATTCATAGCATCAAATAAACATGAATGAACATGAGAAGGAGTGTTGTTTCAAATGCGGAAAGACGTCAGTACACACCATTTTCAAGTTGAAGTCCACCGAGGTTAATCTTCTAACTCCTGACTGCTTTGTTGGACAAAATGGTGGAATCGTTGTTATGACTGGTTAGATCGCTTGTCAGTCAAACTCCCGGCGAAGGGTCAATTGACGCTGATACTATAGGTCATGTGACAATAACAACACAGCGGATGTAGTAAGTCCGAATTTCATTTATACTACCCATAGTTACAATATATAGAGTGTAAATTTTTAAGTCGCAAAGTAAATTCAAATTCAAATGTAGTACCTACTCAGTATGCGATTTCTGACACAGTGTGTCTCTGAGAGGCTCTCAAAACGTTTTACCCGCCTGGCAACAGCTCAACCAATGGTGTGAGTTTGAGGTGGGGCTATAAGTATTACCCAGCCAATAGCAGAAAAGGGGAGTGTTTTAGAAACCTGCAGTTCCGTTTAATGACACTAGTAGTGGCGCAGAAATCACACACTTCAGCTTTAATGTACTTGAGATATCTGTAAACACAGTATGCGAAACCGCATCTAAACAAAAAGAATCAACAAGCGCACAATTTTTGATTATTTGAGTCCGCCCTTAGCACCATCATGTCAAAGCCCTCAGTTTTGCTGTTTCTTTTGAAGCTGAATGTGAGTATCTTGATTTGATTACATTGTGACCATGTATATGTTAAAGTGCTCATTTCTGAAATGCACCCAGCCATGAGAGTGTGAGCAGAGAGCGGGGATGATGTCCACACCACAGCTGTTTTAAATGAGACTGGAAAGGAAAGCTATTGAAGGATTCTCTCAGGTATCAACAATAAAAAAAGACAAAAAAAATAAATAAATATAACAAACTTTTTTTTTTTAAATAAATGTTGAAAAATTCCAGCCATGCCTTTTGTTAGCTCATCATTCTTTGCTCTCTGAGTTGAAGATGTGCTTTCAGTGTTCTTGTCCTGTGGTTTTCTTCTCTTTATTGTTCATTAGTCTCTCTATCTATGCCATATACACACACTTTCTCCTGCACTCTATCTTGGGGCTCATAAAAGGCAGTCATGAAAACCTGGTGAGAACACACCAACATTCAAGCATACTTCATATTTCTGCAAATCATAGTTTTGATACACAAGCATGCAGTGGAACCTGACTGATTTAAAGGTGCACTGAGTCATTTTTTTTCTGTAGTGCTTATGTAATGTCCTTTTGGATTCACACTGACACCTAGTGATGTGGATGAATGATAACAGGTGGGTTAGCGTTTACTGTAGCTGGTCATGTGATCTCAATAAGGCAGACTGTGAGGTGATTCACTCACATTCGATATTTAAAAAAAAAAAAAAGTCCTTTTATCAAGTGAACAAATTACATTTACGCAATACATTAATATGGGAGTGAAACATTCTAAGAAAAAAAAATTCTCATCACATGTTTAGCTAAAGGTGAAAGACTAACTTTACATGAGATAACCATTATTTTTTGCTCCTGAAACTGTGATGTTGGAATGAATTTGTGCATTTTTTTTTTTTTTTTTTCTGTGTGCATGCTTTTGTGCTGTCATTTGTCTGCTGGTGGGTGTGTGTTTGCTTTTTGTAGTGACCATGTGGCTAGATTTGCTGACTGATCCCTTGGACACACTTTGAGGCTCTTTTGATGCAGTATAGAAGCAATTAATATTATAGCAGCGGTTCGTGGTGAGAATATGGTGGTGTCAGGAGAAGTGGAGAATCGCAAAGAGCGAAATGAGGTCAATGATTTGTTTTTAGGTCCATCTTTAAATAGAATCACTAATGATTTTTCCGTTACTAATGGAGTTTTTTACTCTCTAACTCTCGCTCTTGCTCACATTCACAACCCGTTCCTTAGTTGTCTTTTTTATTCTCTGATTTTTTTTTTTATTTTGTTGCACGTTTGGGCTTTTTTTTTTTTTTTTAAGTTGGCACACTGATGGAGTGTGAGGATGTAATTAAATTTGGGGAGATATTTTGGCAGTTTATAATAGGAAAGAAACATGTGCCTGGTACATTTCAGTATGGCAATTATGAACAAGTTCACATTGAGATATTTAATAACACATCTTTCTCTGGGTTTTAGTTGTTGTTGTTTCAAGTAGTTATTCAAGTTTAGTGCATCCTGTAAATTAGCTGTCATCCAAATTTCCTTTTGCCTCAGAGTTTGACAGTTTAGTTTGAACATTTTCTGTTTAGTCAGATTAAATAGGCTGCAGGTATTGTGTACAGAGAAGATTCCTTCAAGCCATGAGAGAATATGCAGAGACAGAAAGGAATGTTTGCACACTAGTTGCACACAAATGTATTTAGCCAATCACACATGAACATTTGTGATTGTAATATTATGCAAAGAAAGGTATCTCGGGATTCTTATGCAACGCTTGTCAGGTTTCACAATGGGTGCTTTTGGTTAAATCGTGCTCAGGTTTGCTTTCACGACATGTAGTGTACGTTCATGTTGGCCGTTTTTAAAATGACATACATAAAATAAAATGCGTCCCAACAGCCGAAGTCTATACAAAAGGGTTTAAGTATCAAGGAAGTCTCTTTCTTGCAGTTTTATCGACATTAACAGACCTACACACATCTGTTTTGCTGTCATGTTAGTGCTGTTTCCTCTCAGCGCTCCAATGACCAGCTGCCAAAGCTTCCACATGTTCATTTCATTCAGCTTCTCTTACAGGATGTGCCTGATGAAACATAAACCACTCTAGTTCATGACAGAACTGAATGCTTCATAAGACTGGGTTGTAGCCAGGAGTAGAACTTCACTTAATCACCATTTGACGTGACAGTATTGTTAAATAATATTTGGCTACAAGTAGGCAGTGTTGTAGTCTGTGTGATTAGACTTTTTTTAAGGATGTAAAAGGTGAAAGCAAAAATCACAACAGTCAAGCTTTAAAATAAAATGATGGTGATTTTGGACCTTGTGAGTACATAACCACTAACTCTTTTCCAGTCAATCCTCAGAACTATTCTATTATAAGCTTTTATGAGCAAGGCTCTCCACATTCAGCGGCCCAGGCAGCAACAAGGTACAATTAACTCCTGTACTGCAATCAATCTGAATGGACTTTCAGTTGTCCCTGTCCTTATTATAAGCTTTAACAATGTGGAACTGCAATAAGCGAGTCAGCAGCAGCATTGAAATAATTGGAAGCCAGTATAATGTCTTCTAATAACAAAATTGTTTGAGAAGCACTGCAGTGAAGTTTGATTGGCCCCCTGCAGAAAATGAAAATCTGAAGTGTTTACTTTTGAATACAGGGTGGTCAAATTGGATCACATTTCTGTGTCTTGGGTATAAAAAGCAGAAAATAAGTCCCATCCATCCCTCATTTTATTTTTCTTTATCTCTAAATAGTCTCTCCTGGAGTCGAATGTAATTTGACTTTGCCATAAGCTAGTGTAGATATTGATTGTCGTAGACAAAAGTTCCATACATTTTTAAGGCTTTTGTTTGATTATGAGGCTTAATGATTTGCTGTTCTGCCTTTCAGTTCTCCTGCTTTTTTGCACCTTTTGAGGCCTGAATAATAATAATAATAATAAAAAAACGTATACAGAAGATTTTTGTTTTACTTTTTTTTATTATTATTCATTTCTTTATTTAGTTTGCAGCTGGGAGCCTTTTTGTGTGAATTTAGTGCGAATGAAGACTCCAGAGACAATATCAAGTGTCAAAATGGCAGTTTATTGAGTGCACACAGAGATCAGACCTGTAATCAGACCTTTCTCCAGGGCCCAGCTTATTGTTTCAAGTGGTTAGGGGAGGCTGAAGTGATATCCTTCTTGATTTCTCAGATGTATCGTTACACACAAAACCAAATGTCATTCCAAATACGTTTTGCACTGGTGTTTTGCAGTTTGGTTGGGTTTTGAGATTAGATATGCTGGTGGAATTATGCTTTGAGAACATGGCTTGTAGAGTCATTTCTTGGAGATAGTTAAAACGAAAAGTTATGCATGACAGCAAGGAATGTATCCGGCCAAACAAGTTTAAGGTGACGTTTTAATGACCTCACAAGAATATACATAGATATGCAATAAAACAGCTACATGTATGCTTATGCAATGTTTTAAATTGAGTGGTTTGAGTGCGGGCTTGATCAGGTTTGCTTATAAGGCCTCAAAGGGTGCTTCAATCGAACCTCCCCATTTCCTCCTGAACTTCATGTGAGGTTTTCCAGCATCTGTGCTGGTTCTTGCGGGACATAACCCTCCTTGCACGCTGGATGGATCCAAATCTGCATATATGATACAAAAAAAAATTAGATTTAGAGATAAAAGGCTCTCTGCCAGGATATTTCCAGTGCACTGTTTCTGGACATTTGGACATTTTACAAAATTAGTTTGTGATCCAGGTGCAAACCAAAGGGTCCATGTCTTTTCTTGTTCTCTATTCCAACTAACACTCCCTTTGGGCTCTAACATACATGTGCATGTCTGTTTTTGCTGTCATGTTTGTACTGCTTTTGCTAGTTTTCCGTCTCAGTGGTCTACTGACCACATGCCACAGTTTCCATATGTTCAGCTGCTCTTGGATGATATACCTTATACGTAGGCCCAGATGGAATTTGCACATTTTCCGTGCTACTTTTGGGGGGAAATCTGCGGAATGACTTTAAATACGGTAAAATGTGTTAAATGGAGCTGAAATTGGCAGCTGAAAGCAAAACAGCCAAATTATTGAATGAATTAATTATGTGTGGGCCTGCTGGGTAGGTACAAACCAGGTGTCACTTCTGCAAAAATGAATCCAAATTTAAATCTGTGTTTATGCAGATCTTTTGTATTGTACTGTTTACTGTTAACAGAAACATTGCGCAAATGGTGCGTTTGTGGATCTGGAAAAAATAACACCTTCAACAACGCCATTGTGAATAATTCTAGTACTCACGAATTCTAGTACTTCACTGTGATCGAAAACTCAACTGGGAAACATCACAACAGTAGATTCTGCAGTCACTCAGGGGTCCTGACCAATCAGAGGCCAGCTTGCAGATGATTGGCTGAGAGAGCTGGGAGTCTGTTTAACCTATGCAGCGTTATCGGGCTGTACTCACTTTGATTGTACAGGGCCTTGAGGAATCTAGTCACATCGCTTGAGCGGTTATTGGGGTTATCATGCAGATAAAGACGTAAGGGAGTGCAGGAAATTGATCAAATGTGAAGCTGCTTTGATAGATAAAGTTTTGAGAGTCATGGTTCAACCTTCAGCTCAGTGGACCAGGTTCAGGAAAGTATTTAGGATCCATTCCCACCTTGCATTGAGGTGCAGCAAAGCTTATGCAAGTTCTGGGCCAAATGGACATCGTGTAACTCAGAATATCTCAACAAAAATACACAAAAAACCTCTGAATATCTACTGTGATCTCCTCTCACACCACCACCACACCTCCGTCACGCCGACCACCCATTCACCGCCCCACCCGCCTCCTGCACCTGTCAGTCCTAGATTTTTGGGTGGTGTGATGTCAGGTTTTCTTGTGGTGGGCTGTTTTCGACAGGTCAAGACAATCAGCGTGTTTGTCAATGTCAATGTGTGATTTTCAAACTCTTTGTTTATGGTCAGGATTTTAAAGGAAGATATTTTTATGGTAATTGTCGCTGGTCTATTTTACTATATATTTATGTAATAAATATGTGACTCAATTTACATCCCGGACTCCCTGGTCTGTTTTTGCTATTATCCTATACAGCAGTTCCTGTATTTCCTGTTCTGGCCGTACTGTAGTTCGTCCAAGGTCGCAGGTGCGGGACTTTCGATTTGCGAGAATTTAGCCTGACGTATTTGTTCTTTTGATATCACTCAGCAAAAGCTGTAACACTCCTAAAGCACTTGATGACAAATCATCCCTCCGAGGACCCGGGTTGTGATGTCCGCCGCGTGCCAAGACTGAAGGGAGTGTAACTGCCCTTGGTTGAAGGGGAATTCTGAATAATTGTCCTCAGCACAAAGGCATGGCAACTGTTATGGCTTGTGACTGGGGTTGTCAGAGAGCCAGTAGCCATAGAGAGTCTCTGCAGATGTCGATTTTTACATAGACTCATTTAAAGTCTGCTCACTTCTCATAAACACCCTTCTTTCATTCTGCGCTTTCTGTTCAACAGCCTTGACAACTCACTGTGTAGAAGGATGGTAATGACAGATCACTTATAAAATATGAGAGTGGAATTACAAACTGACTGATGTAAGATTAACAATCAAACACTTAGAGTGAGTAAGTGTGTTTGGCTTATTCAGTTTTACAAACGATTTTTGTTCGGTTGGGCACATTCTTTGTTTGCTTGTACTTGAATTGAGTGCACTTTTCTACAAGGTACAGCTCTCTTTTTGTTCCTGACTCGCTATTGTATTGCAAGAAGAGCCTCATACAGAAATATGTTTCTCATTTAGTATTTTCCTAACACTATCTGTACTTTTCAGGTTTGATGTTCTGTGTCAGCTATTAATCTTTCTTTCTCATTCGCTTCTCTTAAAGGTGCAATATGTACGATTTTTTGCAGTAAAATATCCAAACACCACTAGGCCAGTGTTATATATTTTGTTCACTTGAGTACTTACAATATCCAAAACGTTTCCAACTATTTGTGAGAATTTTGCAATTGTGAGAAAATTGCAATTTTATCCAAGGCTCCGGGACGTCAATTGCATCATACACTGCTGGGTTAAAAACAACCCAAGTTGGGTTGAAAATGGACAAACCCAGCGATTAGGTTGTTTTAACCCAGCAGTTGGGTTAAATGTTTGCCCAACCTGCTGGTTAGTTTTATTTAACTCAACTATTGTTTAAAAATTACAGTATTGCTTACTTAAAATGAACCCAAAATATCTTGAAAATTGTTAATTTATTAAACATATTAATAAATGTTATTTTAATTTCATTTTAAGTCAGCCATATAGTCATTTTCAAACAATAGTTGGGTTAAATAAAACTACAAAGTAGGTTGGGCAAACATTTAACCCAACAGTTGGGTTAAAACAACCCAATCGCTGGGTTTGTCCATTTTCAACCCAACTTGGGTTGTTTTTAACCCAGCATTTTTTAGAGTGTACCTGTGTTAACCTCGATTTCTGGTTTTATTTTGTAAAAATCATGGAAACACCAAATACGCTTTAATATACTACATGTTTTAATAGACAAGGGAACAACTGTTTGGTTAAGTTTATAGACAGAAAACAAATAGTTAAATAGCTCAACACGTTTAGTCTTATTGTTTAAATCTAATTTTCTTGATTGTTTGCGAGTACCATGCTTTACCATGCCTCAGAGAAAAACACTATTTTGTGAAGTAGCTAACATAGCATACTCAGATGCAGCTTTATTTTTAGTAACCGTAATACAGAATTTTCTCCATCATACAATACGTTTTAAAATTAATTGCATGCCATTTCTCAACACAATCCATCCAGCATTTATTAATGATATTCTAAAATCGATCTATCTTACTGCAGTGTGCAACAGTGTCTCACAGCAGCCGCCGAGCGAACGCACAGAGTAACGTTATAACATCATTTTCAACACATTCAAATGATAAACAGAGCTGTGTTGCCTCATACTCATGACCGGAAAAGCGGAAGCGGTGCCGGCGACTGTGGCATAATAAAAGTTTTTCTGCTCATGAGGCGTGTTTTGCGCTCAATCGCTCCAGCGGCCTCGTTCAGCTCCCACAACACTCAGTCCTGCTCTGCTTCATACTACAGTAACTTTAATAATCGCATCCATGAACATGATTTCTTCCTGAGTCCTATCCAGATTGTTTCCACCGGCCGTGATGTGAAGATCACATGTCCCAAGATTCTGCGCTCAAACTTGCCATCATCAAGCTACACCTTTGTTTTGAATAGGCCTCTAGCGGACAGAAATCTTACATATTGCACCTTAAAAATAGGGTACATTTACAGGACAACAAAGTGTAAAAAAAAAAAAAAAAATGACATAGATGACAACACTGTCAAAATAATTCCCATTTACATGGATCCCGAAAATGTATTATGCATGCCAGGCCAGTAGTTGGCGATGTCACTTTGTTAGGAAAGACTGCGCGCCTGCGCACATATGCATTCTTTTACAGAGCACTCTCACCGAATGTGCTTGCCTATAGACTAAACACGTAATACACATGTGCATGCCATCACCACTTTCAAAATTCCAAGTTTTTTGTGTGTGTGTACATCGGAGATGATAATGGTATCGTTTTCAAAAACATGCACTTTGTAACTTGTTTTCAGAAGTTGAAGCTTGTTTTCAGGCCCCCAAACGCAGTTGTTGTGTAAATGAATGTCCAAAACGCATAAAAAGTTTTACAATTTTAGTTGAAAATGGTGTTGTGTAACCAGCCCCTTAAAGGGATAGCTTACACACAAAAAAAATATAATTCTGTTCTAATTTTCTTATCCTCATGTTGTATGATTTTCATATACTCACTATCTAGCAGAATGTCCAAGCTGTTTTGTTAAACAAGAGGATCATATAACCATCAAACAGTCATCATTTATGAAC
This sequence comes from Chanodichthys erythropterus, assembly GCF_024489055.1. NCBI lineage: Eukaryota > Metazoa > Chordata > Actinopteri > Cypriniformes > Xenocyprididae > Chanodichthys > Chanodichthys erythropterus. Next base: position 17,828,805 of record NC_090239.1, read on the forward strand.
TAACTCTATGATCACATTACACTTAAGCACACAACATGTGGATAAATAAACAGACATTCAGATTGATTCGGTTAAAGAGATGGTTCAGCCATAAATGACATTTCAATTGCTCATCGTCATGTAGTTCCAAACCTGGAGATATTTCAAAAAATGTTGTAATCAAATAGTTTTGGTGATTGACTTCCATTTTATGGGATGTCTCCTATGGTGTTCCACGGAAGAAAGTCCGATTTAGAATGAGGGTGAGTGCATGATGACAGAAGTTTCATTTTTTGGGTGAACTATGCCTTTAAGTTTTTATTTCTTCATCATATCCCACATGAAATCATTAAAGTCTTTGCAGGATGCTGCCGCCTGAAACACTAGTAATGGTTGTTACTCATTGTGAAAAGTCCTGGCTGACTGGACACACAGCTTGATTCCCATTGTGGGTGGAAGCTGTTGTGGAGGCAGTGACCTCACAAAGGCAGCTTTCTGCCCAGCCAATCACCATCTGACTCTGTACATTGAGGATCCGCCCTCTCATCCCATGTCTTTGCTGCTCTTATGTTTTTCTTACTCTTTCTCATATTCCACTTCCACAGGATTTTTCCACTCAGCAGCAGGGAAACATCCCATAAGAAAGAAAAAATACCTCAATTGCTTCTCCTAGAGAGGAGTGAGACAAAATGGAGATTGAAAGAAAACTTTTGCTTAAGTGAGAAACATTCTTGAGATCTCTAATAAGTCTTTAAGCAATAAAACTTTGAATCTACAATGACTGACTGTGACCCCAGAGTGCTCTCCCCCTTTCTTTCTTTCTTTCTTTCTTTCTTTCTTTCTTTCTTTCTTTCTTTCTTTCTTTCTTTCTTTCTTTCTTTCTTTCTTTCTTTCTTTCTTTCTTTCTTTCTTTCTTTCTTTCTTTCTTTCTTTCTTTCTTTCTTTCTTTCTCTCTCTTTTGCAAGTTTCATTTTTGCACCGCTAAACACTTTCCAAACAAGTTTTAAACACTTTCCTTGCCTGACATTTTCAGACAAAAGGGTAACTCAGGAGGAGTTCAAGCTCGTACCATTGGTTGAGCCAGTGTTGTTATGTCTGAATTAACAGGCCTCTGCCTCTACTATGGCCTTAATGTACATTGTATTAAATAATTAATTTAAACATTATTACATAATGAGGACACCCAATACATTGCTGGGGTGTTCATAAACAGAGGTAAATCTACTAGATAAATGTTATCAAGAGTAAAGAGACACTGAAACTTCATACGCTGTAATGGAGCTGAACATGTAGTAAGCACACTTTTCTCATTCCAGCAATCATTTGACAAATAAACAAGTCTTCATGCACATCTTCATATTTAAAGGGTTAGTTCACCCAAAAACGAAAATTCTGTCATTAATTACTCACCCTCATGTTGTTCCACACATGTTCATCTTCAGAACACAAATTAAGGTATTTTTGATAAAATCCAATGACTCAGTGAGGCCTGCATTGACAGCAAGATAATTAACACTTTCAATGCCCAGAAAGCTACTAAAGACATATTTAAACCAGTTCATGTGACTACAGTGGTTCAACCTTATAATGTTATGAAGCGACGAGAATACTTTTGTGCACCAAAAAAAAAAAAAGTAATTACTTTATTCAACAATATCTAGTGATGGCCGATTTCAAAACACTGCTTCATGAAGCTTTGAAGCTTTACAAATGTTTTGTTTAGAATCAGCGGTTCAAAACATGTATCAAACTGTTTTTTGGCGCACAAAAAGTAACATTAAGGTTGAACCACTGTAGTCACATGAACTGGTTTAAATATGTCTTTAGTAGCTTTCTGGGCATTGTAAGTGTTAATTATCTTGCTGTCAATGAAGGCCTCACTGAGCCATCGGATTTCATCAAACATATCTTAATTTGTGTTACCAAGGTCTTATGGGTGTGGAACGACATAATTAACCCTTTAAAGGTGCTCACAGTAATTCTTTTCTCTCTTTTTTTTTTCTTCTGTTGTTTGAAGTAGCCTACAAAAATACACGGAGCGGATTGCTTCATGTGGCAAATATGTTAAGATTACATGGCCAGCTGAATACTAACTTTATTTCAGTAATCCGCCTGGGTCATGACTGTGCATAGCACATATCAACAATATATACATACAATACAATATAATTTATTTAATACATTCTTACTTAATATAATGCAAATAATCATATTATATTATATATGTTTTGTTATTTAAAGTTGCAGTCAATATTTAATATTGACTGCAACTTTAAATAGTGAGGCCTTCATTGACAGCAACATAATTAACACTTTCAGATGCCCAGAAAGCTACTAAAGACATATTTAAAACAGTTCATGTGACTACAGTGGTTCAACCTTAATGTTATGAAGCGACGAGAATACTTTTTGTGCGCCCAAAAACATTTTATTCAACAATATCTAGTGATGGCCGATTTTAAAACACTGCTTCATGAAGCATCGAAGCTTTACGAATATATATATATATATATATATATATATACGTTTCATTATTTAAAGTTGCAGTCAATATTAAATATTGACTGCAACGTTAAATAATGAAACTTATATATAGCATATTTAATGATATAATAAAATGATTATTTGTGTAATCATTTTATATATCAATTTAAAAAAAAAAATTATATTGTATAAAAATAGATTTCAGGTTTATAAGTAAAAAGCATCCCACAACTGATCTCATTCTATCTCCTATTAGCAATGAAAATAAATATGTTTGATCATGACCCCCTGGCTTTTACACTGCTTTGCTTGTAGCACACAGAAACCGACTGTGACACATCCCCATTCTGTCTGTCTGTCTGTCTCTCTACCTCCTCCCTCCCACACACACACACACACGTGTTTATAACTGCACACGTATAAACCCATTATGTAAGAACCTCCCTCTCTCTCCCCACATTTCCTCAGCTCCACTCACGAGGGTCAAGTAAGGACACGCAAAGAGGGAGAGTGAAAGAAAGAGGGAAATGGGGCCTCCAAATCCTTCCATCTTCTGCTTACCTCTACACTGCAAAAATCTCTTTATCAGTCATTTTGTCTTGTTTTTTGTTACTTGAGAAGCAAAATTACATAAAATAATAATACATTTATTTTTAGAGAATATATCTTAAGCAAGTGAGGTTTATGCTTTTTATTAATTTTTTTTGTTGTTGTATTTTTAATAGTCAAAAATGCTGATATATTTTAACAAGGAAGGGGATGTGATGTGCCACATTCAGAGAGTAAAACATGTTCCAGAGCTGCTTTCAAAAGAGGATGAAAATAAGAAAGAAGCCACCTACTTGGGCTTAGATTGCTGAAGAGAATATTTTTCTGCACTCTCAAATAGAAATACAAGCCTAAAACTGCATGACCACACTGAAAAACATTTAAAACCAGCCCCTTCTCAACTGTAATGCACTCCCTGACCCTCAGAGTGTTTGTGAATGGCTGTATGGGAATATTCCGAACAATAAGTAGCTTAGACGCAAAGGGGGGGCCGTGATGAGGAGGAACTTCTAGGGATGTTGAGATGCAGACAGGCTGCGGGAGGTAGGAGGTCTTGGGACTGGGTCAAGCCTTTAGGGATGCAGGCTGTTTACATGAGGAAGGGCAGACTGTGTCAGGTTACGTCATGCCTACATGCTCTGGGTTTTGCCTCTTATATAATACGAAAGGGAAAGAGAGAAAAGGGACTTTGTATGGAGTGATCTCTTCCTGATGCTCTTTCTTAAATCTGCTTAGTGCGTCTGTCGTTGAGTTGCTAGAAATGTGTTTAATGTGCGTTCACATTCGCCCTGAAGCTCTTATTCATCAGTGCTGCTTTATCATACAAATAAACCAGATACTGCTGAACTGCATACATGATCAGGAAGCATTAAAACAGATGCTTGACCATTATACTTCTGATATATTTTATAGTTAAAAATAGTACTGCAGGTATTTATTAAAGGCACAAGGCAAGTTGTTCTGCTTCAAAGTTGATGTGAGGACATAGCAGCATCATAAACCCCTTAAGTCGAGAAAAACCTTTCGTAATAATCTTACGGGTATTAGCACTAGGGTTTTCTTAGCTTTTGGGGTTTGTTTGCAGCTGGCTGCTGATCTTAGATCTTAGTCTAAAATCAGGACTTGGAAGGCAAAGCCTGTTTATATTTCTCAGAATATTAGTTTGGTGTTACTGCCATCTAGTGGTTGCATTAGGGTTGTTCAATGGTTTCCAAAAGTGTTTGGTTCCCAAAGTTCTTCAAAATATCTTTTTCAGAGAAGGAAGTCATTCGGGTTTGGAACAACAGTGTGAATGATGATGGGAATGTCATTTTTGTGTCAACTATGCATTTCTAAATTACCTTACATTCCTTTCTCAATTTGCTTTCAACTATCCCTTAAGTTATAACAAATATACAGGAATATACTGGAAAATATAATGTGATATATTACATAATTTCCATAGTACTTATATTTTTCAATATACTGCAATATATACATGGACAACGTATGGTTATATATAGATACATATAAAACTTCAAGACCAAAACTGCGCTCTATATTTTTTACTAAAACACTCAATTCATTGTCTTTTTTTATGAGTTAGCGCATGGGTTTACATGAACACATATTCATAAACTTTTATCTCACTTTATGCTTTGCATAGTTACATATTTCATATATGAAAATATGTGGTGGTATATAAGAAAAAAAGTGTTTACTGAAAACAAATATTACATTTTTGGGAATTTTGGACAATTGGATGTTTTTAAAATCATGGCAACATGGGTGAAATTAGATAAATAGAAAATATATTATGTATATGATTATGAGGAGAATATAATTGTGTACATATATTGCACATACATATAATGCACATACATATCCCATATAAATGTGAATATATATATATATATATATATATATATATATATATATATATATATATAGTGCATGTTCAAATATATTTATACACAGTACCACACATGTACTTCTTTTTATTATGAAGTGTATTATTGAAGTAAATTATTATTAAGTAAATATAGAGTCACATTTTTCAATATATGAAAAGTGGCAATTCCTTATGTTAATATAACAAAATATATTATTCTGTATAGTTTCAATAAATAATCTTAATATATTGATTGTTCATATATAAGGAAATATATTTTCTTTGCTTAAGAGATATTTGTATCTTCTTTCAAGGGTTTTAGACATTGCAAATAAAATTAGAAACAACTATTTAAGAATACACTTTTTTGCAGTTATCAGACTTAATTGCTGTAAAAAGGATTGAGGGTTTAATTAAACTTCAATTTAAGATTAAATTGGGGGAAAAAAACAAATGATACAATGTTGTTGTTGTTTTTTTCAATAAATATTTAACAAATCAAGAAAGCTATAAAGAGTCTATTTTATTTTTTGCTCAAATAATTTCTACTAACTTCTTTGAATGAAACACAAATACTCCAATGTTTAAGCCACAGTTTGGATTTTATTGACAAAAAAGATTCTTAAATATATAACAACAAGATAGTGTTCCGCAGAGACTGAACATGGTGAAACCAAAGGGAAACAAACATGAAAAGCAGTGCAAAAGCACCAGTTAAGAGGTAGAACATTCCCAAAATTGAAAGCGATTGTGACTACCACACTGTGCATTCACTGTGTCAAAACATAAAAATAAAGGTAAATAGTAGTAGTAAAGCAAAATTGCCATCCACATATAATACATAATAATGGCATGAAAATTGCTACGCTTATTCAGTGTGCCATGCCCGTCTCTTAATCGGCAGGCTGTCGCATTCAAGCTCACGGTCTCCGTCTTCACTCCAGGGTCTTGCTGGCAAGGCCACAGTGCTGTGAGATGCAGGTAACCTCAGAGCAGTGTCAGCAGAATGACACGTGACTGAATTCCAGGCTCTGTGTCTTGGGACACACATTTTCCTAGGGTTTAGACTGTTCATCCCTCCATCCAGTGCAGAAAGTATTCTTTTACCTGACTGAGCAGCAGACCCCATCAGGGAGGACTCTGAGTGGGTAGCGCGGCGTCGTGGAAGGGTATTAATGACACTTTGGAGAGAACCTGGAATGGGATTACATTCCAAAACAGAGGTAGATGGATGTCGAGAGAGCGGTGGTGGCTTAGGTGTTGGATCACGTCCCACAAAGTTCACCTGCTGAGGCTGCTTTCTTCTCTGGGAGATTCTGCTCTGGATTTGCGAAAGTTGGAGCTCAAAGTTATATAATTCTTCTGTCAGCTGGTTGATGCGGTCGAAACTTGCCAGAAGACTGTCAACACAGGGCACCAGACGGTCCACATAATGGTGAAAGTCAAAACTGTCTGAAGTGACAGATGAATCAGAGGCCAAAGAGGAGGCCGAGGATGCCTGGCGGGGCCCGATGGGACTGAGCGGGACGGAACAGTTAGAGGCTTCAGAGCCCTGGGAGGATCTGGACGGTGGAGGAAGCATTCCCTCAAATTTGACTCTGTGTCTAAACTACAAAGGAAATCAAATCAAATACGTTTATAGATAGATAGATAGATAGATAGATAGATAGATAGATAGATAGATAGATAGATAGATAGATAGATAGATAGATAGATAGATAGATAGATAGATAGATAGATAGATAGATAGATAGATAGATAGATAGATATTTTTAATGTTTTGATAGAAGTATCTTATGCTCATCAAGGCTGCACGTATTTGATCAAAAATACAATTAAAACAGTAATAATGTAAAATATTATTACAATTTAAAAGGGAACCTATTATGCAAAATTCACTTTTATAAGGTGTTTGAACACTGAAATGTGTCCGCAGTGTGTGTAAACAACCAGCCTGTAATGGTAAAAAATAATTCCCATAAATCAGAAGGTTGCTCAGGTTGCCCGGGCAACTGCCCATATAGCCTTCTCGACTCTTCCGAGGTGGAAAAAAAATAAATAAAAAAATCGTACAATGGATGCAGAATTTCACGTAGGCCTAGATAAAAAAAAAAAAAAAAAAAAAAATCGCAAAGCCTCATTCACTTCCATATTCGGGCACCCGTCCGAAAGTGAAAGTCAGTAGGGGAAGGGCAAACTCTGTTTACGTGGCTGCAGTGCTGCACGCGACCGGCACCTGAGCTGAGCCTGAATGAGCGGCACTTGAAGGAGATTGTCGCGGTTTTCGGGTGAGACGACTTAATGTTGTCGCAAAGGTGAGTAAGGTTATAATTGTTAACGAAAACTAGGTGGGAAAAAACATCGTCGTTAACTGAAATAAAAATAAAAACGAGGCATTACAAAAAAAACGATAACTAACCAAAACTGTAATGTGTGTTTGCCAAAACTAACTAAAATAAAATAAAATTATAGATTAAATGTCCTTAGTTTTCATCTTTGTCAATGTCTTTCATAGAGCAAACGTTCAGCTGCATTTCATTTCCCTGCGTCTCTCATTCACGCGTCTCTCTCACATACTCGCGCGCGCACACCGCGCCTCCATTAGAACGAGTGTTGGAAGCAAGTTCGCGAAAGGTTGGTATCTTGTGAAAACCTTTACACAATCACACATTAAAAAGTGGTATAAAAATATTTTTAATTCTGAATATAATTTTGTCAGTGTGTTAATGTCGACCCGAGAAGCGATTGCTACTTTAGAAAGTTAACTAGACGCAAGTTTGAGGTAAAATAAAAATAAAATAAATTTGGTAGGGAAGTGTCCTTTTTTTAAGTAAGAGCATCTGCCCCTCAAAATTCCTGTGCACGTCCCTGTTCAGATTCTCCCCTATGATGATGCCATCGTAGGGAGAAGCCCTATCTACAGCCGGTGACAATCTGCCCTATTAGCATTAACAGTGTTTAGCTTCACAGCATCTTTGTTTCCTGACAAAGGCATCTTTGTTTCCTTTCTGAAATGTTTGGTGCTTGAGATTGTCCTGTTTTGTTGTTGCCAGTATGCCGGAGCATGAGTTCTTCTTGAAACTCCGCCCTCTTCTGGAAAGGGGGCCGGGAGCAACACCTCATTTGCATTTAAAGGGACACACTCAAAAATGTTGCATTTTTGCTCACACCCAAAAAATGACAATTTTAACATGCTGTAATATATGATCTGTGGGGTATTTTGAGCTAAAACTTCAAATACACACACCTTATTTTACATTTTGTAAAAAGTGGCATAATAGGTCCCCTTTAAAATAACAGTTTTCTATGTATACTGTTTTCTATTCTATTTTAAGTCAATGAACCTGAACGTCCCTGTTAAAAACTTTATTAATACTTTTTAAAGTTGATGAATGATTCAAATCATAAATTGGAAAAAAAAAGAAAAAAAAAAAATTATAAAAGTCAGACATGGTATTTGTACCTCTTTGGTCTTGCTGAGCCCCATCCATAGCTTGAGTCGTTTAATGAGAAACTGTACCATCTCATGGTCCTGCGGCTCCATTGATGGTCGGTAAATGTCTGCTTGTACCATTCGGTAGGTTCGAATCAATACAGCAGCACATAGGCGCCCCAGTACCCAGAATCCAATACCTACAGCAGACAGGCAGTAAAGGGGTCCCACCACCGGATGATGCTCACAAAGTCGACGTAACCCCATGTGCCCCTTTAACAAACAGAGCAAAGAAGAACTGGCCTGCCATAAGGTCCTAAAGCCCTCCACTGTACCTGAGAAGAGCTGAAAGAGAAAGATGTGGGCTGCATTTTCAGGTGCAAAACATTAGAGAAAAAATACAAAAGTCAAAAGAAAAAAAAAATATTGTACCATGATGCCTGTGTGAGAGAACAGAAGCAACAGGAGGAGCAGCAGGAACACCACGCCACAGATCTGTGGGAATACCTGTCGGATAACTCGTCCTATTACCAACCATCGCCTAACAAACCGCAGGATCCCCACCATCTGTAAAGACACACCTCTCAATACATTGACTGACAAAGTGAAACTGATTATAGAGCATGACTTAGTACAATAAATTTCATTGCTGTGCTTGCAAGGCACTTTAAGACCTGAAGTATCCAATTTCTGCAATGAATTAAACTTGAAAATATATTTGAATTTATAAATGTTATACTTATAAGGTTGAAAATCTCCCATTGACATAGACTGATGCTGATGAAGTGATGTCATAATAATATTTGCATACTAAATTGTAGCCCTTTTGTTTTTTCCATTATATAGGATACTGTATTACTATACATGTCTTTCTCTCCCATTTTCTCTTTATTTATTGTATTAAAATCTATGTATTTTATTTAATTGCAACTTTTCCTAAAACTTTAAAGTCACAATGTAATGGAAGTGGCAACAGATCTTCTTCCGTATTGTGACAATTATCTAAGTAAAATATATAATCGAAAAAGTAGGGCGACAACTTGGTTCGGTAACACTTTATTTCGATAGTCCACTTTAGACATTCTGCAAAGTTACTTTGCAGCTGTGTCAACTACCTGCTAGAAGAATATATATTCTTAGTAGAATATCTGCTAACACTTTATTTTGATGGTTCTACTGACTATAAGCAACTTTGAAAGTACGTCAACTTATTCTAAAAATCCTAACCCTAACAGTCTACTATATACTCTAACTGATATGTAGTTGCAAAATTACTACTTGTTACAGTAGAATGTCAAAAGTGGACAATCGAAATAGTGTAAATAACCATTGGTTCTATGCATTGGTTGTTTATTGGATGGAGGCAGATCTGAACATGAGCTTGAGGTTGAATTTTAAAAAGGGGTGGGATTTAAGTGAATTAAATAATTGCAGAAGTCATTTGCAGAAACATTTTAAAATGAAACACATGCATGGATAAATGAATAACATGCATTTAAAGGGTCAGTTCACCCAAAAATGAAAATTCTGTCATTAATTACTCACCCTCATGTCGTTCCACAACCATAAGACCTTTGTTCATCTTCAGAACACAAATTAAGATATTTTTAATGAAATCTGAGAGGTATCTTACTCCTCCATAGACAGCAATTTAACCACCACTTTCAAGGTCTAGAAAGGTGCTAAAGACATCGTTAAAATAGTCCACGTGACTGCAGTGGTTCAAACTTAATTTTATGAAGGTCTTATGGATTTGGAATGACATGAGGGTGAGTAATTAAAGGATTAGTTCACTTTCAAATTAAAATTTGCTGATAATTTTCTCACCCCCATGTCATCCAAGATGTCCATGTCCTTCTCTCTTCAGTCGAAAATAAATTCTTCTTCTTCTCAATTAAAATTCCAGCAGTGTAGACACTATCATTAATTTTCTAAAAAAAAGAATTCCGGCAGTGTATTCACTGCTAAGTGTATTACTGCCCTCCAGAGGTCAAAGTTTGAACTAATTGTTATATACTTGCACTAGCATATTGTATATGACAACTTAGTTCAAACTTTGACCTGAGGAGGGCAGTAATACACTTAGCAGTGAATACACTGCCGGAATTCTTTTTTTTAGAAAATTAATGATAGTTTCTCTAGATAAGACCCTTATTTTGCATAGAATGCTTTGAAGCTGCAATGAAACTGTAATTTTGACCTTCAACTGTTTGGAGGCCATTGATGTCCACTATATGGAGAAAAATCCTGGAATGTTTTCATCAAAAACCTTAATTTCTTTTCAACTGAAGAAAGAAGGGCATGAACATCTTGGATTACATGAGGGTGAGTAAATTATCAGGAAATTTTCATTTGAAAGTGAACTAATCCCTTAATGACAGAATTTTTTATTTTTGGGTGAACTAACCCTTTAAGATCAATAATATGCATTTAGTAACACATTCTTATTACACAGAATTTTTTTTGACAAATTATTCCTTTGTTTTAGGACCAATACCTTTAGAACCAAGACGGTTAGTAAGATTGCTGAGAGCTGATTGGATTTTCTGGCCAGTGTAGCAGCACTGTGAAAGTCAGCAAAGGATGTGGGCCGGGAGCGATGTCTGGAAACACAGGCTGCAGTCGTGTAGAGGAAATACAGACGAAGAACAGCTGCTGCTAGCGTCAGAAGAGCTAACGATGGCTGAAACCAGCACCAGGCATGCCTCAGGTATTGACTTGGCTTCCTGATCAAGGCCCATACTTCAACACTCACAAAGCACAGGGCAAACAGCAAAAGCAGAATCTAGTGAGAAGACCACAATTCAATTTTAAGTTTATTCAAATTCTGTTCGAGCTGCGAGATTTGTTTCTATTGTAATTAAGTCTTGTAGGAGAGCCAGTACCGTCAATGTCACGTGTAAGTCTGGACCAGATAATGGAGATATGTGAAAAGGCTGGATAGAGATGAAAGCAAGGATTCTGCCTGTGTGTGTTTGATCCAGGAGAACAGAAACTGGTGCCAAGATGCCCGTCTGTTTATGATACTGAGTGAACTCGATCAATACTGCCTGTGTCCTGTCACAGAAAACATAAGACAGTTACTCAAAAAACATTGAGATGAGCATGAGGGGTGTCTGGTACTAATAATAGCATACAACTTCCAGTATGTGTGAATAAAAATCCTTAGTACAAGACTGGACATGTATAGAATGAAGATACTATATGCCATATAGTGACATCATACCCTGTTGTCATCCAGTTTGTTGTCTGTAGGTCTGATAGGATCCGACGTGTGGATTCACTATTGTTCCCAAGCACTACTTCCTTTGTCTGACTGAATGCACACGATGCCTTAGTCGTCGGCCTTGAAAGAGGAGATTGTGATCATTTGTGCGAATAAAAACACATTCAGGAAAATGTTATTATATTCTCCCATACAGCTGTTCAGGCTGCACAACAATTTATTTACACACTGACAGTCTTTCTCTTTGTGTTCTATTATCTCTCACCTCGATGAGAGTGCTGGAGTGTTGTTACTGTGTGCTGAGGAGCTCTGTTGTCTAGGGTTGGCATGTGATGAAACACGAGCAGTCAGAATCAAAGGAAGTCGACCAGATTGGAACTGATCTCTGATGTTTTGATTGCAATCTATAAAAGTTAGGATTTTATTTATTTCATTATGTATACTATTTTTGTGCAAACTCTCAAAAAGCTAAATATAGTAGTAAGTAGAGTCCTTACAGTCTTGAAAATTAATTTTCTGCAGTCTTGCGGGGCCAGTTAGAGAAAGACAAGGGTTTTCATACAGGTGTGATATCAAGCTCTCATCTATCCACTGTTTTGCATTCATCCATCTATGAAAAAATTAAATATCTTGAAATAAAATTACATTTTACTGATTCATGAGAAACTGCAATTCACACACATACACATTAGTTTTTGTGTGATTAAGGACTCTTATTTTGATATTGTTGTCTTGCTATGGTTTTCATCTCCTATGTTTAGTTCCTTTCCCCTTGGTTTCTTTAGTTTCCCTTTTTTGTCACCATAGTGATTAATCAGTCTCACCTGTGCCTCTTGTTATGCTGTCTTTACTAACTTTTGTAAAGCTGTTTCTGTTCCTCCGTATATATATATTTATACCTTGGTCTGTTTAAATACTCGATTCTGATTGGCTGGAAGGTGTGCAGTAAAACAGTTTAATGCACAGGTAGTTCCAGTCTGTTTTTATTACAGATCGAAATTAATCCGCCACTATAAACATTTGTAACCATAGTAACAAAGTTACGCTTGCAAACTGAGTGAGAGACATATATGAAAGCGTTTATTTAGATAGGCTAAACAGATGATTTTTGCATATTGTTTCATTTGTATGGTGAATATGGCAATTTTGAGAAATGGGCCCAGGCACAAGACGAAATAGAAGATTAGGAGAACACGTTGAATGACAAAAAGACATATATATATATATATATATATATATATATATATATATATATATATATATATATATATATATATATATATATATATATATATATATATATATGTTAGATCTACAATAATAATAATAATAATAATAATAATAATAATGCAACAATTTTCAATTTTTTTGAGTTATGACAATTTTGAAATTACATTCAACCAACAAGCTACATTGAGTTAGAGGAACTTAATAAGTTGTAGCATAAAAACGAAATTTATGCTACAAATTAGGTTGGTTACTCAAAAAAGTGAAGTTGCTCCAACTACCTGAGTTTAAATCAACAGCTATCATAGCACATGCTAACATAACTTATTTAACATGTATATTTAATGAGCAAGTAAGATATTACTTGTCACTGGCATTAGTGTTGTCATTACTTATAGAGTCAAAGTAGTGTTTATCTTTATGTATCTACTCTTCAGCACAATGGTAACCACAAAAACTTACAAAACTCTTTTAAATGTCAAACATAACAGCATTAAAGACTAACAGGTCTTTCCCTTCATTAAAAACAAGTAAATTAGCACTTCATTTCAACATTTACTCTCCTTATCCAGTCCTATGCAAAGCATGCTGGTAACTAGAAATCGACTGCCTAATTTTTGAAGTTATCAAGACAATTTCATTACGTTACTACAACTTAATTTTTTGAAAGAACAGACGATATTAAGTTGATGTAATTATCAACATTATTATGTCAACAGAACTCAACAAAATAATGTTTGCAACTTAAAATGTTTAATTAAAACAAACTAGATTTTTTTATTTGCAACCATGCATTTATTTAAGTTGTGGTAATAGGTCCTGTGAATTACTTATATATAATATAAGGTCTCTCACACCCCCAAATTAGGCAGCATTACTACTCGGAAGTCACATTTCTGAATTGCTCTATTTTGTGATGCAACAGAGGGTTAAAGTTTTGATTAGGACGAAGGAGTATGTTAAAAGAAAATATTAAAGGTGCTACAGAGGATCTTTTCGTCGACTGAGAAACCAAAGACTGTTAGTGAGTTTTTGAAATGAGCGCATGCGTAAGAACAACCCCCCTCCTTCACAGCTCATATCGAGGGAACGCCTCCCAAAACTTGTGCATGAGTATTGGAACACGAGTGTTTGTTTACCACCGGCATTCACTGTGTCGTGTTAGTGGATTCATTATGTCGGACTCACCGCAGGTAACTCATAATCTGCAGTTGTTACTCCTGTCTCCTGACAAAAACATTGCATGCGGCGCCTGCGGAGTGTGGAAAGTTACTGGAGAGCGCAGTCGTGCTTGTCTCTCACAAGGAACGTCATGGCAGTGATTGACAAGCCAGAGGGCCAATCGTTTACGTGATGATCGCGTAAACGATTGGCTGATGTTTTTAAGGCCCTACCTCGTGCACAGATGATGTATATTAATATTATTACTTTCAGTGCACCTAATAAATAGTCTTTTATTAGTTAGTAAAGACAGTTTCAAGTAATATTGCAAAAATGTATAAAACAAAACATCCTCTGTAGCACCTTTAAGGAACATATTAAAAGAGGTTAACTTCAAATTAATATTATTACTTTTATCCAAATCACTGGGGTCTCTGGGACTTCAAAAAGAAATCAAATCATTTTCAGCTAAACATGAGGATTACTGGTGAATATATAGTCTGACTCACCCTGATAATGCAGTGAGATTGGGCTGCCCTGGTGAAGCTGAGATCAGTGTGTGTTTTATAGCTGATTGAAGCAGTCTGCTGTTAGATTCCTGCACATGTTCCTGATAGTTCACCATCAGAACCACCAACAGGAAGATCATGTAGACTAAGCAGCTCTGATTATAAGCATAAAACAAAACAACAGACCATTAAAATAAATATTAATATGCATTCAGGAGAAATCCAGCTGTTATAGGTCTCTGAGGACTAAATGAGTGCTGAGTGGATCTCTGGGTCTGAGCTCACCCTCATCAAGGCTCTAAGCGTTCTCAGCTTCCGTGCTTCCTCTTTAGCCTGCAGCAGGCCGTATCCACAGAGAGGATGAACCTTATCCTCCAGATGCTCTACTGTCCTTCTGACTTCTGTCTCCTGAGCCAAACGGTCCTCCACCTCTGGGTCTACTGGTCTCACAACAGCAGCCAGATATAGTGCCTGAATACATATCTGCAGAAAAATATGATGTCATGAGTAAAGTAAGGATGTTTTGATTGGGAAAAAAGCAATATTTTGATAAAAATGCATATCTTTCAGTTTATTTTTATCTAAAGAACAGTGCGAAATAGATTTATAGCTGACTGCAAATGGTTCCAACAGCAAGGCAGAAGTGAGGAAGGCTGACAGGGCGGACACCAGCCACATGAGAACCACAGTGCTGGAAAACATGCTCCCATACAGTCCCGCTAGAGCCAGGCATGTTCCCAGCAGAACAGCCACCAGCAGGTGAACCACACGCAGAACCCACGATGGAAGACGCAAGCCAGGTACACCACGAACAACACCTGACGAACAGCACATTGATTCACAGTGAATGTGATTTCACCAAGTACAACATGTTTCTGCATCAACATTCATATCAACCAATCAGATTTGAGGGATTTGAAGTTTACAGTTTATTTAAAGTTTACATCAGTGTTATTCACCTATTATATTCACAGGAATATTGTTCCAGGACCAACAAAATATGTTGATCCAGGAAAATGTCTTGGAAAAATCACAATGACACACATGTATTTTTATGATATATTTGTTGTATGTATACACAACCATTCAAAAGTTTAGAGTCAGTAAGTTTTTTGTTTTCTCAAGAAACTTATACTTTTATTAAGCAATGATGCATCAAACTGATCAAAAGTGACAGTAAAGATATGTATAATGTTACAAAAAAACATCTATTAATCAAAGAATCCTGGAAGAAAGTATCATGGTTTCCACATGGTTTTCGAACTGTGATAATTAGAAATGTACACTGTAAGAAAATATTTTTCAGAAAATAAATAAAACAAAGATTACTGGAGTATGTTTTACTGAGAAAATGCCATTTCAGTTTTTCTACTTCAAAATGTAATGTTTAATTCGATGTGTTACTTGCCATTTTTGTAATTGTTTGTGAAATTACTAGCAGTTTCTTAAAAAAAAATTTTTTTTTTAAATCCCCATGTTTCTTGAGCACCAAATCAACATATTAGAATGATATCTGAAGGATCATGTGACACTGAAGACTGGAGTAATGATTGCATCAAAGGAATAAATTACATGTTAAAATATATTAAAATAGAAAACAGTTATTTTAAATTGTAATAATATTTCCCAATGTTACTGTTTTTACTGTATTTTTTGATAATAATCAATTAAATGGAGCCTTGGTGAGCATACAAGACTTTAACTTGACATTAAAACATTTTACCGACCACAAACGTTTGAATGGAAGTATATCTATATATCTTCAAATAAAATATTATTAAATAAAATTATGAAAATGAAATAATGAAATACAGTATTGACTTTAAAGTTTTGCGGACATTAAATTATGGGAATAAAGTGAGAAAGGGGAGGAATGGGATCAGAAAATGGACACATGGTCATGGTTCTCATTATTTACTTTCAATATCTTATCTTGCTCTGTGTTTGGTGTGGGCTCACCAATGCGTGTGTTGGAGATGTTGCTTATAGAGTCAGGTGGGAGGCTAGGGAGAAATGTGCTGGCCTCACTAAGCACTGAGAGTGAGGAGGAGGACTTGTGAAAGCCAGGTTCATATGTAGGCGTATCCACACTCAGATCAGACCACTCACTACACAAGCTGTCCTGGCTGAAAGACAAAAAGACAGAAATAAAGTATGTGACAATGTATCCTGGTAAATGTGTGAAACGTTCAGTGCAGAACTCACATGTCAGACAGGGTGGTCTCGTTGGGCGTAAAATGGCCACTGTCAGATGCTTCTGGCCCTGAGGAAAGTGTGTTTGTGGGATCCAGGTCTGCAGATATAGTCATAAGATCTTCCTCTAAAATAAGAGCAAATGATAAGGAATAATTCACCTTAAAATTCAATAATTCTGTGTTCATTTACTCATTCTCATGTTGCTTCAAATCTTTCTTTCTTTCTTTCTTTCTTTCTTTCTTTCTTTCTTACTTTCTTCAAGACTTGTGTAAAGTTGCATGTATATGACTTTTATGGTGATTTTTTTTTTTTTTTTTTTTTTTGCCTTTTGAAGTTTGACAGACCCAGTCTTCATATGAAAAAGAGCTTCTTTTGTGTTCCACAGAAGAAAGAAAGTTATACGGGTTTAGAACAACATGAGGTTTGAATAAATGATTTTTGACATTTTCAAGGGAGTGACGTTGTTTCTTCAAACCTGAAGACTTGGTTGGTTCTATGATATTGTGCTCAGAGTTTGGAGTAGACAAATGTAGTTGTAGGAGGGCTTTTTTTCTTTTCAAAAGGTGAGTAGTTCCTGTCAGCTCAGGCAGGCCAAAGATACTGTCACATGATGGCCACTGATCCACTCTGTGAAACGTTTAAAATAACACTGTATGTTTATGTTAACCTTTTAAGGGCATGTAATACTGTATGTACAATTCATGAAGAATAGACTTGGTACCGGTCATTCCCAGGATCGGGACTATTCCAAAACTCTGAATCTAGTTTCTTGCTCTGCAGTGAGTTCTTAAAGGGAAAAAAACAAGGAGATATGGAGAGAATATGCTGCAAATAAATTAATTAAAGGGGTAGTTCACCCAAAAATTCTGTCATCAGTTACTCACCTTCAAGTTGTTTCAAACGCGTATGAATTTCTTTCTTCTGCTGAACACAAAAGAAGTCGGAAACCAAACAGCTGATGGGCCCCATTGATTTTAATAGTACACCCCCCCACACACACCCACACACACACACACACAGACACACACACACACACACACCCATACTATTGAAGTCAATGGGGCCCTGGGCCTGTTTTATCTGTTCTTTAATGTATCTTTTGTGTTCAGCAGAAGAAAGAATTCATACAGGATTGAAACAACCTGAGTGTGAGTAAATGATGACAGAATTAGTTTTGGTGAACTAACCTTTTGAGGAAATTATGCTTGATGACTCTATGATATTTAGTTAATGTTGGGGAATTAAATTCTCTCACAGTGAAAGGAGATGGTCCATCATATATGGAAGAGTCAGGGACTGTTGGCAATGACAGAAATGATGAGCAGGAGAGATCTGGGTGACTGAGGAAAACATCCATCTCCACGCAATGAGACACAGGAGAGGGAGGCAGAGATACCTCCAGTGTCACCTACAACACAATCCATCACCATTGCACTATGAGTGAGAATTTTCATGAATGTACACTATTGTTCAAAAGTTTGAGGTCAGCAAGACTTTTTTTTTTTTTTTAAAGAAATTACTACTTTTATTCAGCAAGGATGCATTGAATTGATCAAAACTGATAATAAAGACTGTTTTAAAGTTACAAAAGATTTCTATTCTTTCAAACTTTCTATTCATCAAAGAATCCTGTACCATGGTTTCCAGCAGCACAACTGTTTTCAAATGTGATAAGAAATGTTTCTTGAGCACCAAATCAGCATATTAGAATGATTTCTGAAGGATCACGTGACACTGAAGACCAGAGTAATGATGCTGAAAATTCAGCTTTGCCATCACAGGAATAAATTACTTTTATTGGAATAATTTTAAAATATATTAAAATAGTTATTTTAAACTGTAATAATTTACTTTTTTTACTCTTTTTTTTTTATCAAATAAATGCAGCCTTGGTGAGAACTTGTTTTAAAAAACATGGTAGTGTAGATTAGAAGTCAAAATATGATATATATACAGTACAATTTCACAAGGGATTATGAAGATTGACATATATATACCTTGCTCTGGGTTTTTTGGAACAGAAATCTGAGAATGGTTTGAAGGGGGAAGGTCAAAGCAGCAACTGTCATTCCAACCAAAATGGTCTCCCCATTCATCACCATCTGGGTAGAGACTGGAACACTGCAGTCGTAACAGTAACAAATGTGTATAACCCATTTGTTTTAAGAGGAATGAGATGAAATGTATTCATTTCTCTGAGTTTAGTGATGAATATTATTCTCCTTTGGCATTAATCAATAACAAAGACTGTAGCTTAGAGAAAAACGGAAATTGCTTTGTTTTACAAGATGCAATTACCTGCATCTACAGTGTAAGCTATACAAGCTCAATCTGTTATCCATGCCCTTTGAAGGTCATGTCTATTACCTGCTGCCCTTTCTGCCCACTGCTCCATACCACACTGCCCCAGCTGCCAGATAGAGATGTAATAAGAGGGCGCAGCAGGTTACCCTCTGGGCTCGGCTAAAGCGGCTGTGGGCCGGCCGTTCCCATAACGAAATCCACAGATGGTGCTCTTGAAGGCCAAAAAGTAACTGGGAATGTAGGATCCTTTTAAACTGCTGCAGCTCCTGAGGACCTAAAAAGATCAAAGGTTATGAAATGCAAATATGAAATATGCTGTGCTGCATGTGTATACTTACAAGATGCTAAAACAACTTTCTCCACCCTTCCAGAGTTCCTCTCGTTCTCCACAGATAGCCAGTCTTCTACCAGGAAGAAGAACATGTTATCTGTCTGTATGTCCCAGACTATCACATGTTTTAAGTACCAGGATGGGTCTAGACCTGCAAAACACAGCAGTTGTTTGTGAGTATTTGTTATTTTAAGAAGAAAGAAAGAAGCTATTCACAACCACTGACCCGTGTTGTCATGCCAGATGCGTATCTTCCAGATCTCTCCAAGATTGGCATCCGTTTCAACTTGGAAGTCATCCAGGCTGTTCCTCTGGAAAGCTCCTTCTCTTTGAAGGTGACGTGAGCCACTTTTATTCAGACCATACAGGCTAATGCCAACATGTGCAGTGGTACCTGATGGATTCAGATGTTTCATAACTTGGTAAGTTCTTGTTTGATGACTTTTAAGAGGTTGATAACTAAATTAAAGATTCCACTGACCAGACCCTCTTTTCCAGCCTGTTTTGACAAGAACCCGGTACTGGTAGCGACCTTTCTGACCACACAGAGGAACCCAACACAGACGCAGACTTTCCAGGTGATCCAGTTTGTGAGCGAGAAGACCAACCAGCAGATGAATTAGCAGCAAGACTCCACAAACTATTCCCACCACCACGTTTCTCACCGGCTCCTCTGACTGGTGACACAAACAATGTTCATCACTGATGTGTTACAGTTTTTACATAAATTACCGTTCAAAAGTTTGGGGTCAATAAGATTTTTGAAAGAAGTCTCACCATGGCTGCATTTATTTGATGAAAAATACCGTAAAAACAGTAATATTATGAAATATTATTTCATTTTAAAATAACTTTTTTTAATTTAATATATTTTACAATGAAATGTAAAAGCAAAAGCTGAATTTTCAGTATCATTTGTGTCACATGATCCTTCAGAAATCATTCCAATATGCTGATTTGAAACATTTCTTATTATTATCAGTGTTGAAAACGTCTCGGGTTACGAG
Organism: Chanodichthys erythropterus; assembly: GCF_024489055.1. Lineage (NCBI taxonomy): Eukaryota > Metazoa > Chordata > Actinopteri > Cypriniformes > Xenocyprididae > Chanodichthys > Chanodichthys erythropterus. Next base: position 17,849,081 of record NC_090239.1, read on the forward strand.
TGTAACCCCTGTTCCCTGAGTAAGGGAACGAGACGCTACGTCATTGACGTAGCGTCGATAGTTCCCACGAAAGGGAACTGTTGTGCTGTGGATACCACGATATATTTGTTTTCCAGAAACCTTTGATGAAATAGAAAAGTTCAAAAGAACATCATTTATTTGAAATAGAAAATATTTGTAAATATGTAAAAGTCTTGTCACTTTTTATCAATTTAATGCATCCATGCTGAATAAAAGTGGGGGGGTGGGGGGTGGGGGAATCTTGACGACCCCACACTTTTGAATTGAAGTGTATGTTCCCTTTAAAGGGATAGTTAACTCAAATTAAAAACAGCCTATGATTTACTCACCCTCAAGCCATCCAAAGTGTAAACGGCTTTCTTCTTTCAGTTGAATACAGTCAGAGTTATATTAAATAGTGTCCTGGCTCTTTCAAGCTTTATAATGACAGTAAATAGAGGATGAGATTTTGAAGCCCCAAAAAGTGCAACCATCCATCATGAAAGATATCCACACAGCTCTGGGGGGTTACTAAAAGACCTCTGAAGCAAAGTGATGCATTTGTATAAGAAAAATATCCACATTTAAAACTTTAAAAACTAAAATAACTAGCTTCCGGCAGACAGCCATACGCATGTCGACTTACGCCAAAAGAGTAACCCCTTGCATTATGTAGGAGTAGTGTAAGCTTTGATGCCTCTCTCTGTTCAAATTGGGCAACAAACGCAAGTTCCTCTTCTCTTATATCGAAATCCTCTGACATTTCTCTTTAAAAATTCTCATTTTAGACTTCTAATTCGTGGCCGGTGTTTTGTTTTGCTCTATCCTCTGTGTTTCCGTGTTCATCATTCCATCATGCGTCGCGTCAGAGTTAAGCTAGTTATTTAAAGTTTTAAAAACTGATATTTTTCTTACACAAAGGCATCGCTTCGCTTCAGAAGGCCTTTATTAACCCGGTGTGGATATCTTTTATGATGGACTGTCGCACTTATTTGGGCTTCAAAATCTCATTCTCTATTTACTGCCATTATAAAGCTTGGAAGAACCAGGACATTATTTAATATACAGTGGGTATGGAAAGTATTCAGAGCCCCTTAAATTTTTCATTCTTTGTTATATTGCAGCCATTTGCTAAAATCATTTAAGTCCATTTTTGTCCTCATTAATGTACACACAGAACCCCATATTGACAGAAAAACACAGAATTGTTGACATTTTTGCAGATTTATTAAAAAAGAAAAACTGAAATATCACATGGTCCTAAGTATTCAGACCCTTTGCTGTGATACTCAGGTGCTGTCCATTTCTTCTGATCATCCTTGAGATGGTTCTACACCTTCATTTGAGTCCAGCTGTGTTTGATTATACTGACTGGACTTGATTAGGAAAGCCACACACGTGTCTATATAAGAATGTACAGCTCACAGTGCATGTCAGAGCAAATGAGAATCATGAGGTCAAATGAACTGCCTGAAGAGCTCAGAGACAGAATTGTGGCAAGGCACAGATCTGGCCAAGGTTACAAAAACATTTCTGCTGCACCTAAGGTTCCTAAGAGCACAGTGGCCTCCATAATCCTTAAATGGAAGACGTTTGGGACGACCAGAACCCTTCCTAGAGCTGGCCGTCTGGCCAAACTGAGCTATCGGGGGAGAAGAGTCTTGGTGAGAGGTAAAGAAGAACCCAAAGATAACTGTGGCTAAGCTCCAGAGATGCAGTCGGGAGATGGGAGAAAGTTGTAAAAAAGTCAACAATCACTGCAGCCCTCCACCAGTCAGGACTTTATGGCAGAGTGGCCCGACGGAAGCCTCTCCTCAGTGCAAGACACATGAAAGCCTGCATGGAGTTTGCTAAAAAACACCTGAAGATTCTCTGTTCTGATGAGACCAAGATTTGGTCTCACTTTTTGGCCTTAATTCTAAGCGTTATGTGTGGAGAAAACTAGGCACTGCTCATCACCTGTCCAATACAGTCCCAACAGTGAAGCATGGTGGTGGCAGCATCATGCTGTGGGGGTGTTTTTCAACTGCAGGGACAGGACGACTGGTTGCAATCGAGGGAAAGATGACAGGGATATCCTGGACGAAAACCTTCTCCAGAGTGCTCAGGACCTCAGACTGGGCCGAAGGTTTACCTTCCAAAAAGACAATGACCCTAAGCACACAGCTAAAATAACGAAGGAGTGGCTTCACAACAACTCCGTGACTGTTCTTGAATGGCCCAGCCAGAGCCCTGACTTAAACCCAATTGAGCATCTCTGGAGAGACCTAAAAATGGCTGTCCACCAATGTTTACCATCCAACCTGACAGAACTGGAGAGGATCTGCAAGGAGGAATGGCAGAGGATCCCCAAATCCAGGTGTGAAAAACTTGTTGCATCTTTCCCAAAAAGACTCATGGCTGTATTAAATCAATAGGGTGCTTCTACTAAATACTGAGCAAAGGGTCTGAATACTTGGGACCATGTGATATTTCAGTTTTTCTTTTTTAATAAATCTGCAAAAAATGTCAACAATTTTGTGTTTTTCTGTCAATATGGGGTGCTGTGTGTACATTAATGAGGGAAAAAAATGAACTTAAATGATTTTAGCAAATGGCTGCAATATAACAAAGAGTGAAAAATTTAAGGGGGTCTGAATACTTTCCGTACCCACTGTATCTCTGATTGTATTCAACTGAAATAAGAAAGTCATATACACCTAGGATGGCTTGAGGGTGAATAAATCATGGGGTAATTTTCATTTTTGGGTGAACTAACCCTTTGATTGCGAAATTATGTTATATCTTTAAGTAGAAATGGCATACAGGTGGCAGCAGTAGAAGTGCTTCGGGATGGATGAAGAGGCTGGCTCCAAACATAGTGAGGTGATGGGTGAGGCAGTGGGCAGTGTGGGGGCTGCTGCCACTCAAAGGACTCAAACCATCACTGCTCCAGCGCCTCTCATCAACACTGAAGAACCGGCACAGCATGCTGAACACACACACTGAGACAGACACGTCCACACCGCTGACGCTACTGTTCAGCTTCACAAACAGGTCTTTGGCAGAGCCATTCAAGCTGTAAAATTTACAGACACAATTACTTTCGTTCACACTAACACAATATTTCTATTCACTATTTTTAATGAAAAAAAAAAAAAAATTAAGGAAGGAACAAGAAGAACTTACAGTGGTGTAAGGAAGATGGTATGCTCCAGTGACGGAGTCTCAGCTGAGAGAGAGAGGGTGAGCTCTTGAGAATGAGTTTGTCCAGACAGTGAATGAACTGGTTGGTCATCTAGATAGATCCATACAATTCCAGAGGCTTTCTCACCAGCACCTGCTTGACAATACAAAGCACAGGCTTTCTATATTCTATACTGCTAAAACATTTCTATATTGCAAACATATTATATACCTCTTTTGCATGTACTTAAAGGTTATTTTTATTGCTAACACTGAGACACGCTGACTATTACATTAATTTCATAAAATAAATTAAACCAATATAATATACAATGCCATCTGCTTACCAAGGCTGATGGTAAAAAATATAGTAAAAACAGTAATATTGTGAAATATTCTTATAATTTAAAATAACTGATTTCTGTTTTATTATTTAAAATGTTACACGATTCTTCAGAAATAATTTTAATATGCTGTTTTGGTGCTCAAAAATATCTCTTATTATTATCAATGTTGAAACCAGTTGTGCTACTTAATACTTTTGTGTAAACCATGAGTTTTCAGGATCCTCTGATGAATAGAAAGAAAAAACACAGCATTTATTAGAAATAATCATCTTTTGTAACATTAATAATAAATGTATTTACAGTCTGTTTTGATCAATTTAATGGATCCTTGCTGAATAAAACTATTAAGTATTGAGCATTAATTTCTTTTTATACTCAAGTCTTAAACTTTTGATTATTTTATGCATTCTTGTTGAATAAAATCATAATTTTCAAGAAAAAAGTTCTTACTCTAAACAAAATAATGTAATATAAATGAACATTGCATGCATATTATATTATATTATATTATATTATATTATATTATATTATATTATATTATATTATATTATATTATATTATATTATATTAGATTAGATTAGATTAGATTAGATTAGATATTGAAGTGTAATAAGATGCATTGGCTGGTGTACACTACCTGGGATAAGACTGAAGTTTAGGGCAACATAGAGGCCAGTCTGAGGCTCTGTTTCCATTGCTTTGACTGTGAAATTTACACTTCCCTTGGGCAGCAGAGTAAAATTTTTCCATAGTAACCTCTCATCTTCTGTCTCTTGTACTTTTTTGTGTAAAGTAATTTGTATCGCTGTGTCTAGTGTCAGGTTGGCAATCGAAATGGGCTGCCCCTGTGGTGTAGCAAACTCCATGGCTGCAAGAGTAGTCGTTATAGGAGGTTCTGCAGCTGGAATGAATGGGTTTTCTTCACCCTCCATTTGCAGAAGGATTTGCAGGACCTCTTGTTTTTCCTCCTTTAGTTGAGAGCTCAGTGCTGATGGGATGTGAAACTGGCAATGGCGGAGAGGATCTGTGCATAGAAGGTCTTTACTAGGGTCACCCCGTACACCCACCACACTGATCTTTGGAACGGCGAGGGAAAGAGCTTCTTCCCCACTCATCCGCGACAACATTAATGAGCGTGTGAGCTCAAAAATCTGGCTTAGTGCTGATACAGCTGTCTCAGATGTATCCATATGCTTGAGGCCTGAATCGCTCCTCTGCCTCTGATCAGCAGTTAGTGTGCTGCCTGCAGTGAAAATGTAAAGATGGATAAGCCACAGTTCATTTGCAAGTTCAGAGTGAACCTCTATTATCATGCTGAATATGAATTCTGCCTTACTTAAAACAGCCAGAATGTTTCTGCCCGTGTCTGTGGGGTTGATGTCACCCTGTCCTGTTTGTTCTCTTATCACTTTGATCATCTTTTCCGTGACCTTCAGAACCTTTGCATAGCAGCCGTTGCACTGCCATTCAGAGGTAACCACCTGCAGACAGGAAAGTACATTTTCTAGTACATCATTTGCATTTGTAACATCACATGTGACAATACTTTGTTCTTAGGCAGCATGGATAGTTTTCCATATTCCCATAACTCCTCATTACACACAGCAGGCAAGCTGAATTCAGTGATGAGGTTTTGCTTCTCCTGTCACACGGTGCTGGACCTAGAAAATGTTGCTGACATGCTTTATGTCAAGCTATGATTAATGCTGATTAATGCTATGCTTTCCATAAGCTTTAATAATTCAAAGCCTTACTGTAGACTGGGCCAAAGCTGAGCTGATCAGAGCCACATCCTGGAATGAGGAGACCGGCAGAGATGCAAGAGCCTGAATCACATTGCCACGTATCTGAATCTTGTCCTCCAACTCATGAGCACTTACGGATGCTAGCTGTGGAAGTGGGTTGATTTTGATTTAAAAACTAATTTCTAAAAAACAGCAATACAGAAACTAAAGTTGCACTCAGTAATTTTTATGGCAGTTGTCTTGGACTGACATCTAGTGGTATGGATGCAACAACACAAAAAGCAAATATTATCATTTACTGATGACAGAAACTTAGGTTGAGCAAAGTTCAGAATTTAAAGGCATAATTTACCCACCTTCCAACCTGTATGACTTTCTTCTGAGGAACACAATAGAAGATATTTTGAGGAATACTGCTAACCAAACACCATTGGAGCCCACTGACTTCCACTGTTTAGACCATGAGTTGTCAACTCTGGCCCTCGAGGTCCACTTTCCTGCAAAGTTTAGTTCCACGCTTGATCAAACTCACCTGCCTATAACCTATAGCAATTTTGATTAGCTTGTTCGGGTGTGTTTGATTAGGGTTGGAGCTATACGTTCACACCATGTGACATTCTATTCGGAGCTGTTCACATCATCGGACTGGGAATTATGCACTTCTATGGCATCACTATCAACACCTAAATGAATTTGCAGTGGTCAGGTGGTACAGCGGTCACATGGTACAAGTAGGAGCTCTCAAACAGTTCCCATCTTACAAGCTGCAATCACGAGCAATTTGAGGATGTGAACGCTTTTTACACGACAAAATCACGTAATTACAGTAATTACAACATGCCGCAACACCTCTACTCTGCAGGAAAATGTACCTTGAGTGTCCGAGTTGAGAAACCCTGGCATAGACCAAAAAAATCTGAGACATTTCTCAAAATGTCTTCTATCGTGTTTCACAGAAGAAAGAAAGTCATTCAGTTTTGGGCCAACATGAGGGTGAGAAAATGATGACAGAATATTTTATTTTTTGGTGAACTATCCCTTTCAGTTCATGAGATGGAATTTGAACTAAATTAGCTACACCCAAGAGGAAGCTAAACTAGATTGTAGGAGGTGAAATTTATTGAATTACATTTAGGAGAAATTCAACAGATAATGGAATTCTGGGAAATAAAGTGATTTTCCATCTTGGTACATACAATTAGGCCACGTTCACACAGCAGCAGAATATGGTTGTCAGTCCTGTATTTGAGTTCTTAATACGGATACGTTCACACACAGTACGGTTATTTATGGGTGTGACAACCGCATTTTATAACCGAACTCACACACGTAAATTTTCAGGACTCAATCCCAAAAACTGACAGTGTGAACGTGGCCTAATTAAAGTCCCCCTGGCCTGTAGTCAATAATTGTATCCCTTAAAACTAATCTTTGATCACCAAAATTACATATTTAGTCAACTCAACTCAATTTTTATTTGTAAAGCACTTTCAAAACAATAAAAATGGACCAAAGTGCTGTCAATAAAGTTTTTTCCTGTGAAAAAAAAAAAATCATTAATGCCTTAAAATAGATTGAATGTGACCCTAAACCCTTGCTTCATTTAGTATACATGGAACATATAATGAATATGCAAATTAGCCCCGCCTCCACTCACTCACACAAGCTCAGTGATCCACTCGGTCAACTTTACTGTAGTAAACGCTGCACAATGTCAAAAGGAAATACTGGTTTAACTCAGCCATATAAAAATGTTATTAGGCTACTGATATCTTAATTTCATATAAGTTTGTCATGATTTATCAATTTTATCCTTCCAGTGTAAAAATATTTTTAATTAGGAAAATACTGAGTGTACCTTTTAATATACATGCGGACAGCTGGTTTACCTGGTTGAGTTGGCTGGTCAAGGCAATAGAATATTGGATAATTTCCTGAGGGTTTCCTTGTTGGAATAAGGCAATAAACTCTGATTGGCTCTTATTCTTCAACCACTCCATTGTACACTGATCACACAGCAGCACAGTCAGATTCCTGCAGAAGATATGAAGTGTTATTTTGGAGATGTGATGTTTTAATTGGAACATAATTGCCAATAGCTGACTAACTTTCTTGCTGCAATGACTGAAGCCCCCGTACTGTCCTCTACCAGCACCAGCATGTGAATAACAGATATGTTTCCTGCTGTATTCAGACTACCCAGTGGCACCAGGGAGCCAAACGTGCTCTGAGTGCCTCTGTAAAGGGTAATCATGGGACATAATGGTCCAAAATCTTCACACTGTGCCACCTGCAGTGAAAAGATCAGCTGAGCTGAGTCACCGTAATCATCTATCCACCCTGCCATTGAGGAAAAAATAGCAAAGAATACGTCAAACCGTAGAGCCATTACTTGGGTGAGAAATAAGAGCAGAAGAAAAATGACACTACCTGAACAACTGTAAGAGACCACAGTTTCCAGGAAATGAAGCGAATCGTCTGGTGACAGAGTGCAAATACCCCCGTAGGGAGGATGGTTGGGGACTAAGGTGATGCTTGCCGACCCCCAAAGCCCAGAGGCTGGCTCAGACACGTTGAGAGTAAAGGTGTATTCTTGGCCCTCCATTAGTGCTCCTGGTTTAATGACTATTTCTCTCCAGAGACTTCCTGTCGAGGTAGTGACCTCATTCAGTGTTAAAACTTCACCTCTCTGATTCTCTGCAGTCCACCTATACTGTAGTTAAAGTGTTTTAAAACATTATTAAGGTGTGTGTGTGAGAGACTCATGAAGTTATTCTATTGGGAATAAATTACCTGTACAGTGTCTTGACATGAAGAACAATGGCCAGCCAAGGCAACATGGTGCCTGTGACTTACTTGGAATTGCAACAGTGAAATACAGGAGACACACTTTACAGTCACAGGCAGCAATGCAACATTGTACAATTTAACCTTAAAAGAATAAAAATGTAATTAAAGACATATAACGAACATAGTTTTCTGTTCTATGTTTACAATCTTAATGAAACAGGAAGTTTTGGGAATTACATATTGTTTTTTAAATTACCAAAAAGCTCCTCGACGAGCATAAATGGATAGTTCACCCAAAAATGAAAATTCGGCCACCATTTACTCACCCTCATTTCATTCCACCGTTAAAGGCACAATATGTAATTTTCTCCACTCGAGGTCGCTTATTCAAAACAAAGGCATAGCATGATGATGAATGAGCATGAGCATGAATGAGCGTGGAATCATGGGAGTTGTCGTCTTCAACTCCACTGCTGATGGAAAGCAAGCCGACGGACTGGGGCAGAAATAATTTTTATTGGATGAGCTAATGTATTAATGTTTTATTAACGTTTTGTTGTATGAAGCAGGACGGGTTGAGAGCCGTGGGAGTCCTTTTATTATGCTTATGCTTCAGTTGCCCGCTTCAGCTCTTTTTGTTGCGTATGTGGGGTAGCGCAGCTCTGTTTTACATGGTTAAAACAATCATACTAAATACATTTAAAGGGATAGTTCAGCCAAAAATGAAAATTTGATGTTTATCTGCTTACCCCCAGGGCATCCAAGATGTAGATTACTTTTTTTCTTCAGTCGAACGCAAATTATGATTTTTAACTGCAACCGCTGCTGTCTGTCAGTCAAATAATAGCAGTGGATGGGAACTTCAACTATAACAGTAAATAAAACTTGCTTAGACAAATCAAAATTAAAACCTGCGGCTCGTGACGACACATTAATGTCCTAAGACACGAAACGATCGTTTTGTGCGAGAAACCGATTATATAAATATTGTTCGGTTTCTCGCACAAACCAATCGTTTCGTGTTTTAGGACATCAATTTAGGACGAATTTGCGTTCGACTGAAGAAAAAAAGTCATCTACATCTTGGATGCACTGGGGGTAAGCAGATAAACATCAAATTTTCATTTTTGGGTGAACTATCCCTTTAAGTGTGTTAAAAGTTGTTATAACGTTTGTGCATTCGCTCTGTGGCTGGGATAAGAGACTTGTTGCACTTTGCAGTAATCTAGATCGATATTAGAATGTCATGTTAATAAAAACTGGATGACTTGTGTTTCTAAATGATATGCAATTCATTTAAAAATATATTGTTTGATGGAAAAAAAACTCTCTCTGATTATGCTATATTAACCACTTCTATTCATGGTATTCATGGTAAATCAAGAAAACAAGCGATTCAAACAATAAGACTTACTGTGTTTAGGTATATAACAATGATTAGTTTTCTGTTAATAAATGTATGCATACTGTTGCTTACCCATCTATTAAATAGTATAATAAATAATATATTAAAGTGTCTTTGGTGTTTCCATGGTTTCTAGGAAAGTAAAACTGGAAATCGAGGGTAATGCAGATATGATGTCATTGCCAGGTGACGAAATGTCCTGGTTAAAATGGCTGATTTCTCTGGATTTAAACATTGTTGGAAATGTTTGGGATAATGTAGGTACACAAGTCAACAAAATACATAACATATATACGTAAATACAATGCATATTTTTCTAGTGGTTTTTGGATATTTTAATCTAAAAAACTTACATATTGTGACATATTGTGTCTTTAAGACTTTTGTTATTCTTCGAAATGCAAATAAAAGTTTTAGTATTCTCTCATCGTTTTTGTCCATCCTCTAAAAGTCTACACAACCAAAACTTGCTGCATCAAAAAGTTTGAAAGACATTGTAAATAGATATTTTTCTGCCATTTTTCTTTATTCTATGATAAAAAAAAAAATTGTGGAGAAAGTCAGTGAGGTCCAAAACAGCATTAGACCCCATTGTTTTTCATTATATGGACAAAAAAAAAAAAAAATGAAGATCATTTTTAAAATATCATCTTTTATGTTCCACAGAAGAAAGAAAGTCATACAGGTTGGGCACATCATGGGGGTGAGTAAATGACGACAGAATGTTAATGACAAATATGTTCCTAGTGAAATGCTAAAAGCAATGTGAAGTAAAATAAGTTAACACTCACCGACTGTGATATAGAGACAGGTTGTCGTCCACTTTTGTAAAGGGTGAGAGTAAAGCGGTACACTCTGTCTGGCAGCAGTGCACTTCTGGGAAGAAGCAGCATACTGCCATTTCCTGGAATGTGATGATGAAAGGTGGAAACGGCTGAAGACAATGCTGTTGTGTTCTGAAAGCACAGAATACATTATCAGTCGAATGTAGATGAAGAATTTACTGCATTCGTAATTTACTGTACCTCTATAGTGTAACTCCACTGGAACTGAAACAACTCAATATCGTTCTCCTCTGAATCTGGATCGAAAGACTCTGTTGCGTCCAGTATCAGATCATACTGAGTTGACCAGAGCCTGTGAGAACCACCTTCAATCACAGGCACCAGCTGACTGTGGACCACGGTAAGCTTAATGGTCCTGTTCTGTTGTAGAGGAGTTCCCTGAAGTCTAGCAGTAAATTTCAGACAGTAGTTTCCCACTTTTAGAGCGTGCTTTGGCAGATAAAGAAGTGGTGTTGTAACATCCACTGAATCATTTAAGGACACCTTGTCTAATCCTGAGCAATCTTGGCCTCTGAAGATCTCCCAGAAATAAGATGCTTTGTATGTAAAGCAACCGTTGAAGTCCACTCGTGCTTCAAAGTAACTTGGTCTGGATTTTAATATTTTATATTGTTCTTTTACAATGTAGACGTGTGGCTGGGTACACTCCAGCTTTTGTACTTTAATTGTCATTTGAGTGGAGACCTCACTTATGTTGTTGAAAGCTGTTAATTTCACCAAAAACTCACCAGTAACATTAAATTTGTAGACTTGTCTATTGGATTCTGTAACCAGGGCTCCTTCGCTGGCATCACCGAAATCCCAAATGAATTTAAGGTTGCTGCCTCCATCTGTCATGGCTACAAAAGTGACCGGATAGCCAATAAAAGTTCCATCATGGGAGGTAAAAATCTTCACTTCCTTCACATACTTCTGTATTGTTGCTGTACTGGTCAGGGACTGTGAGCAGAAGCCATTTTCCGCTTCCACTGTAACAGACAGGGATCCATTAGTAAAAGGTATGAAGTGAACATTTTGCCCGAATTTCTGAGAGGACTGGATTCCATTTAATAGGAAAGTCCAGTGGTAATTGGCTTGTGAGTCACTGGATGCTTGAAAACTGATGTTTTTGGATGCCTCTAGGACAGCAGAGCAACATCCGATCAAATGCAGACCTTTAATTCTTTCCGCGACTTTCACAATCACTGTTGCAGTTTGATAACTGACGTTATTTTTTGCTGTTATTCTCACCAGGTGGTTTCCGACTGAAAGAGAAGAGGTTGTAAAATTCTGCCGAATATCCACGGAATAACCTGAATTAACAAACTCCAAAGAAAAGGAAACTTCACTTCCTCGGGAGACAGATGGTGTGAAAGTAACCATATCATCCTCACAAACAACATCACTGCTAGCCGTAAGTAAAAGTCCTTGGATGGCGTCCTGAACCACAAGAGTGTATGATACAGTTTGCCAGCTAATGTCGTTTGAGGCGTTAAGTGAGATCTGGTGAACTGCAACTTCTGCGAAATTATAGCTAACAGTTTGATTGTCAGCAAGAACAGTAACAGTGTTGTTGTGAAACGTTAAAACCCATTCCCAGTGCAGGACGTTTCCTGTTCCTGCAGAGCCATGGAAAAACACAAGGCTATTTGAAGTTACAAAAAATGGTCTGAATTGTCCATTTATCTGAATATCCACTTTAGAGATGTCTTCCTGAATTATTAGTTGCTTGGTTGCATCATCAGACCCAAACACATTTGAGACTGATACTCTGATATTGACCACACCGATAACTTTAAAAACATGCAACACAAAAGGCACATCTGATATCACAGGACTTTGCTCAGAGTCCAAGAACCATGAGTAGTGAAGATCAGTTCCAGATGCTACACTCGCAGATATCCTCACTGGCTTTCCTTTAGCTACAGCATTCATTGGCGATGAAATACTCAACCCAGACACAAGCTCTACTGCTCTCAGAGAAAGTTCACTATCTACTGATCCAAGAGCATTGGATACTACCAGTCTAATGTGTATATCACCAGGGCTGTTTGCAACAAGTGGAAACTGTTTGTGATTACTTACAGTTCTGGTAATCCAACTTTGGATTGCAGTCCACTCATATGTCAAGTTAGAACCACTTGTCACTGATGCCGTCAATACTACGGTCTTACTTGTCAGGACATATCTTGCAGCATGCAGCTCCTGACTTTGAATTCGAACTCCATGTATTCTCTCTACAACCTCAATGTGCGCTATGGTTTCTACTTGACTGACAAGATTTTGTGCCGCAACTTTTATCTGAAACACCCCTGCTTTTTGAAACACATACGTGAACGTGGATGTACCAAGCTTTGGGGGTGATGAAGAATCCACAGTCCAGTAAAACGCAACATTTTCATTAACATCAGTCTGAGCTATTATCAGTGTCTCTTTTCCTGCCTCCACAAATGGCTGACTGGTATTAACCATTAAGGATGACAGAGGTGCCTGCACCTCAATCTCTATGGACACCGAACTTGAACTTAAAGCATTAGATGCGGTGGCCGTCACACAAAAACGCCCTGGAAAACCGAAAACGTGTGATTGATTTTGGCCCTCCTTTTTGTAGCCATCTCCAAAGTCCCACTGAAAAGAAGCTGTTTTACCAGGAAGCTCAGCCCAAAAGTAATAGGACTGATTCACAGCCATTGCATCATGGCTGCCTTCAAATTTTATGGATAGATTAGAAACAGGCCTTTGAACTAAAATGGTTGATTTTGCTGTGGCGTTGCTGACTTTGTTATGTACCTGCACTGAAATTTCATATAAACCCTCTTCTTGAAAAACAAAGCAATGGTGTGATTGGCCTTTGACTGGAACTATATCACTAGAAATGTTGTAATACCACCAAAACAGATAATCTGTTACTTTGGGAAGCACGGAAACATCAAAGCATATTTCCTCACTCACTGCTACAGCACTCTTGGCTGAATGCAGGGTAACATCTGTTATTTGAGCCTCAACACATATGCTGGTTTCATAATGTACTGAATCCACAGGGCTATGAGCATTTACACCAACTGTGTAAGTCCCTGAACTTAGAAACGTATGAGTGATAGATGTAGCTCCTTTAACAACAGACAATGGTGTGCCGTCTCCAAAATCCCAATGAAAAGTCAAAAAAGGAACAAAGCCTTTGACTGACACCTCAAAATTAGTCTCTGCTTGACTCAAGATGCAGTCTGTTGGGATAATTTTACTAATTAGCAAACAATAGACTTCCACATTGACTAACCGGTGTTCTTTACTTAATGGATTATAAGCAGAAACCTGAACAGTGTAATTTCCAGGAGACTTGTAAATGTGAGAGGCTGAGCTTCCAGTCAGATCTTTTAGTATCGAACCATCTCCAAATTCAAAGGTCCATTTTAGATGTGTGCCTGAAGATACTCTGCCACTGATTTCAAAGATGGAGTTCAGTTCAATGGAGCCATTGTAATTTAACTGGAGATCTGAGACAGCCTCAACTACGTCCACTGATGTATAGTTAGTCAAGACTGATAAGGAGTTGTTGGCACTGATGGTGACGTTGTATGTGCCGGGCCTTTTAAAAACATGCCTGACTTTACTGTAAATGTCCTTTACTTGATCAGAGTCATCGCCAAAATTCCATAAATAAAGTATCCCATAAGTAGAGGGCCATAATGAGACCTCAAAATGGATGGTGTGGTTGACTTGACAGATAGTAGGAGATGATGACACCAGCAATCTTGATATTGGAGTCCTTATTTTAATGGTTACGGCCTTTTCAATTTGGTCATAATTGTTGTAAGCCTTTATTTTCAGTATGTAGTCACCTAAAAAGAAAAATTGTATATCCTGGAATTTAGTATATTATTTTTCCCCCAAGGCATACCCTCTTAGACTCATAGTCATTTTAATGCCAATATCAAGTAAAAAATGGATTCAGTGACTGATGCCAATGTAGCAATGCACAATTAAAATTATTTACAGTACCTGGAAAAGAAAATGTATGATGGATAGAGTCTTGCAAATAGAAATGTTTGGCACTTTGGTGTAGATGGCTGTCTTCCATCTCTAAAGGAGCAGAAACTGGGTGACTGACAGATGCTGTATTATCACCAAAATCCCATCTGGACAGATAAATCATTTCATAATATAGCATAATGGAGCATTATACATTCAGAAGAGGTCAAACTTAATTTCATAATTCTAACTCAACTATAATTCAGAGACATTAACCTGATTGTAACGCCTATAGAGATGTCAGCTTTAACTTGAATTGTGTAGAGAGTTGAGGTGTTTACAGCAATGGCCTCTGGCATGGGAATTACTGCTAGGTCAGCTAATGGGGTCATTACATCGGCTGTGAGATTCACCTCAATTAACTGAGAGCTCACAGGGTTATTTGCCATTACCTAGAGCAGAGAAAGCAGTAAAAATTAGAAAAATGAAATCATTCATAACAAAACCTAAAGCAATGATTATCAATTGGTGGGTCGTGACTCCAAAATGGGTCTCAGGTCCGTTCTGATAGAGTCACTGACAGCAGGTAAACAACAATGCTAGATGCAAATAATAAAATGCAACTAGCCACATAATCATGTATAAAATAAATAGATTAATCTACTTTTAGAAGAGAAGAGAATATGCTTTACACAACTTTTGCTCTTGACATTAAAGGCTGTGAATACTCCTATTAAACTTAGTATTTTCACCTGAAACAAAGATATGGATATGGAATATGGATTGTGCAACTACAATACCACAAATGGCTTTGTAAAATTAATTATTGACTTCAGCAAGCATGAACCAATTGAAATTCAAGCCACATTTACCAAATAGAACCAAAATAGGCAAACTATAAAGACAAGCCGATGTCAATGTAAATAACTTGATTTTTAAAATAATATTATTTTTCAGTTTATTGTTCTGCATGCAGTTAATGTTAACGCATTTTATAAAACATTTTGATTTGAAGAATGTTTTGTTTCTTTTTTGAAAACCAACTAAACCAGACAAGAACCACTTACCTAAAAGTTCTGAAGATCTGAATCATTGCTTTAGGCTCAGTTTCACAAATGGGTTTAAACTTATATTTAGAAAAAATTCTTTAATATTAATATGTTTACCTTTAGTGTGTATTCTGCTGGTCTTTTAAAAACCACACTGTAAGACTCTCCTATGTGTGGAAACAGGTCATCAATAATCCAAGTATACCTTACTGATGAGCCAGTGACTACTGAAGCTGTAAACAACTGTAGGGGAGAAAACACAGAGTAAGCCCCCTAAAACTCATTTAAAGTCTAGTTATGACATTCTAAAAACCATTTCTTCAAATACCATGTAAATACCATTAGCACATCAAATTCTAAAAGGTTACCGGTAAACTTTTCACAATGACACATAAGAAATTGATACCTGTGGTATGTCAACTAGAACTCTGCTGAAGCCCTGAGGCTGGATGCTCAGCCCAGTGACAGGAATATGAGACACAACTCTCACACTCAGAGTCTGGGAGTTCAAGCTGTTTGAAGCCATGATGTTTAGTGTATGTTCCCCTTGACTAGAAAGCTCCACGTACACATGAGAGAACCACGTGTCAAAAGTAGCCCTAACACATCCTCCTTCAATCTCAGGCATCTCAGCAGGGCAAGAGGACTCAAAAGGAACTCCATTCTTAGACACAGGGTCCGACCAGGAACTGGTTGCGTTTCCTCCTGAAATGATCTTGATGACAATGAGAGTTGGTATATTGACAGCAACATGCATTTGGTTGTCCTTGTCAAGCTTTGGATGTAAAACTTGCAACCCTTTGACAGGACTCTCTGCTTTGATTGGACTGTTGCTCTGTGAGGTGTTTGGTATTGGTGAAACTCCATAGTGCGGCATTGTGTCCTCGTAAATCACCCGTAGGTCACAGACCAGTCCATCTAGCCATTGGCCCTGTCCCAATTGGGCAGACAGGGTCCCCTCTAACCAGCCCCCCCACTCAGGCCCATGAAGGGAGAGGTAACTCTGGCGCCATGCTGAGCTGGTACTGGCAACACAATGTAGAAATTCTCCTGCTCTTCTAGTGTGTTGCAATGCCAGAATGTCATCAGGATAGACAGTGATATGTTTGTCTTGTGCTATAACCTGCATAAAAACAACAAAATAGTTTCAGATTTAAAAAAGGTCAAATTTATAATCAATATATAATATATAATCAAATATGTATATACAACCTGAATTTTGGAAATGTTTTAAATTTGAATAAAATGAAAACTAAAAGACTTTCAAATCACATGAGCCAATACTTTATTCACAATAGGACATAGATAACATATCAAATGTTTAAACTGAGAAATTTTAAATTTTATCCACTAAATGATGATCATTTCAAATTTGATGCCTGCTACAGGTCTCAAAAAAAGTTGGCACGGGGGCAACAAATGGCTGAAAAAGCAAGACATTTTGAAAAGATTCAGCTTGGAGAACATCTAGCAACTAATTAAGTTAATTGATATCAGGTCTGTAACATGATTAGCTATAAAATGGATGTCGCTATATAAATAAATTTGACTTGACTTGACTTAGAGAGGCAGAGTCTCTCAGAAGTAAAGATGTGCAGAGCTGTGAAAGAGTGCATAAAAAGATTGTGGAATACTTTAAAAACAATGTTCCTCAATGTCAAATTGTAAAGGCTTTGCAAATCTCATCATCTACAGTGCATAACACCATCAAAAGATTCAGTGAAACTGGAGAAATCTCTGTGCGTGAGGGACAAGGCTGAAGACCTTTATTGGATGCCTGTGGTTTTCGGGCCCTCAGACGACACTGCATCACTCATCGGCATGATTGTGTCAATGACATTACTAAATGGACCCAGGAATACTTCCAGAAACTTTCGGTAAACACAATCTGCTGTGCCATCTGCAGATGCCAACTAAAACTGTATTATGCAAAAAGGAAGCCATATGTGAAGCCCCGTTGTGTCCTGTGGGCCAAGGCTCATTTATAATGGACTGATTCAAAGTGTAAAAGTGTTATATGTCCAAATTGTCCAAATTTGACATTCTTGTTGGAAATCACGGATGCCGTGTCCTCCGAGCTAAAGAGGAGGGAGACCTTCCAGTGTGTTATCAGTGTTTTCGTGTAATCAAAAGCCAGCATCTCTGATGGTATAGGGGTGCATAACTGCATATGGTATGGCCAGCTTGCATGTTTTGGAAGGCACTATGAATGCTGAAAGGTATATAAAGGTTTTAGAGCAAGATATGCTCCCCTCCAGATGACATCTATTTCAGGGAAGGCCTTGTGTATTTCAGCAGGACAATACAAAACCACATACTGCAGCTATAAAAACAGCATGGCTTCGTCGTAGAAGAGTCGTGGTGCTGAAATGGCCTGCGTGCAGTCTAGATCTTTCACCTATAGTGAAAAATACGTCAAAGACAACCACGAACCCTTCAGCAGCTGGAAACCTCTTTCAGGCAAGAATGGGACCAAATTCCAAAACAAACCAAAACTCCAGAAACTCGTTACCTCGATGCCCAGACGTCTTCACACTGTTTTGAAAAGAAGATGCTACACCATGGTAAACATGCCCCTGTTCGAACTATTTTGAGACCTGTAGCAGGCATCAAATGAAATTAGCTCATTTTGTGCAAAAAAATTGTAAAATTTCTCAGTTTAAACATTTGTTATATTATCCATGTTCTTTTGTGTATAAAATATAGGCTCATGTGATTTGAAAGTCTTTTAGTTTTCATTTTATTCAAATTTAAAAAACGTCCCAACATTTTTGGAATTCGGGTTGTATGTAGTATATGTATATATGTATATTAGCTTTTTATCAACTCATGAACTACCTTTTGGGTGATTTAATACAGAATCTAGCATCTTCAGTTGTAGTGAATATGACTTCAAAGGACTTCAGTATTAGTATTACTGTAATATTGTTGTAGTCCTTGTCTTGTTGCTAGGCCAAATGTTCAGTACAGTGTAATGGACCATTTTCCTTTGCGGAAGCTTTGTTATTGTTAAATAATTAATAAATAATTATTTTAAAAATGATAAACAAGAGAAATATTGCCACCTACACTGATGTGTGTGAGTTCAGTGCTTGGTGGCAGTGTCAGTGACATGTCTGCCATCAAGTGGAAGAACGGTGGTGTCGCAGGGTATCGTGGAGGCAGAGGGAATATATGTCCCCCGTTAGAGGAGTGGTAAGGGCTGCACGGACTGGTGACAGGCAGACAGATCTCCAGCAGGTGACACCAGTACTGCCCACTGACACAGCCACCAGTGGTGTTACACATGGGCATTGGTGAACAGCAGCTGAAAGGGTTCAGGAGAGAACTACAACCTGAGAGAAAAGATGTTTTATAAAATCTACTTCTTAAACTGGTAAATTGCTAAACTGGTATCAAAGTATATGCTACTCATTAGTGCTTGATTTGCTCACCGGGTGGTACTAGGTGATAACTTGGGCTGCAGAACGGCCGTAAGATTTGCACTCTAGCAAAGGTCAGCTGATCACTTGGCTGCATCACTATATCCAAAGACAGCACTCGACCCTCATGGCTGAACCAAAGACCTGGGAACAACATAATCTGTGCACAGTACACACACCTTTCATTTCAAAATAGGTGTGTATTAACTTCCAAATGGTAAAATTAACATGTATTGTTCATAAAATGAACTTTTTTTTTTTGAAAATTACATTTAATTTACATGACTTAAGACATTAAAGGGGCTATATGAAATAATTTTCATGTATTAATCGCTTTTTTCTGCCAATGTGTGAAGAGCTTGTAATGAAACTTTAAAAACAAGACCTTCTCCAACTTCATATATTGTCTGTGAAAGTCTGTTGACAGATTTTTTTTTGTGGAGGACTCTGGACATTTTTGCCGGGAGAATCAAAAGGATGTGACGTTTTCACATGCTCCTGTTCCTTTCATGAAATGAATGCTTAAACAATGTTCAGGTAATGCCAAAAGAGCTATTCTGTACTGTTATTTCAATGTGTCATTTAAAGAAAAGGGATCAATTCAAATTCTCAAATATACTTTATAATTAAACTTTCATAAAAGTGTAATCTGTCCACATGATGCCAGTGAATTGCAGAGCTTGTGCAAACATATTCATATCACTACGATCAGATGCTTTCTTAACTGCTGTTTTCTCACTGTTATTTTTGTTGTATGTTTATTTTGATATGGAGAGGAAAGCGAGCAGCACATCAGCTTCGACGACGTCTGGATGTTCATTAACAGTGTATCACTGCAAATGTATTTCCAACTTCTTTTTACTTCTAAACGGAAAACGAAAAAAAAAAAAAAACTTCACCGTGAGTTTATCAGGCCGGGCCTTGAAACACGTTCAGTCTCTTGTACATAACCTGTGCATGAGTGCGAGTATGAGCAACACAGTTCACTTAATGGCCACCGGTGTCGCTACTAGCAAGAGTTTCTGAATTCTACATATAGCCCCTTTTTTTTATAGCCCCCCCCCCCCTTTTTTTTTTAAAGAAACCCATTAGTACTTTTATTCAGCAAGGTTGCATGATCAAAAGTGACATTAAAAAGCCTTTTATAACGATCCAAAATATTTTGAATAAATGCTGTTTTTTTTTTTACTGTACTGTTTTTTTCTTACTGTTACTCAACATTGACAATAATAAGAAATGTTTCTTGAGTACCAGATGAGCATATTGATTTGTCTCATTTTATATTAAATGTCTTTAACTACTATGTACTAACATTTAAATTAATTATTTGATACAATGCACTTACTGTATATATACATTTTTACATATACTTCTACTTATATTTTTAAGAAATACCTGCATGTAATTACAACTGTAATTAATTTCTGTAATTACATCTATGATTACACTGTTGGACCCTTCCCCTACACCCTAACCCTCCCTTAAATCTACTCATACCACCAAACCTGTCCCTAACCATACTCATATCCCACCTCAGTAGCGGCAAGTGTTTTGCAATATAACATGAACACAATAAGTAAATTGTAGCTAACTTTTTTAAGTACTTAGTTAAAGACACCTAATATAAAATGAGACTGAATGATTTCTAAAGGTTCATGTGAGACTGAAGACTGGAACGCTTTTGCGTTCTATTGCAAATGTTTCGCGTTCCCTTGAGAAACTTTGCATTCACTTACAAAACCTTTGCGTTCTCCCAAAAAACTTTGTGTTCGCTCGCAATACGTTTCTCAGCGAAACGCAAATGTTTTTTTGTGAGGGAATGTTTATTGTGCAAAACATTTGCAAGAGAATGCAAAAGCATTCTTCCTCAATCTCATATTTTTCCCCATCACCATGCCCCTTTAGGGACTCCATAATTAAAATGGAAAATTTTAATTGTAATAATATTTCACAATATTACTGTTTTTACTGTATTTTTGGTCAAATAAATGCAGCTTTGGTGAGCATAAACTATAGAAAAAAATAGACTTGACATGAAAAAAAAATGAAATGGTAGTGTATCTTTAACAGTTTTATAGTAGTGTAAAATTGTTGAGTAGGCCTATATATATTTTATTGAATAAACTGTAGATCCCTTGATTAACAATTTATTAAGCTGATTGCTTTTTTTGTTTTTGTTCTTTTGTTTTGTGTTTACCTCAACCATGTGTGGTCCTGGGTCTGGTGGAAAGGGTAGCAGTTGTATCTGGGACACTGTGTATATGCCTGACATTAGTGGCACACCTGTCACGTAGCTCTCCAGTGATGGCAAAGACACTTTAAAGAGAAAATGAATGACAATGCTGTCAGTTATGAGGTCTGACAAAGGTTTTGCAACATGGCTTATACTGAATGTGAGCTTTAAATAACTCTGTAAACAAATGTTTGTCATCCCCTAGCTCAAAGTTAAAGTCACCATGAAACCAAAATGGACATTACTGTTTTTGTTTTGTTTTGTTTTTTTATGGAATATTGTATGTTTTTTTCCTCGTAAACTTTAATCAAAATAACTTCTTGCAATGACATCTCATCTCTTTTCTGATGACATTTACTGGTACAAGTGTAGGACATCCTGTCACTCACATGACATTACAGCAATAGCAAACAACAATGATCCAACAATTCAGTCAATTCCCAATGGACAAAATCAAGTCCTGCCCTACATTTCTTCTTGTTAAAGGGTTAGTTCACCCAAAAATGAAAATTATGTCATTAATGGCTCACCCTCATGTCGTTCCAAACCCGTAAGACCTCCGTTCATCTCCGGAACACAGTTTAAGATATTTTAGATTTAGTCCGAGAGCTTTCTGTCCCTCTATTGAAAATGTATGTACGGTATACTGTCCATGTCCAGAAAGGTAATAAAAACATCATAAAAGTAGTCCATGTGACATCAGTGGGTTAGTTAGAAGTTTTTGAAGCATCTAAAATACATTTTGGTCCAAAAATTACAAAAACTATGACTTTATTCAGCATTGTCTTCTCTTCTGGGTCTGTTGTATATCCGGTTTCACTCCACAGTGACGCTGCTTCTTCTTCTTCTTTCCTGTTTTACGGCAGTTGGCATCCAGCTTATTGGTGCATTATTGGTGCATTACCGCCCTCTTCTGCTCCGGACAGTGACGCAATTAGGACATCCGCAACATGCACACCTACGCACCATTTAAAAAATATAGCAATACCAAAATACAAACAATGTAGAATAGCTTGAATACAGCGTGCGTCTCCCTCAGACTGTAAATGAAGCTCGGGCGCACTAGATAACACTTTATCAGCGTCACTGTCCGGAGCAGAAGGGGCAGCAGAAGATTACTTTGATGATGTTTTTATTACCTTTCTGGACATGGACAGTATACCGTACATACATTTTCAATGGAGGGACAGAAAGCTCTCGGACTAAATCTAAAATATCTTAAACTGTGTTCCGGAGATGAACGGAGGTCTTAAGGGTTTGGAACGACATGAGGGTGAGTCATTAATGAAATATTTTTTTTTTGGGTGAACTAACCCTTTAAGAAATTTTAGTTGCGATAGTCTTTTTAAGAAAAGACTAGACTTCTGTTTCATGCTGACTAAAAGCAAACTATAGTACTGTAATGCTAAAAGTATTTTATTTTCAAGAAATTTAATCACATATCTTCAGCCATATCATGCTGTTTTCAGTAATTATAGTAATTATAATAAAACACTTTTCTTTTTTCTCTTTTTATAATAGTGATGAGCAAAACTTTTTTCTGATGAAAATGTTACTGTTGTGGAAGGTGTATGGCCCAGTCATGACGATGATTTGGATAATGGTATTTTCTTGTATAAGTGGGGTTTATTAGCTTACCTGATATCTTTTTCTCACAGATAATGAAATTTCCCTTATTGCATTGTTCATTAGTCCATTGTCCATCGTCCAGAGCCATTGAAGTACATTCCTTCATCTCACTGTCTTCAGTATCTAAATCATCGAACCAACCCTGTTCCATTCCATTTCTCAACCAGACCCCAATTGGAGCTTCTCTGGAATTTACACAGAGTAAAAGCAAATACAGGTTCAGCCATTAAAAAAAGTTGCAATGCTCTGTGTTTGAGACTATAATATCTAAATAATATATTTTTAAATATTTCTGTTGGAAAAAAAAAACAGGCTTGCGAAACAATATAAAACCTTGTGATCTCTTACAGTTGAAATGAATTTTGTATGAAGGTCTGAACATTCACACTGTCCACCATAGCAAGGTCTCCTCTCTCATCTCTCTGACAGATGCTTCTTGCTTCCAGCCATGCTGACGTAAATGCGGGCATCCAGTAACAGCGCAAACCATCACGGTCAATTTTTGCACCCTTCGGGCAATAATATTCTAGTGGAAAGCATGAAATATTCCAAAAACAAATTGTGTTCATTTGATATGCATCCACAAATAGCGAACACAAGTCACGTAATGTAATGCTCTATGATTGAAAACAATTAGCAAGAATAATATCCATTACTGAGCAAGGCAGATAAAACATCTCACCACTGAAGCAGCTTGTAAAGACACAGAGAATCCAAATGAGAGGCAGGTGCACAATATTTGTCATTTTATCTGTTCCCCGGGTAGAGCATAATAAATGTGAGTAATAATGAAAATCGTACATGAGAGACAGACTGTGTCCGTCCACGAAGACCCTGCTTTAACTCTCCTTCTGCCTTTTACTTTTCTTCTTCTCTCTCTCTGGCCTCCTTTTGTCTTTCTCTTGTACTTTGTGTGCTTGGTGACTTATTAGCATTGTGCATTTCAACACATAGTTTCAACCCCCCCCCCTTTAACATTCACATGACTTTTGGTGTGTCTCACAGCAACAGCCCTAGAAGAGAGTTCTCATTAACATGCTGTAAAATCCTGCCTGATGAATAGGCAGTTAAACCTCTCATCCAGGTTAAATGCGTCACCACCTCCTTTATTACACTATATCTATATATAATGAAAAGAAGAAAAAAAAAATTAAAAATTTCAAGGCATCAGTAGTGCTGTTTGCCATTGGAATAGAACATCTTTTGTGCAATTTTGCTTAAGTTCTGCCCAAACCCTTGAAAATACAGTCTAACCTTCAGGCAAATGTTTATTTTTCTCCCCCAGGACATACGTCAATGTCCACTCCACTTTAAATGTACAGAAAATAAGAGCGAGGAAATGCAGAAAATGGGAAAAAGTGGGCTCTTCTCAGAAGACGCACCAGCTGTTGCTAAGCAACTGAGTAGATAGAGCAGAGGTTGACAGTCATTCTTTTCAAAGCAAAGCAGACAGACGTAACAAGGCTTTCTCAGCTGAATACAGGGTCGTAGCTTTCAGGGGTGAACAATGGAACAGCATCTAATAGTTTTCAGCAAAAAGGCCAATGAGAATCAGATTGGATTCCAATGACCTTTCCCCAAACCTTACCGGATTTAGATGTTATTACATTTAGAACGGCAAACTCATGACGTTCCAAACCTGTATGACTTTCTTTCATCTGTGGAACACAAAAGATGATGTTTTAAAGTATGCTAGGGGGAAAACAACTTTAGATACCTTTGAATTTCATTAAATGGAAAAAGTACACTCTAAAAAATGCTGGGTTAAAAACAACCCAAGTTGGGTTAAAAATGGACAAACCCAGAGGTAGGGTTAAATGTTTGCCCAGTGTGCTGGGCAGTTTTATTTAACCCATTTATTGTTTAAAAATTACTATATGGCTGGCTTAAAATGAACCCAAAATAGGTTGGAAATTAAAAACAGACATGTGTAGAGGCAACAATAATAATCAAAATGTGAACATTTATTAATAAGTAATGTAATAAATGTTTATTGTTTAATTATTATTCATTAAACTTACACTCTAAAAAATGCTGGGTTGAAAACAACCCAAGTTGGGTTGAAAATGGCCAAACCCAGCGATTGGGTTGTTTTAACCTAGTAGCTGGGTTAAATGTTTGCCCAACCTGCTGGGTAGTTTTATTTAACCCAACTATTATTTGAAAATGACTATATGGCTGACTTAAAATGAATCTAAAATGAAATTAAAATGTTAATTTATTAAACATATTAATAAATGTTAATTTTCAAGATATTTTGGGTTCATTTTAAGTAAGCAATACTGTAATTTTTAAACAATAGTTGAGTTAAGTAAAACTACCCAGCAGTTTGGGCAAACATTTAACCCAACTGCTGGGTTAAAACAACCCAATCGCTGGGTTTGTCCATTTTCAACCCAACTTGGGTTGTTTTTAACCCAGCATTTTTTAGAATGTATTAATAAATGTTAATTTCCAACATATTCTGGGTTAATCTTAAGCAAGCAATATAGTACTTTTAAACAATAGACCCTTTTCACATTTCCAGGTTTCTCAGAAGCGGAAGTCATCATAGTTGGGTAAACTTTTATAGCGGTGAATGAGAGATTTCATTAAATAATTTTTTTTTTTTTGTGTGTGTGTCCATTTGCACAAATAGCAAAAGAAAAACTCCACAATAGTGTTTTCATAAATTTCAAAAAGAGGAAAAAATAGAGAGCGATTGATAATGGCAGTCAGAAAAGAGAAAGATGTAATTTTTACCATCACTTCCATAGCTGCTGTGTTAGAAACACCCTCACAGCAGCTAGTTTTAACTAGTTTTTTTTATTTTTTTTTTTGTAATTTGATGCAACGTTAATATAATACTAGTGTTATAAATGTATATACATTTAAAAAAAAAAAAAAAAAAAAGAAAATATAAAAAACTTGGCAGGATTTACGATATTGATTACTGTTAAAACGCGTCATCACAGTCTATGAAAAGAGTCTATAGTTAAAATTACCCAGCAGGTTGGACAAACATTAAACCCAACCACTGGGTTTGTCCATTTTCAACCCAACTTGGGTTGTTTTTAACCCAGCATTTTTTTTTTAGTGTAGACATGGTTCAGAACATCACAAGAATGGGAAAATTAATCACGGCATTTTAATTTTTGGGTGAACTATCCCATCATATGATTGACTATGTTGTCTTTTTATAATCTGATGTTGATCACAGCTGTTTTAGCATCACTGTGGACTCATTGGGTTGACCTGCACATTGAAGGTGGTGTTGGGGGAGGTTTTTAGAAAATATACCAGAGGGCTCTGTGTCAGGAAACAAAACGGTGATGAATCCCAATTAATCAGCTTCATCCTGATGAGCATGCCAATGAAAAGAGGGAATATTGTTATGTAAATATGACATTAACACCTTCATACCTTACAGATGCAGTCAACATGAACCATGTTTCCATCTCCTGTATCAATGTCATAAGAGTGATGTTAAATGTTTATTTGTAATTTGAATTTTAAAATTATTCATGATGTGATTATAGTTTATACTAAATTTTGCTCTGACACAACAATTGCGTCTCACCCCTCCTGAAATATTTGTGGCAGGCTGTTGTTCAGGGCTGAATAACAATTATCTGCCAGATAGATTATTGCGCTGAGCATTGCTCAGAATCTCTGATTACTTTCTGAATCAATTCCCCATCGTTTTTCATTAGCAGTGAGCCTCTTTATTCTCCAGTATGCAGAGTTCCCAAACAATGAAGGTTCCTTGAACATTTCGTACATCTGCATCATAAAAAGGATTTTGAACTTGACGCTTATGAAGTGGCACCTGCTCGAGTGGTTGTCCTTGGAAAGTGTCGGCACACTCCATGTTTAATCCTGTCATACTACTTTATGTGAGAGAGTGAAGCTACATGGTGCAAAAACAACTCATTTGGCACCTTTTCCTACCCAGTACTAAAATCCTTCTTATTTCTCCTTGGCTTCCTTCAACCTTCGGATAGTCTCAGGCTTCACTTCCCCTAATCCTGCTAATACACATGAACAACACCCTGAGCCCAAAGGGAAATGGTACAAAGATATCCTTGTTTTTTTTATAGAGTAGAGAGACAGTTTAAATCCTTAAAGGCAAAAGCTGTGCTGAATTTTAGGAAACATGAATGGATAAAGTCAATGAAGCAGATTAAAACACCTCAGCAACAGGACAATGTTTGCACTGTTTAATACTCCATGAAAAGCAGATCTTAAAGGCTGCAAGTGCTTTATATACTTTATATTGACCTGCTGAAAGACTGAGCCATCCCATCTACTTTAATACAGTCCTCTGTGTCTTTAAAATCTACTGGAATGTGAAACAGACCGTATTCACTTTCACAGTACATCATCCTGGTCTTATCGTGAACAATTTATCTGTGCACATTATTCCAAGTAAAAATCTTTATTTTATCAAAATGTAATAACTTGTTCTTCATTCACAACCACTTTTGGGTTGATTCAATCAACCGTTATGATTCAATCAATTCCTGATGGATAAAATAAAGTTCTGTCCTACATTTTACAGTATATTGCATCATACTCTGAAATGTGGCAGATTATGAAAGCAAAATGGATTACAAACAGCATTTAACATTGTTTCCTGTAGCTTTCCATAAATGCTGACTTTAAGGAGAACAAATATTTCTAGATTGCAATATAAATTAATGTGTATTTTATAATATAGTGTGCAAGGTATTGAACATAATGTCACATAGTTTTAAGTAAACATGTTTATTAGAGTAGAACATACAGTAACTGTACAAATAAAAAGAAATTAAATATTTTCCTGCTTAATTTTCAGACATATTTGAGTGGAGACCATCAAAATATTCCAGGGTGGGTTACCAGTCCAAAAAAATCCAGACCAAACTGAAGTTCAAGAAAGTCTTTTTCATACCATGTCCACTAGTGTAAATTTATTCTCCTGTTTTGTAGGAATGACATTGATAAAGGTCTTGTACAGAACAGAACCCTTGGGAAGTTTTGGGATCACATCCCTGGCCTCTGCACTTCGTGGTAGAGGTATGTACACCTCCTTGGTGAATCTGACAATACCGTCCTCTAGGGCATAAAGTGTTTTGTTGGTTCCAATGCCAACCTGTGAGGAGAGACAATGAGAGATTACCTTCAGATAAGAAGAATGTTGGCTATTTCCAGTTTTCACATAATTGTATGGAAATAAAGTTTTAGGAATTTGAGAAATTTAAAACAAAGCAGTATTATGATGTAAAATTGAAATTAAAAAAAAAAAAAAAGATTATAAGTATTTATGTATCAGTTATTAAATTTGTTATATTGATAATATTATTGGTAATGAACAAATTATGCTTTTTTTATTTAATTAGTTAAATGCAAAATATATACTGTGTGCACAATTATTAGGCAAGTGATTATTTTGACCATATCATAATTTTATCCATAATTTCCGACTCAAAGCTTTATAAACTTGAATGATTATTGGATTGAATGCACATCAGGTGATGTGTATTTGTGTAACGAGAGAGGGTGTGGCCTAAGGAGATCAACACCCTATATCAATGTGTGCATAATTATTAGGCAGATTCTTCTCCTCAGGAAAAATAGGCCAAAAAAGAGATTAAAAGGTGCTAAAGAGGTTCTTTTCGTCAACTGAGAAACCAAAGACCGTTACTGAGTTTTTGAAATGAGCGCATGCGTAAGAATTTCGAGGGAACGCCTCCCAAAACTCATGCATGAGTATTGGAACACGAGTGTTTACCACCGGCATTCTCTGTATCGTGTTAGTGGATTCATTATGTCGGACTCACCGCAGGTAACTCATAATCTGCAGCTGTTACTCCTGTCTCCTGAAAAAAACATTGCATGCGGCGCCTGTAGAGTGTGGAAAGTAACTGGAGAGCGCAGCCGTGCTCGTCTCTCACTAGGAACGTCATGGCAGTGATTGACAAGCCAGAGGGCCAATCGTTTATGCGATGATCACGTAAACGATTGGCTGATGTTTTTAAGGCCCTACCTTGTGCACAGATGATGTATATTAATATTATTCCTTTCAGTGCACCTAATAAATAGTCTTTTATCAGTTAGTAAAGACAGTTTCAAGTAATATTGCAAAAATTTATAAAACAAAACATGCTCTTTAGCACCTTTAACTGACTCTGAAAAGTAAAAAATTGTAAAAAGTCTTTCAGAGGGATGCAGCACTCTTGAAATATCCAAGAGCCTTTTGGGGCATGATCACAGAACCATCAAACATTTTGTTGCAAATACTCAACAGGGTCGCAAGAAACGTGTCGAGAAGAAAAGACGCAAATTAACCACCAAAGATTTGAAAAGAATCAAACATGACTCTACCAGGAACCCATTATCCTCCAGTGCTGCCATATTCCACAACTGCAACCTACCTGGAGTGTCAAGAAGTACGAAGTGTTCAGTTCTCAGAGACATGGCCAAGGTAAGAAAGGCTGAAACCTGACCACCTCTGAACAAGACACATAAGTTGAAACATCAAGAATGGGCCAAGAAATATCTGAAGACAGATTTTTCAAAGGATTTGTGGACTGATGAGGTGAGAGTGACTCTTGACGGACCAGATGGATGGGCCCGTGGTTGGATCACTAACGGACACAGAGCTCCACTTCGACTCAGACGGCAGCGAGGTTGAGGTGGGGTACTGGTATGGACAGGTATTATTAAAGATGAGCTAGTTGGACCTTTTCGGGTTGAAAATCAACTCTCAGACCTACTGCCAATTTTTAGAAGACACTTTCTTCAAGCAGTGGTACAGGAAAAAGTCTGCATCTTTCAAGAAGACTTTAATTTTTATGCAAGACAACGCTCCATCACATGCATCCCCATTGAGAGCTGGCGTGGCTGGCCAGTAAAGGCCTTAAAGATGAAAAACTAATGACATGGCCCCCTTCTTCACCTGACTTAAACCCTATTGGGAACTTTTGGGCCCTTCTTAAGCAGGAAATTTACAGTGACGGTAAACCGTACACCTCTCTGAACAGTGTCTGGGAGGCTGTGGTTGCGGCTGCACAAAAAGTTGATTCTGACCAGATCAAGAAACTGACTGACTCCGTAAATGGAAGGCTTGTGACTGTTATCGAAAAGAAGGGTGGCTATATTGGTCACTGAGGTTTTTTTTTTTTTTTAAATTTCAGAAATGTTTATTTGTAAATTGAGTGTGTTTATTATTCTCATTTTAACAGGTGAAAGTAAACAAGTGAGAAGGTAAAATCTTTGTTTTTCATTTAGTTGCATTATAATTCTGCACACTAATAGTTGCCTAATAACGGTGTACATATAGATATTCTCTTAAGAAAGCCAAAACTTCACTTTTACTACTTAAATATTCAGGTTTGAGGGTTTGTTAACATTTTGGATTGACCAAGAACATTGTAGTTATACAATAATAAAAGTAATCCTCAAAAATGCAACTTGCCTAATAATTGTGCACACAGTGTAAGTTTCACTAGTGATCTCAGACTTTTGGACCCTACTGTGTCAAGAAATGTTAAAATAAGTCATAAAACAAATAATAAAAAAAAAAGAATTAGTGACTTCCATCAGAAATTGTTATATGCTGCTTTTGCTCTGTCATTGTATGCTTGTGAAAATGGGTACATTTTAAGGTAAAACAATTGTAAAACACTAAATATAAAAAAATAAGTAGTGTACAAAAATATCAACAGTGTGTTTTGGTCACCAAAAATTGTCATTAATAAACTGTATAGACTTACAACATATAAAACATGTTCCCCCGGTTTCACAAACAAGGCTTAAGCTAGTCCTAGACTAAAATGCATGTTTGAACTGTTTCAACTGAAAGAAACTTAGTCTGAGATATCTCAAAATATATCAGTGCAATTGTTTTGTCTCAAGATGCACATAAGTAATATTTTTTTTCTAAGACACGTTTATAAAAGTTACTTAAATGCCCTAATTGAACTAAGGCCTAATAATGGCTTAGGCTAAGCCCTGGCTGTGAAACCGGGCCATGATAACTTACTATGACCAGACACAGCTGTAACTATATAGACAGCTATTCATAGGAAAATATTTGGTAACACTTTATTTTAAGGTGTCATATGTTACATGGAGATACTATAGGAATAACTATAAATCATGCATATTACATTCAACTAACCCTAAACCAAACCCTAATCCTAACCCCTATAGTAAGTAAATGTAGTTACTTAACATTACTCAGTACTTATATGTACAATTACAGTGTAACAAAGCCACCTTAAAATAAAGTGTAACCAAATATTTTATTCTAAACATCTTACATGAGCTCCAGGTTGCCAGCGCATTAGACCCTTGCGTTGTGTTGCGAGGATATTGCCAGCATGTACAAAGTTCCCTTAAAAGAAGGAAAGACAAAACATGTGCTATAATACAAAATAATAGAGGATATAAAAAGGCATTTATATAAACACTAGCTACAATAAAACCCACACACAAAACTGATACGTTTCTCATATCATATCAAGGTCAATACTCAAAAAGTACCATCTTGTTTCTTAAAACCGTATCTGCGGCCAGCACTCTTCCCTCCTAGGTTTTTGCTGCTTCCTCCTGACTTCTTTGAAGCAAATCTCGTCAGTACTACTGTGGGTGTTTGACTGAACAGAATGCCTGCAAAGACAATTTAAAAAAATCAACAGAAATCAATACCTGCAATATGGATTATGTTGAAACTTTTTTTTTCTTCACATAATAGACATAAATTTGATGTGTACGGGGCATTATATCAACGTAATCCTTAATGCTCTGCATTACCATGTACTACAAAGCATTAGTCGGTTTATGTTCTGTTGTCAACATTTAACTCATGCTCACTGTGCTGTTAGGAAATGGTGGCTTAGCATGCTACTACTTACTCACACAGTTATTACAAAATGCTAAACGATAAAGTGCTCCATTATTCTACATCAGCAACTATTATTCACACCCGATTTACAATATACATGATATAAGTCGAAAAGGGAAAACAATATAAACTGTCATTCTACTTACTGGCTCTGGATTGCAGCATCAAGGACGCGAGCGCCGCCATCTTGAAAAACGTCAGAGTATGACGCAGCGGGCGCGCTCCCGTGATCCTTGAAGAAGAACCCGCGAACTGTGGCGTGAGTAGAGATAAATTTGTAAAGTTTGTAAATATTGCCTCTGTTCAACTACAATAGAAGAATTTGAGAGGATGTTGAGTTACATGAGCGTTTGTACCTTGGTATTTTATGTGGTCTGCTATATTGAGTTGAAAACTTGTTCTTTGTTGCAGTCTTTCCTGTTCGTGTTCGCGAATGTAAATAAGTTATGTGTGTTTAAGTTATGTTTGTGGTTGTGACCGAATATTACGAAATCCGCACTGTGGTTGGCTCTGTTTCAACTAAATATTTATGTAAAATTTTTGGTAAAGTAACCATATTTTCTTACTAAAATACCCTAACGTTAGTTACTAGTGTTTGTACAGTATTTGAACTGCGGTAGCTTGGTATTATCCATCTATGACTGTGATAAAATAACGAGATAAAACAAAATGCCAGATTCTGACACCGTTTGAAAGAAATATCATATTAATATAGTATGACTTTACAGTAGTGCAAGGCAAATAATGTCTGTAGAGACTGATCTTTCCCATTGTCTCTGTGATATATTATTCATGGTTGTGAATTCTCCCCACTTAAATATCACAAAAAAATTGTCAGAATGATTTGTGGTAAGTTAGTGTTCAGTCAGTGTGAATGGGTATTGATGAACATTTCACAGTACCTGTATCATCGTTTATGTTTGTAAATTTGTGAATCAGTTTTGGAGTTAGATTATAGCTGCACAATTTTCAAAAAATTAAAATTAAGAATCAAATACATTCATTAAAAAAAAAAAAAAAACTTAAAGGTTAATGACTGAGTAATTACGGAAGAAGATTAGGGCCAAGCAATAATAAAAAAATAAAACCATCTCGAGATTAAAGTTGTTATATTTCAAGAAAAAAAATAGTAAAATTTTGAGAAAAAAGTCGAAATAAAATGTTGAGAGTAAATTCATTAAATTACAAGGAAAAAACGCATTAAATTTCAAGAAAAAAGTTGAGATAAAATGTTGAGAATAAAGTCATTAAATTATGAGAATAAAGTCATTAAATTACGAGAAAAAAGTCAAAAAAACAAATTTGTAATTTAATGAATTTGTTCTCGTAATTTGACAACTTTTTTCTCATAATTTAATGACTTTATTCTCAACATTTTATCTAGACTTTTTTCTTGAAAAATGTAACAAATCTGTTCTCATAATTTAGCGACTTTTTTCTCATAATTTAATGATTTTATTTTCAACATTTTATCTCGACTTTTTTCTCGAAATTTAATGATTTTTTTCTCGTAATTTAATTATTTTTTTTCGTAACATTTTATCTCGACTTTTTTCTCGAAATTTAACACGTTTTTTCTTAAAAAAATTAACAACTTTAATCTCGAGATGTTTTTATTTTTTTATTATTGCTTGGCCCTTATCCTCTTCCGTAGTAGTATAAACAGTTTGTGAAATAAAAAGAAATGTTACAAATAAAATGCTGCTAAAAAGAAAATATATTTTGTATATTTTTACATATTGTATTAATATAAATAAAATAAATATAAAGCTGTACACACAAACACTTTTTTTGCATTATTTACTAATTTTGTGGAGGGAAGAAATATCAGCAGTACTACAGATCTAAACTATTTCAGAAAATCTGACTTGCATGTGTTTTAATTTGAACTTTCCTTCAGACTGCAGATATTTGGATGAAAGCTCAGCATGACCTGCATCAGCAGACCTGGATTCCTCCTAAGTGACAGCGACTCCAGTGATTCAGAAGAGCTGCCTGTCTTCGATTTCTCACAGTCAAAATCCAGACAGGCCAACATGGTG
The DNA here is from genome assembly GCF_024489055.1 of Chanodichthys erythropterus. Classification (NCBI taxonomy): domain Eukaryota; kingdom Metazoa; phylum Chordata; class Actinopteri; order Cypriniformes; family Xenocyprididae; genus Chanodichthys; species Chanodichthys erythropterus. The sequence continues at coordinate 17,882,570 of NC_090239.1, forward strand.
GTTTTAGACAGTTCAGACTCAGAAATGGCTCCTGTTGCTAATCCAATTTCAACTGTAAAGGTCCACACCTCCACTGGAACTGCTAGAAGTGACGTGTTGATGGTCAGTAGTGACAGCGAGGAGGAGGAGGCAATCATTCCCTTAGCTGTGAGACTGAAACAGAAACAATGTGGTCTGGGTACCACCGGTACAGAGGAAATTCGGGCTTTTAATGTGATTCCTAATGGATATTCACACCTCTTAGATGGTCCAGCACATCATATCAACCCCGAGGCCCAGCCGGTTGAACATAACAAGATCTGTAGAAATATAACAAGGCAGTGTAGCTCAAACAACGATGCACCATACCTTACAAAAGAAACTTCACCTGAAGCGGAAAATGGCACTTACCTGGCCAAATGCAAGAAAACCCCAGCAGAAGTGGAGGCTGCCAGACTGGAAGCCCTGAGGAAACGAGCAATGCGAGAGCATCAGCAGGAAGAGAAGGAGAGACTGAGAATGGAGAAGAAAGCTCTGGCTGATGCTGTGAAAGCCCTAAGGCCAGAGGAGTGCATCAAACACATGGTGGTGACGGTCGACCCGGGTAGGTGGCAGTGTGTGCCTGCAGTGCTCATTTTTGCTGTCACAGTTGCTTTCAGTGCTCGGTGTGCTTTGATACTTTTCCTGAGTTGTTAAAAATCACTGGCATGAGGTATTAAGCTGCATTTGCTGAATGGATTAGTATTGATTAGCTGTCTTTCCCCCATAGGCCTGCTGCAGCTGGAAGGTGGCGGTGCTCTCCTGACTTCCCTGCATGCCATGGGCTGCAATTGTGCCATAGAGAAGCAGTCTCTTCCTCGTAGTGTCACCTGGGCTAGACGCTCACCCTGCCCTCAGGCACGACAGCCCCCCTACACATACAGATGCAACTTTTAGCCATATTCCTTGTCATTGGCTTTGAAGTGCAGATAGTGATAAAAATTATAATAAATCATTATAATAAATTATATCATGGCTGAATATTACAATTTTAAATAATAATATTTTTTCTAAATAAATTACAAATAAAAACATAAAAAACTAATATCATTGTATCCCTTGTGCTTCAATTAAAAAAAGTTACACATAGGTTCATAGAGGACACAAATGTCCATGTCCAAAACAAAGTTTGGGAGCACAGACTTAAGTTTGGTCTCATTTTAAAGAAGACCCTTGGCAGATTATTGTTAAAAAAAAAAATAAATAAAAAAAAAGTTTAAACAGTAAAATAAGAAAAAAGTTATATAGTTTTAAGTTTATGAAAATGATTTGTAAACATTATTTTATATAAAATATATATTTTATGAAACGTTGAACTCTAAAACTGCTAGAAAATCAATGCCGTAATTCTAAATAAGTTTTGTTCCAAATTTGAGGTTGATATCTCAAAAAGTGAGCTTTCTATAAGATTTTGTTTAAGTGCAGTACCAAATTTTCCCCATTAGATGTAAGCAAAGCTCCACTGGTACACACAGTGGTTGGATTTGTGATTTGCAGTATAGTAGAGTTTTTCTCTCTCAAATATTACACATACACACACATTTTTTTAATACACACATATAAACCACACTCTGACATCCATACCAACACACCCACACAAAGCTGCATAATTTATCCAATTGGCTCTATAATATGCAGAAGCAGAAACAGGAATAAAGCTATTTTTTTATTTTTTATAGGCCATACCTGAGAAAATGGCACCATTTGGTAAAAAATAGTAAATAATTTTGAAGCCTTGCCAACAAAGTGAAAGCCTATTAACAAATACTGCATCATTTTATAGTTAAATGGCCCTGGGATGTGTAGCTATTTTGTGTAAGAATTATTAAAGGAAATGAGGGTGAAATTCCTATAAAAATACACACCTGTGCCAAAATTTATGCAGTTGGCATTAACACAGGCAAAATGATAAAAAAAAAAGACAAAAATGTCCATAGAGACAAGCAAGGGTTAAATGCTACATGACAAAATACAGCATGAAAAATGGATATTAATTTTGAGATTGATAAAGAATAACTGTTAAGTTATAAGTTAGCGTTATTAAATGGCAACGGTAATCTACATGTAAAAATAGGGGAAATGAGTATGAACAATTGAATATGTTCATTTTTGTTTGGATGATGTAATTGCCAAAATATTGCTTATCTGCAATGTCACCCAAGGATTTCCTGTTGAATGTCACAAATAAAGATGCTGAATGTCTGACATTTAAAATTTCAAATACATGAATATAGCATTATAAGATGTTTATCTAATGTTTGTAGATAAAGAGGATGCTTAAACTTCTATGTGATGTCTCAAATCTGGGTAGAAATTAGGAACTAAACCATTGGTTCTCGACCTGGGGGCCTGTTCCCACTAGGGGACTTTGGCAAACTTCCAGGGGAGCCCTAAAGTTCTAAAATTATTTAAATTTGGTTTTATTATTAACATACTGTAATCTTAATTAAAAACAACAAAAAGTACAGCATTAAACTGTCATCATATTTTTGAATTTATTTGTTTTATTACATTAGAAGTACCAGAATTACATATTACATACGCAAACAAAGGGGGGCCTTGGAGTCAAAAAGGTTGAGAACCACTTATCTAAATCATTTTACGCTTGATTTTAGACTAGTTCAATTGTTTGTTTTTTTGCAGACTGGTGAGATGATGTCCATTCCAGACTCACATACTATAATCCAAGTTCCAGTGGATGACTTTGTGACCATGATTAACAACTACTGCAAGGTAGGCACATTATTCTCAGTGGCATGGTGTGATTTTCTATTGGACCATTATAATTACTTAATTAACTATTAATAGGATAATTGTTTGATGTGCTAGATGTGCCCTTTTTGTATGATGTGGCAACTAACGATGAAATTAAAAGAGTTTTGTGGCCGAAAGGGCAACAGAAAAAAATGCAGTTATGACCTTTCCAAGAAGAGTCAGAGCAATTAAGGGTAATGAATACAATTATGGGATCACATCTCAATTATGTAAAAATGATCCATAAGCTCTTTAAAATGTCCTGTTTCTTAATCTTTGAGAAATGCCTGTCCCCACCTGAACTTTAAAGGGTACTCCCTCTTATTAGTTGTGATATACAGTGGGTACGGAAAGTATTCAGACCCCCTTAAATGTTTCACTCTTTGTTATATTGCAGCCATTTGCTAAAATCATTTAAGTTCATTTTTTTTCCTCATTAATGTACACGCAGCACCCCATATTGACAGAAAAACACAGAATTGTTGACATTTTTGCAGATTTATTAAAAAAGAAAAACTGAAATATCACATGGTCCTAAGTATTCAGACCCTTTGCTGTGACACTCATATATTTAACTCAGGTGCTGTCCATTTCTTCTGATCATCCTTGAGATGGTTCTACACTTTCATTTGAGTCCAGCTGTGTTTGATTATACTGATTGGACTTCATTAAGATAGCCACACACCTGTCTATGTAAGACCTTACAGCTCACAGTGCATGTCAGAGCAAATGAGAATCATGAGGTCAAAGGAACTGCCTGAAGAGCTCAGAGACAGAATTGTGGCAAGGCACAGATCTGGCTAAGGTTACAAAAAAAATAAGGTTTAGGAACTTAAGGTTCCTAAGAGCACAGTGGCCTCCATAATCTTTAAATAGAAGACGTTTGGGACTAGGGCTGGGCGATATATCGCATGAGATTGTCACGCGCATTTCGTCAGTAAAGCCGGTTCCCTGATTACCGCTAAATCGCCATCACCTGCTTTCAAGCGGCATTGGAGCGGCATTTAATAGACAGAGCCGTAGTTCATTGACAAGCCACGCAATAACTTGTTCATATCACAGATGAAAGCAGGTGATGGCGATTTAGCGGTAATCAGGGAACCGGATTTACTGACTAAATGCGCTTGACAATCTCATGCGATATATCGCCCAGCCCTATTTGGGACGACCAGAACCCTTCCTAGAGCTGGCCGTCCAGCCAAACTGACCTATCGGTGGAGAAGAGCCTTGGTGAGAGAGGTAAAGAAGAACCCAAAGATCACTGTGGCTGAGCTCCAGAGATGCAGTCGGGAGATGGGAGAAAGTTGTAGAAAGTCAACCATTACTGCAGCCCTCCACCAGTCAGGACTTTATGGTAGAGTGGCCAGACGGAAGCCTCTCCTCAGTGCAAGACACATGAAAGCCTGCATGGAGTTTGCCAAGATGGTGAGAAATAAGATTCTCTGGTCTGATGAGACCAAGATAGAACGTGTGGAGAAAACCAGGCACTGCTCATCACCTGTCCAATACAGTCCCAACAGTGAAGCATGGTGGTGGCAGCATCATGCTGTGGGGGTGTTTTTCAGCTGCAGGGACAGGGAAAGATGAATGCGGCCAAGTACAGGGATATCCTGGATGGAAACCTTCTCCAGAGTGCTCAGGACCTCAGACTGGGCCCAAGGTTTACCTTCCAATAAGACAATGAGCCTAAGCACACAGCTAAAATAACGAAGGAGTGACTTCACAACAACTCTGTGACTGTTCTTGAATGGCCCAGCCAGAGCCCTGACTTAGACCAACTGAGCATCTCTGGAGAAACCTAAAAATGGCTGTCCACCAATGTTTACCATCCAACCTGACAGAACTGGAGAGGATCTGCAAGGAGCAATGGCAGAGGATCCCCAAATCCAGGTGTGAAAAAACTTGTTGCATCTTTCCCAAAAAGACTCATGGCTGAATTAAATCAAAAGGGTCTGAATACTTAGGACCATGTGATATTTCAGTTTTTCGTTTTTAATAAATCTGCAAAAATGTCAACAATTGTGTTTTTCTGTCAATATGGGGTGCTGTGTGTACATTAATGAGGAAAAAAAATGAACTTAAATGATTTTAGCAAATGGCTGCAATATAACAAAGAGTGACAAATTTAAGGGGGTCTGAATACTTTCCTTACCCACTGTACATATACATTCACACCTGTGTTTTAGGAAGCCAAAAAATATAAAAAATAGAATATAATAATTATAATAATTACAAGACTTTTGTCCTAATTTCTACACTTGCAAGGGATAAACCTTTGAGCTTTTATTTTGACAGTTTTTTTCTGTGAAAACAATGTTACAAACTGATCTCATTAATTATATGGAAATGCTGTAATCATGTTCCTACAAAAATGTTGACAATTATGCAAATATGAAAATAATGTGTAACTTGTGCCTGCTACATTCCCAAATGCACGTTAAACTCATAGCAAATGCAGAGATTGAGTTCACTGCATTCATTGACCCTTTCTCAAATGGCCTGTCACTTCATATGCACTTACGAACTTAAAATGGCTGAAACGTGCGCGTGATCATGAAGTCCACAAGACCGTAGGGCAGGGGTCAGGAACCTTTTTCACCAAAGAGCGATTTGTTCATTTTTGGTTAATGCCTTTTTCCAAAAGAGCCACAGCAAAAAGTAATATAATGTTATTAAAAAAATGTCAATAATAGTAACTTTATTAGGTCCATAGTAATGCTACACGATTCATCGTTAAAAGATCGCGATCTGGACTCAAACCTTATTTCTTAATGACACTGATTCGCCTGTGTCTGTTTGACAAGTACGATCACAGCGAGCATTCAGATCTGCTTTGGCTCTGCCACAGATCAAGAGAGAGCAGTTATCATGTATAAGGAATAGCCTCACAAAGTCTTTTCAACCATACAGTATCATTATTTCTGTTACAATAATACAAATTATCACAGAAGTACCGAGATAAAAATTTGTAGTTCAGATATAAACACTGATATCTACGGTAGCAATCAAAGTAGAGGAAATCACCTTATGAATGTAACTTGGCGCTTCAAATAACGAATGTATCATTTAAACTGTTACACCAGTAGGTGGCGACAAGTTACTGTTTAAAAATATGTATTAGTCATTGAATTATTCATTCAAGTGATTTGTTCAAAATTCTGATTCAAGTGAAGTCTTTATCATTCATTCATTAATTCGTTCACAATTTTTTAAAAATAGTTCACATTAATTAGATATTTTTAAATAGACTACAGAAATTAACATACATGCTATTTTGTTTTGATGTCTATTCAGAATTGTGGGAGAATCATTATCTCTATTTTAAACAAACAAAAAAATTCGAGACATGGATAGCTGCTGGTCGGAGTAATTGGTGTGCTGAAAGGTGAATTGCTACAGCAGAAACTAAACCCTATCTCTAACCCACACCTTGACAGACAGCTTTTTTGACCAATGATAAATACTTTTCTCCATGCCCCTGCCTTTCGTCAGGACCCAAACATTCACCACTTTACTTCAACCCGCAGATACCCACACTTGAATTTCTCCAGAATCTTGCAGCTCTAGTGTATAGACAACCAAAAACAAACAAATATGCAACAAACGATATATAACAAGTAGCAATATGGAATTTATTGTGCAGGGCTTTCACTGTGAGGTTGAGTGACCACCTGAGGAGCATAAATCCTCTTCAGAGTTCTCTGTGTGTGTATGTAAGTGAGTGAGTGAGTGAAGAATAACGCATAGTGCTTACGTCGACTGTGTTTACGTGAATACTCGCCAAGGTGGGCATTTTGACATATTTCGTTTAGCCGTTCAACTTAAGACAAAGGCTACTATGATTGTCGGTTTTCCACTCGGAGCGCACGCACAGAATGCATCCTATCAGTAGCGGATTCAGTTCCCAATCCGGCTTATTGCGCTTTTAATATTCCTTTTTAATATCAAGCACATCCTGCTCTTTACATTCTCATTCATCCATTTCATTATTAATAACTTTAAACAGTCCTGTCCACTGAAAGCTGCATGGATTATTATAAATATGACACGTTTATAGGACGTAAAAGGTCTCTGTGGCAAAAGCGAAAGTACCTGGTGAAATATTTCGAAATGTCACTTGGCACAGCAGAACACCAGTTTCATTAAAAGAATATGTTTCAGTCCAGTCACTTTTAAATTTTTGCTGCTGTTCTGAAAAATGTTTTCACCATAACCTAGAATTCCTGCTCAGATTTATGCAGCTACGTTAGCTTGTTTGTGGTAATCATATAATAGTAAGTCGTATGCCGTTGGTATAACTTGAAATATAGTATTTTTCTAAACTTTTCATGAACTTTGGTAGGCTGTACAATAAAGGAAATCTAATTGGTGGCTTTTTCTGCATAAAGCTGATCTTTTTTATTGATCATTTGTTGGTAATGGGTGAGAGATCTGGCCATAGATTCCCGACAGCTGCCATAGGGTGTCATTTTAGGTTTCAGAAGGGACAATGGTCACTTTTGTCACTCTTTTTGTGAGCCTGCACTGAAGCGAGCTCCTCAGCAGACTACTACCCGACAGTCTACGTTACGACAACAAGTGCTGACTCATAGGAAGACCGTGAGTATTTAGGTTGCTGTTTGGGACAGGGCCATTCACTGTGAACTGACCTTTACTGAAATGCAGAAAACACTGGATCGCGAGCTGATCATGTGAGCTAATTGCGCACTTCGTTTTGAAACACAGCGCAAACAGGCTGTATGCTTACTTAATAAAATCATAGTCTTTTGTGATTTGATAAAGGCAGAAACCATATTGCGCTTTCAATTTTATTTGGTTGGCAGATAATTTGCCAAAGCAATGGCGCAATACAACGTTAGAAAACTTTTATGATATTATGAGAAGTTTTAAAATTTTGTTGGTTTATTATGATACTGTGGGAGCACAGATTAGCCTATGGTGGGCCTCCAGTTAATTATTGGAAAACACTGGGATTTCTATCCTTTGTGGGGGTTTTCTGTTTTTAATGTAGAGGCAAAGCAACGGTGTATTGACTGAAAGCGGCATATCTCTGACCACCTGGATCCAAGGACTTATGAGCAGGAACCCAGGCAGAACCCTCAGTCTAGTCGTGATTGACATAGAGAAGTACTTCAGGTGAGTGACTTACTGAGAGTGTCAGACATTTATTTATTGTTTGACTATTTTTATAAAGATTTCATCTAAAAGCTTTGCTTTGACAAAAATACCAGCTTTACACTTCTATTAAATACTACACTTTTTCATTTTTTTACAACACACAAAATCCTTGAGTTGTATTTAACTTTTTTTTAATATTCAGTGTTAAGATATTTATGGTGCTTTTTATCCAAGTATTAACCAATAACAACTTTAAAGTAGTGCTGTCAAAATTAATGCATGCGATTTATATTTTTATTTGAATGCATTAAAAATATTTAACGCAGCATCTGGTTTTTTTCCCGTTATAATTCTTCCGCGATTGTACAAACAGTAACACACATTTATGCCAAAATGCATGTTTTGTCGAGTATCCTCATAAAAGCAGTCTTAAATGAGTTAAATAACGTCTTAAAAGACCTTAAAGAGTAAATGAGATGCTTGTCAGATCCGAGCAATGTTCGGCAGTGGCAGGTCTTAAAGTCACAGCACCCTAATAAACCAGTCACAATTAATTACAGAAAAAATGTGCGATTAATTAGTTAATTTTTTTTATTATTGATTGACAGCACTACTTTAAAGACAAACAAATCATAAAACAAACATTTGCATTAGTTGCATGTTATGATTTATTTTGACACTAATTTTGGCAAATAATTGCTTAATTTAGCATTAAATGCTCTTTTGCAGATCCCAGAATTCAAAATGTCAGAAGAAATTCCGTGAGGCAGTGCTAGGTGAGGAAAAGAATGTAGGACTTCAGGGAGGGCAGAAAAAGAGAAGAAAGAAAGACGATATCAATCAGCTTCCAGAGGTCTCTCGAGTGCAGGTTGAGGAGGTAAGCTGAACCACCTCGTTGGCAGTCGATATAAATTCATGGCCGTATTTGAGGTCCTCTGCTTCAACTCAGCCTTTCTTCCCACACCTGTCCATCAGGCTTTGGTCGACTTGCAGCTGCAAACTGGTGTGCAGGTTCGCTTCCTCTCTACCTGGAAAGACTTCACTGATTATATTACCATGTCAACCAAAGCAGTAGCCGAGGCACCGTTCAAGTGAGTGGGAAGCCACTGTTTCCATATTTATCGCTTTCCAATAGGGCTGCAACTAATGATTATTTTGATAATCGATTATTTTTTTCGGTTAATCAATTAATGGGATAAAAATTATTATTAGAAAAAATACATTTTATTTATTTTTATTTTATTGACAACAATACACACTATTGCACATCCTGCCCAATGTACTTTAAAGCAGTGGTTCTCAACTCCAGTCCTCGGGACCCACTGCTCTGCACATTTTGTATGTCTCTCTTATCTGACACACTCAATTCAGTTCATGCAGACTCTCCTAATGAGCTGATGATCTAAATCAGGTGTGTTAAATAAGGGATACATAAAAAATGTGCAGAGCAGTGGGTCCCGAGGACTGGAGTTGAGAAACACTGCTTTAAAGAAATGTGCTGCCTAAATGCTATGAAAACATACAGTCATTTGTAGTGATCGACCGATATTGTCCTTTTTTAGTCCTTTTTTATAACCGATACTGATACCGATTATTTGCATGTTTATGTACCCGATAACCGATATGCAGAACCAATATTTATTTACTGTTATACTTCTATTTTTGACAATTATTACAACACAAATGAGCTGAACAAACCATTTTATTTATAACAATCACTCCCTCCTTGCATACAAAAAAAAAAAAAACTTTACTGAATAATATTAGCTGGAATATATAACATTGTCAGGAAAGTAACAAACAAAACAGCACACATCATTGCATTTTCCAACTAGTGTTATTAATTATTATGTTTTGTCGGTCTAGATCATGAAATGCTTTCTGACAAAGTGCTGTAACTTATCTATGCATTTACACAAAACTATAAATTGGGCTACTCAACCGCGATCGCACGTGGAGATACTAAATAATTTCCACAGAGCTGCATTTATTTAGATTTGTATTAACTAAATAATGGTTATGTAGTAAATCAAATGATTATATAATCTAATAAAGTTAAACAGCACTTGTCAGTTGGCATTTTATGATCTAAATTTAATCTAACGTTAAATCATGAAATGCCAACTGACAAAGTGCTGTTTGACTAAATTAATCAACCGCGATCGCGCATGGAGATAAATAATTAATTTCCACAAAGCGGTAGGCTATATTTATATGTGTATTAGCGAAATAATTGTTATGTAGTAAATGATAATATAATCTAGGGTGTTTAAACAAGATAATCTTGTCAAAAGTTTCATTCAGTGGCCGTGCTTAAGCCTCCTGATCATCCGTCAGTTGCTAAGCAATATGAACGAACTTTTTCTTCTAGACTAATGGTGAGCAAATACAACAGATAGAGAATTAAATTCAGCGCTTTTATTTTCAACATGCACTCATTCACGTCTGTTTTATTTAATCCATGTAAAGTTACGTCTTTATTGTGGCAGGACATGACGAATTACACTACGTGACTCAATGAGTTCGTCTCAATTGTTTAGAAACAAGCTGCATAAATTAACTATATCAGGAATTTATGTCTCAGATCTCATTTGTGCATGTCTGTTATGTTAAATAAAGTTGATTAATTAAAGCAAACCAAGTAGAACATATACTTTACCTGTGCACTGAGTTGTTGTTGACTGATCTCCTCAGACGGAGGAAGTCTCAAAACGGCCACAAGATGGCGCCGTAAATCGGCGAATCCGATATTACAAAACCGATACCCGATTAGGGAAAAATGCTTAAATATCGGGAAAAATATCGGTAAACCGATACATCGGTCGATCACTAGTCATTTATTATACTACATATAATAAAGAGAGAACACAAATATTTTAGGAATCTATCAAAAACTTGTTTGAAACTAAAAATTGTATTGTTATTTTCCTAAAAATGGCAAACTGAAACAACTAAATAGTATTAAATAAAAATATTTACACATAATATACAAAAAAACTTCTGTTTGTATTGACTGTAACTGGGCATCTGAAGAAAAACAACAACAACAACTTTAAAATAAAAAATCCATGGATAACAACAATAAATATATTGTAGCTTTAGAAATACTGCTGTAACTAAAGAGCTTACACATACTGGTGGATTAACCATTGCAGAAACATGAACAATGATTTTAGTAATCACCAATACTGATAGTTTATGCTGCCCTGACCTGTGGCACAAACCATACATTGGGTATCAGATGTCTAATAACTTTAGCACTGTATATAGTGAATATATTTTAAATCTCTACTCTACATTAAAAATGAAGATAGCAATAAAGATAATAAAGAAAAACACAAACTCAGTGTTAACCAACCAGCAAGATAAATGTTCTGCAGGAACACGCACGTTCACTCTGGACACAATCACCTCATACTGTCATTTCTTTATCCTGTAAATAGGCTATAAGAAACGTCTTACATTTATATTCAATTACATGTTGCTGTCGCTTTGCAGTTACTACTATCATAAAATACTTGAATGACATGTTGACTTTTAAATCTAAATTTAACTTTAAACAGATATTTCAGCCAAATTAATATTTTTGCGCTGAATATTAATAGTCTTCCTCTCTCCCGCGTTCCATCTGTCTGACACCGGTGCGCGTGCCGGCACTCATTCAGTAAAGTTTGAAGTTTATCGCAGACTGTAATTCTCATGTTTTGATCAGCTTTGATCTCATACCTTTCCCGCAGCAGCTCACTCTGTTTCCTCCACTATTTTTTCATGCATTTTGGTCCATAGAAATGCGTTATTCAGTGCTGTAATTTGATGGACTGGCGGAAATCCTCCGTGCACGGTAATCGGAGCCAACTAATCGATAATGAGAATCGTTGTCAATGATTTTCATTATCAATTATTATCGTATAGTTGTTGCAGCCCTAGTTTCCAACCAGCTGTATCTTTAGCTACTGTTGTTTATTTCTTACTTTTGTATATGTTTATTTTTACCAGGCGGGAGCGAGAGAAGACGGGTTTCACATTTTGTTTGGAGAGTGAGTGGGCAGGGGGTCAGAAGGTGGACCGCACAGGGAACGGCCTTCTGCAAGTTTGGAAGAGACAAATACAGCAGTTGAACCGTGTCAGCCCTGATATGGCCAGTGCTATACTCAGTGCCTACCCATCACCTCGGCTCCTTTCTCAGGTTAAATCTGTTTTTAATTATGAAGTGCCTTAACCCAACCCATTATCAGCAAACAAATTAACAAACGGCACAGTTTTCATAAATCATTTTATATCTGACAATTAGTGTATATGTATATTTGTTACTTGTAGGCATATGCACAGTGCAAATCGGAGCATGAAAAAGCTGGTCTGCTGTCAGATGTACTCATTCGTCGCGGAGAGGGTGTGACATCTACAACCCGCAGAGTTGGTCCAGAGCTTTCTAAACGGTTGTTTCTTATGATGACATCACATGATGCCCAGCAGCCCCTTGATTCTGCTGTATAGGTTATTTTGTTATTCTTGTACGCATGAGGACAAATATCAAAAGAATTGTATTATAGTGACTCACATTTCAGTGCAATGTCGGCTTGGTTGTATTTATTTATTACAGTTCATATATTTGATAAATTTCAAGCCTGAATTTTCCAGATTTTCAAAGTTATGTTTGTCTGTTTTTACTATAAATCATTGCCATTAAATGTTTCTTAATGTACCGTAAAACCATTTTTACTTCACCTTCATCAGAGCTAGTTTTCCTCATATATCCGTGGTCCAAACCTTTCTGTACCTTTGTACCCTAGAAGTGAACCTTCATCCTAATGGCCTTCATCCTTCATCCTAATGGCAAAAACCTTGGACGGCAGAAGCCTTTTCAGTGTAAATCCGAAATGCATGTTTCATTTGACACATTTGGAGGTTTTTAAGACCTATGTCTCATTTACAATTAATTCCCTTTATGTTATCTATCTAAATGTTTTAGCAGTACTAAACAGGTCATTGTTAATTGCAAAAGCAGCAGTCTAAGTTTTGGCTCTTTTCCTGTTTAAGGCACTACTGCGTGCGTTTCGGAACCAAAATGGCCCCTTGAGCACACCATACTCACTGTCTAAGGACTGTAGAGGCTCATGGCTCATTTCCAGCACATTAGAGAATGGCACCTGACCAAGGAGTGCCGTGTTGCCTAAAACGAGCAGTGGGGTAACGAGCCGTTAAATGTGCTTAAGAGATGAGCTGCATGCTTCATTCCTGTCCCTGAAGGCAGTATTTCCTCTACAGTTTAAGGGATGGCATAACAAACTATGGCTAGTAGGTGTGTGCTTGTGCTGAAGGGAATTATACGAGCAGAATTACAGCAGCTTGAAAAGGGATCACCTTGGAGTGATTGTTTAGCTGAATAGTACGAAATCCAATTTTCGTGTACTCTGAACACAGACTATAATAGCTTTTATGACCTAGAGTCTGCAGTGTTAACATCTTCACTGACTTGTGAATGGTTGAATGGGACTTTAATTTCCAAAAAGCAGTTGTAGGATATTATGACTTACAAAGTAACTCATCTAACCTAAATGTTTTGGAGGAATAGTTTTTCTCTGCATGTATTCCATTTGCATCAAAACGCGAATATCTGTGTAAGTGCAAAGGGTCTGTTCATCTTCAGCTACTGGATGTGCAATGTGCATATATGAGTCATGACTACTCCACATGATAGATTGGACCTTGTAAAGCATTTCTGTTCAGCAGAGTAGCAGTTTCTCATTTCTGGTGCACGCAGGATTCTTCCTGCTTCTTGTTGGAGATTAATAAGGATTGGGAGTGGCGGTAGGTCAACGTCGGCCACCTTCACTCACAGTCAATAGAGTGGGAAGCAAAGCAGGGCTGTTAGTCACTGTCTTTCCCTGGATATTCTCATCTCAGCTCATCTCTTGGAAAAATGCACCTTCTTATCGGCCGCCACACAAGATGGAGTGCCACAGGCAGTGCTGTTTATGGTTTTGTGAGTCTGTTTTGTTCCAATTACAGTTTCATATTCTTGGCAGAGTGGGGGCACTTCCAATTTCTTGAGTTGTGCCACAATAATGCCACCTGTAGTGTGCTGGCCCTCCGACGACAGTGGCATAATAATAACACATTTCCTCAGGCAAGTGATATGCCAACGAGGCAAAGCAACTGATATTATCCTTCCATTGCATTCTCAATGTGTTTTGCCTTGGTGCTTGGTGAATCACGATCCACTCAGAGCCACTCGCTAAAATGACAAGAGAAAATGTCAAAGACTCTAACAATTTATTTCAGAGCATGAGTAGGCTGGCCACTGTGGTATTGGTTTCTTTGCCACCAGCGTTCAATCAATGTTTCCTGCTTCTCTTTAAAAATAAATCATTATATGGCTCCGCTTCTGCCTTTCTTTTGTTCATTTGCAAATCAGACGCAAGTGATTCAAGTGTTCAGATCCAGCTCTTCCGGGAAAAGAGATGCAAAGCCCTCAAAAAAAAAACCAAAAAACCAAAAAAAAAAAAAAAACAACTTGGCTGACAGAGCTAGAAGCTTTTTAACTTCAGAGGAAAAAACATTGCATTGTTATTGCAGGATTTTGTTTTCTACCTTGCCCTCTCCTAGCAGCTTTTTTTTTTTTTTTAGACTGCACATATGTACAGTTTTCTTCTCACAGTGGATTTTTTTTTTTTTTTTTTTTTTTAAGCTGGTTGGCTGGATTTTTGATTGCCACATGAGGGCAGAATTGCTTCACACTGACTGCACACTATAGACCAGAGATTCCACACTGGTGTTGCTGTCCTCAACTTGATGTTATATTAAACATCACGTAGCAATCCAACACGGTAGCAAAACTGTCCTTAAAGTCCAAAAAATGTATCAGTATTACCAGGAACTGAGTGCGTAACAAAATTATTATCATTATATTGGCTTGTCTATATTGTTTGTGTTTGATGCTTCTTGAATTTTGATGGTTCCGTGCTTTCGGCAGCCAGTAATTCACTGCTCAAGTTTACCCTCCCTGAAAATAAACCCATATTTAATGTAGTCTGGGTTGTTGTTGTTGTTGTTTTTTTCAACCTGTTCATGTTGCCATCTGCCTTATTTGGCTGGGTCAGAGATTGCCAAAATATTTGTTATACCTTTGATGTAAAAAATTTACTTTAAGTACTTTAAGTTAGATTTTAATGTAATATTTCAATAATTTAACAACACATTCGCATGTTCACAGCTCTCTGATGCGGGTTAAGGGTTATATCTCATGCAGGTAAGCAAAATAATCTTTTTTTAGTAAGTGTTTTATTTAGATTTATGTTGCTTTAGTTTTAAAAATGATTTAATTTGACATTTTTATGATTTAATTAATTTTTCATCAAGGGTTTGCAAATCCCATTTTGGCAAACTATGGGCTAGATGATAGAGTGACTGATGCATTTGCTCCATAAAGTTTGATTTGGCGCAAATCTTTTAAAATTGTTATTTAGTCAAACAAATGATTTATATATACTACTGCAATGCTTTACTAGCTTACCTTCCAGCTAGCACTATCAAGCCTTTACAGTTGATCCAGAATGCAGCAGCACGTTTGGTCTTCAATCAGCCTTAGAGGAGCCATGTCACAGCCCTTTTGGTTGCCAGCATTAAATTTAAGTCTCAGAAGGTAGCATATAGAACCACCTACAGTTCTGCATGGTCTTACCTAAACACTTTACAAAATTTATGATCCTCCTTATTCCCTGTAGTCAGTCAAAAAGTGTGATGCCTGGTGGCAGCATCACATCACGGTATGGAATCTTCTTCACAAAACCTCTACACTCCAATGATGGTGAAACACATTCTTCACCCAAATAACGCACCTCATTCAATCTTGTTGCATGAAAAAGATTGTATACTTGCTATAACCTGACCACAAATGACATGTGCAAAATCTGCACATACTTCTGTTTCATATTATGTAGTTAATCGGTGGCAAACATCTGATGTTTGTCAATTTTTATTTTTTTTGTCTGTAACGTTGTTCTGCTTTTAGTGCTGTTTTTGTCGTTCACTGGATTGCTTTTCTATGTTTTTGCTATGTAAACATGTACTAGGTACTGATTCACCCAATGTCTCTGCTGGTAAAGCATGATGATAAGTCTTCCATTGTCTAATTTTCACTCTTTGAATGAGTGTGTGGATTCTCTCGAACGTTTAGTGAAACACTGCTGGTCACATCATTTCTACATGGCAAAATACTTTGAAGATGACTCGCACCATATATAATTTAAAAATTATGAGTTCAGTCTTCATCTCGTGTGTAACACCATGCAGATGACTCTTATTACTCTAATAACATTTCTTAATGTGTATGACTCCAAGCCAATCAGAAGAAGCTTAGGAGAGGGAGGTATAAAATGTCTATCGCTTGTTGGCAACATGTACAGGAGGTGCAGTTATTATAATTCAAGCTGCATCTTGTTCTGTTTTTTATATGCAAGAATGAGAACGGCCGGTTACTGTAAAGTATGTAACAGACAAATTTGAGTAGAATTGCATCTATAAATCTAGATCTTAAGCACATTCAGTATCCTCAAAGAGCATCTGGCCATCAAAAACCAGATAGAGAATCCCATTGATGGTCCTTAAGAAATTGGATCATTATCTTCTGTTTTCCGCTCACTTTCTCCTCACAATCTTTCACCGTGGGAGGCTCTGCTCTCCGAAGGGTGCTTGAGAGTTTGAGACCGCTGCGTGGAATCAGGCCAGGGCTCTATTTACTTTAGATCCCAGGCCTCAGCCCTGCAGGGACCCCTAATCAATGCCCACCTCTCGCCCTCCTCATGATCCCTCTCCCGTAGCGACCTGATGCGATCGCTAATTGGGCTATTTGTGTGGAGCTGAGTGAGCCTGACGTTCTTCCTGCTTGTCAGTGTGTGTGTTTTATGATGCATCCGGGTCGTTTACTTATTTATTTGAAGCATGCACCTTCTGGAGTCTGTAAGGTGGTTTGATGGACTGCGTCCCGGAGGAGTCTCCTGAGGCCGTCCGTGTGTGTACAAGCATGTGTCAATGTGTGCGAGACGCCACGCCAGTGTCCTGCTCGCCGCCGCTCAGTATTCATTACACACCGTCACCCTCTGGGGCATTTTTATTAACATTCCAATCAGTGCCATGCCAGATTGCTCGATCTGCAGAAACAAATTGGGAATAGTCTTTGATATAAGGTTGAAAACACTCTGACAAGAGGAGGCACACAAATATGAATTCATGTGCACGGCACATATTGAGATTTGGTCAATGAGCCAAGTCAGGGCCATTACTTTTCTGTTTGTTATTTAAATGGCTTTGCACAACACCGGCACCTGGAGTATAGCTTTCACTTGCTAGAAGATCTTGCTCCACAAAAACGACCAGTGGGAAGCTGCCGGTTCTTCCCAAAGTGATAGGCACTTTTCCGGTTTTCTCTCGTGATCCATTGTTGTCTTTATTTCCTTTTTCCCTGCAGCTGACTGATTGTCAGAATTCAGGTGCTTGACAGCCCCCATCGTCTGCAAAAGACACACTTTATTCTCACAGGAAGGCAACGGTGAGATGGAAAGATGAAGGTAAGACAAAGGGTGTCATTCATCGTGTCTCTCAATTCACAGGTCTGTCACATTCCCCTCAATCCGCTGAAGGCTTTGCAAGACTTAGCGCTTGAGATTCTTTGGTCAATAGCTGTACTTGACCTTTTACGTCCAAAAAAGTTTGTAAGTGTTGGTGCGCTTTCCCACAGCATGTGTCATGTATGAGTATCGCTTGTCCCTGACAGGTCTCTGGATCAATCCAAATTCGTGTCAATAATATCTTCTCACAGCTGCTGTCCTTAACCTGGTGCTCAGTTCCTGTCTGAATGACGTTAGTTGTGTCTGACCTACACAGGAGATGACCTAGAATGATGATGAATGCATCTTTGGGAATGAAAAGGTATGACGAGAAATGAATCTGGTGATTTTACACTCCATTTCTCCTTTTACTGTGCTTCGGTCCAAGGTTACATGCTACTTCCGTTTTCATCTTTAATTTGTTTCAAACTAAAGGGAATGAGTGCTGAAGGAAAAATACATATATTGCCTGAGCATCTGTTTGGATGCACTGACATTAAAATTATGACCAATACCCATTTTAATTTTTTTATTATTTTAATTATTTTAATTGAGTACATGTAGGCAATCATGTCAATTTAAGCATCACAACATGAAAACTGAATATTTATTTTGAGATTTGCTAATATATATATATATATATATATATATATATATATATATATATATATATAGCCTCATATATATATATAGCCTCATATATATATATATATAGCCTCATATATATATATATATAGCCTCATATATATATATATATATATATATATAGCCTCATATATATATATATATATATATATATATATATAGCCTATATATATATATATATATATAGCCTCATATATATATATATATATATATATATATATATATATATATATATATATATATATATATATATATATATATATATATATATATATATATATATATATATATATATATATATATATATATATATATATATATATATATATATATATATATATATATAGCCTCATATATATATATATATATATATATATAGCCTCATATATATATATATATATATATATATATATATATATATATATATATATATATATATATATATATATATATATATATATATATATATATATATAGCCTCATATATATATATATATATATATATATATATATATATATATATATATATATATATATATATATATATATATATATATATATATATATATATATATATATATATATATATATATATATATATATATATATATATATATATATATATATATATATATATATATATATATATATATATATATATATATATATATATATATATATATATATATATATATATATATATATATATATATATATATATATATATATATATATATATATATATATATATATAGCCTCATATATATATATAGCCTCATATATATATATAGCCTCATATATATATATATATATATATATATATATATATATATATATATATATATATATATATATATATATAGCCTCATATATATATATATATATATAGCCTCATATAGCCTCATATATATATATATATATATATATATATATATATATATATATATATATATATATATATATATATATATATATATATATATATATATATATATATATATATATATATATATATATATATATATATATATATATATATATATATATATATATATATATATATATATATAGCCTCATATATATATATATATATATATATAGCCTCATATAGCCTCATATATATATATATATATATATATATATATATATATATATATATATATATATATAAATATATAAACATATATATACATATGACCCTGGACCACAAAATAAGTCGCACGGGTATATTTGTAGCAATAGCCAACAATACATTGTACGGGTCAAAAGTATCGATTTTTCTTTTATGCCAAAAATCATTAGGATATTAAGTAAAGATCATGTTCCATGAAGATATGTTGTAAATCTCCTATTGTAAATATATCAAAAGTGGTTTTTTGTGAGTGGATATGCATTGCTAAATACTTCATTTGGACAACTTTAAAGACGATTTTATCGGTATTTTCATTGTTTTGCACCCTCAGATTCCAGATGTTCAAATAGTTGTATCTCAGCCAAATGATGTCCTATCCTAACAAACCATACATCAATTGAAAGCTTATATATTCAACAAACAAATTGACCATTATGACTGGTTTTGTGGTCCTGGTTCACATATATAATCACCAAAGCTGCATTTATTTGATTAAAATACAGGAAAAACAGTAATATTGTGAAATATTATATATAACATATCTAACAGTTGATAACAGTATATTTTACTTTCCTTAAATCTGTGCTTTCCAGTAAACTTTTTCAAATTCAGTTTTAATATTTTTTTAAAAAATACTTTTGAAGATTAATAGTATCTTACACTTTAACAAAGTCTTAATAAAGCGATCAAAAACAAAGCCTCTTTGTATATGTGCGATTTCAACTTCAACTGATCCGTATGAACAGACACTAAGATGAGTAAATCTGCTTATTGCAATGAGGCCCTTCCTCTTTCATAATTCTTTTTTTAAAATGTCTGAACATTTAAAGTTATTAACCTTGAGATAAATATGCTACAACACTCAAAATATGAGGAAAAGCTCCACCTCCATTCCCATTAAAACCACACACACAAAAAGCTTACTGCACTCTGTAAGTCCTTTTCTTCATTCGATGTGAAGGTTAGAAAGATGAGCATTGCAAAAAAATAAATTGATTAATAATTAAAAATGGATCCTTTTTTATCAAAATAGCCTCATACAGTACATCTCTTTCTTCAGTGAAGATCATAGCTGTAGGAACCGTAAACATGATGAAGTGAGGCTGGCTTTTTCATCATGCATCAAGCTTCAGTATTATTCAAATGCTCAAGCTGGTAAATAATTCAGGGAAGGTGATGTACTTCGTATTTCCTGAGCTTTGGGATTTATGTAATTTTCCCAACACCAAATGGTGATTGATAGACAGATAATGATGTAATTATCTTAGCGAGACTTGGTGCTCTCCCATTAAAGAGGATAATGTTGCTGTTGTCCTTCTGGAATTCAGTTGCTAATTTTACCCTTTAAAACTATTACAAAATGACAGCCAACATCCTGGAATGAAGGGATCGTTTAAGGTGCGCACTCTGATGGCGTGATACAAAGGTTAAACTCTTCTTTTCTGAGCCAGTTTGTAAAAGTTGAATATAGATTCTTGCTCTGAGCTTTTGAAGGATTACATCCACACTTTGTTTTATGAAAGGACTAAAAGGTCATATGGCTTAATAGAGAAACCAATTACTTCAGCTCCACTTGATAATGAGAATGTTGATCAGCTGAGTCCTCGCATTCACGAATCAGATTTCTTCACAGCATTTATTATTTATTATTTCCAATTTATGGGCTATTAGAAACATTCATTCAAGTTGATTGGCAAGAATCTGTATGGCATCTCTCTTGCGACTGATTTGTATTTGCTGCTATCAAGGTTATGGACATAAAATGTTATGATCTGAAGAACTGGATTTGCTGGATAGTTCACCCAAAAATGAAAATTCATTCATTTGTTACTCACCCTCGTGTCGTTCCACATTCGTAAGATCTTCATTCATCTTCGGAACACAAATTAAGATCTTTTTGATGAAGTCTGAGAGGTTCCTGTCCCTCCATAGAGAACCAACGCAACTACCACTCCAAGGTCCAGAAAGGTAGGAAAGACATTAAAGTACTCCATGTGACTCCAGTGGCTTAAACTCAAAATAATATTATAGAAAGCATCTTCATGCAACAATGTCAGCTCTCACACGAACACAAAACACATGCGTATGAACACTTGCACATGTGCGTTGAGTTGGCGCGAGTTTGAAGACAACACGCATACGTTGTGAAGCTCTCGTGAGCGCGCATTGCCAGATCATTATTTTTGTAAGTAAAGTGGTAAATTGTTTTTTTTTTTGGTTGTTTGTTTTGCGCAAAGCACCTGCATTGCTTCATAAAATTGAGGTTCAACCACTGGAGTCACATGGAGTACTTTAATGATGTCATTCCTACCTTTCTGGACCTTAAAAGTGGTAGTTACGTTGGATCTCTATCGAGGTACAGAAACCTCTCAGACTTCATCAAAAAGATCTTAATTTGTGTTCTGAAGATGAATGAAGGCGAGTAATAAATGACAGAATTAAAGTTTTTGGGTGAACTAACCCTTTAAAGTTGGAAAACACTACACAAATTTTGCACCAATTTTTTGGCACAGACTAGCTTCAGAACATGAAGACCTGTCCGGAGTTTTACATCAATCCGTGACATGTTCGGTGACTGTGAGCTGCATTTACATTCAGGATAGAAATGGAGGCTAGCAAACAAAAATAATCTCTACACTCTACAAAACGCTGGGTTAAAAACAACCCAAGCTGGGTTGAAAATGGACAGACCCAGTGGTTGGGTTAAATGTTTGCCCAACCTGCTGGGTAGTCTTAAACTATTGCGCAATAATTACTGTATTGCTTGCTTAAAATGAACCCAAAGTATGTTGGAAATGAACATTTATTAATTTGTTTAATAAATGAACATTTATTAATAAGTTTATTGAATAATAATTAAACAATAAACATTAAATTGCTTATTAAATGTTTACCTTTTGATTATTATTTTTGCCTTTTAGTAATTATGTGTCTGATTGTTAATTTCCAACATTTTTGGTCCATTTTAAGCCAGCCATATATATCTTTTCTTAAAAAGAAAACTGGGAAAAAAACATGTGTGTGTGTGTGTGTGTGTAGATCAAGTGGTGGTTTATTGTTGTCTCACTAATTGCGTCATCAGATTCTACACTTCTATTGGTTTTTAATTTGTGTTCTCGTAGGAGAAGCCACACTGCAGGACTGTGCCACAATACAGCTCTGTATTAATAGAGCACAGATCTTTTGTTTGACTAATGGGCCTATATACAGGGATTTACAATGACAAATAGAATAGATATCATTAATTTTTAATGAGAGTTGGTCATTAGAGACATCAACCTTTGGCATTGGATTGTTGGCATGTTCAGTGATGCAACACAGTTAAGAACTTTATGCAAATAAGTAGTGATAAAATGCAGTGACTACCAATAGAAGTAAAGACACAGGAGCACACGTGGCCAGTACTAACTACACATTTTACAAGCTTAGATATTTGTCAATGACGCTCAGGATGTGCACCAAATCCTCCGCCATCTCCTCAGTCATCTCTCCTTACTTTCGTCACATAGTAAGTGAAATCTGACTCAGCTCATGCTGTATGGAGTGGAGAAGACACTTTCAGTTTGTAATTGTAGCATCTGGGTTTTTATTTCTATAAAAAAGCAAAATGACAGTCGGGGACGATGCCGTGGTGGGCAAGTAATGTAATCAGTGAATACCATGTAAGCTTACCCTAATTATTTTTGTTTTTACTTAGAAAATCGATTTTAAGTTCATTAACTAAAAGTTAAAACATTCAGAAAGTGGGTAGACTGTTTAACAGATGTTTTCCTTTCATAAGGCTCTGGATGATTGAAACACGGTCATCTCATGGAATTTTAGAAGGCAAACAAGCCTTTAGAAATTTCAACCTTTACAGACCCTAAAAAAAGTCTATAATGCTTAACAGTACAAAATGTACCATGCTGAGAGGTGCATTTAAAATATGTAGAATGTTTATATTTTTTAATTTATGTTTTATATATCTGTCCACAGACCAGCTGCAGGACCTTCGTGCCCCAGGGGTCCCAAGACTGACAGCTTGATCCATAATTCATAGAGGTCCAAACTTTAAAGCCTTTACTATTTATTTGCCCTCATGAATGTTTAGTTCTTGCACAGTAGCTATAGTTTAACTGTAGTTTCATTCAAAGTACCCAAGGCTTATATAAACATAAATATTGAGAGTATATACTTTTCACACAGAGTGAAACTGTAAATGTCCAAAAACAACTTAAAGCATTACATTAGTATTGTTGAGTACATTTTATATTGGCTTAAATTACTTGGAAAAAAAAGTCCATGACTTTGCCTGGGTTGATCTTGAACTTTAATTAACAGTTTCTGGTTATGTTAAAGCTTAGTGAAGTAGAGTGTAGGGCATAACAAATATTATTTGCTTAGTATAAAACAATAGAAGTCTCCTCTGTGTTGTTTGTGTGTCTTTATATAAGTGTCTGGATCATCTCAGCGCTAGCCTGTGACATGTTCCCAGTCACAATTAGATGTGTTTGCGGTTCACTCTCTACAGTTCACTCTCTGATCCTTGTTTGCAGTTGAAAATCATATGATTGTAAAAAATAATGTGTTGTCA
Source organism: Chanodichthys erythropterus (assembly GCF_024489055.1). Classification (NCBI taxonomy): domain Eukaryota; kingdom Metazoa; phylum Chordata; class Actinopteri; order Cypriniformes; family Xenocyprididae; genus Chanodichthys; species Chanodichthys erythropterus. The sequence continues at coordinate 17,906,415 of NC_090239.1, forward strand.
AATCCAGGCTATGCCAAAGACGTTAAAATGTTACCGCACCACCTAAAGATACACAAAAATGTAAAATAAAATTATTCTATAAATGCCTCACAGGTCAATTCTCTTGCAGACCTTTCATTTTTACATTTTTGTCTCATGAAAATGTATTTACTTTATACTTAACAAAATACTTTATTGCGAGATGAACATTTCTCCAGAAAACTCAGTTCACAAACATGCAAAATACCCTTTTGCATTCTCAAAATATGATTTTGCAATCATAACTGAGGCACAAATATACCTCCATAATAACCTGCCATTGAGATGAATGAGAATGCTTAATGGACAACTCTCTTCAGGTGTTATAGGCCTCCCTGGGTTAAATAGTGGCCATGTGTTCCTCAAGATAATCAGAGGATCCTCAGGCAGTAAGTTATCTGATGACTGAAACATAAATTGCTGATTTATGTTTGAAGGTGACAGTGGGAACACAAAATTCATCTAACAGATTTAAATTTGTTTTCCAATAGAGTAATAGTCATTTATGTCTTTTACCTTTCCTGTTAAAAAGTCTGCAGACAAAGATAAACATTTGAGGAGATGACATTAGATGACATAGATGACATTTCACTATCTAGAGACTTCTGAAACACATAGTTGGATATCACAACACCATCAACAAGAAGAACTGTTGGATTATCTCACCTTTCTGTCATAAGAGACACTGTGACCAGTCATGACCGGTGTCATTCAGCACTTGATGATGTGTACCTGTTAGCAGTATCAGTGATGTACTACGGATCTGTTGTTACCATGGTCACCACAATGAAAGTGTCTTGCCAGTTATATTTTGTGCTGGTGTAATATCTTATAGACTCAGAGGCAATCTCATTTTTCCCCCACTGTGTACCAAACCTTATATACACTGAGAATACTTCTGGGTAGTTTTCTCCAATTCAGATACTGCAGATATATCTGTTAAAGTCAGGGCATGGAGAATGTGAGTTGACCCAGCTTGGACATTAGATTTACTGCATGAAGTTATACTGTTTGCATGGTGAAATTTGTGTTTTAAAATCATAATTTGATGGCATACATTTTGGAAAAGAGACATTTTACCTGAACTAAATGAACAATCTGTGTTTTTTGTGGAATAACATCTGTTTTGCTTCATCATTTTGGTTATAGTCCATCTTTTCATCTCAGTCAGCTGAGTATGTTAAAGATTAAGTATTGTTTTATAATGGCTGAGTAAAAATATAGATTTTCTTGATTTTTATCGATTCTCATTTTTACGAACCTATATCAATTCTTAAATCCCAAAAATCGATTAGTCTATCTGTTTTCAGTTGCTGAATGAACGGAACATTGTAGTCCGCTTCCCATCCAATAGACCCTTTTCACATTTCCGGGTTTCTCAAAAGCAGAAGTCGTCATAGTTGGGTAAAATTCCAGAGTGGTTAATGAGAGAATACATTAAATATATATTTTGTGTTCCCATTTGCTCAAATAGCAAAAGAAAAACTCAACAACAGTGTTTTCACAACTTTCAAAAAGAGGAAAAAAATAGAAAGAGATTGATAAGGGCAGTCAGAAGAGAGAAAGATGTCAACTTTACCGTCAATCCCATAGCCACTGTGTTAACTAGTTTTTTGTAATTTGATGCAAAGGTAAAATAATACTAAGTATAGGTCTGTGAAAAGGGTCTGTAAGCTTTGTCTATAAACAGTGTTTCAACTGCTGAAAGATGCCAATAAAACAGCTTACAGTGTCACGTAACATCACATTTACCTCAGGAAATATATTCAGTGACTATGAACTCGTTAGTCTGTCAGCTAGAAAAGTGAACTTATAGAGAGGGGCATTTTGATATATATATATATATATATATATATATATATATATATATATATATATATATATATATATATATATATATATATATATATATATATATATATATATATATATATATATAATATATATATATATATATATATATAATATATATATATATATATATAATATATATATATATATAATGCACCATATTACATATTCATTATAATGTTTAATATTCTTCAATATTTAATGCATGTTTGAATAAATCCGTCAAGTTTTTATGACATTTAAATGTTTATATTTCAAAAAACGAATTGGAGTAGAAATATAATTATGTGACTGTAAAGTTAATATTATAACTTTATTGTTATAAAAACTCCCTTGAGTGTAATGCCAGTAAAAATCAGTTAGTTTTAACCTTCTTTATTATATAGTAATGTACAAATTGACTCCCATATCCAGTTGTAAGAAAAAGTACTTGAACCACTTGCAGAATCTGTGAAAATGTGAAAATTATTTTTGTTTAGTACTGTCATGAGTAAGATATTTTACATAAAAGATGTTTACATATAATCCACAAGAAAAAAAAGCTGAATTTATTCAAATGGCCCCATTCAAAAGTATGTGAACCGTTGGTTCTTAATACTGTGTGTGGTTACCTGGATGATCCACAACTGTTTTTTGTTTGGTGATGGTTGTTCATGAGTCCCTTATTTGTCCTGAACAGTTAAACTGAGCTCTGTTCTTCAGAAAAATCCTCCAGGTCCTGCAGATTCTTCAGTTTTTAAGCATTTTTTGCAGCAGTGACTGTATGATTTTCAGATCCATTTTATCACACTGAGGACAACTGAGGGACTCAAACACAACTATTAAAAAAGGCTCAAACATTCACTGATGCTCCAGAAGGAAACACAATGCGTTAAGAGCCGGGGGGTGAAAATTTTTGAATTTATCAATATCACCTTAATATCAAGATAAATTGTAATTATTTTTTTTCTTTCGGGAAACATGCAAGTATCTTCTGTTGCTTCCGGAGGGCAGTACTAAATGAAAAGCAATGATATTTCAATAAAATAAGAAAAAATTGGACATCTTCATCCTGTTCAAAAGTTTTCACCCCCCAAATCTTAATGCATCGTGTTTCCTTCTGGAGCATCAGTGAATGTTTGAACTTTTTTTAATAGTTGTGTTTCAGTCCCTCAGTGTGATAAAATGGATCTGAAAATCATACAGCCACTGCTGGAAATGGTTCAAATATGCTAAAAATGCTTAAAAACTGATGAATCTGCAGGACCTGGAGGATTTTTCTGAAGAACAGAGCTCAGTTTAACTGTTCAGGACAAATAAGGGACTCATGAACAACCATCACCAAACAAAAAACAGTTGTGGATCATCCAGGTAACCACACACAGTATTAAGAACCAATGGTTCACATTTTGAATGGGGCCATTTGAATAAATTCAGCTTTTTTTTTTTTTTTTCTTGTGGACTATATGTAAACATCTTTTATGTAAAATATCTTACTCAGGACAGTACTAAACAAAAAATAACATTCATTTTGTATGATCTCTCTTATTTTGTTAAAATTTTTCACATTTTCACAGATTCTGCAATCTACTTTTTCTTACAACTGTAGTTTACAGTATTAGTTGAGAGATTTTTTTTTTTCCTTGAGAAAATTTGCAATGTACTCTACCTGATATAGGCTATATCCAAAATAATCAATATTGAATCGAATCAAATTGAATCTGAATTGAATCGATTCGCAAGCTTGTGAATCAAAATCAAATGGTGAAATTTGTCAATACCCAGCCTGCTCATTGACGGAATGTTCTGTGCTTTAAAAAAAAAGTTTTGAATGAAGACATTCAGAAGGAACCTATTGTTTAACAATCAAACATATCAATGACTGTATGCTTTCACTTGTCCATATAACAGTGTTACTAGAGCCTTTGAGGAAGGCTCAATTGTTGTTTTTGAAGACAGCTGAGAATGGTATTGACGTGCTGATAGGAAATATCGAGCCAGGGGACAAATGTGCTGGCTGCTGATGCATTAATTGGGAAGCTAGCTGTGGTGCTCAAAACTCCTGCTGGGATCTCTCCCTCTCCTCAGACTTATTCAAAACACAGACAAGCACCCGCAGCTGCTGTGCACACATTGTGCGGAAACTGACGTGTGGAATCTGGCGGCTTTGCCACATTGTTTGGCCAGTGTTGTCTGGGCAGGCTGACAGAAAGCAAGACAGATGAGTGTTTTCATTTCTTTTCTCTTTTTCACATCTGAGTTGACAGGGAGCAGTTTCAAAATACTAGTCCCTTTTGAGAAATGGCGACCTGACAAGGGTGATGAAAAGGAGTGGTGATGAGGAGTGTGGATCTGTCAGTCTACCCCAGATCTAACTATACACACCACATGCAGGTAAATGTCACCCTTTCTCATTGCCATTGAGTCGGTTTCCTTTTAGAGAAACATTAAAGCTGGTTTTTGACCAGTAAAGAAAAGGACAACCACAGCTACACTGTAAAACTCAATAAGTTCAGAATACTCAAAACATTTGAGGAAACTTATTACCTCAAAACATTTAAGTTAACTAACTTATTTTTTTTAAGTTAGTAGAACTTAATTTTTTTGTGACAAGTGGGGCGGGGCCGAGAGCCATGGAAGTGGAGCAATGCTAGTGTGGTGCACAGGTGTCTCTCATTAACAATCACATCACTGGCATTCCTTCACTCCCACAGTTCTCAGCCTCGCCCCACTCAAGTACATATAGTTAATTTACATAAACATCACATTCAAATCTTGGTTAAATGTTAGTTAGCAAAAAACACATGTTATTATAATTATCAAAGAGACTGTCAATATATACTTGCATGTATATAATCAAACAACATACCATATATGTGGTCTTATAAGTTTTGCAGTCCATCCTCAACCTAACCACACGGTCAACTCTTCACCAGAATGGTAACCCTACAAAACTAACATAACAGAACCCCCTGTCAATCCCAACATAACACACCATTAAACACTAACTTATGTCTCCCTATGTTAATCTTATGCAAAAACACACAAAATAACACTTTATTTCAACATTTAGACAGTCTGATGCAAAGCATGCTGGGAATTAGAAATCTGCTGCAACTAACAGTTTAGTTTACTTGAAATATGTCAGTGCTGTGAACTCAAAAGTAAAAGAAAGTTTTAAATACTCATAACTGTTAATTTAACTGAACTAATTTGTTTAATTTAAGTTTGTCCTACTCAAACGAATTAAGTATTTTGAGCATTAGGGTTTACAGTGTAGGAGCCTTTAGTGTGACATATAGAACTCAAATGGTTAAACCTCCTGACTGATCCAGGGTGGGAAAAAACAGCAAATGAAAAAAGAACATATCTATCGTTGTAGTTTGTGTTGAGAGGTTCTCTTAACTGTCCTTTACTCTGACAGATGGGTGCTTTTAGCCTGCTTTATTCAGTAAACTGCTGACTGAGATAGAAGAATAAGCATATACAACTGAATTGACGGGCTCTTGGGCTCCACGCAGGGGTCTGCATCTGCCAAATGCTTTGCAGGAATGTAATGACTTCAGTGAGTGAGTACCTTTGTGCAAAGACAAAATATATGCTGAGACTTATGTGTTAGAAGGAAATGCAAGTTGATGCACTGACAAGCCTGGTATTGAATCTGAAAAACAGCTTACGTTTAATATGATGCTGAATTTCTCACGTAGCAAGTTATACCCTTAAGAAGGAATGCCACAAAAAAGTGGTATTATTGAATAAAATAATTGTACTTAACAGTACCTAACAGTTAAATAGTGATAATGAAGTTGCAATTGTCAAAAATATTAACATCTGTGAGATATAAAGTTGCGATTGTGAGAAATAATGTAACAAAGGGCTTTCCACACTGCACTTAACCCTGGGTTATCTCCATTCGAAGCACCGCTTGTACCCCTGCAGTTGCGGTGCCAAACTTGTACGGTGTGAAACGATGCAATGTTAGAATGTTACAGCTAGATGCTTAGCAACAGACAACCAATAGCGTGCCTCATGTTCACCTTCTTTGGAAACACCTCGCATTGTACACCGATCAGGCATAACATTATGACCACCTTCCTAATATTGTATTGGTGCCAAAACAGCTCTGACCCGTGGAGGCATGGACTCCACTAGACCCCTGAAGGTGTGGTGTGGTATCTGGCATCAAGATGTTAGCAGCAGATCCTTTAAGCCCTGTAAGTTGCGATGTGAGCCCTCCATGGAACGGACTTGTTTATTTAGCACATTCGACAGATGCTCGATTGGATTGAGATCTTGGGAATTTGGAGGCCAAGTCAACACCTCAACCTCGTTGTTGTGCTCCTCAAACCATTCCTGAACCATTTTTGCTTTGTGGCAAGGCGCATTATCCTGCTGAAAGAGGCCACAGCCGTTTCCATGGGAATACCGTTTCCATGAAAGGGTGTACATGGTTTGCAACAATGCTTAGGTACTGTAGGTGGTACGTGTCAAAGTAACATCCACATAGATGGCAGGACCCAAGGTTTCCCAGCAGAACATTGCCTAAAGCATCACACTGCCTCTGCAGCTAGCCTTCTTCCCATAGTGCATCCATGTGTTCCCAGGTACGCAACGCACACGCACCAAAAGAAAATGTAATTCATCAGACCAGGCCACCATCTTCCATTGCTCTATGGCCCAGTTATGATGCTCACGTGCCCACTGTTGGCGCTTTTGGTGGTGGACAGGGGTCAGCATGGGCACCCTGACTGGTCTGCGGCTATGCAGCCCCATACGCAACAAAGTGTGATGAACTGTGTATTCTGACACCCTATCAGAACCAGCATTAACTTCTTGAGCAGTTTGAGCTACAGTAGCTCGTCTGTTGGATCGGACCACAAGGGACAGCCTTCGTTCCCCATGTGCATCAGTGAGCTTTGGCCACCCATGACCTGGTCGCCGGTTCACCACTGTTCCTTCCTTGGATCACTTTTGATAGATACTGACCACTGGAGACTGGGAACACCCCACAAGAGCTGCAGTTTTGGAGATGCTCTGACCGGGTCGTCTAGCCATCACAATTTGGCCCTTATCAAACTCTCAATCTTTACGCTTTTCCTGCTTCTAACACATCAACTTTGAGGAGAAAATGTTCACTTGCTGCCTAATATATCCCACCCACTAACAGGTGCCATAATGAAGACATAATCAGTGTTCTTCACTTGTGGTCAGTGGTCATAATGTTATGCCTAATCGGTGTATAAAAGCAGTAAATTCAATGTTTGAGAGGAAAAATGTCTAATGCTGAGAGAAAATGTGACAATTTGATTGAAGTTTCATTCTTACTGTACCTTTTACAGTTTGAAATGTCCATTCAGTATAAACTCGATAGTACAGTTTTTATGTTAATAGGTTGCATGCTGCGTTCATCTAATCAATGCCAATGACACCACAAATTTGCAAATAAGAACATTAATACAGGGTTTATGAATGTACAGTGTGAAACGTCATCTTATATTTAGGATTAATTGTTAACACTTGAATAAATTATGAGCAGTGTGAAATGTGAAGCAAAATAACCCAGGATTACATTTACCCGGGGTTTAGATTTAAAGTGTGAAAAGACCTCAAATGTCAAAAATAGTAGCAGATGAGAGATACGAAGTAGAAGTCATGAGAAAAACATAATTTTGGGATACAAAGGCTCTATCATGAGGTTTACGCTTATATTTAGATGGTCCACTTTTGACAGTCTACTAACTATAAGTAACTGCAATTATGTCAACTAACTCATTAAAGAATTAGCAGACTGTAGTAGATGTTAAGTTAAGGTTAGTAGAATAAGTTGAAAAGTTATAGTCAGTAGAATGTCTGTTGTGGGAGCATCAAAATAAAGTGTTAGCAGATATTAAGCAGACAGTCTACTAATAATGAGTGTTAGTTGTCTTAAGTGGACCAATACATTTGCAATGTTTTTTCTGTTTTTTTTTAATTTTTTTATTATTATTATTATTTTATCTTTCTATTTTGTCAATGGTTCATAATTCTTAGGAATTATCAAAAAAAATATATTATTGAATAAAATAATTTTACATAAAAATTGTGAGATGTCATATTGTGATATATACATTTGCAGTTGTGCGATATGAAGTTGCAATTATGAGAAAAATGCAATTATGAGAAATAATGTTGCAATTATCAAAAATAGTCAGGATTGTGATATATGATGTTGCAATTTATGAAATATAAAGCTGCAATTTTCAGGGGAAAAATCTTGTTTTTTTTTCTGGCTCATAATTCTTAGGAATTATTGACTTTTGTGGAATAAGCTCAAGAAGGAACATCAGAAAAGCATATCCTGCTCAAACAATGGCATTATTGAATGAAATAATTTTGCATAACAGCAGGCAAATTCTAAAATCAAACACCTAAAGGGTATTAAAAGCACCGCAAACAAATCCAATAATGTATCGACTGCCCTTTCTGCACATCGATTGTTCATTAGAAGTCACAAAGCTATCATAATTTATATGATGCCAACACATTAGTTGTGTATACTATTGCATAACCCTTTGGACTTCATATCCTTAAAGGTTACAACAATTAGACTCTGTAGGATAGCTTTGCTTTTCCAGGAAAAGTCTTTCAGGAACAAAATGCTTTTAACATATTGTTTTCGAGTCCTAGGAGAAAAAGAATTGAAATTAGACGAAGACAAATAGTCGTGTCCATGTGGTAGACTTTGGATTTGCCAACAATATCTGAGAAAGATGAGAGTGTCAAGGCTCTCTCCAGCAAACTCACAATGCCCTGGATGCAAATCAAAGCAAAAGAAAACAATAATAGACCAGTGTCTTTTGAAATGTGCATTGCCACTTCAATTTGGCTGCAGCTAGGTCACATCTCTCGTCCTTATTATATGTGTGACTCTATTAGAACTGATGCCCTGGAATCACAGGCTTTGCTCTCCAGAAAAAGTTAAAGAGAGTACATTGTATGTTTCTTTGTACAAAACCAGTTCTTTAAAACATCTTTTATGTTCAGCAAATGAAAAAGTCATTTCAGGGTTGGAATTATACCTTTAACAAATATCTAGTTAAATGTTATGCTAATATTAAGTAGAGATAAAATATTTCCTAATTCCATCCAGTGGCTGGAAAATGAATTAAAGAGTTGTTCACCCAAAAATGAAATTTCTGTAATTAAGTACTCCCTCTCATGTTGTTCCAGACCTTCTACGGAACACTAAATAAGTTATTTTTTTCTGAACCACACATAGGCAGCAATGTCATTGCACCTTTTGAGGTCCAGAAAAGTATTAAAGACATTGTTAAAATAGTCCATGTGACTTCAATGGTTCAACCTCAATGTTATGAGGTGACGAGAAACTTTTTGTAAAAATAACGACTTTATTCAACAGGTGCAATAACGTTCCTGCCTATGTGTGGTTTAGAAACCCTCTGATTTCATCAAAAAAAAAAAAAAAAAAATCTTAATTTGTGTTCTGAAGATGAACGAAGGTCTTACTGGTTTGGAACAACATGAGGGTGAATAATTATAGGATTTAAAGGATTAGCTCACTTTAAAATGAAAATTACCCCAATATTTGCTCATCATCAAGCCTTCCTAGGTGTATATGACTTTCTGATGAATACAGTCAGAGTTATATTAATAAATATCATGATGCATCCAAGCTTTATAATGTCAGTGAAATGGACCAATGAGTATAAAAGCTGAAGAAAGTGCATCGATCCATCATAAATGTACTTCACATGTCTCCGGGGGTTAATAAAGGCCTTCTGAAGCGAAGTGATGCGTTTATTTAAGAAAAATATCCATATTTAAAAGTTAGTAAAATATGTAGCTTCCGCTAGGCCGCCTTCTCTATTCAACTTACGAACTTGACGTAAGGTGATTATGAAAGGCTTTTTAAATATGGATTTTTTTATTTTTTTTTTTTTTTACACAAAAGCATCGTTTCGCTTCATAAGGCCTTTATTAAACTCTGTAGTATGTTTATGATGGATGGATGCACTTTCTTCAGCTTCATAGTCATTGGCCCTGTTCACTGCCATTATAAAGCTTGGGGCCCTCAGGATATTTATTAATATAACTTTGACTGGGTTCATCAGAAAGAAGAAAGTCATATACACCTAGGATGGCTTGAGGGTGAGTAAATCCTGGGGTTATTTTAATTTTAAAGAAATCCTTTAACTAATCCTTTAAATAAAGTGGCAATGATTGTTTTAAATATATTTTTTAGAACCTGTAGCCTACTTTATCATTTTTTAATATACATTTTTTAAATGTATATATTTTTTGCATCAGATTTTTTGGTCTCGAATTGTAATGAATCAGGCAGCTTCATCTCTTGTAAAGAGATATGACTGCTTTATATGATGAACAGATTTAATTTAGGCTTTTATTTACATCTAACATGCATACAGAGCACATCTCATGTGGCAAACACAGAAGCTCAAATGTGCGTGTGTGACACCTCTTCTAGATTTATGTGCGTTTATATGTGAATAAAAGTCTAAAATAAATCTTAGAAGATCCAAAAAGATCATAAAGTCATTGTAATATTCCAGGTTTTGGTTACCTGACCTTGCAATGGTGGGACAAAAAAACCTGTCTGTTAATGAACAATATCTTAATTTGTGTTTCAAAGATTAACCAAAGTCTTAGGGGTTTGGAACAACACGAGGTTGAGTATCCCCTTAACACCTGTAAATAGCAACTAAGTGTACAACATTTATCATTTTCATAGATGGCATTAAAAAAACTATAAAGTTGCAGCTGCATGCTTTCAGTGCTTGAGTCTCCCCTAATCTTTAACAGCAGGTCTAACTCTCTGGCTTTATGGGAGTTCATGCCAAGGTCATGGGAGGCCTGAGGATGCATGTAATATGCACATCACTTTAATTTTAAATTTAACAGATGATGACAAGGGCAGCTGTAAATATATCAAATCATGTTTTAAGAGCAGACTCGTTGGATAGGTGAGAGAGTAGAGCTGGCATGTTCAACACGGCACGACTTCTTTATCTGCTCTTCAAATGATTGGAGTGGAGGGTAGCCCATTACGTTGGCGGTGCTCTGAGTTGAGGTTGATGCTAATCATAGCAGCTGTGATCTTTTCGCTCAGTCCAGGACCATAAGGCTGTGAATGTGATACAATCTTCTCTTACCTCACCTTTTCTCTTTTTAATGTTCGGAGAGCATATATAACAGCAAAGGTCTGTTAACCTAGAGTTGATTGCAGTAACAGATATGACTGCTGATAAGAGCTTATGGGGCTGGTTGTGGAAACTGCACTGCACCAGGCACTTGGAAGTATCTTGTGGGAAGTGGGCACGCTTCCCACTGTGAGGCTGATTATGCCAGCCAAGCCCTTCACAATAAACAGATGGCTATGGCAATCATGATCACTTTATTTATTTATTTTGCCTTCCAGCAACTGGTTAGACTTGGAAAATATTGTATCCTTATTATAGCGTAACATCCAACTAAATATTTGTTAAAGTGCAACTTCACCAATTTTCCACCTGCTATGTATTGTTACAATTATGGTAATATATGTAAATTAACTTTGTTTACCCTTTCTCTATGCTACCCATTGATTCCCATTTATTTGTCAGCAAAACTCCACCGGATGATGCAAAAGTGTCAAGTACAGAGGTTTTTAAGCTTTTTATCACTCCATGTTAACAATTTTACACTTTGAATTTTTGTACCTAGGAACAATTCAAGTCAATACCATTGTGACTAAATGTTTGCTTAGAAGTGTTTCCTACTCAAGCAATGCAGTATTTGTCTTTTGCAAAAGAAAGAAAGAAAGAAAATGATGATCAAGACTTCATTTCTAAAAAGCAGCATAAAAGAAATTCATGCAGGCTCATTTTATCTTATTTATCTATCAATTTAATATAAATACACTTTCTCTCTGAAATATTGCAATGTTAACCATTAGTGAATCTAAGAAATGCAAATATTTATTTATGAGGGGAATAAATAAATGTATATACATATTATCAGAATCAAGAATGCAGTAGTGGTGACTCATACAGCTTATTATGTCTAATCATTGGTCAGAAGACAAATAGACATTGCACTCTGTATATGGGTTGCGTGCTGATAATTATAGGTTTGTTTTTTTTTCACCGTGGAGGTTGCAATTATTCAAGGTGAGAAATTTGAATGAAGCAACATGCCAAACATTTTTTCTCAAATTTTCTCAATGCTGTGTTGCTTTCAGAATTTTAATGTAAACTTATATGTGAAAACAACAAAAAGAAAAAAAAAAAAAAAATAGCCCAATATAAATAAGAAAAAAAAAAAATAAAAATAGAATGTAATCAGTTAATTCACATAACATGAAGTTTATGTAGACCCCTTTTCAAACTTATTTTTAAAACATGCAGTCTTAGATGCTACTTTACAGATATTTGCTGCTCATGTACAGTAGGACACAGTGAATTGGAACGCCAGTCACATGCAGTAGTGGAAAATCTCGAAGCTGCCACCATTTCCGCCAAATGGCAGTAAACAGGAACTGGTTGTGATTTGTAGAATGTCAGTTTAAAATGGGTATTTCAGAAGTCAGTAGATCTTGTGCAAAACACATGTAGATCTTAACAGGAAAAGGTAATTCAGGGAAGAATTGGGAGAATTATTTGAAACTTGTGACTTTGAGTGCGTTATGTTTTTTGTTGTTGAGTTTTTTTTTTTTGCTGAGAGCCCCCTTAGCAGCAAATAATCATTCTGTGATCGATCCTCTCCACTTTTGCTAACATCCTGCTGCCTTTTAGAAATAACTGACTCTTTCTGTGTGTGTGTGTGTGTGTGTGTGTGTGTGTCAGAGAGAAAGAGAGAATGAAAGAGAGAACTCATGCAATATATAGTAAGACCATGTCATTATGTTCTGGTAAGCTTTGTATCTGACCAACAGAAATCTTTAGCACATGAAACAAGACATCTCACACTGGGGACAAGCCACATACTGTGCTTGAAAGTAATTGTTTCTCCAGTTGTAAAGCATCTTCATGTGTGTTTGTTTGTGTTCATGAACTCCTGCTGCACTGCTCAAAACCTTCTCCTGTGGTCCTTCTGTGTTAACTGCCATGTTCAATAGTGAAACACTGGTCTGACACACACACACACAATGCTGAGGAGCACTGGAGGAAGTGTGTGAGCAGAGGTCATTCTCTGCATCTGTCCACACACACTGCAGCAGCTGCAGCCGCAGAGATCCAGACAGTCCTGCAGAGCGCCCTTCACCCAGCCAGACCACACTCAACACGTGCACAATTAATGCAAAAAATAAAAAAGGATTCTTGGATGCTGACTGACTTTGTTACATGATTCTGCAGTTGTTTTCCTCTCAGTAGGTATCTTGGATTGTAGCGTGCCAAGGGCATCTAATACGTATATGTTCGCGTATATGAGATGAAATAAAAAAACATTTGCCAGCTATTAAATATTACAGCCTCCTTTCTTAAAAACAAGTCTATGTTAAACAAGGGAAAAGCAGAAAAAAAAGTTAAAAAATAATAAAAAAATTGATAGATTTTAAAAATAAATTTTACAAAATTTACACTGCTACTGTACATCAAAAGGGGAAAAAATAACAGAAATAAAATGTTTAGTCATTGTTTTGTAAATTTTTGAATAGATGGATTTTGATGAAATTGACCCTGCACTGTACATCATTGGTAATACATGGCATGTTTACTGTAAAAGAATGTATGTAGTTGAAATCACACAAAAAATGAGCCCATGAGGACAGCAGCATTAGATAACATGGATGAGATGAGGGATTGTGGGATTGAAAGGCTGCTTACAGAGAATAATGGCAGCAGGGAAAGCTATCATGAACCTGATGGACGGACAGTCTGTTCCTACTTGTGTCCCCGCTTTCCTTAAAGTGGACTTATCTAACTCTGTCTGTTTGGTTTCTCCTCTGCATTTGTCATGGTGATGATGACCTGACAGGCCAACCCGGCCACCCTGAGATGAAACTGCAGCAGCCTATTTCCTGCCTCCATTTCCCCTTCTCCCCAAAGACAACAGGAAGGAAATGAAAGAAAGAGGGCGCTTCCTTTTCTCCTGTATATTTTATACCATTTATTTTGGTTGTCTGCCCATCCTTCTCTCCTTCTCCTTTTCTCTCCCTCTTTCCTCTCACATACGTGTACAAACACACTTTGTAAGAGGAGACTCAGAACAGATTGAATAATTCCCTTTGTAAAATCCAAAGGTTTTTCTTCTACAAAGGTTAAAGAAAATTCCTTCTAAAACATTTCCCAGGAGCATTAAAACATTCAATAAAGGAATAATTTTTCTGCAGTAGTCATACTTTTGTCCCAGAGGACTATATGACAGCTGTTGGAGGACAAAGCAATGCAGTCAATTAGATAATTAATAAAAATAAAATAATAAAAAATGGTAATCACTTTTTTTAATTCATAATTTTTTTTTTTTGCTCTGTTTGGAGCATTTTCCCAAAAATCCAGAACTCCATAAAATATTTGTTTTTGACTTTTTTTTTTTTTTTTTCACAACGTTGTAGAAACAAAACTATTTATTCTCACACCAACTTTGTTTTCTTCCATCATTAATTTGCTGCATCTCAAGTAGGCCATCATTTTAATTTCAGTTTGAAACGCATGTGTGAGTCTGTCTGACAGCAGTTTTATTTGTATTTATTAATTTATTTAGCTTGTAATCACATTCAGTGAGAGCAATGTCGGCTTGTCCACTTGTGAGTCGGCAGTGTAAGTATATTATAAGATCTCTTTATAGCTTCCTCTCATGGAGGTTCATCACTGCACACATGCACTGCTCAACACTCAAAATATCTTCCTGGTAACAAGGAAATGCCACAACACCAGTCCAGAAAAATGTCTCTGTGATGCCACTTGCATAACTAGCATGAAATGCCCTTATAATAAAAAAGACAATGAATAAAACATGTTCAATACCCTGTCAGGTCTGTTATTATTAAAGTGGACTTCTACATCAAAGCACATCATGGCTTAAAGCAATGAATGCTTAGTGTGCATTGAGAATGAGCCGGAAAGTCATAGCACTGGACAGGCAGATAAGTCACTAACTCACTGATGTGATTTTTTTTTTTTTTTTTTTTTTTTTTGTCTCACAGTTTAATATATGCTAGGCAAAGATTACCTAACCAAAACCAATGACTATAGATGCCAAAACCTTAATAGCAAACCACATAAAAGGCTCGTGAGCACGTGATTACATGTGCGGCCACGCAACATGTGCTGCTAATTAACTTTCTTCTCTCTCATATCATCAGTAGTGGACAGTATTGTTTTAGAAAGCGAAGTTAAGTTTAACTGCATTCATATTGTTCGTTCATCGTTGGTAATTTTTTTAATGAATTATAATTATTAATTTATCAGCGGATATCGTCGACCGAACGGCTGATGATTGAATCACTCTTTTGAATCAGTTCATTTCAATCAGTTCATCAGAGGTAAACGGTCTGACTCGGTTTGTGATTCATTCTTAATAATTTAGACAGCTCTCAAACCCTAACTATACTCTGAATTGTTTGCAGCGGTTTAAAACGCCAAAAAGTTCAGGATTCATGCAACAAAACGAGCAGTGGCGGAATCTTTAAAATGGAAACCAAACCTGCAATCGTATCCCGTCGTTTGCGACGAAGATGGCCTACACGTGCAGCATACGAACACCTCAGCACAACAGGTAAATTCTGTTTTCAACAAAAACTATACACAAACACATCAGTGTACTATGGCAGTGCCATATTTAGGACATATTGTGGCATTTATTTATTTATTTTTTTTTGCCAAAAGTGCCTCAGTCCTCAGTGTCCTCAGTCATGTAAAACTGGAAGGCATATTCAATTATCTTGTCAAACTCCAGGTTTTATTTCTGATAGAGCTGAATTGTGAGCTGATGAAGACTCCCTAAAAGTTTTTATATAGTAATATTTGTGGGCAATTCCACGCAAAGGTCATCTTTACCATGAAAAAAAAAAGTTTTAACCAAAAGAACAAAACCCTTTTTAAATTGTCCATTTAGGTCTGTAATATACTGTATTAATGTGCTCTAACAGAAATTTTAAGAAAATTGCCTTGTTTATCCACAATATATGTGGTAAGCAACAATGCTTAAATTAAATTTTCAACCAACCATATTTCATGCTTTCAAAAAAGGGATCAAAGACCCCATTTTTTTAAACTTTATTTTAGCAGTAAGCATTGTGTAGAAAGATGGATACATGCCTGATAAATAAATACACTCATTTAGTCATAACAGCACTGCCTGATGAATTTATAAGAGCTAGAATAAAGAGGTCAGGACGCTTCAGTGCTCTGTCACGTCCGTAACGTTTTAAAGATTAAGTTTATTTCATATAACAATTATAAATGCAAATAACTCGAAACTTTATATGCAAAGCTAAATTATGTTTATGCTTATTAGGATCAACAATTCATTTCACTACGTTGCTCTGAACAACCATAATAAGCGTTACGGACGTGACCGTTACGGACGCTTCATATTAAATCCTATGAGTTTGCTTCTTTATATTGCTATCATCTGTTTCAGGCTTACCATATCAGAACATATCCAATAATCGCAATACTCTTTGTGCTTTGTTAGTTTTAATATGAAAAAGGTTTAACTTTCAAATTCAGTCGATTTTATAACAAAATTTAAACAATAGATGTCGCTCTTTAATAGCCTACGGCGCGTGACAGATTAGCTACTGCAGCGCCTGTAAGCGGCGGATCAGGTGCACATGAACCGATCTTCTCTTCCTCTTGCCAGAGAACGAAATATGAACATCAAAAGGTAGGCCTATATGAAACAGTACAACTTATAGAAGAGCATTGTGTCTCATAGGACACTTACCTCGGGAATTGGGATGTCGCGTTACCGGTTGGTTAAAAATGAATAGCCTAGCCTATATTGATCACAATCTGCGCGATCAAGCTGACAAAATGAAAATAATAAGATTGCAATAATTTTGACTTGAAATAAAGTTTGATCATTTTGACTCAAGACTCCGCTTTAAACTCTGAAAACTAGACGAAAAAAACCGTGTGGTCATTCATACACAAAACATAAAACTGACATGATTGCGATTGGCAATAGTGTCAATCGGTTCACCTGACTGTGGGGAAAACATGCGATTTTAAACTGCTTTATGATAAACATTAATATTTGTCAATGTATTTTAGCAAGCAGTTCTGTAAGAAGGAAAATCATGGTCTCTAAATTGATTCTTGAACAACGCACATGCTTGTCAACACGAGAAATAGGTCTAATCCATAACCTTTTGCACTACAGAGTATAACGTTACATTTGTATAAAGTTTAGTAAAAAGTTGATAAATTGTGGAGTCTTACCATACTGGTATCCCAGATTTCAGTATTTGGTGGTTTAAATGCTTGCTTGAGGTCTCTGTGAAAGTTTTAAAGCAGTTTTAAACCAGTCTTCTGTGCCGCTTTCAGACCGGTCACATCCGTAACGGAAAACTGTCACATCCGTAACGTTGTTTTTTCCTCATTAATGCGAACATGAAAAATGAAATAAAATTATTATTTTATGCTCTGTGGAGAGCCAACCCTTCTTCATTCAGTGGGCAGTATTACTTTTGGTTTGCGCAATGTAATTCACAGAATTCTTAAAAAATATGTTGTCACCCAAATCTTAGTGACTTTTTTTGTCACGTCCGTAACGCTGTATATTTCCCCTCATCTAAAATATAAAACAGTTGAATAGACTGACATTTTTCTAATGTCTGGACTCCTTTAGTAAGGGATTATGAATATATAAATAGACGGTTCAATATGTTACTATTAAATGCATTCTTTGAGCGTTTATATTTCAAGTTTTGACTCCAAATGTCACGTCCATAACGCTGGAATTGCCCTTGTTTGTTGTTGTTGTTGCATATGGGGAATTATTCTAATGTTTGTGGTTTCATTGTTTTATTTACATATATTTGGCCTTGATTTACATGCTTTATATACCAGTGGTGTGAGGTGGTGTTTTTAATTGATGAGGCAAACATTATGTAATGTAGTTAACATCACATAAAAAGAGAGACCAAATACAATTTGATGTTATTTTTACACTATGTAATGTTCTATTTATCAAAACCAAGTATAAATTCAATCAAGTTAGTGTTTTATATTATTTATATTATTATTAACTAATATTCAGCTTTTCTTTTTAGTAGTCTATTTTCAGCAGTCATCAAGCTTGTACACAGTGGTCAGTGGTCACAGACACAAAGATGTATCTTTGATTTCACCAAGCTGATTGCTCATTTAAAAACCCCCAAGTCATCATGTTTTCAGGCCATTTCGAGTTTGATTTTAACATGACACAAAGCGGTGATATGTAAGTGACAGTTGTTTACTTACTTTTTAATTTGTCTTCCCATTAACACCATCCCTGTCTTCATTCAGGCCGATTCGACGAGAATGTGCATGAAAACAAGAGGTGGGATTTATCGCATGAACCAATCGTGTCCAATCGTAACCGATCATATCCAATCATAGCGCAGTTGAGGCACTGCCTCCTCTCACGTGACTTTCCCCCATTCATTCTCACTAGGCCAATTTCACACTTCCGTGTTTTTGGCTTCCGGAACGATCCACGCAGTGTAAAAGTTTTTCCGGTTACAGTGATAGATGGCCTCGATCAGAAGCAGCTCGGGAATCAAAGTCATTTTACGAATTAAATGTCATGAAAATGTTTGAACGTTCTAGGTGAATTATTGGTGAGACTACAGAGCTCTCATTAAGAGCTAAATTTAATAAATAATTTGAAGTGATGCCGCTTAAACTGGTTATATTCTTCGTGCCTGTTTGGCGCAGCGTGCATTATCGCGCTCCATGTGCTGTAAAGACAGTGCCTGTGTCTCAAAGTGCATACTATCCATCCTAAATAGTAGTCTATGTGTAATATTCAGTGCTATTTAGGGTGGATAGTATGCACATTGGGATGTATAGAGTGCTTTTAGCGACGTGCTGGGGAAATGATCAGCTGGAAGCTCCCTTATCACGCAAGATCCTCTGATTCATGAAACAGGACCACTCGCACCCTGATATTTCTGGATATAAACCTTACAGTCTATGATATAAACACTTCAGTCTCTCACTCATTTTCCTGTCGTCATCATCTTAAAGTGTGTATTATGCGCAGTATTATTGTGCTGTTGCAACATTAATGCAAAGACTGATAGTTGTACAATGTGGTGTTGGAAATTAATTATGTCTTAGTTTGATCATTTTAATCGATCATTAGTTATAACATATGCTTGAATGTGGGATGTGATGCCATATGAGATTACATGCTATATATTTTTAAAACAAACTCACAACAATATTATGTATCTCGATTTTATATCCCCCATTAAAGTATATATTGGGAGTTATTTTTTTAAATTAATAAATTATATAAATAATGTTCGTCGTAGGTAATACGATCGGGGGAATTGCTGAATGAGCTGCGTAGCCTTTACTGTATGACAGCTCGTAATAAATCCACCTGCCGGTAAATTCGAGCAACGGTTTTAGTGGCCGTACAAGCTACAAACCAGTAGAAAATAATTTCTTTGTAGATTATACAAAAGCGACTTGGAAAACAGACAAAACAGAAAAGGTAAGAAGCGATATTTGAGAAAAGAGTATATCAATCTAATAGCCGTAGACGCATAGCGGAACTAACTTTACCCTGCGTCACGTGATTTCCGATTCTTGTGAAAAAGGCCTATTACCCCACACTAAACCCACTTTTTTTTTTTTTTACAATGTGTCACTCACATGAGATCAAATGCAATATTGAGAATTGCAACGTGATTGCTCTCCTCAGAAATCTACAGAGCCCCGCACATGACATGCAGGCAAAAAATAGTAGGCTAAATCGTTTTACTAAGTCGGTCCCTCGATTTGACATTTTTTAAGATATGTTAGTACAAGTTCCTTTCAATTAAAACATGCATTTTAGTCTGGAATTAGGCTTAAGCCTTGTCTGTGAAATGGGATGTAAGACTTTTACCCAAGTGGAATTGGATTTAGTAACTTGTAACTTGTAATGGAGTAAGTTTTGCTGTATCTCTACTTTTATTCAAGAATGGTTTTCAGGTACTCTTTACACCTCTGGATTCTTACATTTTTCCAGGGAGATGGTGAATGTACTGGAGACCCAGAATCAAATGTACTGTACTCCTAAAAGGAGAGAAGCAAACCAAAGGAAAGGATTGTTGGATTAAATTAAACAAATATAAGTTAAATAGTGTCCTTAATTTGTTGACTTGTCAATCAGTTGTTTGAAAAAATCTGTTGTTAGACCTTTGTCAACAACGGCGTCAATATTTGTCTATACTGTCAGATGAAGGTTTTTGTTAATTATAAATGAAATATTTTATTAATTTTTAAATTTATTGTGTAAAAATATTAAACCATAATCTGAACTGCATGATGTCTGATTTACCTAAGAACATTGGTTATATCTGCTTAATATTAAAAAGGAGGGTAGAGAATTAAGGAATTTAGTAACTGGATTGTTCATAATCGTGTGAAAACAAGATAAATTCTCTACATTTTTTTTTTCTATCACTTGGCTCCTTTATTGAACAATTAATACATAATTGAAGACTTCGCACTGTTGTTGGATGGATCAAATTAAAATAGCATACTTTTTAGTGCGTTGACAATGAAGTTATCAAATAAATAAATGTTAAATTTTAGAATTTACATGGTCCATTTTCTGAGACCTTTGTCTACAAAAAATATTCTGTAACACTTTATTTTAAGCTGACAGTTACATGTTACTACTTGTACTTACTATAGTAATAACAGTAAAATATGCATAATTACAAGTAACAACACTAAACCAAACCCTAACCATAACTCTATAGTAAGTACATGTAGTTAATTAATATTACTGAGTACATATTTAAGTACAATTATGTAACTGTCACATTAAAATAAAGTGCAACCAAATATCAATTTCTAATAGTGTAATATTAAAAACAAAGTAACATGTAGACTTTTGAGAAATCTAGTATTGTTGTGAAGTAGTTTCACAGAACAAGACATTTAATTGGATGTAGTAAGGTCTGGTCCATACTGCAGCTTATTGTAGCATTGTTAAGACAATCAGCTGGAACAGCTATTTTTGGTTTTGGGCCAAAATGGTTCTGGAGGGCTGAAATCAGTGACCGTTTAATTAGCGCTTCTCTAATTACATGTTTTTATGGAAGCATTTGAGTAGAAATACTCAATTGGAAATGTAATATGCAAAATAGCAATGTATTTCTGTATTTTAATTTACATTTTCCAGACCATACGTGCAACATTTGGAGCAAATGACCCACCCCGCCCTGTCAATCATTGCAATACTGCATGTTAACTTGTTGTTTGTGCAAATGAACTGTAATAATTGGATATTAATTTCAACCTCAAATTATTAGTAGTATTAGTAGTGATGTAGCGACTTGGATTCATTTAAGTAGTAAATGAATAAGCAGAGAATAAATGTGACATTCTTAATGACAGTCCTATATTGTTGAACCAATATGTTTCAAACAACCGAGGTTTTACCATATTACTGCAGTTTTGGTAAACAGTCATGACTAGTAAGTTAATTTTTTCTAACGATCCATCACTATGTCGTTAAGCAGCAGATTTGTATAGTAAATGCACCCCAGAGCCGTCTGAGCCCAGAGTGCATGGCTTTCAGCTTAATTTGGAGTAGTTAGAGGCTTAGCATGTTACATTTGAGTTTATTGACCAATGTTGCATTCCATAGGTTGCAATGGCTTGGGCATACGGTCTGTATTTGCTGATACAGATGAGGCTCCTTGAAGTAAAATTTGATCTGAATTTGATCTGAAATTTATGAAGGTAAGATGTGCAAGCAGCACTGCATGTGAAGTATTTGTGGCTCTGGTATGTTTTGTGCAGTGCCCTTACTGCCCCTGGCTACTTTTTAATTGGATCTCCCTAGACATGTAAACATCACATTGAGTATGCAACAATGAACAACAGATAGGGGAAAATAAAGAGGGAGTGAGTTGCTTTGTTAGTGCATCAATTATTTGGGACTCTCGTTTATAAGGGCAGTCCACAGAGACACTCAAAGTGTTTGTGCTAATACATCTAGAGGAGATCAAGACATTTTGTTAACAACAATTAGTAAGCTTTGTCCGTGAAGTTAGACACAGGTAAATGTGGCAGTAGACAAGCTGGGATTCTTCTGGTAGTATTTCACAGGCCGACAGAAACAGGAAGGGTTTCAAAGGGAACATTTGTAGGGTTTCAATTCTGCCACATAAATTGGTTGAAGAATTTGAGAGCCTATTATAATATCACAACTGGCCAGTAGTGTAAATATAGCCATTATGTTAAGATGGTGCCTTAAGATTTAGTATGACCCACTCGCAGTTAATCAAGGGGCAGTTAGTCTTACTTTTTGTAATCAAATTAGACCAGTCTATGTTTTTATTTAACTGACTCAAAAAAGTTATGAACCGTATTAAAAAAAAAAAAAAAAAAAATGACTAACTTGTAATACTAGTCTTAGCGGTTTATGCAACCGGTCCCAGTGGCCAGACTTGAAGCTCTGACCAAGCTAATATGAATGACCTACAGTCTACTGTATAACGCATGCCTGAATATTTATCAGATACCTGAGGAAAATGTCTGGCGTTTGAAAAATGGGCCAGCAACGGGCCTTTACTCAACAGTTAATTAATATTTATCGTTCACAGCATAGTTGAAAGAAAGATGTGTGGGTCCTCAGGAACCTCTTTTTTTTTGCTGACTATAGACTTTAAAGGCCAAATAATATTAGGTTAAGAACAAAGTGAGAGGTTGAAGATAGTAGGTTGTCATGTTCTCCTCATTTTTATGAAGTTTGCATTTTTTACTTTCAGAAGTTAGTTATACTTTTCAGAAAACCACATATGGGTCCGTGATGTATACGAATGTGTATGATAAAGAAACCTCTTTTAAAAGTCTAGTTTAAAGGTGCACAAGAACATAAGATGTAATATAAGTCTTAAGTGTCCCCTGAATGTGTCTGTGAAGTTTCAGCTCAAAATACCCCATAGTTTTTTTTTATAATTTTTTTTTAACTGCCTATTTTGGGGCATCATTATAAATGGGCCGATTCAGGGTATGCAGCCCCTTTAAATCTGGTGCTCCCTGCCCACGGAGCTCGTGATTTACCTTAAACAGTGCATAAACAAAGTTCACACAGCTAATATAACTCTCAAAATGGATCTTTACAAAGTGTTCATCATGCAACACGTCTAATCGCATAAGTATGGTATTTATTTGGATGTTTACATTTGATTCTGAATGAGTTTGATAGTGCTCTGTGGCTAAAGCTAACATTACACGCTGTTGGAGAGATTTATAAAGAATGAAGTTGTGTTTATGAATTATACAGACTGCAAGTTTTTAAAAAATGAAAATAACGACAGTCTTGTCTCCGTGAATACAGTAAGAAATGATGGTAACTTTAACCACATTTAACAGTACATTAGCAACATGCTAACGAAACATTTAGAAAGACAATTTACAAATATCACTAAAAATATCATGATGATATGGATCATGTCAGTTATTATTGTTCCATCTGCCATTTTTCGCTATTGTCCTTGCTTGCTTACCTAGTCTGATGATTCTGCTGTGCACATCCAGACGTTCTGCCCTTGTCTAATGCCTTTCATAATGTTGGGAACATGGGCTGGCATATGCAAATATTGGGGGCGTACCCCCCGACTGTTACCTAACAGTCGGTGTTATGTTGAGATTCGCCTGTTCCTCGGAGGTCTTTTAAACAAATGAGATTTATATAAGAAGGAGGAAACAATGGAGTTTGAGACTCAATGTATGTCATTTCCATGTACTGAACTCTTGTTATTTAACTATGCCGAGGTAAATTCAATTTTTGAATCTAGGGCACCTTTAAAACATATGCCAAGTTGGAAATGTCCTCTTTGAATTCACTTTCCCCCCCACTTTTTTTTTTATAAGAAAAGCTTCAATTTAATGACATGTTGTGAAATAAAAACAAGAATATATGAAAAATATTAGATATGTCTATCACACACATCTAATATTTTTTCACTTTTTTTTTTTTTTTTTTTTTTTACAAATATTTAGTTATTAATAACAAACAACACATAGCTTTGATATTGTGAATTAAATTAATTGCATTTTTAGTGTATTTTTTTAGACAAATGGATAGATGGGCAGTTGGTACAGTAGCACTCTCAGTGCAGTTATTATTTGTACATCGTTTCCCCTGTGCCACTTTGCCATTTCACGCCATTTCTTTCCTGTCATCACCTGAGATGAAGACAGGAAAAGTGCAGCTGTAGGGTGAAGTGGGACCTAAACAACTGTGACATTGATGGTAAACCTCAAACTCCATCAAATTGACCATTCCTCTCTCCTCAATCATGTCCCCATTCATTAGTTTCAGCTCACTTCCTCTGGCCCAATCTCGTGAAGAGGTACTTTACCTGGATTTTGCCCAGCATCAATATTCTAATGGGTTGCAAGGGGATTATGTATGTGGATTAAACCTGGGCCAGATTATCCAGGTGAGTTATGTCTTTGTCCTGTTATTCTAATTCTCTAAAGTGATACAGGTTTGCAAAGAGCATCCCACTACAGGCCAAAATGGCAAGCGTTTATGCAAATAGAACTTTATTTGTTACTTTTTTTTGAGGCACATTAGTCACAATAAGAGCAGAGTCTCTGTGAGCTAAAGCACAATGTTCTGTGTGGTTAGCTTGACTGGATTTGTGATGAAAGCTGTTAATGCGGACAGCTCTTGGATCAGAATTGACCTTTAATGGAGGAGGCAACCTAACCCTACTCAGAGACAGGCTTATTCTCTATTTACTTTTTAAAAATAAAAAAAAATATATTTAGAGATAAAATAAGGCTCTAAAATATCCTGGACTCTTTGCTGTGTTGCAGAGGGGTTACACTCACCTTGAAATGATGAGTTTTCACAAGTCCAGTTACATTGCAGGATAGAAATGGACTGAAGCTGAGCTAATTAGATACCTGAGCTAATTGACCCTTCGCAAAGACCCGCCCCCTTAGTTACTGTTGCTTTGTCCGACAAGCCATGGCGTGTAAATTGTGTAATTTTTAAGAAATTCGAACAATAAAAAACTTTTTGTGGCTCTTTGTGTCGTGACTGATCACTGTAGCGCTTCAGCTCAAGAGGATCGTGAACTGATCAGCTTTTGTACAAGCTATTTTATAGCATCACATAAACATGAATGAACATGAGAAGGAATGTTGTTTCAAACGCGGAAAGACGTCAGTACACCATTTTTCAAGTTCAAGTCCATCGGACAAAATAGCGGATTCGGTGTTATGATTGGTTAGATCGCTTGTCAATCAAACTCCCAGCGAAGGGTCAATTAGATATGCGTACAGAAGGATAGTTCTATATACTATTCCAAAATTTAAATTCTGTCATTATTTATTCACCCTCATTTTGTTAATTCACTAAGGTGGCAACTGATGTTCTGTTTGCAGTCTCAGGAACTCTGTAGTTACTGACTAGTTGCTTTTAATGAAACCATATTGTACAAATTTTTTTTATAAAAAGTGCATATTTTGTCAATAGTATTTTATGAAAATAAATTACATTAGCACATTTTTGTTTTAGTATTGTTGTTTAATATGCATTTAAGGCCAATTATTAAATTACATATGCAGTTTTTTGAAAAAAAAAACAAAAAAAAAAAAACTTCAAAATGTTTATGAAAGCACAAATTTTGAATCTTTTAAATGTACTTATTGGTAAAGTGTTAGATCACCTAAAATGAAAATTATCCAATAATTTACTCACCCTCAAGCCAGTATATGACTTTCTTCTTCAGTTGAACACAATTGCACAATTGAAGTTATATTAAAAAATATTCTGGCTCTTCCAAGCTTTATAATGGGAGAGAATAGTAACCAATATTTCGAAGCCCGAAAATGCACATCCATCCATCATAAAAGTAATTCATACGGCTCCAGGGGGGTTAATAAAGGCCTTCTGAAGCAAAGCTATGCGTTTCTGTAAAAGGAAATCCATATTTATATCTATATAGACTATAATCAGTAGCTTGTGGTAATATCCATCCGCACGTTCATGAGAGAGTTGAGTTCTGGCGTAGCATAAGCTTAGGTGAGGGTAGACTCCTCTCGCGGTTCAAACAAATAGGGCTGGGCAACAAACTTAAGCTACTCTGACATTTCTCTTTAAAATTCTTGTTTTATTTATTTTTTAATATTTTTGTTCTTTTGCAGCATATATACTTCTTTTTTTTGTCTTTTTTCCCTTTTCCTTCTACGTTCAACTACCTCACCATTTTTCTGATAATTTACTTTTCTCCCCCCTTTTTCATTTCTTCTTTTCTTTATTTATTTCTTCCCTTTTTTTCCCTTTTTTTTCCTCTTCCTTATTACATCTCTGATCATTACTATTGCTGTATTTATTGTTTTGTTCTACATATAGGGAAACTTATAATAGATACACATACTTGACACACTTCACATAATTACATGTACATCCTACTTTGTTTTATGCGTTTTGTATTGATGGTATCATCTGACTGTGTTTTGTCTTATGTCCTGCTATAATAGAAAAAAATAAATAAAAAAAATTTAGCTTTAGACTTCTAATTTGTGACCGGTGTTTTGTTTTGCTCTATCCTCTGCACTTCCACATTCATCAATACGTCATGCATCAGACCAAAGTTCACTCTTCCAGCCTTTCATTCTTTTAAAAACCTTTATTAACCCCCTGTAGCCGTATGGATTTTCTTTTTTTGGGCTTCAAAATGTCGGTTAATATTCACTCCTATTATGGTTGATGGCTTATGATGGCTTGAGTTTTGGGTGAACTAACCCTTTAATTCAACATTTGGCTATAAAATTTTATGTATTTGTATATATTTATTTAAAGGATTAGTTAACTTTCAAATAAAAATTTCCTATATTTTACTCACCTCCATGTCATCCAAGATGTCCAGGTCTTTCTTTCTCCAGCTGAAAAGAAATTCAGGTTTTTGATGAAAACATTCCAGGATTTTTCTCCATGTAGCAGACTTCAATGGACCCCAAACGGTTGAAGGTCAAAATTACAGTTTCAGCGCATTTATGGTTAAAACGTATATACTTTTTAAAAATTATTAATTTTTTTAGAAAATGAGTGATGGTTTCTCTAGATAAGACCCTTATTCCTCGTCTGGGATTGCGTAGAATGCTTTGAAGCTGCACTGAAACTGTTATTTTGACATGGACATCTTGGATGACATGGGGGTGAGTAAATTATCAGAATTTTAATTTGAAAGTGAACTAATCCTTTCAGTACTAAAAATTATTAATGGAACCACAATGGAACTGGAATCATTTTAAATTCTCAATTCCCATACCCATCTTCACAATATCCAATTCCCATTCCCATCTTCACACAGGTTGGTTGCACTTTATTTTACAGTACATGCACTTACAGTGTACTTATTCAAGAAAGTAATGAGCAATATGAGGTAACCACATGGGTTAAGATTAGGTTTAGGGGTAGGTTCTGGTTTAGTACCTAGTTATTACCCAGTAATTGTAATCATTCTAATAAGTACATAGTATGTACATGCGAAACAGGACGGTAAAATAATGTGCTACTCACTGGTCTTTTTCCATGAAGTGTCAACAGGCTTTTAAGCTCCAAAACTGGTAAAATTCACTAATAGACCTTATTCAGAGCAGTGCCAAGGCAGGTATAAAAGCGAGGCGGTGAGGGATAGACTTACTGTTTTCAAAAGAGATTTTGCAGTGCTTCGTCAGCAGAACGATCCAAAAACACATTAAGTAACAGTACAACCCACTGAAAAGATGTATGTCTATCCCTCAAAGTGTCGCTTTGATTCTCATTAAAAATCAAATATGGCGCTGTTGTGAATAAGGTCTATAAGCTTAAAAGTAGTAGATAAGACTGTTAAAGGAGCATTGTTTTATAATGTTAAATGGCTCTGTTTGAAGAGGCGTGTCTGCTGTGAGACTTCAGTGTAAATGCCCAGTGCTGTGATTGGCTAACAACAAGTGCAGAACTCAGTCACTGATAAACTCACACTGTTTGATTGACAGCTCCAATGATTGTAAAGGAAGAGTTCCTTGATCGCTTTCTATATATAATTTAAGCACTGTTTAAATAACAGATTATTTTCACCCTACTAAGATTAACAATGTGAAGTTGACTGTTTTGTCACTGGTTTGATTTACTGACACAGACAAAGAACTTCTTACCAAACATGAATCATTAATATCAGAAATCACTGGTCACAGATCAGGCATTAGAATTAAGTTACTCACATGTTGTTGCATTACTGTCGAGTCCATATCGTAAAAGTTTGTTTCCAAATTGACCAAATAATCTACAGTGAAATATACTGAATACATATAAATAATGCTCAACTTAGACATTCACATCTTGCCATCCCCAAAGCCATCTTTATCACTTGCTAGCTCTAGAAACCCAGTGTTAGTGTCTCTTTTACCTACTGCATGGCATGCATGATTCGGTGGGCGGGGCTAAACAGGCTGTGATTGTAGAACAGGCTTTGATCTTCTCCTGTGGAGGCAGGGTTTAGCCACACTATTATGTATGTACCTGTTGTTTTGGGAGATTGGCTTCAATACAAGCTGTTTTTAGACACAAGTACATTTTCAGTTTTGAAACTTAGATTTTAATTTATAGTACAATGACCCCTTATTACATTTATATTTTATTTATTTATTTATTTATTTAATGAGTGCTGCTTGAAAGTTCGTCAACCACTTGCAGAATCAGTGAAAATGTGTATAATTTTAACAGAACAAGAGAGATCATACAAAATGCATGTTTTTTTTGTTGTTGTTTTTTTGTTTAGTACTGTCCTGAGTAAGATATTTTACATAAAAGATGTTTACATATAATCCACAAGACAAAAAAATAGCTGAATTTATTAAAATGACTACGTTCAAAAGTTTATGAACCCTTTATTTTTAATACTCTGTGTGGTTACCTGGATGATCTACGACTGTTTTTTGTTTTGTGATGGTTGTTCATGTTCATGAGTCTCTTATTTGTCCTGAACAGTTAAACTGAGCTCTGTTCTTCAGAAAAATCCTCCAGGTCCTGCAGATTCTTCAGTTTTCAAGCATTTTTTTTTTTTGCATATTTGAACCCTTTCCAGCAGTGACAGTGTGATTTAAAATGGATTTCAAAATCATACAGAGGACAATTGAGGGACTCAAACACAACTATTAAAAAGGTGTGTGTGTGTATGTATGTATAATGCAGTATCTCACAAAAGTACGTACACCCCTCACATTTCAGTAACCATTTTAATATATCTTCTTAAGGGACAATACTATAGAAATGAAACTTGTATTTATTTTATAGTCAATGTGCTGCTTGTATAGCAGTATAGATTTACTGTCCTCTGAAAATAACTTGACATACAGCCATTAATGTCTAAATAGCTGGAACAAAAGTGAGTGCACCCTAAGTGATAACAGCTCTACATCTTTTAACCATGCAAAGCCACATGTCCTATTCATCATGTTTTTGTCTGCTTGATAGGACAATACAAATTTGTGTATCTTGTATTAGAGCAGTTAAAATTTGGTGCTTTGAGTACAGTTCTCTCATACTGACCACTGAATGTTCAACATGGCACCTCATGGCAGAGAACTCTCTGAGGATTTGAGAATTAGAATTGTTGCTCTCCACAAAGTTGGCCTAGGCTATAAGAAGATCGGTAACAACCTGAAACTGAGTTACACTACAGTGGCCAGGGTCATAGAGAGAGGTTTTCCAAGACGGGTTCCACTCGGAACAGGCCTCGCAAGGGTCGGTCAAAGAAGTTGAGTCCTTGTGCTGTGTGTCAGATGCAGAAGCTGGCTTCAAAACACATCCTTGAGTATTGCCAGCATTTCTTTAGAGGTTGCAGAAGCGGAAGATCAGCTTGTCAGTACTCAGACCATACGCCGCACACTGCAACAAGTTGGTTTGCATGGCTGTTGTCCCAGAAAGAAGCCTATTCTAAAGCTGGCTCACAAGAAAGCCCACAAACGGTTTGCTGAAGACAACCTGTCCAAGAGCATGAATTACTGGAACCATGTCTTGTGGTCTGATGAGACTAAGATAAACTTGTTTGACTCAAATGGTGTCCAGTATGTGTGGCGACGCCCTGGTGAGGAGTACCAAGATTGTGTCTTGCCTACAGTCAAGCATGGTGGTGGTAGCCTCATAGTCTGAGGCTGAATGAGTGCTGCTGGGACTGGGGAACTGCACTTCATTGAGGAAACATGGATTCCAACATGTACTGTGATATTCTGAAGCAGAACATGATGCCATCCCTTCAGAAACTGGGCTGAACAGCATAATGACCCCAAACACACCGCCAAGATGACAACTAGCAGCTCCATGATGATTATGGAGGAGTGGAAGGGTATCTCAGCAACAACCTGTGCAGCTCTGGTGAATTCCACGCCCAGTAGGATTAAGGCAGTGCTAGATAACAGTGGTGTTCACACAAAATATTGACACTTTGATCACAGTTTTGACATGTCCACTTAGGGTGTACTCACTTTTGTTGCCAGTTATTTAGACAATAATGCCTGTATGTTGAGTTATTACAGTAACAGTAAATCTATACTGTTATAAAAGCTGCACATTGACTACTCTAAAGTATATACAATTTTCATTTCTATGGTATTGTCGCTTGAGAAAATGGTAGCTGAATTGTGAGGTGTACTGAGATACTGTGTGTATAATATAAGTTACAGTACAGTTACAGTGTAAAAGTGTTGCTCACTGCGTTTGAATACACATAGACTACAACCGAATACAACACAAACCATGGGTCACAGGAGGGGTGGGATGTTTATCAGTAGGCTACTGGCTGCTTGGGATGAGCGTCATCACGCGTCTCAACCAATGAAAGCATTTGTTGTGTGCCTAAGAGAGCTACAGCGTGAAAAAGAAAATATCTGGTGTGGACAGAAAAATGGAAAAAGGTACCCACTGCTTATCACTCAATAAAAGAATCACATTGCTAAGTGTTTTTGAACGTTTTGATTTCGTTTGGTTTAATAATTAACATTACATTTGCGAGTCTGACTCTCACTGCGCTCGTGAATTAGCAGAACTTGACGGGGACATTGAAATGCTTAACAAAACGCTTCATGTGACCAACAATTCTGTACATGTTTATTAAAGCATACTGTGTGGAGATACGCAAATGAGCCCAAAATATGAATGCTTAAACGGTTTCCTCTCATGTCATCTCAAGAAAACGCTTAATGCACTTAGACTGATATTAAAGATACCAAATTCTATTTACAAATAAAGCACATGCAGAAAAACGGATGACACCAAAATATAAACTTTCAGTATCACTTAAAATGTAACCATTTTATACATTTTCTTCATAACGGTTTTATAAAGGTAGCTTAGTGTGGTTGTCATTTGTTAAAATAAATATAAAAATACAGTGTGTTCGTGTCCGTCTGTCCGCTGAATTTGACCCATAATCTCTGATTCTCCTAATCTGTGATCATGGAAAAGGGGAATTACAATGTGCTCAATTACTCAATATGCTCGTTTAAGCATCATTTAATCGTTTCCAACAAATAAATGAATCGACTTTTCTCAGTGTTACACACAGATTTATTTGGATATTCATACGATGATATTCATACGATGGCTGAAGCAGCAGTGAGCGTCCAGCGTGCGACACGGTAAACAGATCAACACTGTAAACGAAATTCTACAAAACTTCAGTGAAAAAAAAAAAATAATAAAAAAAATAAAATGATCATGCGATGCGATAAAATAGCTTCTATTCCCTGCAAACGATACCATTAAAAATGTTAACGTTCCACTAAATGGCAGAAACAAAACAAAAGGTAAGCAAGAATCCGTATTAATTTCAGTACGAGTAATAGAGGGCGACCCTGTCAAAATGGCGGCGCCATTTTTAATCGTTAAAATATTTAATCGTTGCCCAGCATCAATATATAATACACACATACATATTTTATTTATATATATATTAATTATATATATATATATATATATATATATATATATATATATATATATATATATATATATATATATATATATATATATATATATATATATATATATATATATATATATATATATATATATATATATATATATATATATATATATATATATATATATATATATATATATATATATATATATATATATATATATATATATATATATATATATATATATATATATATATATATATATATATATATATATATATATATATATATATATATATAATATATATATATATATATAATATATATATATATATATATATATATATATATATATATATATATAATATATATATATATATATATATATATATATATATATATATATATATATATATATATATATATATATATATATATATATATATATATATATATATATATATAATATATAATATATAATATATAATATATAATATATAATATATTATATATATATAATATATAATATATATATATATATTACATATATATATATATTACATATATATATATATTACATATATATATATATTACATATATATATATATTACATATATATATATATTACATATATATATATATTACACACACATATGTGTGTGTGTATATGTATTAGGGCTGTCAATTGATTAAAAATTGTAATCTAAATAATTACATACTCTGTGATTAATCTAAATTAATCACATACATAATTTTTGCTGTGAAAGTATTAAATATTATAATTCAAATGAATCAGTGCAGTCCTGGGTCAAAAATGGTCTTCGGTGGTGACAGACATGGTCATCCACACAAACAGTAAAAAGTGCCCTACCCATGTGATTTGCAAGCCCGATACTGACAATAAAGTACCCATCACTCTCACTGTAATTCTTTCTTGCCCTCTTTGCAAAAAAAAGTGATTTTATAGCTTTGTAAGAGAAGATCCTTTTTTTGCTTTTTTGCTGAAAAGTATTAAAAAGTAGAATTTAGAAGTTATATTAACTAATATAATTTCCTACCATATACAATTGAATGCACCTAGCTAACAACAACTTGCTTTGTTCTGGTTTCACCTCACTCCAGTCTAAACTAACTGATTTTATAGGTAGGCCTAATTTACTACATATTGTCATTTAAATAACCTGAAAATATTGTGGATTATTAAGGCTAATTTTACTAACCACTCTTGCTAAATGGGGTAAGCACACTTATGTTCTCATTTCAGGGTTGTTTGAGTAAATGATTCATTATAGACCGTGTGGACAGATCAGTTGTTGTCATGATTCATTAAAATGAATCTGTTCTAATGAGTCATTAGGTCACGAATTGGACATTAGCGGACGTTGACGCGTTGCGTGCGAATCGCGACTTATTAGGATATCGCAAAAGATTTGTCAACACAGAAAACACCACCACTGGATAGGATTTTCTTTTTGTTTACTGAAAGTGTGGTTTATGTCAGCTGCATGTGCGGGCGCCTGTCATTCTCCAAATGCGCCTCGTGAAACATGGATTTGGTCTTAAGAACTTTTAGCATTGTGTCAGTTGATTTAGATATGTGTGAGGTAGAGAGAGTGCAAAGACGGTGCTTACTTTCTCGTGCGCACGAGGGAAGAGCTCTGCTCGTTCTGTCCGTCAGCGCAGCAGTAGTCTCCCTCCCTCATTTTACAGTCGAATGGTAGCTAGAACGGCTCCATGTTCAAAGGTCAATACGGAATAGATTAATCTGCGATATTTTTTCTCAGATTAATTAATCGAAATTAATCGAAATAATCGAAACTATTACTACTAAAACCAGATATTGTTTTTAGTAGTAATAGTACTAGTAGTAATTTTAATAGAAATTATAAATGTATAATATACCAAAGAAATAAAACAAAATTACAGCTTCTTTCTGCATTTTCTGGCAAAATGATCCCCCCATTCACTGCATGGTTTCGTCCCATCCTACAGCAGCGTTTCCCAACCCAACCACTGTGCACCGTGCACTAATATGCCGTGACAGCTAGTCAGCTGTTCCGTGGAAAATTATAAAATTCCTAAAAAATAAATGCTACAAATAAAAATCATTGCGCTGTCCGGACAAAACCTTGTATCTCTATATTTCTTCATTGTTTTATAAAATTAATGCTATTGGTCATCCTTTATGTATGTGGGTTTTACAAATATTTAACCAATAAAACGCATTTAAAAGAGGTTGTGACTAAACCTCGTTACTCCATTGGCTCCTCAAACTGTCAGTCAAATCTCATAACTCCGCCACGCCCGCACAGTTTGGAGTTGGAGATCTCTGCTTCTTTGCAGTGCGAGGGTAAATAAAGAACTGATGTTTACGTAAGTACAGTGTTTTCTTTACTCAAGACACACTGTCCATTAAGGTTAACTTTTTTTTGTATTTTGTATGTTTTTGTCCTCTAGTTGAAGCATACTGTTTTAAATGTCCTGATAGCGCTTCATCATATCATGAGATTTTAATCATTTCAATCAGTCTGAGCGCCACAATAAACTTTATATACTGTACGATGATGAAAACATAATGCATAATGCATGCTGAGGTAGTAAAAAGCATTTACTACCTCAGATGCGATTGTTTCAGTGAGAAAAAATATCTTGTCAAAAACCTTAACTCAATTTCATAAAATGTTAATATTATGACGTGCAAGTCTGCAGTATAGCTATATAAAGCCTCAATACCAACTTCGATGACAGTGTTTAATTAAATACGAGGTGTAAAATTAAAGCAACGATATGTACATTTTTCGTTTTATCACTAACATCATACCTTATTTTGTTATTTTTATTTGACTCAAGCTCAAGTTTAGCATTAAATGTGAGTACTACTTTAAATATAATAGTTTTATATGCCGTTTGAAGCTATGCATGTTTGTGCAGTTTTGTTGTATTTTTATAGTGGTGTTGGGAAACACTGGAATAGAGTCACTGTGTGAGATCAGATGGTAAACTGTCAAATTAGAGATGTCTTCAAGTTCAACGAAGGTCGTCAAAAATGAAAAGAGAGGTTACGAGGGCAGAGAAATGGAGAGAGGGAGAGAGCTTCCTTTGCTGTAATGTTAGGCCTCTAGTTGTCTCTAGTGTCGAATTTATTATTAAAAGTCACTGTTGCAATGTATTGCATACTGCACTTTGTTCATGTTTAATATAGCTAATGTATGTTTAACCATTGTTTAAGAATGTTGCATTTTCTATTTGCATATTTCTATATCTGATTACTGTACTGTATTTGTCTAAATACATTTACATTTTAATAATAATTCATCTGCTAGTTACAGCCATGGTAGGTCTCTGACTAAATACTGATACCTAGTGGTCAAAAACAATAGCAAAAGTAATAGGACAGTATTAGTAAATGTAGACAAAGATTTTGGTTGGCTTTATGTTTGGTGTGGAGTGGGTGCGGTAGGGGGCCCAACTTCACTTTCTTTCATAGGGCCCAAAATTGCTAGCGGCGCACTATATGGTCACTATGAATAGTCATTTTGTAGAAAAAAGATGTGACATCTTCATTTGCAAAGATGTTTAGAATATAATATAATTTTTGGATAAATTATTTGTTAAAATAAATATATTGTACTGTTATAACATGAGTTTGTGCTTTTTGGAGTGCAATGAGAGAAACGCATCACTAACCAAAGACATTTCTTCAGTGTCCAGATTTACAGGACCATCCTGCTGCCTACTCCGATAGTTTTAATGTCATCGTGCCCTTGAACTCCAAGCTTAACTTCTATTTCTTCAAGGTACAACTGTAGTATGACTGGCGTTGTGTTCGGACTTCTCTGGCGGTGTGTGGCTGTGCGTGTTCAGATTGAATTCCTCAGATTATGCGAATCAAATCTCATTGACTGTGAATAAATAGGTGACAATACATCGTTTAAGGTTTAAATACACCCATTTGATTAGATGATTCATCCATGTAAAATTACTGTAATGATGGGGCAGGGTCAGAGGGAATTTTCTGGAATTATAATTGTTTAATTCCTGCATCAGGTCAATCTGAGATTTGCTCAAAAAGCAGAGGGCTCTGGATTAAAGCGTCTGTTACCAACACTTTTAAAGTATTATTCTTAAACCAGTGCTTGTGGCCTCATTAGTAGATCAGGTAAGGTGTCGAAGCTTGCCCTTTGCTTTGAATAACACTTCACTCCTGGGAGGCATGAACTTATTGCTCTGTGAAGTGTTTCACTCACAATAATTAAGAAAAGATCACTCAGTTTATATTGGATACATAATGAGCAACGTTCACTGTTAGAAATATTGTTTTGTCTGATTAATTGTGAGCACACTGTTAATTAAATGAAGCAGAGAAATGTACTCTGCATAGGATTTCAAATTTTCTGGGTTGCAGCCACATATGAGTCAACATGACCTAAAAATTTAAAATGTTATTGATATATAAGAATGAACTTGTTCATGTATGTGCATTTTACATGTTCACACATTGTAATAAGGCATCTGGACACAGATGTGAACAAATGGGTCTAAGGTAATGGAAAAAAATCTCTGTGTACAGAAAGCAGTGCATTTATTTGGCTCTCTTTTTTTTTTTTTACTTGAGTAAATGAACATTTCTTGTTTCAAGGCTTGTGCTAGTCGGCTATGTGTGTACTTCCTTGCTTTTGCTCTTGTTACTCTGCTGTTACTAAGCAACCATCTGCAAGCTACTGTCACTAGACGTGAATCTTATTAGTGTTTATTATAGAACTTTTTTAAGATCAAGGTCATAAATAAGCATTTACATTTCTGCATTTTTAAAGTGTGAACAAAAGTTCTTAGTAGGAGGGCCAGAACTAAAAGAGGAAGTGTGTAAAAAAAGAACTGTAAGAGGCATAAATACTCAGCTCAGTAATGTAGTCAGCCGCAATGTTAGGCAAACCATGTGCTATTACAAGGTTCACATTTTATAGTGCATTTAAAATAAGATTAGCTGTTTTTTAATATGGTTACTTTACAAAAAGGTCCATAACTTTTTTTGGGTTAAAAATGATCCAAAATAAATTTGAGCAAGTACATAACCAGCCAGTGTTCAAAACTGTCTCCTTACCTCCTTAGCTCGATTCACAACGGTAACTGTTAGTAATGTTTTCGAGTGGTATTGGTAGGTTTCAGCGGGAAATTGGAGCATGTTGTCGTTCGTCTTTGCGTCATTACGTCACGTCTGTTTAGATAATAAACAAGTCCCAGCTAGTAGGCTATATGGTGATGGATCATTTACAGCCTTTTCTCACAGCAGCTGGAATAATTAAACTTATCGTTTTGGTGGCGGATTGTATGGTATGACAAATTGACAATTAGAGATTATACTACATAAATTGAAATCTACAGGTAACACTAATAAACACTAAATGCACGTAGTGACGCAATGCTGATGTTGTTAACATTAATAATTTAAGAAACAAAGTATAACAATAATAATAATTTGCAAGGTTTGATGTGATATGAGCTAAGCGATCGTTAGATTTAATCACCATTGTTAGTTATTAACACACACTTTTGATTTGAATGTATCAGTGAATGTTAAAGGTGCCCTAGAACTTTTTTTAAAGGATGTAATATAAGTCTAAGGTGTCCCCTGAATGTGTCTGTGAAGTTTCAGATCAAAATACCCCATAGATTTTTTTAAATTTTTTTAACTGCCTATTTTGGGGCATAATTAGAAATGAACCGATTCAGGGTGTGTGGCCCTTTAAATCCCGTGCTCCACACCCCAAAAGCTCGTGCTTGCCTTAAACTACATAAAAAAAGTTCAAACAGCTAATATAACCCTCAAAATGGATCTTTACAAAGTGTTCGTCATGCAGCATGTCTAATCGCGTAAGTACAGTATTTATTTTGATGTTTACATTGATTCTGAATGAGTTTGAGGCTATGCTCCGTGGCTAAAGCTAACATTACACACTGTTGGAGAGATTTATAAAGAATGAAGTTGTTTATGAATTATACAGACTGCAAGTGTTTAATAATGAAAATAGCGACGGCTCTCTTGTCTCCGTGAATACGGTAAGAAACGATGGTAACTTAAACCACATTTAACAGTACATTAGCAACATGCTAACGAAACATTTAGAAAGACAATTTACAAATATCACAAAAAATATCATGTTATCATGAATCATGTCAGTTGTTATTGCTCCATCTGCCATTTTTTGCTATTGTCCTTGCTTACCTAGTCTGATGATTCTGCTGTGCACATCCAGACGTTCTGCCCTTGTCTAATGCCTTTCATAATGTTGGGAACATGAGCTGGCATATGCAAATATTGGGGGCGTACACCCCGACTGTTACGTAACAGTCGGTGTTATGTTGAGATTCGCCTGTTCTTCGGAGGTCTTTTAAACAAATTATTTATATAAGGAGGAAACTATAGAGTTTGAGACTCACTGTATGTCATTTCCATGTACTGAACTCTTGTTATTTAACTATGCCGAGGTAAATTCAATTTTTTAATCTAGGGCACCTTTAAAATTAACATTAAAGGGTTCATCCAAAAATGAAAATTGTCATTACTCACCCTCATGTTGTGTCAAACCCATAATACTTTTGTACATCTTCAGAGCACAAATTAATATATTTTTAATGAAATCTGAGTGATTTCAGTCCCTCTGACAGTTTACGCAACTACCAATCAATTTTCCCTCTAATTTTTTTTCTCACTGAGCAAAACTTTTGTCCGTTGAGCGCACATTTTGGCCACCTGAGCAAAAACATACTTTATATCAGACCTGTACAATGAACGTAAACGCACAAAAAAAAAAAAAAGGTTCCCTTTCAGTCGGTCACGTTCGACGTACGTCAGTAGTGACCGACGAATTGGGATATCGCTAGAGAGCCCCTATCAGCTTCGAGAGAACTAAAACAAGCCAATGGAATTGGCGTGCGATATTTGCATAATGCGCACCTCCCCTAACAGGTGGATATAAAAAGGGGGGCAGATGCAATCGCACTCGGTCTTTCGCTTCGGAGCCTACCTGGTGTCCTGCGGCTGTTTGAACTTCAAGCCTCTGAAGAAGTTTCGGCGCTTGTGTTGGTGTGACGACGCCTGCAGCGAGGTCGCGAGTTGGAGTGAGCCGGGTGGAAACATCTACTGTTTTCCCAGCGTTCCGCTGTAATTCCACTGGTTGGTCTGCGATTTGGTCTGGTTCCTCCTGTGTTTTTCTAAACACGTCGTGACGCTCCCTGTGTGTCTCGACACAAAAGAGCTGAAGTTTCCCCTTCTAAAAGAGCTTCACAGACAGACACTGCGTCTTTTTCAAGATGTCATTCTGTCTGTGCGTTTCTGGAGGCGGTCGTTTCCTATCCTCTCTGACGGCCACGATCACTTTCTCTCATGTCTGCTTAGCGTGCTGAGACTGTGTTTGTGGGTGGTCATATTTTCTTATGGAAATAGGTCCACGTCGGCGCGTTGTTTGCTCGCCTTTCTCGTAAGGGCTTGAACGCTCAGCGCGCCGTGTGCCGTCGAATTGCCGGCTGACAGCGCGCATTGCCACGGCAACCCTGCCTGGCGCTCTAGATGCACGGTCGAGACTCGGCTGCCTTTAATGAGGTGGAGTCCCCTCACTTATTCCCCGATCTAGTTATTTTTCTGAATCAGAAAAGTGCTACTTTGGTTAATAAGCCTGGGTGACCAGAGGATCACAGTGGGGCAATACCCGCCGAGTCATTCTCCATGGGCCCCCCACTCCTCTAGTGCATCGCAAACATGTTGTGACTATGTTCGTGGGTGGATCATGTTTAGATACATGGCCACGTCGGTGCCCAGGGTGCCGTGTGTCGTCCAGTTGGGCGGCCACGTTCACTGTCCAACATGGCTGGTAGCTTCTGCATGTGTTGCTGGTCCTCCTTAAAATAAATATGGAGGACCTAACATCTTAGTCAGGGCTCCAGCAGAGGATCAGATGTCGACTGCTACATTGGAGAGAGTATTGTTGGGCTCTGAACATGTAGATGAGGCTGAGCGTCCCACGGTTGTGGCGTGCTCATGCCGAATCGGATTCAGACTTGGCAACCATGCTTTCCCGGGTCCCTGGGGGTGTCGTGCGACGCGTACTCGCCTTGCCCCGCCCCCTGGCTTAGCCCGGATGTGCATGAAAAAACTTGGCAGTTTGTGGCCTTTTTTGGCGTTAATATGGAACGCCAAGAGGGTCATAATCTGCACTACAAGTTTTTTCTCTCTCTCTACCCCCTAGGGTGGGGTGGCAGTGCTACGGGCACACCACCTCTGCCCTGCATGAGTCTTGGCCCCTGGCAAGTCTGCAGTAGGTCAAAGCACTCATTGCATGTGGGTAGTTCTGAGTCGGGGTTGAGCTACGCAGGATGCAAATCAAAGCACAGGCCCCTGGCCAGACAATGTCCACCATGGTGGTCCAGAAACACCCCTGGCGAGTCTTGCTGGGATGTGCCGTCGTCAAAGTGTGCTTTCTCGATGCGCTCATCTCACAAACTGGCCTTGAACCCAGCCCGCTCAACCCGCAGTCACCTGACTAGCGGGAGACGGTCCTGGAGATATGGCGACCTGGAGCTGACGTAAACGGTTCTTTCTCCCCGGAGGAGGGCCGGGTGGAGTATTGGTCTGTTCCGCCGCTGGCTCTCCGGAGTCCAGCGGTACCCACTAAGAACTGTTTTCCGATCCTCTACGTCCCAAGAGTGTGGCTGGCGATGTGCAGCGCCCCGCGTTGCTACTCCCAGCCCCCTCTCACCTCGCCAGCAGGTGTCAGTGTGTTGGTGCAGGCCGCGCCCCG
Source organism: Chanodichthys erythropterus (assembly GCF_024489055.1). Classification (NCBI taxonomy): domain Eukaryota; kingdom Metazoa; phylum Chordata; class Actinopteri; order Cypriniformes; family Xenocyprididae; genus Chanodichthys; species Chanodichthys erythropterus. The sequence goes on from NC_090239.1 coordinate 17,947,142, forward strand.
TGTGCCGTCTCCCATACGCACTGCTACCTCGCAGAGTCTGATCACACTCTGGGCCGCTACCACGCCGCCCGAGTCGGGTCCCCGTACTCTGGTTCGCTGCCCCACCCCCGGTACGTCTGTGGTGCGTTTGGTTCTGCTGGCTCGGTGTCTGGAGGCCTGGTTAGTGCCCCCAGCCCGTTCCGCTGGCTCATGCGTACTATCAGACTCGGCTATGCGATTCATTTCGCCCGGTGTCCTCCGGCGTCCAGGGGTGTCCACTTCACTTAGGTGTCGTTGGACATTGCACCTGTTCTCCGAGTGGAGATTGCTGTCCTCCTGGCGAGGGATACAATCGAGCTGGTCCCTCCAGCCGATTTGAAGTCAGGTTCAGCCCTACTTCATTGTACCCTAAAGGGCGGTGGGCTATGGCCAATCCTGGATCTGCGCGTCTTGAACCGGTACCTTCAGGCTGCCGTTTAAGGTGCTCATGCAGAAGCGCATTTTCAAGTGCGTCCGTCCCGGGGGTTTGGTTTGCAGCATTCGACCTGAAGGATGCATACTTTCATGTCTCGATTCTGCGCTCGGGTCGAGCATGTCAGTACAAACTCCTACCCTTCGGGCTGGCCCTGTCGCTCCACGCCTTACACGGTTGCGGAGGTGGCCATTGTTCCCCTCAAGGAACAGGGCGTTCGCATTCTCGACTGCCTCGACGACTGGTTGTTCCTGGCCAGCTCGCGAAGCAGTTGTGCGTACACAGGGAGATGGTTTAGCTCACCTCAGCCTGTTGGGTCTTTGGGTCAGCTGGGACAAGAGCAAACTCGCCCCCGGGCAGAGGATCTCTTTTCTCAGTCTCGAGCTAGACTCGGTCGCCTGGATTGTGCGCCTCTCTGAGGAGCGCGTCCAGTCGGTGTTGAACTGCCTGAGTTCGCTCAAGCGCAGGATGGCGGCCCCACTGAAAGACTTCAGAGGCTCCTGGGGCATGTGGCATCTGCAGCCGCGTTTCGCCGCTCAGGTTGCTCCATATGAGGCCGCTTCAACACTGGCTCCGCGACTGGGTCCCGAGATGGCCATGGCAGCGCAGCACGCTCAGTGTCCTCGTGACACGGAGCTGCCGCCCTACCCTCATCCGGTGGTCGGACCCTTTGTTCCTGCGGGCGGGAGTACCCCTTGGACGCTGTGGTCCACACAGATGCCTCTACCACCGGATGGGGGGCCATGTACAACGGGCATGCGGTTCGGGTCTTGGACGGGGCCTCGACTGCATTGGCATATCAATTGCCTCGAGTTGCTAGCAGTATGTCTTGCACTGGGCCGCTTCAAGGAGCTGCTGTCAGACAAGCACGTACTGGTCCGCTCGGACAAGCACGGCGGCCGTTGCGTACATCAACCATCAGGCTGGTCTACGCTCCCGTCGCATATCGCAACTCGCCTGCCATCTCTTGCTATGGAGTCAGAAGCATCTGAGGTCGCTTCAGGCCACTCATGTCCCAGGTGTGCTTAACCGTGCAGCCTACGAGCTCTTACGGCAGCCTCCACTTGCGGGCAAGTGGCGGCTCCATCCCCAGGCGGTCCAGCTGATCTGGCACTACTTCGGCGAGGCCCAGGTAGTCCTGTTGCCTCCCCAGGAACTGCCCTCGGCCAGTGGTTTTCCCTGACCGGCGAGTCGCTCAGCACGGATACCCTGGCACTCAGCTGGCCCCGGGGCCTACGCAATATGCGTTTTCCCCCAGTGAGCCTTCTCGCACAGCTCCTGTGCTAGGTCAGGGAGGATGAGGAGCAGGTCTTGTTAGTGGCTCCATATTGGTCACTCGGACCCGGGTTTCGGACCTAATGCTCCTCACGACAGCCCCTCCTTGGCCGATTCCTCTGAGGAAGGACCTCCTGACTCAGAGATGGGGCTTCCTATGGCACCCGCGTCCCGACCTGTGGAACCTCCACGTGTGGTCCCTGGACGGGATGCGGAGGTTCTGGGTGATCTCCCGCAGGCGGTCGTAGACACCATCACTTCCGCTAGAGCTCCTTCACGAGGAGCCTCTATGCGTTGAAGTCGAACCTATTCGTTGAATGGTGCTCCTCTCGCAAGACGAGAGGACCCCCGATCATGCTCGGTCAGATCTGTGCTTTCCTTCCTGCAAGAGGGCTTGGAGCGAAGGCTGTCTCCCTCCACCCTCAAGGTGTATGTTGCCGCTTCGCTGCACATCTCCATGCAGTTGATGGCAAGCCCTGGGGAAACACGGTCTGATCATCAGGTTCCTGAGGGGGGCGAGGGGACTGATTCCTCCTTGCCCACCCTCCTTACCCTCTAGGGATCTCACCTTAGTTCTTAGCTAACTTCGGCGTCATCCCTTGAGCCTTTGCAATTAATCGAGTTAAAAGTACTGTCTCTTAGACCGTCCTCCTGGTTGCATTGGCCTCATGTTAAGAGGGTAGGGGACCTGCACGCATTTTCGGTCGACGAATCGTGCCTGGAATTTGGGCCTGGGGATTCTCACGTCTTCCTGAGACCCCGGCCTGGATATGTGCCCAAGGTTCCTACCACTCCCTTCTGAGATCAGGTAGTGAACCTGCAAGCGCTGCTTTCGGAGGAGGCAGACCCAGCCCTAGCTTCGCTCTTTCCAGTTCGCGCCCTGCGTGTTTACGTGGATAGAACTTGAAGCTTAGGACCTCAGATCAGCTCTTTGTCTGTTACGGAGACCAGCAGAAGGGAAAGGCTGTCTCCAAGCAGAGGATGGCCCACTGGTTAGTGGATGCCATCGCCCTGGCTTATGTTCCCAGGGCGTGCCTTGCCCGTTCGGGTTGAGAGCCCACTCCACCTGAGTGGCCTCTTCCTGGGCGCTGGCTCATGGCGCCTCGCTGACAGATTGTAGAGCTGTGGGCTGGGCGACACCCAACACGTTTGCTAGGGTTTTTAGCTTACGTGTAAGCTGGTTCTTCCCGTGTACTCGCTTCCACCAGCCGGTAGACGCGTTGAACCTGTGCTCGTGTCGGCTTGCAATGCCACTCCCGCCCCCTGGGCAGGATATGTGCATCTGTTGACTCCAGTCGTGTTCCCCGTTCGGTGAACCCTGTCGAGTTCCTCCACCTCCACCTTCGGCTCGGGCATTGCGGAGTGTCTGATGCCAGACCAACATCCATCTTCGATGTTGTCTGTTGGTTGGGTTCCATATGTTGCAATCCCTCTACGTGAGTGATTCCATATGTGTATTGTCCACGGTTACTCCCTACGGTGAGCCCGTGTCTTTCCCTTAGCAGAGCTTCTGCTTTCTCCTGTCAGATGAGTCTCCCCCTACTCCGGTGGAGCCATCCCAGGGACTCATATGCGTTCTGCCCTGCGGGCCAGTCCATATGTTTTCCATGTAAATTCCTTCCCCTCTGGGTAGGTAGTGGTTCCGCAGCGTTCCTTACGGGTTCTCTTCCCCAGTGTAGTCTAGTTTACTTAGTGGGTATATCGGAACAGCAGTAGACTTCCCGGCGTAAGCTCGCCCCCTTCTTCGTCCCCTTGGTGCGACGGGCGGCTAGAGCCTGCGCTGGGCACTGGAAGGGGTTTCGTAACTGTGGCGTTTTAGTTGGGATCCCAATTCGTCGGTCACTACTGACGTACGTCGAACGTGACCGACTGAAAGGGAACGTCTCGGTTACGTATGTAACCCTCGTTCCCTGAAGGAGGGAACGGAGACGTACGTCCCATCGCCACAGTTTCTGTACCCTCGCTGCAGTGCGGACACCGGTTGTCTCCTCAGCGAAAAACAGAGTGCGATTGCATCTGCCCCCCTTTTTATATCCACCTGTTAGGGGAGGTGCGCATTATGCAAATATCGCACGCCAATTCCATTGGCTTGTTTTAGTTCTCTCGAAGCTGATAGGGGCTCTCTAGCGATATCCCAATTCGTCGGTCACTACTGACGTACGTCTCCGTTCCCTCCTTCAGGGAACGAGGGTTACATACGTAACCGAGACGTTTTATCATGCAACCGTAACATTTAACTTTAATGTGCTGTTTCTATTTTATTCGACCCTTGATGTAACTTAGTGACTTATTAAATATGTTTGAAAACAAGCAGTTCAGTCACTAAATTAAGCACATTTTAGGTTACTTGAGATTTTTTTCACATTGCTGCATTAACTGTACCAGTCTTTACCAAGAAATTCTATAAAAAAAATAATTTCTGTCCTCCTGCAACACATTTCAATTCTTTATAATAATATAATTATTGAGCAATTACAATGATGAATTGGGACATCCATAATGTGTTTTTGTACAGTCAATTATTAGCAACAGAGAGTGTTAAACCATCAAAATTACATGTTTATTGCTTATGAATCTCCCAGATTTTAGGGAGGTTAAGATTTTTCGTGGCAAGGAGCCCTAAACAATCCCCTTGTGAGATAAATTTTTTTATTAGGCTTACATTATAATATAATAAAATATAATATTTAAGTAATTAAACTGATATACAGTATTATATCAATTTAAATGCCTCCATTTGTTTTAATATATTATATAGTGAAAACAAACTGAAGCATTTAAACAGACCTGATAGCTAAATATTTTTAAGAAAAGTGAACGTTAACTCTTTTATAGTTATCTGTACATCCCTGAAACCCACACCACCACACACAAAAATCTATTTAAACGGAGGTATATCACTGAGGTATATGTATTTTGAGTTTGCAAGCTACACTTGTGGTGGGTGTGTGATTGTAAATGTCTCAGAGTTTTGTTAGCATTCTGTGCCCATCATCCGTTATTTCCACCACTTTTCATTAAAACATGACATTTTATTTCACATTTCTTTTCGTTTCGTGTTGCCTCTCGTATTGATGTATTTAGTCCACAAACATGACAGTATTCTTACCGCGAATGATTTGGCTCAGGGTCAGCCAGCTCACATATAAACAGCTCACATATAAACATAGGTGTGTTCACGCCATGTCATAATTACTGTAACGATTCTGAACTAAAAGCCTTCATGTGCTTGTAGAACTAATTTTCTGAGAGCTACGACTTGTACCACGTGGCCACTGTACCACGTAACCACTGCAGATTTAAGGTGTGTGCGGCGCTGTTCAGACCGTTCGGTGTATGACGTCAAAGTAGCGCGTGAGCGATATGAAAGCATATGCAGCATTATTTACGGTAATTATGACATGGTGTAAACGCCGCACACATCAGTTATGGTAGACGGAAGCTCAATCCTGCTTGCTTGACGTACGAGAACCAATGAGGTTTATTCTCGTGTTATGCAACATTTCAGCTTCCGCAAGAACCATTGAGGTTTGTTCTTGTGCGTCAAGCAGGTTCGGTTCAGCTTCTGTTCATGTTCGCTGATCAATGTTTATATGCGAATAAAAGTCTAATTTCAATCTGTTTGTTATACAAAGCGTTAAAGTCTCTTCAGAAAATTGATTAAACCGCTCAATACATATGGATTAGTTTTACAACTTTTTGAAGTGTCAAAGTAGTAGTTGCGTAGACTGTCAATAGAGGGACAGAAATCTCTCAGATTTCATTAAAAATATCTTAATTTGTATTTAGAAGATGAAAGTATTGCGGGTTTGGAACAATGTGAGTGAGAGTAAATGACAATTTTCATTTTTGGGTGAACTTTGACCACTGTGACCAGGGGGTCATGGTTTAGCTAGTCTGAGTGTCAGAGGTCATGACCACGGGACACCCACACACTGAACATAAGAGATGTTTTCACGTGTTTACCTACGAGATTTCTGAGTGAAGAATTCATTATATGTTCTCTCAAATCTATACTGTAAGATTGTAGATGCAGGTGAAGTACCTCGCCGAAAAGGAAATATCTGCAGCATATGCTGGAAAATACAAAAGCCACACTAACATTGCAGCTGGCCAATTGAGTATTATATTCTGATAGCCTGAAATTGCCTGTAGGCACTAAAAAGTGAATAGACATGCTCCAAACAGATGTGCACTGGGAGTGTCTGATTGGAATGGCTGTTGACATCTGATCTCATGCCGGTCTGTTGTTGTAGTGACATTTTCCCATCCCTAAACGTGACGTTGAACAAAACGAACTGTTATTGGTCAATTGCTTTTGGCCAAATGAAGCGGCTATCTGCTTAAGTCGAGTCGTGGCGTAATAAATACTGGTCTGTTTGTCTCTTCTGAGAATGCCATCTCACCATCCATTTGTGAGCACATTTTTATGTACATCACATTTCTGTCAGGATCACTATCGTCAAAGATGATTGACATTTAGCATACAGTTTGGATTTGTGGTATGGTTCTGTTATGGGCAAGAACTCCCTGCCCATCCATGCAGCCTAGCATGTGATGGAGCAGGGAGAGCAGTGATAACCCCCCTAGGGTAAACGGAACAAAGTCAACATAATTGTATTGAAGATATCATTTAATGTTCAATAATTTAATGTGCAACATAATTCGAGAAATTAGAAAGATTCAAAGGGGAATCAGAAGGCCAAATCCTGACTGAACAAGAGGAGGAGCTGGGGATGGGGGAGGGTAATTAGCTCCTGAGCAACACATTAGCTGCTAATAATACTGACTGACCTTTTTATATAGGTAGACATGGATCAGCTGAGAGTCAGCTGATGCAAGCTTGACTGATGTGACCTGCCAGAACTAACGCTACGCTTGATATTTAAGCAAAGCTTTTAAAAACTTGTGGTGTACACTACAGTCTCTAGGCTTACAGAGTCCTGGACTGTGAATGTATTTAGCACCGTTTGTTGTTTAGTTTTGGCATCTGCAGTTGGAGCCGGAAATGGCTCAACATTGAGTAAATGAACTTGTATACCAACAGTGTCATGCTCACAAATGTGCTGTTAATATTCAGGTACAGTAGCATTCTTACTCATGTCATGTTGCTTTATGGTTTGTACATTTTAATCTGAGGATTTATGTCCTGGACACACACAGCCACACACACAATATAGTGCTCCTTCAAATGGAGGTTAATCCTCATGTTCATGGACACAATGACATTTCAAGCTGCAGTGTGAATCACAGAATAGACTTGGGCAGACCTGAACAATTAGAAAATAGCTTTTGATTAGTTCATTAGAAAAAAAAAATGTCTTTTTGTATTTGTATGAAATATATTGATTGCTCAGAGACTCTTCACTTTTTTGCCAGATTTGTTAAGTCACATGTGCATGTCATGCAGCTAAGACTAGAGATATCAATGTGGTGACCACCTAAATTGTAAATAGTATCCCAATAGCGTGAAATCCAGGTGAGGGATCAGAGTTTTGACCCTGCAGCCTACTATGAACTTCCCAGAGAGACTGGAAGTGGGGCAGTTGGCAGGAGTGAAAACCCAATTAGTCAAAAGTGACATGTTTCCACCACCCTCCCTCTGCATTAGAACTTTTTCATTTGGCTGTCTGGGCAAAGGTTGCCCGTTTCCTGGGGGCAGATTCATCTTAAGAGTGATGCTAGTGGATTCTGAAGACACTCTCTTTTGAGTGCTGTGGAATTCACTTTATAACAGTCATGCTGCCAGTCCATCTGTGGCCTGTGACATTCCTGTGGTTTCTGTGATGTACTACTGCAAACAGACATTTTATATTTCTTACAATACGTGTCATTTACAGATTTTCACCCTAGATATGATTGACCGCTCCAGCAATTATAAAGGGAGGGTTCATTGATTGCTTTCTTTAGGGTATATAATTTAATCACAATTTAAATAACAGATTATTTCATGCTACTAAGATAAAAAAAAAAAAAGCTTGTGTTGACGCGACCGTTATAGTGATACAGCCAATCGCATTACTTTCTGGTGTTGCACAAACGCAATTGGCTAGCCACTGCTCTAGGGTATTTGCATAGGGCAATCTGATTGGATGATGCCTGCGTTGGCACTTGAAAAGTTGAGAAATCTTTAACTTCTGCCACTTGCAACGCGAGTGAAGCCACGCGACAGAACCCAAAATTCAGTTTGGCAACACATGACGTCACCCTTTCAAAGTAAATGAGAAGCGTTAACGCCGGCGCCCCGTGTGAATGCAGCGTTACAGTAAAAGTCTGTTTGCAAAGCCTGTGCCAAAATTGTCCTGAATCCACAGTAAAATGTACCAAACAAATGATGCTCTACTAAGGCATTCACATACTTGAAAATAAATAACCACTTTCATAGCATTAGGATCCTTTGGAAGGTTATGTTATTTTTAGTCACGTGATTCTGTGTATCCTCCTCTATCACTAACGTGACATTGGGCGGGACCAAAGACGTGATGATGTAGAAATAGGCGTTGATTTGATTCTGCAGAGGTGGTCTTTTCGCACTTATGTCAATGTGACAAATCTGAATCGAGTCGATTTATTTATTTTTTTATTTTTTTGAGTTTCGTTTTAATAAAAGCTGTTTTTGGACTAACCAGGAAGTTTTGAGTTCTGGAACTTACAGGATGTTAAATGTCAAAAGATCAAGAAAAATTTTATTTCTCAATTCATACCCCTTTAATCAGAAAACTTTTGTGTTCCTCCAAATCTTGGCATTCTCTTGCAAAAAAGTTGTCTGACTGAGCAACTTTAGCCCTGTAAAACCCAAATATATATATATATATATATATATATATATATATATATATATATATATATATATATATATATATATATATATATATATATATATATATATATATATAAAAAAAAGCAACTTTTTGCTCTGATGTAGAAATGAAAGATTTTTCAAATTTTTTACTTTTTAGTAACTTTTTAGGGAAATGTTATAATATTGCAACGTTGGGCCTAGTAAGGAGCAGAATTTCTGTATTTGTACTCACTTTGTCTGAACAGATATACAGAGCATTTAAGCATTCATTTGCAGGGTTGATTGCTTACTTTGCCCCATAACGGTATATATCATGAGTAATAACCACACAACAATCTTTTTTTTTTTTTTTTTATGAATAAGCATTTATTAATACAAATATTGAGAAAAAATTATTTATAAAACTTTTTCTTCTATCATTTTCAATGTGGTTTGAATGAAGTCTGTTTTACAGTGATAGTCCCTAAGACTGTCCCTAAGTTCTTTTCATCTGAGAAGCACAGGCGAACATTGCACTTGCTACACAATGTATTTGTGTATCCATTATTGCAGTGTCTACAGCGTCCTCTCTTCATCTTTACTGAAAAAAAAAAAGTGCAATTATGTCTTTGCGTACATCCCACGGGGGGGTATTCCGATGACATCTTGGCATTCTGAAATGGAAAAAGTAAAAAAAAATTAAGTGAATGATACAAATGGGTCTTATATTGTAGTAGATAAACTGAAAGAATAGACAGGGTGGTAGACCATGTGTCGAGGGTAGAGATCTAAGTATTATCCATCAAAGTATTATAATTTCAATGCAAATGCTAATCAAAATTCCACAACTACATCCAAACATACTGTCTGGCTGGCCTATTATGCTCTCTACTTATCATACTGAAAGAACACATGCATCCCCCCAGAACATTAACATGTTCATGTTCAAGACCATTCACACCTGTCCCTGAAGAATGCAAAAGGTATCCCCCCAAAAACATTCAGAGCTTCTAATGCTATAAACTGCTACTTGGCCAACACTCAAAAAAAAAAAAAAAAAAAAATCTCAGGATCATTTAGAAGTTAAAAAAACAAATAAACTACAAAGATACAGGGAGTTTCACTGCTCTGGATGATGGAGTTTCAAATCCCACATACAGTTTATTCCTGTGTTTAATTATGGTCTAAACTAAGTACAAATTTAACAGAAAAGCACATTTAGAACAGTTTAAATTTCAATTTGTGACCATGTGAGAAGTGCAGTGTCCTTATGTAATGTGTAGGAGCACAGGCTATTTTGACTACAACTCTAGCCCAACATTGTAGAATTACAACATGGACTTAAGAATCCCCAAAATAACTAAATATATCTGTGTTCTAGACATTGTAATAAACACAAAAAAAAGTAATTTACTTGAATCTTGACAAATCCAGTCATGTAAAAAAAAAAAAGAGATGAGCTTAACGCGAAGTTTGCAGGTAGAGTAACTTCATGGCCAGATGACCGGACCTATAAACACTTATTCTATCAAATAGCATTGTGAGGACAAACAATAGAACCCATTAACTATGTAAATGTGGTCTTGAGAGAAAAAAGAAAAAAAAACAAAAACATTTGCAAGCCTTTTTTTTAAATTGTTGAATGTGTTGTAATTCTGCAACAGTGGGCTTTACAGGGTTAGCCAAATTTTGCTCTTTACCATCCTGTTCACTTTCTTGCCATTGTGTAAATTAGTATGCACATTATCCCGTCATCTGGCGCACTTTAGCTGACAAATAAACCAGGAACTCTAGGTGCAAGTAACATGGGGAAAAGTACACATTCTTTATTTACTTGTACCGGTAATATCAACTTTGTTAAAATACAAAGCTGATTGAAAATCTATGAACTTATCATTTAAAGGTGCAATGTGTAAATTTTAGCGGCATCTTAGTGTTGTCACGGTACCAAAATTCCAGTAGTCGGTACCGATACCATGAAAATTTTACGGTTTTCGGTACCAATTTCGGTACCACAGTAAAATCTATTGGAACTATTTTACTATTTTATATAGCCTATTTTAAAAACATTAAATATGATTTGGAGTGTGTGTGTTGTGTTTGTGTGTGTATATATAGGCTACCTCAATTAAATACATTTTGAAATAAATAAAAAAATAAAAAATAAAATAATTAAATGCTCAAACATCCATTGTGTACTGTTGAAAAAACCAGCATATGCTGGTAAGGTAGGTTTTGAAGCTGTATGCTGGTCAAATGCTGGTCCTAAGCTGGTCCTGCTGGTCCATGCTAGTCCTAAGCTGGTCCTGGACCAGCATAAACCAGCTCAAACCAGCATACCCGCTTCAAAACCTACCTTACCAGCATATGCTCGTTTTTTCAACAGGGGTAACGTGCGTGTTTATTTTAGCTATTCCGTCAGAGAAACAACTCACTACAGCCTGTAAAACTATGAAATAAATATCGGTAAATAATGGTAACCTAAATAATAAGAAAGTTAAATATTATTTCAAGAAGCATTCGTTTTTTATTTCCACACAAAGCCGCGTCGTATAGCCAAAGTCCCGTTATTACTTTGATATAGCCGCTTTGCGCTTTGAGAGGGATGTGGGACACGAGCAGGAAAGAGACCATTTCTCTTTAATAATATCTTCATCTCCTGATGTTACAAACAACTGATACTTGTTGTAAAATGTCTGAAGAGCGTGTTTTATCCTCCGCAGGGGCAAGACATTCAGGCTATGTTTGATTTAGCGCTGCCAGAGAAAACGAAAGTAAAAATCACTGGTGTGTGAAACGCGCTATATTCAAATGAACTTGACTCGCCTTATAAAGTCTAATAACGAGCACAAACTGTGTTAAATAGAAACTGACGTGCAAGCAAAAAGGTTTCTGTCCTACGGTGTTTTTTTTACTTTACCACAGTAAAGAATGCGAATAGCCTATAATAGGCCTAAATGTGAACGAAAGAAAGAAATGTTTATAATCCCCTGCGTGAGTGAAGATTTGGGAAAAGAAACCGGTTCCATGTTCAGTGGAATAACTAATGGAATATTGTTAAATTCTCTGATAATCAGGTGACCAGATCGCGATTCGGAAAACAGAAAACGAAGCTCAAATGTACCTCTCTTATTCTGCATGAACCAAAATGTTTCCATGGCTGCGATGTCACATTTAATTTCTAACCTATTATTTCTTCTGTAAACAAAGCTTTGTGCTTCACTTGTGTCATTCACGCAAATACTGGCACAGCCCTATCAGTGGGTACCAAATATACCCGGATTCTCTGTACTACCGATACTACAGAAATGCTGGTATCGTCACATTTTCAAAATTTCAGTACCGACTTGGTACCGAAGTACTGGTACTTTTGACAACACTACGGCATCTAGTGGTGAGGTTGCAAATTGCTCAGTCCACCTCTCACCCCTCCCTTTCAAAGAACATAGAGAAGCTATGGTGGCCAACACAGGACAAAGATGTTGTCTTCTGAGACAGCAGAGAGTAGCCAGTCAAGCAATGAGGTTTCTTCTTTCTTTTAACAAAGAATAGTTACTACTATGTGCATATTCAGTGTAGTGACAATACAGGCTGCCTCTTAAAAAAACACCATGAAGAAGAACAATAACATAGTGACGAAAAGCACTCTGTAGAGCAGTTTGTCCATTTAGGGCTACTGTAGAAACATGCCGGTGCAAAATGGCGAATTAAAATGTAAGGGACCCACTGTCTATGTAGATAGAAATGGCTCATTCTAAGGTAATAAAAACTAAAGTAATACATGACTGTTCATTATGTAAGGTCTTTATACACCACTGAAAACATAGTTGTGTATATTTATATTGCAGTTCTGTCAGTAGATCCTCCTAAACACTGCACCTTTAAATTACTGTACAATGTAGGCATTGTAAATTACTGTACAATGTAGGCATTGTAAATTACTGTACAATGTAGGCATATTCATTTTGTAACCGTTGCAGAGTTCAAAAGGTGCTGCATGACAGGAATGACCCAACTACTGACCAGCATTGAAGATTTAAAGTAGCAATTTTAACTAGAGGTGAAAGAGACTGCACCACCTCTCTTGATTCAGATCACACTCTGTTTTCAAACAGCGTAGTATGGTTCTGATGTGCGCTCCATGTTGCCAGTAAGCATTACGGATCCAGCATTTCCTGGGCAGTAGATGTTGATGTCTGCGTGTGGTGAGCTGGCGTGTTGGGACTGCGTTTCTTTAGAGAGGCACCAGATGAAAATGACCAGGATCAGCACATCTGGCAGGGCTGTGCCTTTCCCTCTGTTTAATATGCGTAGGAACCCACATGGATTGGGTGTAAAAACTGGAATGAATAATTGATGCGGCGTGGTGCCACAAAGCACTTTCTTTCAGCTAATTGGATTTAAAGAGAGAGGGATAAAATATTATCATTCAGCCTGTGTGCGCTGAAATGGTCGGAGAGGTAGAGAATAATAGCATCTGCACCTCGCTCATTAATCCAGGTTGCCAACTTGTTAGAGGCTGAGTATTTGATGTTTTAAGGGGCACTGGCACGGTACATTCTGGCATAGATGCGAAACTCTGATGATTCTCTCGCTGCTGACCTCCTTTACATTTAGCTGCATCTAATTTTCTCAAACTCATGACTAATGCTGCATCTTTTCCAGCGATTCATGTCACTCTCGGAGAGACATTGCAGCTTCAGCTGAGATTCCGATGAGCAATGATCTTCAGAACATGAGGGACAAAGCACTCAGATGTAATGCCTGGGAATTAAGTTTGTTACTAATATAAGCCTGAAGATGAGTACATCTCCAAATAACCACATTTTCTACGGACAGGTTTGGCTAGAATGGTGCAGTCTGGGTAAAATAACGAGAAGCACAAAACAGAAGGATGTAAGTGGGTGGAGATGGAGAGAGAGGGAGTCAGGAGAGTGTCAGAGAAAGCCAAAATAAGAGGAGAAACTCTGAAATGCAGCCCGACGGGCATCTTGTTTCTCTATACGTTGAGGAGATAAACAGGAGAGCATACATTGTGAGCTCTGCTGGGCTGTGAAAATAAAATCCCAGCGGACAGGAGAGAACAATTTGCAGCCATGCTCTTGTGAAAGGTTTCTTCAACATACTGGCAGGCAGGAGCATTCCATCTGTTGGCTAATAAAAAAAGAATGGAGAATAAGAATAGGACAACACAGACACCACACTAATAACACGGTATAGCATCACCATGTATATCTTAGTTCAGCAACTGTAAAACCCCTGTAGATTGATTTTGAAGCAGTGGTGTTTTGTCAGAGGAAGGGGGCTGAGACTCCTCAGAGATTCATTAAAGTTCACTAAAGTGATCAAATGAACTGTTTTCATCACTTACTAATGTGTGTAACTCGGATGCGTAAAATGCATAAAGGTCTTCTTTTTTTTTTTTTCATGCATAGTAGCCTAGGAATTTTTAATCACTGCATGAAGGCTCCTCTGATCAGTAAATCAACCAATCAGAATGGATTTGAATGATGCAATTAGGGCTGGGAGGACGCGTCAACAAAATCGATTGTCGATTACGCACTGTTTATGTTCATCCCGAATTCCCGGTCATGTTTCACACAAAACAGAACTCTACAGCAATTGATAATGACTAGCATGGCAGTGCCGCTTAATACCAGCCTATACATTTTCAGGAGACACAACCGCATTCAGCGACGGTGTCAAAAATGGTGATGTCCAAAACATCGGGAAGTTTCATCACAACTGACAGCGTGTTTAAGTAAATAAGTCCAATTGAAGTGTGTGTTCATCCATTAGATATTTTAAATAACCAACAAGGACTTTAAATGCTTAGTATCCGAGTGCAGACAGTACGTTTGAGTTGTGCAGCTCGCTTTCACTACAGCCACAGTGGATCTGCGGATGAATGCAAATCATTTCTCTATAATCATAATGCGCAAGTTTACTCACAGAGACAGAGTTCACTGTGGCACCCACATTATATATGATGTGGTAGACTACTAGTTGTCCAGTGCTGTTCCATTCATTTAGTGTTGGTTTGTCGAGAATGCGGTTTTGAGTCCTGAAAATGTTTCAACACTTCAGCATTTAAAAAAAAAAAAAAAAAAGACATTTCAGAATCTTGGATTACAATGCATCATGATTGTCCCAATGCCTTGTTAATGTGCATAAAGACTTCATCCTATTCTTTAGGGGGGCTTTCACACTGGGCTTGTTTGTTCCGAGTCCGGGCGTGATTGTTCCCGGTGCCCCCTGCAGCGTTGGTCTGGTTTCACACTCAAATTGATTCTATCGAACCCTGGTGTGTTTGTGTTCATCTTATGTCATCACAGACGTGCACGGTGCATGATAGAAAACAGAACGCGGTTAGTAAATTGTGTTTTTTTGTGTTAAATTGCTTAGTGATTTGACATCGTTACCCTCCACAGTTGATTTTACCTGCATTTTACAGGTGTTCATTTCAAACCCTGTCATTACGAAATTGCACAGAACATTTTGTGTGTGTAAAAGCAAACTATTTAATTATGTTATGACAATATAGGGCTCAACTAAAGTTGTATTCGTTGGCAAAATGGTAGCCAATGTTAGTAGTGTTATACAAGTTGTTTTTAGAATAAAAAGCTGTTGATTTGGAGGAAATAACGCTAACAACGTTAAAATCAAAACAAGTCAGCCATGTCAGGCTTATTAACAGTCCCAAGCTTTTTATATCGATGAAGGTTATCATAACACTACTTTGCGACATTTTATGTTAAGGCGATGACTAGTCTCTTCAGTCATATTCACTCTTCCCAGAAGTGTTACACACGGTGTGAAGCCAGGAGGTCAGAGTTTTTTTTGACAACTGAGAAAGCGTTATTCTCATGATTTCATTCACCATGACCCTGTCCAAAGACTGTCCTCTTAGACACCCCAAACACACACCCCTCCCACTCTCTCATCGGATCTACGGGAAACTCGTAGGTGACCTATTTTGATCTCAAAAAGGTGAATTCTCACCTAAAAGGTGAGGAGTTTGCATCTATGAATACATATATTTAGCTGTTGTCACAGGCCAGTTGATTGGCTTGCGGTGGGATAATGTGCCATAGGTTGCTGACCCTTGCTGTAGACCAGCGTTTCTCAAAGTGTGGGGTGCACCCCACTGGTGGGGAATAGAGACGCAACAAGTGGGCACAAAAATGACCAAATTTCCTCTCGTGTGTCACGCCCCATCTCTATTAAACTTAGAGACAGACACGTTCAGCAGCGCTTGTCATTTATCATAACTATTCAGTGTTTTCAACAACATTATGATTATTTTAGGTTTCAGACATTTAAATATACATAAGTACTAGTAAAACAATACATTTAGAATTTGTAAAGTACACACTGATGTTTATGGAAGCAGCAATAACAATCAATTTGCCGACGTGCTTTATTCATATCAGATACATATTTTGTAACTAACTATAAAGTGTACTATTTTCACCCAGATCATCCGCCACTTACTTGAATTTCGGGAGAAATTGATGAATTCATGTGCTGTAACTGATAGGACTTTCTGAACAGCTGCACAAACAAACATGGTGGCACCCATCTCGTGTTATAGATCAAGATAATTTATTAACGTTTTTAAACGACAAAGCACACTCACTAACACATACTTGATAATCGGAATATCAGATAGTTGATGACATGGTAAGCAAGTTTGTGAATATTTTGAATAAAAAAGGAGAAACGAATTAAAAGCGTTAGGCTATGTCTGTAAAGTATGACGTGTCGCCATGGAAACAGGAAACGTTCTAAAATAATGATCACGTAAAAAAAAAACTCAGCTAGAATAATATTTAATTTATATATAATAAATTAAAATGCAAAGTGATATAATTGCACTTTTATTTTCTCTATTTGAATGTTTTAATGCTGTTATTTGATATGTTTTTTAAAATGTGATCTTAATAAAATAAATGTTAACATTTTTGCAGTTAAACTTAAAGCCTAGTTTATTATCATTTTGTTGGGGCGATTGGAGACAGGTGGGGCTCGGAATCCTTCCCTACCTCCAAAAGTGGGGAATGGCAGAAAAAGTTTGAGAAACACTGCTGTAGACAAATTCGTAATATTGTAGGTTGCTGAAAGGTTAGACCAAAACATTAATTATCAAAACTTTTTTAAAGGAGTGTTTTTTTTTTTTTTTTTCCCTAGGCTTGATTGTGTATTTGGAGTGCAGTTTAACATGTCTTAATGTTTGTTTGTTTTTTTTTTTAAACCCGTATTTTACCTTTATTCTACACATCTGTTTCCATTGTCATTCGAAAGGCTCGTTTGACTTCCTGCTTCTGTAATACCACTCCCTCCGAAATACGCAATGTGCTCAGATTGGTTAGCGGGCCCAGTGTATCCAGAGCCATCGTGATTCGCTGAAGCATCCGGAAACGCATGCCCCTTACCATTTAGTGTTACCAGAGCCGTTACAATAAGCTTCAGTGGAAATGTAAATAATGGCGTCTATATTGCTGTATCAAATTGAGCCGAATCACATCCAGATGAAGAGCAGAACCTCTGCAATCATGGCTTTTAAAGGATGTTTATGAATGGTATTTCATTTTGTATTTGTGTCAAAGTGTTCAGATATGCCGTCACTGCTGTTTGTTAGCTTTCAATATATGGTATTATCCTCATTAAAGCATTACTGCAGCCGAATATATGACTGAGTAGTAGCATTTTTGTAAAGGTAGCATTTAATTTATAGCATGAACAACTGTTTGTCTATGAACATAGAAGGTTGTTGCCGTTTGTTGAAGTATGCAGTAGAATTTAGCTAACTGGCTAGCGAAGCAAAAACGCGTTGGTCTTTGTTTACGTCCTTGATGCAACCAAAAAAACAAAAACAGAACTATACATTTAAAAGACATGTACAAACAATAAAACGTACTTACAGTTTGAAGCCAATAAACAGCAGCTTCTGCTTTTAAACTGGAAACGGCTTCATCTTTCAGTAAAAGCGTTTGTGCAAATCCAGCATTAAACCCGTGTAGATTCTGGAAGCTGTCTTCAGTGGCACATCTATTGTAGAAAATATCACTCATTATTATAATGGGTTTAATAATCTTTTGACACGTTACGCCACTAGCGTCTGGTGTACACATCTCTTTCGCATGTCGCGTGACATGGCCTTGCCCGCTTTGTTGCATGTTCCCAGGGGCAGTGTTTAGCAGGGTTTATGATGTCACCAACCCGGGAAGAAGCTCGTTGTAGTCCAAAAGACAATGTCTCTGTTTGCATTGAACTTTCAGCGCTGTAACTTTGCAGATACTGTTTATGCAGTTTATGCTCAAGTAGCAACATTGCACACTAACTAAAGTTTAAAAAAGTGAAATCGCATAGAACCACCCCTTTAATCAGCCTTCCTGGAAAGTTCCCTGACAGATCGTCACTGTTGGATAAAAAGAGATTTAACTGAATAAAGGTTAGGGGCCATGAAAACAACATATACAATCTGTTTGAACTTTCTGAAGCATTAGCAAGAGAGGCAAAGAAAATTGCCCATGAAGCTCTTTAGGGCCAAACTTTTCAAGTCACCCTAATGCTATAGTACTAAAATGAAATTGTCAGGCAACACTTTTCCATATTTATAAGTGGGAATGGCTGTGACTTTCTTGACCCTAATGCTTGTTTTCATTGGATTACAAAGCAGGGATGACTAGCAACGTTTGTCTTCAGGTGAAGCTGAATGGCAACCATGAGAAAGCACATTTCAGATTTCAAAGAGTTTACCAGTCACCTGCAGGCTGTGGGAATCACAATGAGAATCTGGATGTCTTTTAGGATGAGATAGAAAAAGAAAAAGAAAGAAAGGAAAGGGAGCACAAAACAGAAGGAGTCACATAAAGGAAGAGAATCATGACTGAATTACAGCAGAGAAACCTACTGGGGGTGAAAATCTCATGAAAACACGTCAAACAAAATAATAAAATACCAAGATAAAAAATAAATTACATTTGCATGAAGACAATTAAGCCTGTTTTGAAATGTGTAAATTTACCCACACATTCTCATTACTGCATTGTTTTATTTATTCATTGGTGATACTTATTCAATTCAAATTGGATTCTCATTAGTGTAATATAATTTTACTGTATTGCAATATAAATAATGGAATGATTTTCATATTATGTTAATATTATAAAATATTGTAAAATGTGCTTTGTGCATAATATAAATTAAAGACTGTACAAAATACTTATGTATTATATTAATTGTAATTATTTAAAGTGTGTGTGTGTATATATATATATATATATAATTTTTATTACTGTAATGTGAAAAAATAAATATGTGTATATATAATATAATATATAATATAATATAATATAATATAATATAATATAATATAATATAATATAATATAATATAATATAATATAATATAATATAATATAATATAATATAATATAATATAATATAATATAATATAGAAAAGTGAGAGAAAAAAAAAAAAGCTGCTTCAAACATTTTGCATAAATCTTGATGGAACAAGGGAATGGACCATTTCAGGTTTTGTAATTTGTATTCATAAATTTAAAATGAACCTTTAAAAAAAATGAATACAAATTACATAAACTTGACCATTCCCTTGTTCCATTAAGCTTTATACAAAATGTTTGATTAGCTCTAGTTTTTTTTTTTTTTTTTTTTTTAGTCACTCATTTAAAATTCTTAATCCATAATATGAATACAGTGGTGGTCAGAATTATTGGCACCTTTGGTAAATGACCAAAGATGACTGTAAAAATACATCTGTATTGTTTATCCTTTTGATCTTTAATTCATATGATTAGCAAAAATCTAACCTTTCATTGATGAAAAAGTTGAAAGTGGGGGGAAAAATCACATGAAAAATGTGTTTCTGCAAAACACATTGGCCACAATTATTGGCACCCCTAGAAGTTTTGAGTAAAATATCTCTGAGGTATATTCCCATTCATATTTACTTTTTTTTTTTTTTTAGCACACCAGAGTGATCATGAACATTAAATTGTCCAGCCATGGCTTCCTGCTCCACGGGTATAAATATGAGGAAACACAAAGGCCAAATTCCCTTAATCATTCATCACAATGAGAAAAACCAAAGAATATAGTTCTGATGTGCAGAAAAATATTGTTGAGCTTCACAAAATACAAAATGGCTGTAAGAAAATAGCTAAAGTTCCCCAAATCCCCATTTCCACTATCAGGGCAATAATTAAGTTCCAATCAACTAAAGATGTTACAAATCTGCCTGGAAGAGGACGTGTCTAAATTGTCCTAATGCGTGGTGAGGAGGAAAGTTTGAGTAGCCAAACAGCACCTACATCACCACAAGTTGTTCAGGAGGGTTTCAAAAAAACATCCTCTGCTGTCATCCAGAAACGATCTCCGGTATATTCAGTTGTCAGACAAGACTGGAACTTCAAAAGGGACCGGCTTCTATGGTCAGATGAAACAAAAAAAAAAAAAAAGAGCTTTTTGGCAGCAAACCCACCAGATGGGTTTAGTGCACACATGGATTAAAAAGTACCTCATGTCCACAGTTAAATATACAGCTGGATCCTTAATGTTGTGGGCCTATTTTTTGGCTGGAGGTCCTGAACATCTTGTTCAGATACATGATATCATGGATTCTATCAAATACCAACAGATAAAAAACCAAAACCTGACCGCTTCTGCTAGAAATCCAATAATGGGCAATGGTTGGATCTTCCATCAAGACAATGATCCAAAACAAACATCAAAACCAACTCAAAAAATGGGCTGAGCACAAAATGAAGCTTCTGCCATGGCCATCCCAGTTCCCTGACCTGAACCCTATAGAAAAAAAGTGGAGTGAACTGAAGCACCACCAACATGGAGCTGGAATCTGTAGGTTCTGGAGAGATTCTGCATGAAGGAATGGTCTCTGATATCTTGTCAGGTGTTCTCCAAACTCATCAGGCATTATAGGTTAAGACTCAGAGCTGTTATCTCGGCAAAAATATTTAGGTTGCAAAAAGTATTGAATAAAAGGGTGCCAATAATTGTGGCCAACGGGTTTCTGAAACATTTATTTCATAATGTTTTTTTTTTTTTTTTTTTCCCACTTTCAATTCTTTTCCCTGGAAGGTTAGATTTTGGCTAATTTTATGAATTAAAGATCAAAAGGATAAACAATGCAGATTTATTTTTACAGTCATCTTTGATCATATTTACCAAGGGTGCCAATAATTCTGACCACCACTGTATGTGAGCAGGGACAGACTGGGACTAAAAAACGGCCCTGGACTTTGACTAGGCCTGACCCAAAGCAATCGGCGTGCGGAAACTCGACAACAATAACGCCTGGCATGAGTGTCACAAGACTTTAATTGACGTGGCTCATGATACTATACCATCCAAATTATAGCAATAGCACTGATGTTGACTAGATGTTGTGTTAAAAGCATATTACTCTAGATTAACTTGAATACTCGTATAGCAGGGGTCTCAAAATCAAATTGTCGGGGGGCCGTTTCTGTGATTGACACCACATAGGAGGGCCATATTAACATTCAAGCGCAAGAAAGCGCAACATTTCAGAAAATTTACTTTCCTTTGCATCATTTCTCATTTACTTCAAATTTCATTTGGCCTACTAAAACATTTTTATACGTATACTATAAATATCTTATTTACCATACTAAATGTAAACAGCAGTGTCTTTCTCATTGTTACAGAGTGTCATATAATTATATAATACCATTACTAATATAATACTACTAATAAAATACTATTAATTGCAATAGTCTGGTGCGACTTCTCACATCCAACAAGGTGCATGGAATAAAAAAAAAAAATATCTCTCATTGTTAGATACATTATTACTTTTTAACATCTAGTCGAAGTATTTTCCCTTTCTTTATGTTAGCTTAAATAACATTAAAATCTTGCACTGAACAACACTGTACTGAACAAATACAATCCCTGAATGCATTTGCACACTCTTCTGTTTCTTGACAGACACCTGCAGCGCTTGTGCTCACACAGCTGAGATACACTTGACTAAGATGCCTTTTGAGCATCGGTAACGTTTAATGGTTGCATCGGACGCGTTTCGGTGGTTTAAATCAACGCTCGTGACTTAAAGTCGAGTGTTTTTACTGTAATTTAGGCAAGCGCGCTCATAATAGAAGCGATTGAGAGCGCGGCTCATGGTTGCATAGCAACGACAGACGCCACTGGAGCGAAAGCGCACTGGAATGCGGCACAGCCGCTTATGTGACGCGATATGTAAATGTCCCTTTGAACGGCGAATTTTTCTTTGCATATCAGACAGGTAGCAACTACTCTTCCACTTCTTCTTCTCCTTACTTGGATGCTAGCTGCACTGGCCGTGGCCGCCAACTTAAAGGTGCATTGCTGTCACCTACAGTACTGGAGTGTGAAACAGATTAGTGGGGGGGAAAAACAGGTGATGACTGCGTGCGTGGCGGGTGGTGGGCTGGCCCGCTGGCCGTCCTGGAGTACCGGCCGTTCTGTGATTCTCCAGATCACACAGATGGCCAGTCCGCCCCTGTATGTGAGGATTATTCAACTCAATTTAATTGTATAGTAAAATTCCATCAAAAATTGTGTAAATCTTAAAGGCTTATTTTTTGTGCACAACTGCTAAAACGGGACAAAAAATGACAGATCTTGTAGGCTGAGATATAACCTAAGAAAGGTCTGACGTCTCTTAAGAAGACCGTTATTGACATTCAAAATGGTTCGGTATAGATGTTTGTTGAGGAAATGCCGTCTGACCATAGAACTGAGCACGTTCACTGTTTTTTACGCCTTCAAGCATCTGGACATCTGTGTCTCTGTGGACTTTTAATAAAAGTCTTACATCATTTCATGCAGCAGCTGCTGCACTTAAATTCCCTGAGAGGCAGAGACCTTTTCATTGCTTTATTAATGTAATATCATTAATATACTCTGAACATCTGAGTGCCTCCTTTCCAGTTTTGGGATATTTATAGTCCTTGGCAGGAGCAGGTATCACAGAGCGAAAAAGTGAGTGTGCTCCACTGAGATATACTGTATAGGAGGCGTTTGAGGCCAGGGGGGATTATTTGTCAGGAGTAAAACACAGGGAGTATTTATCTATCAAAAGGCTCAATTCTGTTTTTTCCTCTGCAGGCCTGATAGAAAAATGGCCACAATAACCATGAGCGCTTGCTGTTGGAACTTTCTGCCTCTCGTTATCTTTTTATTAGCCATCTGTGAGGTACCAAGATAAAATACTAGAATCACGGGCTGTGTTTTTCTTCACACCAGGGTTAAAACAAGAGGTATGCTTCATTGATTGTGATATAATTAAACCAAAAGGTGGTGTGGGGGGAATCGATGAAGTTTTCGCTCTCTGACGGCAACGAAGTCCACAGCAAATCACTGCAGTGTTTCTCGAACCAGGTTCAGCCTCAAACACTCATTAGAAATCATCTCACCAACAAAAATGTGATGGGTTTTAAATCAGCTGATTCCAGTCAAAAATAAATCACTTCTAAATGGCTCCACACCAAAGTTTTTTGGAGAAAAATGCTTAAGTAAAAGAAATTAATTTTATATGGGCAGCCACAGTGAAGAAATAGAAAAATATTTACAAAAAAATAACTTTCCAAACACATTTATTGGGCCAATAACATTAATCAAACACAGTGTATGACCATTGTAAACAATGAAACAGAAAAAAGGCATCAGCTCTGCTCCAGAAAGTGCGCCAAGCGTAAAATATTCAATTTTTTTTAAATTTATTTTCCCTCTGATATTTTTTTTAACTGTTTATTTGTATCTTTACATATTCATTTTCAGCATGAATAATTATATTTACAAGGCCAAGACACTTTTTTTTTTTTTTTTCACAGACAACATCACCCCATAGTCTTCTTTATGATGGTTTTTGTCTTGACAATAAACCTGCAAGGCTGCCTCTCCCTCCTCTCCACAGCGTGAGCGAGAATAAAGATTGAGAATGCAGTTATGTTTCAAGGATGTCTCTGCATTGGTAGGGTGGTTCAATGTCCTGTCCCTTTTTCCCAGATTGGTAGCAAGTTGTCCATATATACAAAGGCTAAAAACATTCAGTTCCATTTGTGAAGAGCCTATGAAATAAATGTTATATTTTTTTAGTATTTTTTTCCCCCCCAAAAAAGGTATCAAAACATTTGTGTAGTTATAACTGTATGTCACTAGTTTTGATTGGATGTATGAAATTGGATCTCTTTGCCAACAGTGCAAAGTCTCTTCTTGCTGGGGTTTTTGTTTTTTTTTTTCTTTACAATGCCCTGACTTTATTTGGCAGGACATATGTCAGTCTTCATTCTGCACTTATCCATGAGCACTTCTCTTCGTTCTCTTCCATGTAGTTAGTGTTCTTGGGCTGGTCCGCATGCTGGCTCTATTTCAGCAGCCATTCATTCACTGTATGGGGAAAAATAATAATTATTATAACGTTCTTCACTCCTTATGATGACTTAGAATGAAGTGTGATCAAATCAACAATTTTCAAATAGCCCTTAAGTGCCCTGTATTAGGTGAAATGAAGAGACTTGATTGCTTTATGTGATAAGTATATTTAATTTAAGCATTTATTCACGTATAAACATTCATTGTATACATCAGTTACGGTAAACAGAAGCTCAGTCATGCTTGCTTGACGTACAGTATGAGAACCAATGAGGTCATTCTCGCGTTACGCAGCGCATTTGGGTTTCTGCAAGGACCAATGAGGTTAGTTCTTACTAGGAGTGGGAATCGCAGGGTACCTCACGATACGATCACAATATAGCAATTCTGCGATAATCAATATATTGCTAGAAAATCCTATAATGATACATCACGATATCTAACTAATCGTTTGTTAAGCCTCTGCAACTTTCACTTTCACATGCGGCAGTTTGCGCGTCAGCTTGTTGAAGAGATACTCTGTTGTTCATCTGCAGCGATGCATGATGCAATAGCGCTGTCATATCTGACTCTCACACGCTTCAGTTTTAGTGTTTTTGGGAGAAGTAAACTTTACACTTGAGGTTTCAACAACCAAATGCATTTAGACTGATGCGTAGACAGTTTTGACTGGAATGCGTCCCAGACCACCTCCTGAAGTGGTCTGAGCGATCGGATTTAAATCCGTCTCAAATGTGTTTTGGAGGGCATTTAGACCTGGTCTTTTCACGATCGGATAGCTATCCGATCAAAGAAAATGCATGAAGTGACCAGGTGCAAACAGACCCTTTGTCGTTCTTCACTGAGAGCTTACACAGATATACACAGGCGTTCAAAAGCAGGTGTCTATCAGCAGATCCCTAATATATGCTTTCAAACACTCCCTTGTATATCTAATCGCTCAGTGAAGAACGTCAAAGATGTCTACGTTTGTCACATCAATGGTATAAAAGTGCATCAAGACTTTGAACTTAAACGTGGCTGAGGCATCTATTTTACTCACACTGCTGTATGCCATCCTGTTAAAAACCTCTTTTCCTTAAGTTAACTAGCCTATGTTCATGTTCCCCCTCATTCATGTGTTGAGCAACGCTTTGAGCAGAGAAATCTAGTTATAGCTCTTTATTAATTAAAATATCGATATTTGGTGCAGCTATACAATTCTCATATCACACCAAGGAGGACAACTATATTTTTTCCCACCCCTAGTTCTTATACATCAAGCCGGTATGGTTCAGTTTGTTCGCTGATCAGTGTTTATATGTAAATATTATAAAAGCATAAATTCAATATGTTGATCATGTAAAGCGATCGAGTCTCTTCAGAAAATTTGGATTAAACTGCTCAATACATATAAGTTTTACAATCTTTTTATGAACTTTTTGAAGTGCCAAAGTGGTAGTTGCGTATAGTCAATGGAAGGACAAATCTCTGATTTAATTAAAATATCTTCATTTGTCTTTTGAAGATTAAGTCTTACAGGTTTGGAAGGACTTTAAGGTGAGTAAATGACAGTTTTTTTTTAAGTGAAGTAGCCCTTTATAAGGGCTATGAAAACGCACACAGTGAATATTTATTTAGACTATAATATAGAATGTACATGTAGAATTTTAAACCTATTTACACTACTGTTGGACTATATTTAATGACCAACAATAAATATTTGAGCAAAATGTATATTTTAGGCAATTATTTCACGCTCATTCACTGAAGTCTGTTAAGTTTAACGGAGACTCGCTTGCTGTTAGCACAAGCCTTAATGCAGAACGTAAATTCAGACTTTTACACGCAAGATATTGGTACTTAGTTTGAAATGCTTAATACAAAGCATGTCTCATGTTTAGGACAACTTGGATTGTGCATTTTTCCTACATCACGTTTGAAAATATTTCGATATATCTTATGAAGTCAATATGTCACCCAGGCACAACTGAAATAGTCACGAATGCTCAAGGAGCCAACACACACGGTATTAATAACCAAAGATGTGTGAACTTTTGAACAGAATTATTAGTTTAAATTCATTATTTTGTGTAGTGGAATATAGGTAAATCTGTTGAGCAGTGCTAAACAACATACAAAATAATGTCTTGCTATTTTTTCTAGTTCTAGCTCCTGTTCTGTAAGACTCTATAACACTGTGTTCATGTTCATTGTGTAGTTTCCCAGAATGACAATTTTCTCTTGCACTCTTGAATATCGCCACCTCAAGCTAAAATTTAACATTCAATTAGCCTGCAGACACCTCACTGTGCTTGCAACAAAAGAATATGTCTCCCTGGTTAAGATACATGACCTCAGATGCCTAACCAACACTAATTAAATGCCTCTATCCATTCTTTCTCCTCCAAGATATTTACATCTTTTTAACAACTCAAATGTAATAAATGGAAGGAACCCTTTTTGTATCGCTCATTTACCGGCCAGGGTGGTAAATTCAACCTCTCAAACAAATGCTGCACGACTCCGATTTATCAGTTCACTGCCGTATCAAGAGTACAAGAGAATTCTCCATAATAAAATGTTGTGATAAAACACTTTTCTTTTCCTTGTTCATGATGCTTTGTGCTTCTACCAGAATGCCTGAGATATTGTTGAGAATCGTTTCAGCACTAAAGACATCTTAAGATGCTTTACTGAGACTTCTAAACCTCTTAAACAAGCTTAGTCAATAAATGATGCATGGTCAAGAGGAGATTACCAATGATTATCTGAACAGGAGGACAGGAGTTACCGGCAAGTTTATTTTCTATATTACACTGATTTTCTGTATACATGACATATTTAAGGAAATGGGTAATTATATGGTTGTTTTGAGGGTAAATATTGCTTGTAAGCTACTGAATTATTCATTTCATTTATCTAATAAGTTCAGAGTTCTTGTTTAAGTGCTCATGTTCTTGAGTGTTGTATAACAGTAATACATAGCTCAATACGTTTAATAATAAGCTATCTGGTTGCCTACTAACAGTTTTAAGGTGTTGCAATTATTTCTTTTGAATAAACAAACATAGCTACTGCCTTTACCAAACACTAAATGTCACAAATGTGTAAAAGTGAGATGAAAAGTGAAGAGAATAAAAAGTCTTTGAGTCTTAAAGTTTTGATGCACCTTTTCAGTGGTGACCTGGAAACTAAACTAACTTTTACCGAATAACTTCAGTGAACTTGTTCATTATGACCAAAAATGTTATACTGCTTTGGAGTCAGTTTTGTTCTGGAGAAGTAAATGATGAAAGCTGTAGAAATGCTTTTAGTTTTGTCTCTAATTCAAAGCGGGCTGAGAGATCACAGGGAGAAGTACAGAGACACTGACCTCGGTACTGCAGCTTTTGTGCCCTGTTGTTGGGGCAGTCCTTGCCCTGCATGCTGAAGTTGATGTTGGTGCGGATACAGCGGTTGTTCAGAGGCTGTACTGGGCGCACGTTGTCACTCATGCTGAGGAATATCTGCGAGGGCTGGTTCTGACTTAGCAGTCGCATGGAGTGCATCTGTAAGGATGACACCGATGGAGCAAACGTTTTATTTTGACTCACTGATGGCAGGTCACACAATTATCGCACAATCAATCTAATCCCAACAGACCCGCATCAAAAAGCAACAAGGGAGCTATGTGAGAGTGCTATTCATCAACACATTATATTGAATATCATCAAAATAGTATATCTGCAGTGTCAAAAGTGACGCATTCTGCCATTTCATTAGCTGAATCTATAAATAATTCTAGATCAAGTACATAACACAGATTTATTTGATTCTATTTTTTATTTACTTGCTATTTTGAAGTTAAGGATTTTCTAAAACATCTTGTTGCAGCTTTTCTATTATAATAATCTGCTTTTTTAAAGTCAAGCAGACCATCAAGCAGTCCCATGGATGACATGGATTAATGCAATTTTTTTAAGTTTAAAAAAAGCTTTACAGTGAAAAATGGTTTTGTTGTTAGGTCTCATTCGCCCTATTCCCAGTATGCATATGTACATGAATATTTAATATGGTTGCATTGTGTGAATGTTTGCCAGGTTCATTTATATTGTTGTTGTCTTGTGATGTCTAGATGAGTTTGTTTCTTTACTTAAAATTATCAGGTAGTTGTTACTTTTGTTGAGGTTTGTGTGGCACTTAAGCTAAGTTTAAGAAAACAAGGATTTCTAATGGAAAACATTAGATAGATTCGATATTGAACAACCATGTAAATATAGGGAACTATATGCATAGATCTTAAAGTAAAAAATACTTCATACAACGTCTTAGAATTATTTAAGGGGTTCAACCAAAAAATTCTGTCATTGTCATTCTAAAAGTGTTAGCTGCATAGACTGTCAATGGAGGGACAAATGTTTCAGATTTATTCCAAAATATCTTCATTTATGTTCTGAAGATGAACTAAAGTCTTATGGGTTTGGAATGACATGAGGGTGAGTAATTAATTTTTGGGTGAACTCACTCTTTGATTTAATAGGAAATTATTACAGTGATGGCAGCATAATTTTGTGAATGAATTTTTTATTTTACAGTGTGTTAAATTAACCTGCATCTTTGTGACATATATTGGCTTGTTCATCAGAATCCACGTTGCGGTCTCGTAGCACGGTGGGATTGTCATGGACCCTTCATAAGTGATAAAACTTGCTGTCTCTGGATAGACCTCCTCGATGTTTAGCCCCGAGAGAAGGTATGCGTCATCTACACAAACACAAAAAAGAAACACATGATAAAGTGATGTTTCTTAGCCATTAAAACTCATCTAGAGAGCCAATTCACAAACATGAATTTGTCATTTAAATAAGCCAAGTCTTCATCCAAACCCAAAATTCTATATATTAAATAACAAAAGAATGTAGAAAGCAACAATGGTCTTTATCTTTGCTTGTCAACAACTGTTTTCAGTATTTATGCTTTTCCTTTGATTTGTTGGATGAATGGTGACAGCGCATGTTATTTTGACTTCACAATAGTGGCCCGACATGAGATAATGCGGCACTGAATTTATGAGGAACAGCAATATTGAACCCACCTTCCACTGACAACAGACAAGTAATAGGTTCCGACTCACATCAGCCAGAGGAAATAGTTTGTTATTCTCCCTCCATCCCATTGATTACCACTCTATCTCTATCTCCCCACATGTTTGCAATTCCGCCAGCGTCATTGCGCAGAACTTTGATAGCTTTGGTGGCATAAATAATTC
Organism: Chanodichthys erythropterus; assembly: GCF_024489055.1. Taxonomy (NCBI): domain Eukaryota; kingdom Metazoa; phylum Chordata; class Actinopteri; order Cypriniformes; family Xenocyprididae; genus Chanodichthys; species Chanodichthys erythropterus. The sequence continues at coordinate 17,976,304 of NC_090239.1, forward strand.
CTTTTAGCTATGGAGGAGGGGGGGATACGTTTGAAAAATACATGTACTAGCTCCACTGCCGGTGCAGCGAGGGCTGGTAGTAGTGAGTTTCCGAAGATTCAACCGGGAACGGAGCGGGAGGCCAGAGAGGCAGAGTTGGGGGGCTCTGACAGCTGTCAAAGCCCACGCTCCCCTGCCCTCCCCCTGGCAGTGCTGTCGAGTCCTCCCTGAGCTCAGCTAGCCTGTGTTCATGCACCGCTGCGGCCTGGGAGACACTCACCAGCCACTGGGGCTCAGAACATTTTATCTATTCATCCACTCTTTCCCCACCCCTATTAATTCAATTATGAAGGCCTTTTTTCAAAAGTCCCTCTGGTGAGTTAAAGGATAATGCCACGGAACATTTCCACTACACTGCATGTCAGTGTCGGCCATGAAATATTCCCAAACTAGAAAGTGGTCTGAGTTCTCAAGGATGAATACATTTGTCTTGTGCCTTAAAACTGCTGCTGTCAGTCAATAATTAGCATGATGTTTTAGCATGAATTACAATTTCTAGAACAGTAGGCAAAGAATCTCAACACACAATTTCCAGCTACAAGCTATTTGTTTGTCCACAACAAATGCAGAAATAGGGTGTAACACTACACAGAAGTTTCTCTCTGTTTGCAATTTCTTTCTGAATGCCCTGCAGCTGAACAGCATAAAACGCTACAAGCGGACTAGTGAATAGATGAGTTTTCCTGTTCAGCATGATGCTTAATGTTCCCAAGTCCCATTTTGACATCTGTTAGGAACCACCTTTTGCAATAATTGTAATATTTTAAAATAAATCACTTGTGTTTACCACAGACCTGATTTCAGGAATTAAATGAAAAACCCATTCATAAAACCCATTGACTTCGGGACAATTGATCTGGAAGATTAAAAATGCTAACTCATGTCCGGGTTTTGGGACTCATTCTTGCAGCGTTCTATCCTTTTCCATGCTTGATGTTTAATATGCACGAGGAGCGATACTTTGTCCAATTTTATTGTTGAGGGCGGGTACCCGGCACAACAAAAGGCAGTGAATCTTGTTGCAATGTTCAGTTAGGACAAAAATAATTGCTTGTTCCTTTGTCTGGATAGGACACAAAGCAAGAGTATAAAATTGTATGTGTTCAGACAGGCAGCAAAAGGTACATTTTTGGTGTGTCTGAGTCAAACGAGTTTATTTTTTGCATTCTGAATTGCCAGACGAGAGATGTTTACAAATACTTTTTTTTTTAAATTACTACCTTTAATTCAGCAAGGAAGTAACCGTAAAGACTTTTATACTGTTATTAAAGATTTCTCTCTTTTTTTTTTTTTTTTTTCCTTTTCAAAGAACCCTGACAAAAATGTATCAAGGTTTCCACAAAGACATTAAGGGATAGTTCACCCAAAAATGAAAATTATCCCATGATTTACTCATCCTCAAGCCATCCTAGTTTTGTATGACTATCTTCTTTCAGACGAATACAATCAGGAATATATTTTAAAATCCTTAGTCCTCCAAGGTTTATAATGGTTGTGAATAGGGGGCTGCGTTTTGAAGCCAAAAATAATCCATTTATCCATTAAAAAAAAAAAAAAAAATCCATACAACTCCAGGGGGTTAATAAAGGTCTTCTAAAGTGAAGTGATGCATTTTTGTTAGAAAAATATCCATATTTTAAATTCAAATAACTAGCTTCCGGCGGATCACTGTGCAGCCGAAGAGTATCCTTTGACCTGACGCACAACATAATGATGAACGTGGAGGCGCAGAGGATAGAGCAACACAAATCACCGGTCTCAGATAAGTCTAAAATGATTTTTTTTTTTAAAGAGAAATGTTTTTGAGGAGGATCAGAGGATTTTGATATAAGAGAAGAGGAGCTTAAATTTGTTGCACAGCCCTATTTGATTGAACCAAGAGAGGCGTCTAAGCTTACAATAATCCTACATCCTGTGTCATGCATCGTGTCAGAGTATTACTCATTTGGCGCATGTCAACTTGCGCATTCTGCGTATGGTTGTCCGCCAGAAGCTACAGTGCTTGGAGTAAATGAGTACACCCATTTTAAATAATCTCAATGAACACTCAATTTCCGAAATGTTGACAAGACTAAGTTTTATATAACATCTGTTTAACTTATAACATGAAAGTAAGGTTAATAATATAGCTTAGTAAAACTGAACGCTGGAGCAAAGCTAAATTTTAGACTACAAATGTCTAAATTTAACAAGAATTCAACCACAGGTGTCCAGCAGACACCTATAAAACGGTGTTAAAACCCCTTCCCATTTCATACTGTCAGCAATGGCACCACATGGAAGAGAAATGTCACAAGACCTGAGAAAGAAAATTTCTTTACACCAGGAAGGTGAAGGCTACAAGAAGATCAGCAAAGCTTTACTTATCAGTCAGAATACTGTAGCAAAAGTGGTACAAAAAAGATGGAACTGCAACCATCTCACAGAGACGTCCAGGTCGTCCACGGAAGTTAACACCTCGACAGGAGCGTCTTCTGATGAGAAGGGCTGAAGAAAATCGCCATGCAAGTTCACTGCAGTTATCTAAAGAAGTAGAAAGCCAAACTGGGTGACTATTTCCTGTGACAATACGGCGTACACTGTAGAGGAATGGCATGCATGGGTGCCGTCCACGAAAAGCCTTTCCTAAATCCCAGGCACAAAAAAGCCTGCCTACAGTTTGCCAGGGCCCATGCTGACAAAGATAGGTCTCTATACTCTGGAGTGATGAGACCAAGATAAATGTTTTTGGAACTAATTGCTTCAAAACTGTATGGCATCGCAAAGGTGAGGAATACAAAGAAAAATGCATGGTGCCTACAGTGAAACATGGTGTTGGCAGTGTCTTTATGTGGGGCTTCATGAGTGCTGCTGGTGTCGGGGAGCTGCATTTCATTGATGGCATCATGAATTCACAGATGTACTGCTCTATACTGAAAGAGAAGATGCTACCATCACTCCATGCTCTTGGTCGTCGTGCACTTTTTTTCAACATGACAATGATCCTAAACACACACATCTAAGGCCACTGTTGGATTTCTGAAGAAGAACAAGGTGAAAGTGATTTAGTGGCTCCTGATCTGAATCCAATCGAACAACTATGGGGAGTTCTGAAGAGACAAGTTGAGCATCTCTCTCCATCCAGCATTCAGTCTCTAAAAGAGGTCATTCTTAAAGAATGGAAAAAGATGTTGAAAAAATATTGCCAACTTGTTCATCATGCCTAGAAGACTTTGTATGGCCTCCTTGATTTTTAGTGACAGCACCAAGTACTAGATGTAGTAGTTTTTGTTGTGGGGTGTACTCACTTTTGCATCAACCTAATTTGAGTAAAACTGAAAAATGTTTTATCATTAAGTTTACTTTCATGTTAAACAGATGTTATATTAAACTTAGTCTTGTCAACATTTTGGAAATTGTTTTTGTGTTCATTGAGATATTGTTTAAAATATTTTTCAAAGGGGGTGTACTCTTTTACGCTGAGCACTGTAGTTATTTGAATTTATCAAGTTTTAAATATGGATATTTTCTTACAAAAACGCATTGCTTTGCTTCAGAAGGCATTTATTAACTGGAGTTAACCCTGGAGTCGTATGGATTACTTTTGTTTTTTTATGGATGGATGCATTATTTTTGGCTTCAAAACACAGCCCCCCCATTCACAACTATTATACTGTAAACCTTAGAGGACTAATGATATTTTTAAATATATCTCCGATTGTGTTCGTCTGAAAGAAGATAGTCATATGCACCTAGCATGGCTTGAGGGTGAGTAAATCATGGGATAATTCTCATTTTTGGAAAATGATCCCTTTAAAAAGCTGTTTTCATAACAATAAGAAATGTTTCTTGATCACCAAATCAGCATATTAGAATGATTTCTGAAGGATCACGTGACACTTAAGACTAGAGTAATAGATGCTGGAAATTTAGCTTTGCTATCACAGGAATAAATAAAAAAACAAACAAAAAACATAGAAAGTTGTTTTAAATGGCACTGATATTGCACTAATATATGCTTTTTTGATCAAATAAATGCAGTCTGGTGAGCACAAGAGGCTTCTTTCAAAAACAAAAATCATACCGACCCCTAACTAGTAGTGAATGTGGTTTAAAATATTAATAGGTATTACACTGAGTGGTCAGATCTGATTTCAAGTATGAATGTGACGTATGTACTCCGCACATAATTGTCTAAATACACTTAAATGAAGTGTTTATGTAATATTGACTATGTAGTGAATAGCTAATGAGTAAACGAGTCAGCAGTGTTGGACACAGTATATGCATGAATGCAAAGCATGCCTCTGTTGTTTATTTTCTCATGCGTCTCATGAGTCAGAACTGCCACAAGATGTGAAACAGAAGCAGAGGCAAAAGTTTTCCCCGCCAACATCTACTCTCAGATCTCACGGTGAAGCTTATATCATAACGCCAGCAACCGTTGAAGGTTGATACTGAATACACTGCCTGAACAATCAGATTTCATCACTTGCAAAATTTCAATACTATCGATCACATCTAAAAAAACAAACAAATCTTTTAGTGTCAAATGGTCAACAATATATTTCCCCACTTACTCTTATATGTTATTCTTGTGATGGTGTCTCTGTTCAACATCCGATTCAGAAATGAATTTGAAGTCTCGGATATCTGAAATGGAACAGATGTCAAGATGGGAAGGGTAGAACAGATGAGAAGGACAGAGTGATAGACAGCAGAGAAAAAAAAAGAGAAAAGAGGAGAAGGCAGGGGAAAAGAGGGTAAAGAGAAACAGATTATTAGTGACAACTTTATTTATAAATTGCAAACATCATGGCAATTATTTCTAAACAAAGCAACAAATATCTCAGGGGAAGTAAATCTCCCAGTCATTCAGTTTAGAATGTAAAGACCATAGACTGTAAAAAAAGATGGATGACGCAACACCGCTTCCTTCCATTGTAATGAACTGAATGTAAAACGTACGATGATGGGTGTTGACATGTTACGCAAAAACGTCAGTTTGGAGCCTGGGCATGCGCAGAAGGAAGCGGTATCAAACTTCCGCCCAGACTGCGTTATCATTGATGTATTTTAAATAGGCTATATAAATTATACACAATTTAAAATTCTACCTACAAAATAATAAGCTATTCTGTTTCTAGAGCAATAATATTTTTGAAACCGCAAATTCAGTAGATAAACTCAATAATATGCCACTAGAAACAACTCTAAAGTTAAACTAACTTTACAGGAGATCGATTGCTGTAGACAGTGCTTTATAATTAATTAGAGTAGGCTATCATTAGTTTATACCCATAAAAATAATTAGTAACTGCCAGATAACAATCACCTGCTTTTTCCCGACATGGTAAACGTTAGCCGTGTTATCTTAATATTTATTAATTAGCTTATAAAGCCCACATTTAATGTTACTGAAAAAAGTTGAGTGATCCATCAGATCCTGTTGGTCAGATTGTAGCGCTGAACAACTCATTTTGTCAGTGTGAAATAACACAGAAATCAAACATTAATCGTTAGTTATATTTCTTCAATCTCCCCTCGAAGCGTAGACAGTCCTCAGAGAATCATAACTACATGCCCCGTTTCTATAGCATTAAATTGCTAATTTATCTGAAGTAATTACTAATAGTAGTAACAAATTTTTTTTTGACTTATTCCCATTTGTTTGCATTGAGAGGGCGAGGTTTATGACCTGTACTGCATCCAGCCACCAGGGGGCGATCAAAGAGACACACCCGGTAAAGACTGAGGTGTTAGCAACACGTCTCTTGAAATTTACTCAAGGTGCCGAAAGTGTTTACTGCATTCAAATGCATCAGGATGAACCCAACGGTGTTCTGTAATTAAATGACACCTGATAGAATCACTTATGACACACTGATGTGTTTTCAATAAACTACAGATGAGCTCTTCAAAAACTGCTTTTAGAAAGTATTAAGAGCAAAAACTGAGCCAACGAGAAACATGGTTACCACTCCACTTTAGTTGCTAATTGAAACACTTTCAATCTGAATGATTACAAGAAATGTGCCTCGTCACTACAACACAAATTGCTTCACTTTTGACCTCCTCATTGAGTGAACAGTGAAGTCTGAGGCTTAAATGTCTTAGTCACATCATTTTGAGACTTTCTGTGATATAACCCTGGGCTGCAGCTAGCCATTATCTCTTCCAAGAAATAATTAGGGTTGCCTACACAGCGTCTGAAAAAAAAAGAAAAAAAAAAAGAAAGAATAGCTTTTACTATCCCTCACGATTAATGTTTTTACCTTGCTAAGAATACTGCATTTGCTAACAAATTTGCACTCCATACAAATAGCTGTTTATACCACAAACAAAATGGCTGTCTTTTCCTCAGCCTCCTCCATTTTGTGTCTGTCCCACTCATCATGGTGCATTTTCTTGGGATTCTTTGTATCAAACTCTTAGACTCATATGGGAGTCCCTCCTGGAGGTGTGACAACATAACAGGGAACACAGCACAGGGTACCTCAGAAAATGGCTTTGGGAATGACTCATGCCACAGAGACAACAAGTGCAAGAAAATAGGAGTGAATTATCAATGTTCTCAGTCAGATCACTGAAACAGGAGGACAGTGACTGCAGTATAGTCTATATGAACTGCATAAAACTAAAGTTTTTCCTAGCTTCATATTGATAATATCCCATATAAATTTGTCAACTTTGATACTTTAGTATAAATTCTTAAAACAAGCACATCATTTCATTTTTAAAAATTTATACAAATAAAGCTAAATAAGGATAAACAGAAAATACATTTAAGTCTTTAAAAGTAAAAAAAAAGTTATAAAAAAATACTTCTCTAATAAAGGTTCACCGCTGTATCTCTACTTTTCGTCAACACCATTAGAAATCATCATCATCCAAATTGTGAAAAATGTATTTGAGGATTCCAAATAATTTCCCTCATTTAACATAGGTTTTATTAGTAGCTAATAACACCAGCAAAACAAACAAGTTTGATATGCAAAAATATGGTTACTTTGACATCACTGTTAGCTTGTCAACCTGTTAGCTTTTCTTCAGTAGATAGAACTGATAGTGTGAATGTGTTCTTGACTCATTGTTAATAAGTTAGGGCTGCACGATATATTGAAATATTGTAAATGTACATGGCGCGAAATGCATATCGTGATGGCTAAATGATTTGAATAGGCTAATTCAAGTTTTAGATCGATGCATAGAATAGACTGGGCATGCAACTTATGTAAGTGGGACTTGCTTGATGTTAAAAAGAGTTAAGCGCAATAAGCTACATAAAAAAAAAAAAAACTATTGTCCTTGCTTACCTAGTCTGATGATTCGGCTGTGCACAGATCCAGACGTGTAATCCCTTTCATAATGTTGGGAACATGGGCTGGCATATACAAATATTGGGGACGTACACCCCAACTGTTACGTAACAGTCGGTGTTATGTTGAGATTTGCCTGTTCTTCGGAAGTCTTTTATATAAGGAGGAAACAATGGAGTTTGAGACTCACTGTATGTCTTTTGTACTGAACTCTTGTTATTTAACTATGCCAAGGTAAATTCAATTTTTGTATCTAGGGCACCTTTAAACAGATCTAATGTAGCCCTAAAAAACTTAAAGCACTGCTTGTTTTATTGTATTTGTCATTGTTTATAATTAGTCTCTTTGTTCACCTGGATATTCTTGATGTAAAATTTTCAGGTTGATATAACTGTATATTACCAAGTTGAGCAAAGAGTTGATATTATTTTTTTTTAAATTGATTTTAAAATGACATTGTCAGATGTATAATATTACTTTCAGAAGTTTTAATGATGCTTTCTTTTCCCAGAAAGAATGTGAAGCATATATATTGATTTATATCATTTTCAGTTTTAATTATAATTTAAATTGATTTTCACACTTTAAGCATTATCGTATCACATTTTTCTTCAATAATTTTCCTCAGTAATCCAAGTCATATTTCTCATATCTATATTTGACATGACAGTACATGTTTTTTTTTTTTTTGTTTTTTTTTTAATGTACAGTTTTGGCACATATATATAGTGAGTGATCCCAACACTCAAACACCAGTGCATAATTGTACCCATAAAATATCATTAATGCTCAGATATCTTACTGTCTCTCTACAGTATATGGAGAATGCCCATATTTGGTTCTAATTCACAGAATGCGTATTACTCCTATAGATTGAGTCAGTGAGCATGAATTAGGCACCTTCCATATGGACGGACAGCAGAGGTGACTGGACCAGGATCACGTCCAGGGCAGAGAGGACTAAGCCTGAGAGTGACACTGGATGGGTTAATTATCTTAGCTTGAACTCTTGTCCTAAGGGAAAACATTAGGTAATGGTCTCCCCACTCTAATAAAGCAGTGGAAATTTATTTCATACCCTTGTCCTTCCAGAATGACTGGGAGATGCACACTTAGTTTGCCTGTTGTCTTCTAATTGCATGGCTAATTGACTCTCTTCCCAAATCCATTCCTCCAACCACCAATCCATCCATCAATTAAATGAATGTGCTGACTCAATTTGAGTAATAAATGCTGTTGAACTATCTATACATCAAAGAATCATTTAAAAATGCACCAGAGTTGCCATAAAAATATTAAGCAGCACAAATGTTCTGACAAATTTATTAGAAATGTTTCTTAAATCAGAATTGTATTCTGATTTATATTTTTATATCCAAGTTTAAAATACTTGATTTCTGTGCATTCACTGTTAAGTGTATGATCATTACTCACCTTCATAAATATAGACACTATCACCAAGCCATTTGGACTCTTAGCAGCTTCTGTGTAGTTTGTGTACAGTTCATGGTTGTAATGTATAAGCTGCACCTGTATAATTGAAAAAGACAAAATTGGCAGTTATATGGTTTTGACGTTTTTTTTTTCAGTGAAAGTAATGCCTCCCATCTCTACTTGCTCACTTTGAAGGACAAAAGAGCTTCAGCATCAATACAACAAAAAAATAAATAAATAAAACAATTACATCCATGTCAACTGAGTGTCAGCTATGCAGGTGTTTTGTTCAACTTTTTCTTGGATTGTATGAAAGCATAATTACTGATTGATAATACTTTGGATGGTAATTACAGAAAATCCAGTGCAGATTTAATCTTACAACCTATTTTCACCTCATTAATATGGCAAATAAATATGTGACCGTTTGAATGAGCTGAGAGTCTGTTTGGATAACAGCCGAAGTTTTTGTCATTACAGATGGCTCTGAATCACAATCACAGGTAAACAGCTGCTTCTGTCTTTGTTTGAACATGTCTGTCAAATTTAAATTCGAATTCATTGTGAAGCACGGCTAATCTTCCTCCGGTGAATCGCTTGAGCGCACACTGTCCCTGTGAAAGGGCTTTAAAACTTAGGCAGTTTAGATTGGTGAAGGGGACAATTTCTTCTCTGTGAATTCCACAAAAGGTAGAACAGCCAAGAAATGTACAGATTACCTTGAGCAGAGAACAATTATTGTAAAATAACTTTTTCTAACGGAAAAAAAGCGTCTCCAAGGTATTCAACTACAGAACACTGTAAACAATTTGAGGAGCGTGTAGAGTTGCTGTGAGCAGCATCGTACAATCTTTTTTAGTCAGAATGAAGAGATCAATTCTTTACCAAGCCCTGTTTAGCCTGCTGTGTGTTTTTTAAAGAAGTAAATTAAAAACTGTGGCTGGTAGTAATTATGAAATATGCAAAAGGGGGAGCCAGGGAGTGACAGATAGTCTATAAACTTAATCAAGTGTGGAGGAACGCGATTACAGAGTGAATGTTAATTTGATTAGATTTATTTATTTATTTGGAAGCCAGTTTTTTTTCTATAAACTCTTTAACCAGACAGAGTTTGACAGCTAGTCTAAAGCGAACTTTTATACTCAACTGACGTCATACATAGCCTTTCTAAGAAGTCGCATTATATGTGTGAAAAGCAGAGATGCTCATCTCACTGGATCCATTGGCTCTGTGAAATCTGCAGATGGTGGAGGTGTGTCGAACAGTAGCAGGAAATGTTCAGCGAGTCTTTGCACACAGACAGATCTGTCAGACCGTCAGAGGAGAGGTGTCTATGCTTCGATGGGAGACAGCTTATGCCTCTGGTGGGCCCCCTGACAAGCTCTTTATTGTGTGATAGCTGGCTTAGGCCTACCATGGACGAAATATGAAGACAGCAAGTCGATAGCAAAAAGAGGGGTGGACAGCGCTAACAGGGCAAATGAAAAGCAGTCGTCTGGAACCCCCATCCAATAGCGGATACGCTCAAAGCAAATAAACGGAAAGCCCGGGTGTACGGAGAACAATCCCATTTGATTACATTAAAATGTCCTGTGAAGGAGCATGTAGCCGGTGAAGCTAACTCAATGAACTTGATTGGTTTCTTCTTACAGCATGGTATCCAAATGTAGCAGTGCAGTGTTTTAGCATGGTTTTCAGTAGGATGGGATATGACAGAGAGGGCTGTTGGGCAATTATGACATAATATAATAAAGAGAAATTAGTTATGGTGGAAGTTTGACGATTTCCAATTTAATACTGCACTTTTTAGATGGCACTTTGCTATATTTAGGACACATGAAAATGGGATTTTAATGAGCAAATATACTGTGGCACTGAACAGCAATGTTAATGTGTTATTTTGCTACCATTGATAATTGGAAATTAATGAAAGGGTGAGAGGGGGATCTAAAACAGAAATGTGGGTTGTTAGACAATTCTGAAAATCACTGGATATGGTGTTTGTTTATTAGTTCAAAGAAAAACTATCTATTCAATGTTTATGCATTTGACTTATATTTGCATACTTTAAAAATGTCTGAGACGGTTCTTTAATTTAGAAAGAACAGTATTTGCATACCTTTACATTTCTTAAATGTAGATTATGCCTTGATTCAGGCTATGATGCTAGTAATAAAATGCATCATTGCATATTTATATTTATATATATATATATATATAATATTTATATTTATATATATATATATATATATATAATTTGTGCATTTGTCTTCCACAGAAAATGAAATGGGTTGGTAAATGACAACAAATGTTAATTTTTGGGTGAAGTATCGCTTTAATATACCTAGAAATGATGGCTAAAATGCTAAACACGTGTATTTCCCAGAATGATTACAGGGTTTATTGAAAGTCACTGAAGCATATGAAATGGAAACATAACACAGACAAATATTAAATATTTGTGAAATGCTTTCCAGTTATTTTGCATACATTTTTATTTATTTTTTTTTTTTCAAGGGGAAATAAAGAATGGAGGGAAATAACCTAGGCCAAATTTTAAAGTGAAGTTTCTGAGAAACACCTTGAATATTTTAGCACTCATTTCATCTCTGGTGTTTCATTTTCAGCTTCTGAGTAAGACTGCCCATATCGGATCTGTAAGAATGAGGCTGCATTAACTCAAAGGTGTTGCAATGCATCTGCAGAGAGGCAGCTTCCCTCTGGGTGCCGTGAGCATCAGTCAAACATAATCTTTTATTACTATAGAGCAAATGAAAGAAGAGGAAGGCAGACATGTTGAATGTTACAGAGACAGACATCCAAAAAAAGCTTAAAAGCTTGGCTGCATTTGAATGCAAAACAGTCACTGGTTGGAAATGTGTTTGTCATTTTAAGTTGTAAGATTCTTCCTCTCCATTCTCTTTTCAAGAACAGGCACCGGCTCATTTGGTTTAATTACATTCTCTGTTTTTTTTTTATTTATTTATATATTTATTTAAACAGAGCCTTCAGGAGCATTCTTCTTCATGCTCAGGAACAGCTCTTTCATAAACATGACGTCATTTTCTTGTGAATTTTTAGTTACATGGCATTGACAAAAAGACAACAAAAATACCTAGCTGCACATTGAAAATGCTTGTTAATTTTCAGTTCAATTTCTGAATTTGAATTGTGGTAACAAACAGGATGCAGAACAGCAAGGCAAATATAAATGTAAGTAGAATAAAAATCAACTGAAATTCAAAGAAATTCATTGAACATTGCTACCTATAGGCCTCAGGTATGGAGGCAGGGCCCTATACGCCCTATAAAATCCCTATACGCTAGTCCACCAATCAAGACGGGCAGCAAAATACTAGGTTTTTTAATCTGTGTATCATTTGTTTTGTTTTTTTTTATATTGAAAGTACAAAAACAATGGTGAACAAGATTTAAACCATTCAGCAGAAAGGCGCATTTTACTCCTGCCAACGTCAAGATCAAATACTCAAGCTGCTTATTAATTTTCCATTCCTGAACATGAAAAATCAAGCCAAATTCTTTATTTATTTTAAATGAAAAACCAACTTTTCAGCAGCTAACTGACTTTAGTTTAAGTCACTGAATGCCGAAATGAGTGCATCCTTCAGGGACTGCGAATCAAAAGGCTAAACAGGCACACAAAGAAGTGCAGCTCGTAATGTAGATGTGTGAGTTGTAGGGCTTGCATAGACTAGTCGAGAGAGACTACTTCAACCACTAGTCGGCGCTGTCAGAAACAATCGAATACTCGAGCGTGCATTAACCATAATTTTTTTTTTTTTTTAAAAGAGAGATATGTCACAATATTGTAAATATTGTTTTAAACCAAAAAGGGGAGCCAATGGATATCACACAAGAAGCCACGTGCAAACTTTGCGTAAGAGTTCTGTGAAAGCTTAACCTCGGTCAATAAGCTATTCAAAGTGAAAGTAAAAAGTGAGCTGCCTGACGCTGCATTAACGGACCATATTCTCTCAGAGACGAATTTCAACATAATATGCTGATAACGGCATATAACTGTCTTAATTTATTCCATTATTTTTCTTGTGGCCCGTATATAGTGAAACAAATGAGAATAATATTATTTTGTGTTAAACAGGTTGTATTTAAGTCTGTGCTTGAAGTAGCTCTTAATTTTCATTGATGACTGCATGACTGTGTTAGGAAATATTATAAACTTAATAATTATAGGCCTATAATTCATTGTATAATAGACCAAAAAAAATGTTTAAAACATGTTCAAAGATGAGCTAATAGCCTATTCTTTTATTATCCTGACAGCACGTCAGTTATGTGGTGATGTGCTATGAAATTATTGCGGGCCAAATTTATTAATATTAATTTAATAATAAAAGTAGCCTAATCTAATAGTAATAATAATAGACTAGAAGAATGTAACAGGCCTACATTAATTGGAAATGCCAAATCCTCTTAATATTGTCAAAAAGCATCAAATATTGGCAATATCTCTGGCTATCATCGATACATGATCCATCGTCTGTTGACGCAACTCGGGTTATCGCGGGTTTATTTGGCTTTACTCTGTTACATGAAAATTAAAATTTGTAAATGTCATAATTATAATGTTTTGAGAGTTTACTTATAATTGTTGCATTAGGCTATGAATAAACATTTATTGATAAGAACTATTTCATGTCTTGCAACCCCTAGTGAGTTGTCATCATCTATTTTGGAGTGATTGTAATGTCTTCTAAAAATAAACTTCTTTCGCTTAATGTCATTTCAGGATAGATCGTTTGGCGGTTTATTATGAGTTTAAAAGAGCATGTGCGCCGATGATGCATCCAGACTGTTAGACGCTTTGAATTCAAAGTGTCTAAAACACATTTTGTCGGGAGCTGAGTAGCAAAATAGGCTGCTAAAGTAAAACAGCAAACACACTACAGCATTTTAATGTTTCATAAAAAGTACCTCAGCTGTCTATATAAATTCTGAAGATGATCACATTAATGCTCTAACATAAAACTTCATTTCATAAATACGGTTGTTATATTTATTTAAAAATAAGCATACAATTTTATGAAGAAATTTTTTTTTTTCTGCTTAGTAGTTTGTCTCTTCCACTTCCACTAGCAGTAGACTTGTCTATAGTGCATACTGCAGACCTGCCAACATGTACGCATTTTGCGTACCAAGTACGCATTTTGACCTCAAAGTACGCTGGTACGATTTGTCACTCTATACTACGCAAAAACCCGGTGAGTCCTCTGTGCGCGCGTAGTACTCAAATCCAGCAAAAGAAAGAGTTTGACAAATCATATCGCTGGGTTCATTTCCCCAAATAGCAAGCGGGGATGATTGACAAATGCATACGGCCTATCAATAAAAAAAGACCGCAAATCGACAGCAACACAAAATCCCGCGCGATCCTCCCTCCACTCTTGCAGTCTCAGTGACTGAATTCTCAGGCGAGGACAGTACAGCAGTCACGGTACTTCTGACTCCTTGAGGTAAACGGGTATAAAATGCTCAAGTAATGTTGAACAACAAATCTAAATAAAATTGAAATCGCTATATGGCTTAGTGATTATGAAAGTGCTGTGATGTGTACATAGGCGTAATTTGCGGGTGGGACGGGTGGGACATGTCCCCACCACTTTTTGAAACATCTCGCGGATATCTAATACAAAATAAACACCTCTAGTTGATTATCAGTTTGTGTTAATAATAGGCGATGTGGCGCTGGGATGTGTTGTTTTTAAAATCACGTTGAGTGCTCGTTGTTGCTGTTATCCGAGGCGCAACAGTGTTCTCTCGTTCTCTTGGCGCTCGTTCACATTGCGCAGTCTTCACACAGACGAGCGCTTCAATCTATGAATAGAGAGTTGCAGAGACTATTCGTTACGTCGAAATCACAAAACAAAATACACATAAACGTGTCCTTGCTCTTGATATACAATCACTGATGAACATCTTTGGTTTTAATGAGAAAAAAAAAAAAATCATTCATGGTTGGATTAGAACCCAGAACCTCTTGCACGCTAAACGAAAATACTGCCATTCGTCCATCAGGACATTCGATTACCGAGAGCGGATCCTCGTATTTATTAACTATCGAGACTAACGATATATTGTACTATAGCAGATGTAAGGAAGAAACTATCATATTAATTTTAATATCTCATTATTATTATTATTGTAATAATACAATCCCCCCCCCATACACATTCCTGTCCCACCCACATTTTAAAGCAAAGTTACGCCACTGGATGTGTATACTGACTGACAAGAGCGAGTCTGGAGAAACAGGCGTTTATTTATTTATTGTCAGTGTTGAGAAACGTATAGCCTACATGTGTTGCGTTATTGTGTTAATACTAACTAAAGTACCTAATTATGTTACATAGCCTACTTATTTTGTATGAAAACTAGCACATTAGTTACTTATGCATTTAAAAGCACTGTTGTCTCAGTGCTGCGCGAGCTCTCTCTCATACACACAAACGCACGCGAGCACTGAGAGGGAAGATCATTGTAAAATGAAAATTGCCGTGGTTTAAAATTTGTTATTTTTTTTGTCAGAAAACATTTTTAATTATCCACCCGTGTTTTTAAGATTCGGTAAATGGGGGACTCTTTAGTTAACTTCTTTATATTCTTGAATACTCGATTCGTATGGGTCCTGTCTATTCACTGTTTACTGTTTTCTATATGTTTGTATTGGCTAACCTTTAATCAGCGAATGTTTGTCTCGTTAAAAAAAAAGGTATTTATTTGTAACATGCTGTATTTGCTGTGGGATTTATATCCAATATTATTCCAATATCCAAATATTTTAGCATATTTGGATATTGGAATAATAAATTAAGTATTTTAAATGAATCACATGTTAACTCAATGTTTACTCTTTTCTAAGGATTTCTTAATTTTAGACTAGTTTTCATTACAAAACCTGTGTAAAGGACTCAACTGTCAGGTTAGTTGTATGTAAATAGAGCCTACTTGAAATTGCAAACACAAATTTTTAGTCCATATTAAATATGTGAATGTGATTCACTTGTGGTTGTCAGTTTGTATAAGCACACATTATGCAATGCAATATTAATCATGGATAAAAAAAATGCTTTTGAGCAGGTGTAGTGAAATTTTTAATTGTGCCAAATTATAAAACTTTAACAGTCAAAATTAGATAAACGAAGATGGGTGTGGTTTTTTTTGTCATGATCCGAGTGTTTAGAAACTAAATTTATGAGCCGGTTAGATTTTATTGGTGATTTCAAATATGAAATTTAATCGTAAGGTTGGCGAACAGTTTGAGAATTTGATGTTTCCCCATTCAAAGAGATTGCGTGATGCCCAGAATGCCCGAGAGGCGTTTCAAAGATGGCCGCCGAGTGAAATGACTTGTCTTAAAAGGGACTTTGCCGTTACGCTCACGTCTTTTGCAGTGCCTCGCACATGAGTGCTGCGTTTTTAAGATGCTGTGCCAAGTTAAAAGACTTTCATCTTTTACACGCAGAGCCGCTCAATGTCAGTTCCAAAACAGTGGACCAATCAGAAGAATTCAAGAGGCAGGACAAGCGTTGCGAGCTTCTGTTTACAGTAGCAAGTTGGCATGACAACTGTTTTATTTGACAGCAACATGGCAGAGGAGGCACTCATTATCTTATTTTCTTTTTCTCCACGTCAAAATTTGTATCTATCAATTCTGCTGTTTGCCTATTTCTATTATTTCCGTTATTGTCCTTATTGCATCACGTCTCGAGACCCTCGCATTCTATGCTGCGCTTTTTTAAAAACCCTTCCTGAGCGCTGCATCTCACGTATTTAGACGCAAAGATGCGTTTGTGTGAATGGCCCCTAAGGCTGCATTTATTTAATTAAATATGTGAAATACTTTATTTTAAAGGTACAGTAAGCGATTTTTGAAAAACGCTGTTGAAAGTGGATCGGACAGAGCACCACAACAAACTTGTAGCCAATCAGCAGTAGGGGGCGTGTCCGCTCATGATGGGAGAGGAGAGAGAGTGAGCTGTGCATGAGGGAGATTTGAAGAATGACTTTAGAAAGAAAGATGGCTGAGATATTACAAAAGAGAAAAGCTCAGAGGAATATCACTGGAAAAAGAATGGCTATGATCAGGCAAGAACTTAAGTACCCAAACTAATATTAGAAATGCTTTCCAGTGCTTGAGAGACCTAAGCGGGAAGGCCTGAAAATGGATGCTTAGGTTGTATTGTTTCTGCTCCGTATGCGAGTAACATTGGTATTGAGTGTCTGGAGCTGCCGTGCTGCTGGGGACTAACAATGAACTCTTGCTTGTATACACTTGTGTACTGTGTGTCCATTTTTTTGTGCTTCCTTGTTGTTCATTCGTCATCTTCGCTTTATTTTTGCGAACCTTTATTTTCCTTCTCTTCTGCTGATAAGAGACACTCTCGCGTTGTATTCATGCATTTTGGGGGTGGAACAATGAAGGGAGGGGTGTGTTTGTTTGGGTTGATTTCAAATATCAAGTGTTCAACAACGATTTTGAGAAATCGCATACTGCACCTTTAAATGCAACTTATTCCTGTGAGGCCAAAGCTTTTCAGCAGCCAGTTCTTAGTGTCACATGATTCTTCAGAAATCATTCTAATATGCTGATTTGTTCAAAAAACACTTTTTATTAATCTTAAAAAATAAGAATATTGATTGCACTGCTTTTGTGGCAACTGTGATATATTTTTTCATGATTATTTGATGAATTTAAAGTTTAAAAAAAGTTTAAAAATATATACTGTTACAAAAAAATATCCAAGTATTGTTGAATTAAAAATCTTAAAGGTAGTGTACTTCTGCACTAACCAAGCAAGTAATGATGAAAGCTTTCTCAATATACAGTCAACATAAATTAATTAGCTGGATTACTAAGAATTACAGCAGAAATGAACTTGAAATGTAGATTTGGCTACTGTTGTCTATCAAGAAAAGTAATGGTTTAAACACAAGAGTGAAAGACAGAGCTGGCCTTGGTGCTCGGGTCACGCTTCACTTTGCCCTGATAGACTGTTGACACTTTGTTTTATTATTGTTGGATTATCAGGTGGCTGCCATGGAGGTGGGAAATAAATTATAATCATTAATTACTGAGGATTTGCCTGTCAAGCTCACACTTATTTTGTTGCCACACAAATTGTCGGTCTTATTATCCTCAAAGGGAAATGTCAGGACTTCACTGACTGGTGACTTTATCAAATGATGGAGGCCGCAGTGCAGTGCATGCTAAATGTACACTGCAAGTGTAATTGAGATGCTTTTTTTTTCCATTGTTATGGCTCTGTTAGTGGGAGAATGAGAACAGTAAGTTATCAGCAATACAGTTAGGACTATTTCAGCCAAAAATAAGGCTGTGTTTTTCAATATAAGTTATATTGTTCAGCAGGGTGCAAACATTACTGTATCATAATCTAAAGCATTCATGTTAAACATTTCATGAAATGCATGCTTTAAGGCACACTAAGTATTTGTCGATGCATAAAAACCTACGCCATAGAGCTTTGCTTTTGTTGACCTATAAGACCTGCTGTCTTTACACATTGCTCTTATGTTGTGACCTTAAAAGATCAATAGACTGCTGAATACTAGCAGCTAGGTCTGATCTGTATCCCACTCATGACGTAAGACACACAGGATTTAGAAGCTTACCTCCCCAGAAAAAGCCTGGCCGTTGAGGAGATGCTCAGAGCCTTGTCCGTCCTCACTGCCAAAGTGTAACCTGATCTCCTCAAGACGATGGCTGTACGTCATTGGTCCACCCGAGATGTTCACCAGGTGCTCTTTGTCCAATCGGAGTGATACATGACGACCAGTGTTGTACATGGTCCCTCCCACCTTTAAAAAACAAACAAAAAACCCCCCAGATATAACAGGTTAAAAAAAGTCAACAAAGAATTAAACTGAGAACTACTAATCAAATAAATGGAAATAAAAGACCAATGGCACGTCCAGGCTTTTTTATTGAGGCTACATGTGGGGCTCAGATTCATTCAAGTGTGGTCTCTCTGATTTATAATGTGCTTGACTTAGAAAAGGTCATGTGCTAAATGAGCTAGAAAGGGTGCTAAGTTAAAAGCCAGATGGCAACCAGCTGCACAATAACTGCTACTTGTTGGCTTTAGCAAAAAAAAACAAAACAAAAAAAACAACATGCTTTCCATCCCATTTTAAACCAAAAAGCCTGTATCTGGTTTCACTGGTTCAGTCTCTGATTTGGGTAATGGGATAATTTTGGGGAGAACCCGAGTTTGCTAATCAAATTTTAGGGGTGGCTAGAGCCATCCCAGAACATCCATCTGGATATGTCCTTGTAAACGAACATATTGGGTTTTCTGATTTTTCTTGATTTATATTAAAACTGTTTTGATATAAATCTAAAATAAAACTAAATGTAACTATGGGGCCATTTACACGACACAGTTTTCAACTAAAAACGGAAAACGTATGCGTTTTGGCCGTTCATTTACACGACAACAGCGTTTTGGTGGCCTGAAAATGCAAACTTTTGAAAACAGTCTCCATGTAAACAACAGACTTTCAATCTTTCAAACAAACAAAAAAAAAAGAAAAATCATACAGATATACATTTTTAAAAATATCATGATAATTAAAAAAAAAAAAAAAAAAAAAAAAAGCATGAGTGAAATACATTTTCAATATTTATTATGTTGAAAATGATTTAAAAGGAGTCTTCCATCATATTCTAAAATGATATTTCAAATGTTCTTTCCATCACTTGATTTCCACCCCAGAATGCTAATGAAAGTATGAAAAGAGTGCTTTTTAAGAGAATATATTTTCTAAAAGTCTGCAGGGGCAACAGTGCCTATAGCTAAAGAAACATGTCTACATCGAATCGTTTTACTGAAAAACAGATAGTGGTCTGTAATTAAATTATATTCTCATTCTCAATGATGCTGTAACATGTAAAAACTCAAGTGGAAGGAAAGAAGCTGGTGTGACAGATGGAAGAATGAAAACAAAAGAAGTGTGTCCTCTGAGCTGAAGAGAGTGAGAATCTGCTTGGAATCAATTAGATCTGAGGCTTTAAGAAGACAGCATGGAGATACAACAACCGCGGATAGCAATCTTTATCAGTGTATCTGCTTATTTATTTATATTCAGGAGTTGTTCCAAAGTGAGCCATTGAAATTCCAAACACAGTGCTAGAAAGGCTTGCATGGCTCTTATCTTACCTTTTCTTTCCTTTTTTTGCATCTTTCTTTCTCATTCTCTTTCCTTCATCTGTCTCTCTCTTTTTCCGTTTACGACTTTGCCTTCAAAATGATTTTCCCTCGCCAAATTCCCAAAGAAAGAGGCCTGCCCACACATTGTAAATATTTTATAGAACCTCTGAAAAAAATCAATGATTTGTAGGGTAGAGAGATGAGGTAGGTAAGAGAGAGGGATATTGAGGAAAAGTAAGAGTGGGAATGGGAGAAGCAAAGACCATCCTTGAGAGAGAAAGGTGAGTAAAATTGGTATAGCCACACTTGAAAGGATAGTTCGCTCATATATATATTATATATATTATATGTGTGTATTATAAATCTTTCTTCTGCTGAATACAAAAGATAATATTTTGAAGAATATGGTTAGCCAAACAACTGATGGACCCATTGCCAAAATTTTATGGAAGTGAATGGGTTCCATCAATTGTTTGGTTTCCGACATTCTTCAAAATATCTTCTTTTGTGTTCAGCAGAAGAAATACATTTTATACAGGTTTGGAACAACCTGAAGGTGAGTAAATGATGACGGAATTTTATTTTTGGGTGAAGTATCCTTTAATGGATCTGCACAGTTACCTCTGGGTACTTGATTCATCCGAGAAAAGGGCAAGGCATTTGAAAAACCCTGAAGAGGTCATTTCTCAGTGAATATTCATGAACTAGAGATGGCAAAGGGAGAATAACTAAAAAAAAAAACACTGCAGCTTCACTGAAGAAAATCCCTGTTCGTCGTATATGACGAACTAAGATGTTTCTGCCACTATCCGACAACAGCTAAAGAGTGGACCTCAAAGTTTTTTTTCTTCCTAAATGTGAGGATTTGTCCATTATTGATGGCCAGTCCATGCTGACCATCTTTGTAGCACTGTATATAGACATTTTATTTGAGATATATGTATGTGAGGGTTTATTTACTTCTTGTAATGTTCCAAAATGTACTACACACCTCCCACTGCAAGTCCAGTACAGATGTTACCCCGAGGGTATAAAGATCATCAAATTGAGAACGTACTCGACTTTCTTGACTTCATGCACTGTGATTCTCATAAACATTAGCCTGTGTAGTGTTTCATCTCTGCATTTTAATTTTCCCAAATGCATTGAGCTGTTTCACCCCATAATTTGAATTAATGAATTCAAAATCATGCTAGTAAATGCTCTGCTGCACTTTAATTTGTTGATCTGACAATGCTATGAATGACACATTGCATTGCTCTGACAACAACTGCAAAACACCACAGCACTTTGAATTAAACTTCACTTGATGTGCCATTATACCTGACATCTACAGAAGTACCAACACAGAAATAAATTACATTTCAAAATATATCAAAATAGAAAATAGCATTTCTGTGTAATATTTTCATATTACTTTTATTAGTGTTTTTGATCAAATAAATGCAGTATTGCTGAGTATTGAGAGACTTCTTTTAAAGACAAAAAAAAAAAAAAAACCCCTCACTAGTCTATGCGCACATGTGTGTAAATATCAAACGATTACATAACAGCTCTGAAGCTTTCCTTCTGGACTGCTCTAGCAATAACCATTCCAGGACTCTTATGTAAAGATCACATAAGCATGGGCTGAATCTATAAAACATCGTTTCCAATAGCTTAAAGCCAAAAGGCCAGTTTTAGATGCTGGTAATGCTCTCTGGTCAGGTAATCATGACTGGATGCTTTGAAATTAATATAATGAATGCTATTATAATGCGCCAGTGAGAAGGCAATGAAATAAAAAAAATTAGAGAAGCACATGCTCCGTCAAGAGGATTGGCATTATGAGATTCTGTAAGGATTGGAAAGGCTGATATTAGGATGAAAAGGATGTAAAACCAATTTATTTCACAGTCTCCAGTGTACTGTACTGTTCGGTCAGTATAAGTAATCCTCATTGAACATAATACATCACTCAGGAGAAAACTGGCTTTCAGCAACACTGTAGAAATTACAGCATTAAAGGGATGATGTTTCAGCTATATTTGAATGACTTTATAAGTTTCTGGTAAAATTCTGTTTATTAAAAAAATAAAAAAAATTTAATAAGAGGTATAATATAAAATGTTAAATTAGCTATTTATTTATTTTCTGATTTTCTGATGGCAGTGTCATGTATTTCCTAAAAGTAGACCATAAAACCCCAATAAAACAAATGAGACTAAATAGATCCTTTGTCAGTTATTTATTAAGATATATGAACAATATATAATATTACATATTTGTGAGTGGCAAAATAATGTGAACTCTTGCTTTCAGTATCTGGTGTGACCCCCTTGTGCAGCAATAATGGTAAACTAAACGTTTCCGGTAAAAGCTGATCAGTCCTGCACAACTACTTGAAGGAATTTTAGTCCATTTCTCAGTACAGCTTCAGCTCTGGGATGTTGGTGGGTTTCCTCACATGAACTGCTTGCTTCAAGTCCTTCCACAACATTTCAATTGGATTAAGTTCTGGACTTTGACTTGGCCATTCCAAAACATTAACTTTGTTCTTCTTTAACCATTCATTGGTAGAACAACTTGTGTGCTTGGGCGTGTTGTCTTGCTGCGTGAACCACTTTGTCTTGGGCTTCAGTTCACTTCAGTTCAGATGTCCTGACATTTTCATTTAGAATTCGCTGGTATAATTCAGAATTTATTTTTCCATCAATGATGGCAATTCGTCCTGGCCCAGATGCAGCAAAACAGGCCCAAACCATGATACTACCACCACCATGTTTCACAAAGAGGACAAAGGTTCTTGTACTGGAATGCAGCGTTTCTCCAAACATGCTTCTCATTAAACCAAACATTTCTATTTTTTGTCTCATCCATCCACAAAACTAGCCATCTGGCTTGTCCACATGATCTTTAGCAAAATGCAGACAGGCAGCAATGTTCTTCTTTGAAAGCAGTGGCTTTCTCCTTGCAACACCACTTGCCATGCGCACCATGGTTGTTCAGTGTTCTCCTGTTGGTGGACTAATGGATATTAACATCAGCCAACGTGAGAGAAGTTAACCTGGGATCCTTTGTCTCGTTGCAGACTTTTTGGATTAATATTTGTTGGTCGACCACTCCTGAGGAGGTTAGCAATTGTTCTGAATTTCCTCCATTTCTACACAATCTGTCTCTCTGTGGATTTGTGGAGCTCAAACTCTTTAGAAATGGTTTTATAACTTTTTCCAGTCTGATGAGCAACAACAACTCTTTTTCTGAGGTCCTCAGACATCATCTTTTTCTGTGTTATGATACACTTCCACAAACACATGTTGTGATGTTTAGACTTTGCTAGATTCCTGTTCTTTAAATAAAATGGCACAAACTGACACCTGATTGTCAACCCATTGATTTAAAAACATTTAGGAACAGGTGGAGCCTAAGTTCACCTTCAAATTAACTGCTAATCCTAGAGCTTCACATACTTTTGCCACTCACCGATATGTAACACTGGATACGTTTTTTCAAATAATGTATATTTTTTTTGTCCAATTTGTTTGATTGGGTTCTCTTTGTCTACTTTTAGGACTTTTGGGTCATATTTTTGCAGAAATATAGAAAATTCTAAAGGGTTCACAAACTTTCAAGCACCCCTCAAAGCAACAACTTTTTTGAATAATGAAATTGAACACATTTATGACAGACCTACGTTTTAATTGAGCCAAAACAAAATTCACTAAAATGAATCAGATTTCTCAAAGCTAGAAGAGTAAATAGAGTAGCATTCCAGGGTTTCTTTTCTCTCTTTTTATGTTGGCTCTTTTTTTTTTTTTTTTTGAACTTCTTGTTTTCAGCCCAGGGCTGTGTCCAAAACTTAAGCCACCTACATTTCTGCCTAGTCAGTCAATGACTAATCAGACAATGCTGTAGTATGGTGGTATGGCCTAGAGAAACGGCTTCTAGACAGGATTTTCAAGGCACAATAACATCATGTCTAATGATCTAGAACAAATTCAAGTGGGTGTTTATAACCAAGTGGATATTTAGTGGCTACAATGCTTATTTGTCAGAAGTGGAGTCATAAGTGGATTATTATTTTTTTTATTGACATTTCTAAATACATTTTCTCTTTTTTTCAGACACCATTTTAATTCATTCCACCATTCAAGCATGCCCAGGATTGTGGGATGTCACAGGCAGCACACATTACATTCAAAACAGACCCGATGACAAGCACTGAATTCAGAAGTCTTTTTGCCTTCCTACCTCTATATACTCAGCTGTGTGATACGCCAATGCCATGTGTATGTTCACTGATCACTGACTGTGCAAAGTTTAATCATTCACTCTTGTGTATTTTTACCCTCTCAGGTTTCTCCCATCTAGTATTGCTTCACGATGTGTTTTGTGAGTTTTGGTTCCATTACTCTTGCTTTGAACTCTTATCTGATTGTGTATCTTAGTATCATCTTGTGTTGGATCTAAATTTAGTACTGCACTTGGGTCCTTCCTCACAAGGTCACTCCCTGCACGGGATTGTTGTAAACTCCCAGCAGGTTTTGTGGTTTCAGCAGTAATGAGCACATTTTAATGCCGTTTCTGGCACCCTGTGAAGAAAATCAGACTAAGATCATAATGCATTTGATTAAATGAATTTCTTTCCCTTCATTAAAGGTGAAAGACAGATATAAAAAAGGGAAAAATCTCTCATATTTTTGGCTCTTGGTGTGCCAGAGTAAAAATGAAAAATAAGTGCATTGTCTAGTTTGTCAAATTAATTTCAACAGAACATTTTAGGCAAAGCAGTGACAAGATGCTGTTTAGTGACACCACACTTTTGAAGCATTTTTAAACAAGTTTATAACGTCAAAATGAAAAATTGCCAAAGGAGAAAAGCATTGAGCAAAGCAATAAAAGTCACACTAAGCCAGCCTAAAAACTACAATCATGAAAATAAGGGGCCTGTCTCAGTCTACTCTCTATTATAATAGTGAACTTTTTTTAATAGTAAAATTTTTAGGACTCTCCCATTGTCAAAATCATTCCAGTGCACTAAAATGTTCACTCCATGCAATTTTCCCAGAATGTCATAAAATTAAAAAATAATAATAAAAATAATAATTATAAATAACTCACCAGAAATTCTATCATGTGTACTGAAGACTTTAAAATAATCAGAAGATGCGTGCAAGTGTAAATGTATGGGCGGCCTTTTTTTTCCATCTTTGATTTTTTTTTTTTTCCCACTAGTGTGCATGAAAAAAACTCATTTTTATTTTATTCGTTCATTTATGCATGTCCTGCAGTTTATTAAAAAAATATACATATAAAAGCTATGCATGTACATTTTTCTACATAAAAATGTATTCCAAGTAGGGCTGGACGATTAATGAACGATTATTTTGTTTTTGTTTTTTTGTTGTTTCTTTGCCCTCATAGTTCACTTACAAGTTTACTTTATGCTATAAATATGCATGATTATTAGAAGGTGGAATATTTTTTCCTATTGAAAGTGTGATCTGACATACTGTAACAGCTCACTTTCAGCAGTGATTTTATCTATGGTTCCTAACATTTCTTATAGATTTCTGCTCGTTGTAAATCAGATAAAGATAAATTATTAGTCATACCATCTCTCTATTATTTGTGTAGCTGTGGGTTGTAAATACATGCTATAATAAGTTTTGAGTTTCTAAGCTACTTTAGTGATGAATCACAGGACAGTGCTGACAACTAGTTTCTGCATTCCTCTCTGTGCGCGCGATCTTCACGTTTTGTGCAGCTACTGTATGTATGAGTGTCTGTGTTACAATTCATTTGCGTGAGCACGGTAGCTCGATATAATAATACACATCCGATCTTCTAATTGCTTGAATGTCCAAACTGCCACACTGTAAACACATACAACTGACAAAATTTGTGAAGACACAAAGCTCACCCACCGCCCGCGTGCCGTCTCTGTGTGTTGACTCAGCGTTCACCTCCGTGTTGCTTCCATGCCATTCACTGGATGTAGTTAACATTGCATAACAGTGCTGTACTTTTTTAACATCTAAAATGAAAATGTAAATACCAGCTTTTTTAAATGTGTAACTGCGCAATTGCAGTCATCATTGCAGTCTCAGTGTTTAGTGGTTCAAGGCTGTGGATAGTCTCTAAATTTATGTTCACTGTATACTGATTGACATCATGTAGGGAACTAGAGAGCGGAATGAGACAGTCAAAGATACCTGCATTGCTGTCTGCTGAATGTGCCCTCTGTAAAACACACTTCCACACGCATCCAGATAGATATGCCTGGTCTTTCTGACGTCCTGCCTCAATTATTTCCACCTCAGAGATGGCTGCCTTCAAATCTGAGAGAGCTAAAAGGAGTTTGCCTTTTTTGCCCATGCATCTCTACACATTAATGCAAATTGACCCTCGAAACTCAGTTCAATTTAGAATTGATCCAGTTTCTCAAAAGGGTCAGTAATGCCAATGCTCCTAGTTTAATTGCTAACATGTGGCTAAACGATGGATTACATAGAAGTCCCTGCATGTTGCAAAAATTGTTCAGAAATAATCCAGCTAGCACAATTAAATATGCCTTAAAACGGTCTGCTAGCTGCACTGATTCACCAGACACGTGTCCCCCTTTTAAACAGTTTCCTTAATTGTCCCTAGCATTTCAAGTCAGGCGTATCTGCTCGCCCATTACTCACTTGATTGTTCTCTTTTATGCTGTTTGTATTAATTCACCATCAGTTTGCTTGTAAGCTGACTGCCAGATATAGTTACTCTTTTCTGCTTACAACTTTTACCAGTTTTGGTCCCACTAGAAATCAATTTCAGGAATAAAATTTCAAGTCCAGAGGTGGCAAGTGTCTATTACTGGTGTACAGAAGAATTCAAACAAATAAATGTGTAATAGAACATACACTTCTTCGCATGCTGCATGCAAAACAAACAACTTGTACAGTGCAGTCTGTTTCACAAATGATTGACTCGTATGAACTCTTTTTAGTGAATTAAAAACATTCAGTGCAACCAATGGCTGTGTTATTGCAGTGCATTGTGGGATTGAATCAGTGCACTCGATAACATCCCCTATGGTTTCGGACACCACTACAAATAGCTGTGTTCTCAAATAAAACCCCCTATTTAAGGTTATTGGGGGTGATTTAGAACACAGCCAATGTAGCTCAATTTCTGAAATTAATGACTGAATGAATGGATCAAAAAGACAAGTTTGAATTAATCTCAAATAGTGATGCAGCGAAATTAATTTTTATTGAAACACTGAAAGCAAAATGAAAGTTTTCTAAAGGTCTAAACTAAAGTTTCAGTAATTCAATTTGGGTAATTGGGCAGTCAACCCTTGATATGCTGTTCAGGGTAGGGTGACCATCCGTCCCACATTTTGCAGGACAGTCCCGAAATTGGGAGCTTTGTCCCTCATCCCGCAAGAAGCAAGTAGTGTCCCGCATTTCTGTATTATTTTTTTTCACAGCTACACCAGTAAAGATTTCATCTCACATACTGTATAAGAACTTCAAGAGCTGCTCAAAGCTGCCCAAATTGATGGCAAATATTTTCAACGAACAAAATGTGCGGCGATCCCATGGGTGCTCGAGTGGCACTCACGAAAATGGTCGAGAACTTACGGAAAAACACAAGACATTCTTCATTTGTTTTAACTAATAAAAAATTGATTGCAAATTTTAGACATGACTTTCTTCTCACATTAATAGTTCGTTTAAGGTGGTTTCTATGGCGTTATTGTAATGACAAAAATCGAGAGTGCATTATTGTTAAGCGAGAGCGCATCGAATGTGCGAGCAGGAAGCTCTCCGCTTATGAGTGGATTTCCTTCTCTCACAAAACTAGACACGCACTGGACACACGTGTGTGCTCAAACTTTGTCCTCCTGCATGTGCACTCGTCAATCTAGAATTGTCTTCTCTCCAGGATTTAATGTTGCCAGAAGCGCAACATTATAGTGTGGGCACCCACCGGCATAAATATTAATCGACGCATATGTGTCAAGTTTGCCATCGAATGTAAACCAATATTTACATTGCATAATAGTAGTAAATTTATCTGTCTCACACGTGTCCCGCAATAGCCAGGTGGTCACCCTAGTTCCGGGTGTTGTGTTCACAGGTGATAAACCAATCAAGGTAAAGTTCTTTGGCAACAAGCCACATTCAGCCAACAAATTTCACATATTGCAGTCAAAAGAAGCACTAACTGTATTGGCCCTGATTTATTTATTTTTTTTCCCTGTCTACATATTTTCGTTTGCTGAAATGTTAATGCATCACTACTCTCAAACAGCATGTATAATTACAGCATTTGCAGACAGAGAATTTCAAATGAAGAGTTTGTGAATTAGAATTGCAATGAATCGAATACCTACATTTACCAAGATAGTACAAACAAAAACTCAAAAATGTATGTAAATCATTAAAATTCAAATAAAACAACTGAGGAGCACAACTGAAACCTATAATAAAAACACATATATTTAGTAAGCTTTTGGTGAAACTTTTGACAGTGCAGCTTGCCAGGCTACAAAATTAGTAGTTAAATGGCAGTCATGCTGTCATTTTGAACATATTTATGCAAGTGCATACTGGCAGTAGGATTGTCTTCTAGTTATCTGCTTTGTTCACTATTTCTCAGTGATAGGAAGTCCAGTTTTTCGCGAACAGGTTCTTTCTGACAGTTCGTTTCAATGAACTGGTTAAAAAAAAAATGGATTACTGGTTCTTTTACGTCCTCACGTACTGACTTCATTTCTATCTTCCAGGTGCATGAAAATGCATTCAAACACATCCAAATAAAGTAATTTGTAATCATAACTTCTGTTAAATAATAATAAGTCATTGTTATCATCTTGGATAAGTTTCATATGTTTTGCAAAAGCACACAATACAGGCACATGGTATGCAAACATGATGTTTTACACGTCTTAAAAGATATAAAGTAAATAAACTAGTCTTCATCAACTTTTTACAGAAACCATCCAGCTCATAAAGCTTAAAGTTGCCCTAGAATTGAAAATTTAATTTACCTTGGCATAGTTAAATATGAAGAGTGGAAATGACATACAGTGAGTCTCAAACTCCATTGTTTCCTCCTTATGTAAATCTCATTTGTTTAAAAGACCTCTGAAGAACAGGCGAATCTCAACATAAAACCGACTGTTACGTAACAGTCGGGATCATTAATATGTACGCCCACAAAATTTGCATATACCAGCTCATGTTCAAGGCATTACACAAGGGCAGGACGTCTGGATGTGCAGAGCTGAATCAACAGACTAGGTAAGCAAGCAAGGACAATAGTGAAAAATGGCAGATGGAGCAATAACTGACATGATTCATGATATTATGATATTTTTAGTGATATTTGTAAATTGTCTTTCTAAATGTTTCGTTAGCATGTTGCACTGTTAAATGTGGTTGTGATAAAGACGAGCCCACCAGCTCGCCTTCGGGGAGGAAGTGTAAGTCCGTGAGGGGATGTAAAAATGATGGCTCACTCGCAAAGCACTTTTCGTGCAAAGTGTAATTTAGGAGTGTGTATGTGTGTGTGTGTGTGTGTGTGTGTGTGTGTGTGTGTGTGTGTGTGTGTGCCAGTGCTGCTTCCCCAGCGGTGGCAGCTAATGTGACTTTATCACATCACTTTCCCCCTCTCCAAGCCGCGTACTGGCCGGAAACCTGGACAGGTAGTCGGCTACCACATTGAGTCTGCCAGGTCGGTGCCGTATCTTAAAGTGGTATGGCTGCAAAGCGAGGTACCACCGTGTGACTCTGGCATTGTGGTCCTTCATGGACTGGATCCAGGTTAGGGCCCGGTGGTCAGTTTCTAGGTCGAACTCTCGCCCAAGGAGGTAGTAGCGCAAGCTGTCTAGGGACCACTTGATGGCAAGACCTTCCTTCTCGACCGCTGAATATCTAGTTTCCCTGGGCAGTAACAACTGGCCTCTCTTCTCCGGCGGTTCCCTGGGCAAGAACTGCACCAATCCCCGTTGCAGAAGCGTCTACTTGCACCAGGAATCTCTGGGAAAAGTCTGGACTCTGCAGGACCGGACTGGAGCACATCTTTTCTTTTAGAGTAACGAAAGCTGTTTCACACTCAACGGTCCATGGGATAGGGTTAATCACCGTTTTGGACAACAGGTTGGTCAGGGGAGCCGCGATGGAAGCAAAGTTTGGCACAAATCGCCTGTACCAGCCCACCAGCCCTAGGAATGACCTCACTTCTTTCTTAGTCTTTGGTTGTGGGCTCCTTCGTATTGCCTCCACCTTGTCAATCTGTGGTCTCAGTTGTCCGTTGCCCAGGTGATACCCCAGGTAGTTTGCCTCTTGCCTTGCCCACTCACATTTTGAAACGTTTAATGTCAATCCTGCCTTTTCTATCTTATTTAGGGTTTGTTGGAGGTGTTGGAGATGCTCTGTCCAAGAGTTGCTATGGATTACCACATCATCCAGGTATGCTGCAGACCAGTCTTCACAACCTTGAAGGAAACGATCCATCAGTCTCTGGAATGTGGCCGGTGCCCCGTGCAGGCCAAAAGGAAGGACCGTGAATTGGTATAGTCCTAGTGGAGTTCAGAATGCGGTATAGGGTCTGGACTCAGGGTTGAGGGGTACTTGCCAGTATCCCTTGCACAGGTCTAATGTGGTTATGTACTGTGCTCTTTTTCTCCAGCAGATCATCTATTCTTGGCATGGGGTATGCATCAAACTTAGACTGGGCGTTGAGCTTGCGGAAGTCGATGCAGACACGCAGGGATCCATCTTTCTTTGGGACGATCACCATTGGGCTGCTCCACTCGCTTGATGAAGGCTCAATCACTCCTAACTCCTTCATCACCCTGATCTCTTCCTTTAAGGGTTCCACCAGCCTCTCAGGCACCCGGTAAGGACATTGGCGTGATGGTGTCGGGTCGGAAAGGTGGATGGTATGTTGGGTCAGCTCAGTCCGTCCAGGCCTCTGACGGAACAAAGCAGGGAACTGGTTCAGGAGGTGCTGCAGCTCTTCCTTCTTGGAGTATTCTAGGTGCTCCAGGCTCACCACAGACGGCTGTCTCTTTGCATCCTCTGATTCCTCTTCCTCTTCCACCTCCACCTTCCTCACCAGAAGAGATATTTCCGGTCCCTTACCGGGTGGCTCCTTCCATTCCTTTAACAGGTTCACATGGTAGGTCTTGCCCTTGTCTGGATGATGCACTTCATATGTGACTGGTCCCATCTTGCGGACCACAGTGTATGGCCATTGCCACTTAGCCAGTAGCTTGCTCGTTGAGGTTGGCAACAGGAGTAAAACCTTCTGCCCAGGTTGAAATTGTCGTAGTCTGGCGTGCTGATCATACCATCTTTTCTGCGCTCGTTTTTCCTGTAGATTCTCTTTGGCCTGTTCTCTGTACTGCTCCAGGCGATCTCGCATCTCTAGCACGTACTGCACGATGCTGCTTTTCTCCTCCATCTTGCTTGCAGGTTCCTCCTCCCAGCCTTTCTTCAACAGGTCCAGGGGTCCTTGTACCTGCCACCCATAGAGGAGCTCGAACGGTGAGAATCCCGTTGACGCTTGGGGTACCTCTCGGTATGCGAAGAGAACAAACGGTAGCCACTTGTCCCAGTCTCGTCCTGTGTCTGCAACGAACTTCCGCAGCATGTTCTTGAGAGTTTGGTTAAATCTCTCCACCAAACCATCCGTCTGTGGGTGGTAGGGGGTTGTTCGGATGGCTTTGATGCCCAACTGCTTGTTCAGCTGCCCCATCAGTCGTGACGTGAAGTGACAGATAGTTCTACACGACCCCTATCAGACCCAGTGTTATGGGAAACCCCATGTACAGTACCTCTGGGTGGTTGAGTACGAAGACCCCCGCGATGAGCATTCAGGTACTGCTGAGCCAACTTTGCTGCCGCCAGTCCTGACTTCGGCTCGTGCTCTCTGACCCAGGTACGTGCGTCGTAGGGAAGCACCCGAAGAAGCTGCTCCAGGATGATGAATTCACCGATCTCCTCTTTAGAGTGCTCCTCTGGTCGCACCCACCGCCTGTACAGATTCTTTAGCCGGTGGTAAGTCTCTGTTGGTGACTCTCCAGCTGGAACTGTAGACGATCGGAAGCGTTGACGGTAGGTCTCTGAAGATATGTTAAACTTCTCCAGCAATGCTTCCTTCAGGTCAGTGTAGACCTCAGCCTGCTCCTCGTCCATTGCCAGGTAAGCCTCCAATGTTTGCCCTGTCAGCAACGGAACCAGACGATAGCTCCACTCCTCCTCCGGCCACCTCCAGGTCCTGGCCAGACGCTCGAACCGCCGAAGATAATTCTCGATGTCTTCCCCCTGCTGGAAGCTCGGCATCTTCGGGTCAGCCCACAGCATCGGCACTCTTGGTGCGGCGACAGTCGGAGAGTCTTGGACGTAGGCCGGTCTGTGTCTTGTGGATACCTTCGGTGCTGGTGTTGGTAGCTCCATTCGTACGCTGTCCACGTCAAGCGAAGTCTCAGCAGGATGGATTGACTGCACGATGGACTCACGAAGTCCTCTGAGCTCCCGCAGATATCTCTCCTCTCTATCCTCGAGCGTCAAGAAATCTGCGCATCAGGGAAATCATACCCTCACCAGCTGTAGCGTCAGGAGTGATTGACTTGGCTGGTGGTGGACTGGGCTTTGGTGAGACTCTGGGAAGACTCGTGGCTCCTTCCTCATCCTCCGTAGTCTCAACAGAATTCCAGGTCTCCTCCTCTGACGCTGCCTTCACTTGGGACCGTAAACCCGCCCTGGGTTTTTTACCCTTCGGCGCTGTCTTGCGAGTCGCCATCCCACCGCTGCCACCAAATGTGATAAAGACGAAGCCCACCAGCTCGCCTTCGGGGAGGAAGTGTAAGTCCGTGAGGGGATGTAAAAATGATGGCTCACTCGCAAAGCACTTTTCGTGCAAAGTGTAATTTATTTACAGTGCCAAAAGTTGGTCCACAGTGAAAAATATATACAAGTGTCCACAAAAGAGAAAAAATAAATAAAGAAACAACAAAGGAAAAATAAACCAGAAAATAATCCAACAATGAAATATATACAGGTATCCACAATATACAAAAGAAAGGGGTTTTAGATTTGCTCGAGGCACCACGGTAGCACTCTTGCGTTGACTTGGTAAACAAGTACTGTCTTTAGTTTTGGCCTGGCTTTTATAGGCCAAACCCCGCCCCTTTTTGGGCCACCCCATCTTTGGGTACATATAACATAATGCACATCAAAATACCTCAACTATTTCATATTAAATATGATAACAATAATAGTTAATCCCTATGTATAATATATAATACACACATAATCCAATCACACATAATACATTTAACACATAATCTGGACAATTAAATACACACTCAAACACCTATTCACAATGGACAATGGTTTCGTCAGCTTCCGGTTGCGCTGCGCTGGCGCGACCAGGCCGTGACGTCATAAGCGGCCGCCACTCGATTGTTCGGTTTGTCCAGCGCAGTGTTTCCCACCAGAAGACTGACTACGCCCACAACGACAAACAGCACAGAGACGAAACAAGACAACAAGTGCAGTGTAGGTGTATGAAATGACCGGGAAATGTAAACGGAATGGATGGCGGGAGGAAAATGGAGTAATGGGAGAATGTCCATGTGCTATCGTGACTGCGTGTGCACCCGCAACTACGATAGCGGCAACGGCTGGGAGGAACGATACAGAGAATGAATGAGGTAAGTATGTGCGAGGTAAGGAGTGTGTGTGTGTGTGTGTGTGTGTGTGTGTGCCAGTGCTGCTTCCCCAGCGGTGGCAGCTAATGTGACTTTATCACAGTGGTTAAAGTTACCATCGTTTCTTACTGTATTCATGGAGACGAGCCGTCGTTATTTTCATTTTTTAAACACTTGCAGTCTGTATAATTCATAAACAACTTCATTCTTTATAAATCTACCAACAGTGTGTAATGTTAGCTTTAGCCACAGAGCACTAATCAAACTCATTCAGAATCAAATGTAAATACAATACTTGTACGATTAGACATGCCGCATGATGAACACTATGTAAAGACCTATTTTGAGGGTTATATTAGCTGTGTAAGGGGAGCACGAGAATTTAAAGGGGCCGCAGCCTAAATCAGCGCATATTTAACGATGCCCCAAAATAGGCGGTAAAAAAAAAAGAATAAAAAAAAAAATCTATGGGGTATTTTGAGCTGAAACTTCAGACACATTCAGGGGACACCTTAGACTTATATTACATCTTTTGAAAACACTTTCTACGACACCTTTAAAATATAATGTGCATACACAATAGTAAATAGTAAAATTAATTTACATGTTTTGACAGAACGGTTGCATGTTCATGTTAATAAACTTACATTTCGCCAAATTCACCCCCTCATTGAAGTTCTGGTTCACCCGTGCTCAGAGTATCAGCACAGCATCAGTTGTCCGAATGAAACAGTTCGGCTCAGAGGCGGTGCTACCACGCATGCTCAGTATCTCCAGCTCATCGGTTCTCAGTATCGAACGTGTCCGAAAGAAACAGTTCTGGGTTCTGTATTGGTGATTCGAGAACCGTATGTTTAGTAGTACACACATGCTCGGTATCATCTGCTCCTTGTCATACGTTATCTCAGCACAGCATGTCTGTTCATGCTGTGTGTTTGAGTTACTAGAGTATATATACTCCAGGATATATTCAGGCATGTCTGAAAGTGAGTAACTTTAAAAAAAAAAATTGTGGATCAGTGCTGACTTGAGATGCGAACTGTTTGGAATGATTCAGTCCGATTTGGTGAACTGGTTTGACCAGTTCACTAAAAAGAACCAGTTCAAAAGAACGATTCGTTTACAAAATGGACATCACTATTTCTCATTTATCAAAGTGGGTAAAAGCACATGCAAAAATTTCCCTTCTGATTTTGCCTCTGCAGTGATGCTTCTTTTGTTCCAGAGCTGGTTCAAAGAGTTTAATAATGAGACCCTTCAGAGGAGGAAGAGGAGAGAGAGAGACAAATAAGGGTCTTGAAGGTCTAGTGGCTGATCAGAAGATGCTGATTCAATAAATTACTCAAAGCCAGGTGTCCCAGATTCAAGGTTCAGTTTGCTGACAGTTATCATGCCAACACGAGTTGCCATAGGAATACACAGGGAAGAAAAATCAAGGCACATGCACACAAATATGTGCACTGTGTATACATATGAACCCGGAGTACATTTATCATACATTATTGTGTTAACTTCTGTTCATGGGGAGGATGTGTGGTGCAGAGGCGGGCGTAGCAATTAGGCATCCATATATTGCAGCATATCACAAGGAATATCCCTGAGGATGAAATCTTAAGCTCTTAGGTGTCAAATTGGTTTTGATTATAATAGCAACCTAGATCTAGACATCCATACTAAGCTCAAATAAAGAAATAAAAGCCTTCAAAGTTGGTGTTACAACCCCAAAAGGGCAGTAACAGTGAAAACAATCAAGTGTACCAAGTAACTAAAAACTATGTGGGAAAATCACTGCAGGCTTGTAGATTGTATCAAGGGAGGTAGATGGAGGCGTTGTGTGAACTGTCTCAGGGTCTGATAATTTTTTGTGGTGATATGGAACCCTATATGACAAAGAGAATCTTCTCTTACTTCAAACAGTATTTTCTGGAATTTTGACAATCTGAGCCTCAGAGGCAGAACAGACTTGAGATGAAAGGGAATATGGTGGTCTAATAAAGCAAAGCCCCAAAAGGCCTACATTACAGTTGTTTTATTCCAGTAATTGGTGTTCCTAAATCCCACTTAAAGGGATAGTTCACCCCAAAACGAAAATTGTCATTTTTACTCGCCCTCAAGTTGTTCCAAACCTGTATATATTTCTTTGTTCTGCTGAACACAAAGGAGGATATTTGGAAGAATTTTTGTAACCAAGCAGGTCTCGCACCCCATTGACTACCACAGTAGAAAAAAAAAAAAAAAATGCTATGGTAGTAAATGGGGGGCGAGATCTGCTTTGTTACAAACATTCTTCCAAATATATTAAAATTCTGCTTGCATGCTCAGTATCTAACGTGTCTTCCAAATATATTCCTTTGTGTTACAGCAAAACAAAAATATATACAGGTTTGGAACAACAATGACAGAATTTAAATTTTTGGATGAACTATCAGTTTATTATAAATTTTATAAAAAGACAGCAATGCAATTAATTGAATTTAATTTTTCGTTATTAATATTAATAATAATTGGAATAACAAACATTTATTTTGTAAAGTTCAATATGCCTGTTTTCCCCAAACACATTTTCAAATACAACCTATTTCTGAATATATCTGAATATTTGATTGTGTATAGATTATTTTTTTTTGTGTGTGTGTGTTTGAAAATGAAGCCTTAAACCTTAGACCAGGGAAGTAGTTATTAAGTAGTATTGATAAGCAGTAATTAGGAGTTTATGAAGGCAAAAGGTTGTAGTTAATGGTTAATAATGAGAATTGGACCCTAATCTAAAGTGCCACCATTGCAATAAATATTTAGTCATTTCCAAAATAAGGAAATGAGGTAAACTTACTAAAAAAATATCCATGCAAAAAGCTACTGTAAATGTGTACCCAAGATCCAAATTAGGCAAATGCAACTTCAATAGTTGTCCTCAGACAGCGACAATGGCAGCATTTATGCACACGATTAAGAAGCCACATCTGAACTCCATCTGTTCCTGCTGTGTGACTGTTGCACCAATGCCAACACAGCCAACCGGACGCCACCCCACTGCCGCTGACAAATTAACACTTAAACACACCCTTGGCTCGCTCGCAGCTGAAGAGAGCCAGGGGGGAAGAGAGGGGGTGGAAGATTCAATTAAAGAGCAGAGGAGCACTTAGAAGGACTCGGACGAGTCGACACGAGAATCTTGGCCTGGCTGTTGACAGGGAAGCCAACTCATTAAGATGCAGGAGCAGAGGTGAGCTGTAAAACCGATGTCTTGCCACATATCATGGTGAGCAGGGAAGGCAGGAACACATTTTCCCTGGGACGTTTACAGTTATAAGTTATTGTGTGCGGCTGCGAGGGGAGCGCGGGATGGGATAAGGATGTAGCCTAAAGCTTTTGCTGTTCTGGTAAACCAGCACACAGCCTTCCCCTGTGAATTCGCTGTCATCGCATGAATAAACAACGTACAGGTAACACTTCAGGGGACTTCGACTGGTAAATAACCAATGCTAAGTGGCACAGTTGCTGACTCTGCTTTCGTATAGAGATTGAACAGATGCCATTTCCCAAATATACACAAAGTTTGAGGGGTGGACAGGTGTGGTTAGATTTAAAGTGTGTTTTTCACAGCCATGTTTCTCTCTCAGACAAGTCTCTGTCAAAACTCTTACTGTGCTCTGAATCCCAAAGAACAGATGTTTGGAAGAGATTCAATATATAAAAATAATAATAAAAAAAATCCCAACAGCTGTCAAGTTACAAAAAGAGTCAGAAAATCACATTTGGCACTGTAACACGCTATGAAATTAGAAACAGCGAAGACTGTTTCTGCAGTGCCTGTAGACTTTGTCTGCATTTTTTAACATTTGATTTATTTATTTGCCTTGCTGTTCAGATGAGTTCATTCTTCAAGCAACTGCCATTCTTGGCCCGAGGGTCTTTTTTTTTCTTTAAGGCAGCAATATGTATCGGGGGCTGTTTTGAGTGGGAGAGAGTAGAAGATCTGGAGGGAATTCAGCAGAGGAACATAACAAAACCCATTGCTCTTTGAGCCACTAACATTTTCCATATTTTCCAAGCTAGCAAAAATAATCAAAATACATCTTTAATCTGCCAGATGATAAATCTAATGGCTTGACTGACAGTGAGAGTAATTAAAATGCATTTTCAAGGAAAGGCAGGTAGCTCAACAAAAACGATCCAGTAAAGTGAATGAACATCTTAAAACATCCAATTGTTGCCTTAAACAGCATGAAAATATTTGCCAAGCACAGGTTTCTTTCTTGTGTTGACATTTCCTATTGAAACAGGAAGTTACAGATATGTCCCAAGGGGTTGTCAATTTTTTTAAGCCAATTTAGTTTTGTTATTGGTTGGTAGTGAGAAGTAAGTTGTATTAGGGGGAGATACTTTCTCATTCTAGAGTATTTTACTAGACAATCATTTTGTGAGCACAAGATGAATCATCCATTTTCCTGGAAGAAATTTCCATTTAAAATATTATATATATATATATCTTGATAAAATATTTGAATGGACCAAACCAACAAAACTTTTTTTTTTTTTTTTTTTTCAAATCTTAGACTTTGTCATGTCATATTTTATAGATTTCTAAATGAAACTATCAATTTTAATAATTAATATTAAATTAACACAAACATACCCTTGGCTCGCTCGTAGCTGAAGAGAGCCAGGGGGGAGGAGAGGGGGTGGAAGATTCAATTAAAAAGCAGAGAAGCACTTTGAAGGACTCGGACGATTCGACACAAGAATCTTCCACTTAGGTTTATTGCTTTTAAAGAGCTCAAAAAAGTTCATGAGTTCAGGCCTCAGTAGATCATGAATAATGAAGCAAACAACACATGCCAAACTACTTGTGAGTCATTATCTGATTCTTAGTTGGACTATAGAGACGGTGTTTTTACCCACAGTGCAGTGCTGCCGGCTGGGTGAGGAGCACCTGCGAGATAAGAGAATGAACTCAGGGTCTCTCTCTTTGTTGCGAGTGTGTGACTCACAAGCCTCTACATTATCTTTCTGAGATAAAGCGTCTTTTAATGGGTAGAATGTGCAGCACTTGTAATTTTCCAAACCCAGGCGATGTGAATAATATAAAGCAGAAGCTGGAATGAATAAATGTAATATAATGGGAGGACACAGATTCACTGTCCTGAGAGAGCAAGAACAGTCAATATGCTTCACATCAATGCACAGTCTGCTGCTTTCATTATTGAAATTAATCACTAAATGTCTAATTGAAAGGGGCTAATGGCAGCATTACCTGAGATCGATGGATGATCAATAATGGGGAATTATGGGTGTAATCATGTTGGTGTGGAGCTCAGGGGTAATCTGGGTCAATATATGTTCATGTGACATATGAATTTGATTTTGGGCTCTGGACTGATGAATGTTACATAGCTTACTCTGACAATGAATCTTGTCTTCATCAATGATCCTGCAATGTGCTGGCACAGCCATAAAGCAACAGCAAATAAAAATGGATAAAAGTGATTTTATGTGCTTACAGGTTTCATTTTAGCCAACTGCTAGATCATTTTACCAGAATGTTTTTTTTTTTTCTGCATAAATGATAGTTCATAGTGACCATGGGTTGTAAAAAAAAAAAGTTATGTGTTATATTTCAAGTTCTCTGAAGCCAAACATTAAGTTTGCTTGATGAACAGACCGAAATGATGTATGTTGCTGGTTGGACATTAATAACAAACATCATTGGTTCTGAAGTGTCTCATATACATTATTTACATCAAAGGTGTCATTTAATTTGAGAGCAACAGTGAAGATGACTTAAGGTTTAGTCTCATTTCAGTATACTAATAGAAAGACGTAATGAAAATAAGTGTGCTTAATTGAATTGCACTAAGTAGTCTTAAAAGTATAATTTTATTAATCATAGTTTACCATAAATGCTTGTCAGTACATTTGGCTATACATTTAACCATATTTGAAAGACAAGCAATTATTAAATTACATAAAGTTCCTGGAATCACAAAAAAGGCACTCTGAAGTTCAGGTGATTGGTATTGGTAAAGTATAAAGCTTACAAAAAATACAAGCATAATAGCACAGCTTTTGGTGGATTATTTTGTGACACCGCTAGACTGTAATTCATGCAAGTGCATTATTTTGTGACTGTCCATCATTATAAAAAATATATATATCGATATCCGAGTAAGACATAACACCCAAGACTGAAATGATCTACAAAACAAAGCTCAAATGGAGCTAAATTAATTGCAGAAGATGAATACTTCAAAGCAAATCTCAAATCATAATGTTTGAGGAATATCAATACATCACTGTCTTGCAAGCACTGTAATAAAAGAGGAATATCAATACAAAACTCTCCTTACAAGCACTATAATAATGTTCTAAATTAGGAAAAAAAAAAACTTGTCATACCTTTCCACTGCCTACAGAATGCACTTTGAGCTCTAGTTTCATTCTTTGTGAAATAAAACCTCAATGCAGTCCTTTGGGTGGGAGTGCACACAGGGTTAAGGGTGTTTGAACTGATAAAACAGTCTTGTGAATTAGTCAAGAATCAATCCACCCACAACCCCCCATCCGCAAACCAATCCCCTGCAATATCCATCGACCATAACGGCACTAAACAAGTCAAGATGCGTTCACCCACAGCTGAAAATTGTAAAAGAAATCATTAAACTGCACACTGAAGCAGGGTGTTGAGACCAGGAACCTGAGAATTGCTTGCATACCTCACACTTTACTCTATTGTTACTCAGAAAAAAATGGGTCATGGGGTGTCATCCTAGCAGCCTTCTGGAAAATCTTCTCTTCCATTCCATTGACATGATGTTTCTTGGCAATGTTTCTTCCATCCTCAGAAGAAAGCACACTTATAGACGACATATGGCGCATAGGGGGACGAAACACGCTATCATGTAGGTACATCAGGGTATGGGCTTCCATTCTTTTCCAGAGAAGGTGAAAGATTAACTATCTGCTTCTCTTCTACCTCTCTGTGCCGTGCTCCTGAAAGATAGTGACCTGCTGTTTTAGATGGATAAGCTATAGTTTATTCAATCTCAAATGCCAAGGGTAGACTGAGCCTTTGAAATGCCCGACTGAACTCGCTCCCCGGCATAGCAATAGGGAGTCAGGCTCTGTGGGAGAGCGGGGTATTTAGAAGAGGTTGGGAATGTCAAGGAATAGCGTTCAACAAAGTGGAAAAGGAGTCAATGTACGAAGGCTTGCACTATAGTAATACATCCTAGCTGCTCATAGGCCTCATGTGATGGCAGACGGCAATCAATAGCATGTATGTGATCAGCCTACAACATCAGACTGTACATATGTCTGAGCACACTGTCCCGAAGAGCTGAGTGGCGGTGGTACTCTGGCAGCTTGGAAAGCTGGCAAAGGGCCATATTAAATGTATAGGCAGCTTTGGCTCCCAGTTGTAGAGGTTTTATGAGCACAAGCCAGCTGTTCCTGTCGGCCCCCAATCTTTCCCAGATGCACACAGCTGTAGTGCCTTTCACATGGCCTTCTCCAGAGACTCAGAGCTGTCACGTACTGCATATACTGGGCCTCTGTGTCTGACATTGGTTAAACCCTCATTATAGAGACCAAATGCTCCAGAGATCTTTTGTCGGAGGAGTATTCGTCTGCATTATGGTCCAAAGGAAAAAGATGTAGGCTGACAGTCACAAGAAGAAAATCAGCACTTCCTCTCTGAAGATTCATTTGATATTCACTTTTTCTCTTACTTAAACAATTAGCAGTTGCTATATATCAGAAATACAGACAAAGAGTCAACATTTTGTGGTCTGTAAAGAACAGCACCCAATAATTTTTAAAGATGAGATTTATTTAATATATTTTGAGTGAGTAGACTAACACTTTGTCTAGAGCAAGTGCAAGCATCTCGCTTATAATAAACCCATCGAACGTATCTGCACCAGACAAATCTTTTGACATGATTTGCAAATATTTGAGGCCGTTTACACTGGACACAAAGTAAACATTATAAACTTGTCTTTCTGAACAGGTGAATGATGATGTTGTATTTAAGAATCCATCGTAGCACCCTGCATTGCAATGCCACATTAGCTTTGACATACATGACCTGTTTATTCTAAATGCTGCTCTAAATGGAGTGACATTTGGCGTGCACTCCTGTACCCATAGAGGCTGAAAGTCCTATAGAGGCATACAGTCTTTTCCCATGTAACGTGTCAGCCATCATCTCATACCAGCTAAACTCTCTGGCTCCACCTGTTGTACAGTAGCCACGCCTCAAACTTACGCTATTGGTTGAGCTAAAAAGAGATTGACGGATTTGAGCAGACCTTTTTCTAAATATTTTGATGGTGCCTGAGGGGCTCGATGTTTACATTTTTTGTATGAGATAAACCCATGAATGGCATACTAATAGTAGTCAATGAACAAACTACACTGTAAACTGTTGGTTTAACTTGCCTTAATTTCAGTTCATTTCATTTGTAAGTTCTTTGAAATTACAATGATACAATGAAGGCGACTGAACCACATTAATTAAGTTGATTTGACAAAAGGAAAAAAAAGTGAAACAAAAAAACCTGAACTTTTTTACAGTGTATATGTTAAAAGAATATATTTTAACATAACTTACATACTTCACCTTTAACAATTAGACATTTTTTTTTTTAAATAAGTTTGACCATTCAAACAACTTTGCATAAACTACTAATAGTACTAACACTAAATAACTAATAGAACTAGTAATACTACTAATACTCATTATCAATATTATTAATAATACATTATTCATATTTTTATTGTTGTAGTCCAAGGATCATTTAGACACTTGAATAAATTTCAGTCTTTTATGTTCCAATGTTCTAAGAGTTCTAATAATGTAAATGAAAATTAATTAAACGCAAAATTGAGTGCAAATAGCTCACCTTGTTGGCAGTGGATATTTACTAGGGCTGGGTCAAAAATATCGATTCTCATTTTTACGAACCAATATCGATTCTTAAATAGCAAGAATCCTTTAGTCTAGTCTGTTTTCAGTTGATAAATGAGCAGAATATGTAGTGCCTCCCATCCAAAAAAAATCACAATAATCTTTGTGCTTTGTTTCTTTTGATATGAAGCAAAGTCTCAGATTTCAAATGACATCCATCTTATTATGAGATTCAAAAAATAAATACCGTTTTGGCGCTGTTTAATGTGACATGACAGACCGCTTTAGCGCCTCAGTTAAAGTCCCCCTGAAATTAAAATTGAAGTTTTTAGCTTTTAGTGTGAATATGTTAGCCTTAAGGTTATAAATAAGCTGGTGTGTTCCAAAACAATGACAAAATTCGCATTTAGAAGATAATAAGCATTCAAAACTTACAGTCTCTCACTTCCACTAAAATTAATCACGGATTTTAATGACATCACATCACACTTCAGTTTCTCGTCAAATCTTCTGTCCAATCAAATGTTCTCTAGAATCTGAAGACCCACCTCCTCCTACACTCGAAATCGGTCACTTGCTCATACATTTACTAGTTTCTACATGGTGAACGGCACAAAGTGCACTATATAGAGAATAGGGAATGATTCAGACAGTGTTTTTCTTTGACGCGATTGAAGTCCGTTTTCGCGTTAGTGTCACATAGGATGATCTGCCGTAACGTGTGCAGTCTGCTCTGGTCCAGAGACACGAGAGCACAGAGCGGATCATATGCGAGTCGGCACAGACCACAAAAGGTATCGGACCCATTTGAATTCTGCACAGAATGGTGTATATTAAAGCGATATAAAGGACATTAGGAGGAGAAACGGTTAGAGATTAGAAGGAAACTGAGGTTTTACAGAGTCTAACGGCTCTGGCCGAGCTGTAAGAAACAAAACGCTATTGGCTATTTTAAAAGAGGGGCGGGGCTGTTCGATATATCACCCTGTCTTTCTGTTTCAGTTGAAATTACGTCAACACATCGAATAATGCTGTGCGTGCCAAGACACTTCAGCGGGCCTTTAAAGAAAATGGCAGCACGGAGCGCATGTGAACATCCTCTCCTCCGCTTTAATACCAGTTACAGCGCAAAATAAACAAATAAACATCTGAAGGTATATTAAAAGATACAGTACATCTTACCGAAATCTGACCGAAGTGCTTCAACCTCGGAAAGACGTCAATAAAACAGCTTGTAAACAATGTCACGTAACGTCACATTGACCTCAGAAAAACATATTCAGTGACCACAAACGCAAAAGCAACATTCTTATAAATAGCTATGCACCGTTACATATTCATTATAATTTTTTAATTTTCTTCAATATGTTTGAATAAATCAGTTATGACAGCTGCAATTTAAATGTTTATATTTAAAAAAAAAAAAAAAAAAAAAAAAACAAATTGGAGAAGAAATATGATTATGTAATAGAGAATGAGAATTACGTCACTCCGCGTTGCATTTCGGGAAGGCGCCGCCATATTAGCAGGATACGCTATCCATTGCCATGGTTACTTTGACAGCAAGATCGAGAGAAAGAGCGACAGAGAGATAGAGAAAATGTATTTAATTAATCAATTTTTCGATACAGCGCAGTTTTATAGGAAGAAATGGAGAAGGAGAAAGTGAAAGGAGAGGGGTTATATCGAGAGAAACTAAATAACACCGCTAAGCAGCGTTATTTAGAGAAACTGTTTGACATTAACACCATCGACCCATACGACCTGCCAGTTACAGAATGGACGAAAAACGCAGAAGCACTACCACCTCTCACATACCCTGACATCGTCAATAACCTGGTTTATGGTATCAGTGCCTACACAATGCAACCGTTCAGAAGCTTTAAGTCATTGGAAGCTTATCAACAATTTTGCTGCGGCTGGGTGCAAGATTTACAAACCCACAAACCTGTAAACTGCGAGAGCTCAGTCATACTTGCCAAGGTTACACTCCACTTTTATTAATGGTTTTGACAGTTCTAGTGCTTATAATTGTAAAAATGTAAATTGTTTAAAATGATAATATAACTATAATAAAAAAATATGTTGCCCCCCCATTTTTCTGGCGCGCCGCACACAGCGCACATCCTTTTACAGACTTCAGATGCAAAAGCCTCTAGGTGCCGTCTGAAATTTTCTTCTAAATTGTGCATTTTTATCAAGCTTGTATGTTTAGGTTCAGTAATTTCACTTTAATGGCAATTATTAGGTCCTTTTCATTGCCATTAAAGTGAATTAACTGAACGTAAACATGCAAGCTTGATAAAAATGCACAATTTAGAAGAAAATTTCATACGGCACTTAGAGGCTTTTGCATCTGAACTCTTCAGTTTTACAGCAGTGACTATTATTCTTAAGA
This sequence comes from Chanodichthys erythropterus, assembly GCF_024489055.1. Lineage (NCBI taxonomy): Eukaryota > Metazoa > Chordata > Actinopteri > Cypriniformes > Xenocyprididae > Chanodichthys > Chanodichthys erythropterus. The sequence goes on from NC_090239.1 coordinate 18,021,281, forward strand.
TCCACATTTTCACACTGATAATGTAAAGAACATACTCTCATCGAATGAGAAATCTTTTCAAAAGTTAAGTCCTTTCTTCTCACAGCTGCTACCCAAGCCATCCGGCGTCTTGTCACATCAGCAACATGCTCTCCTTCATGCCTTTTCCAGGTCGGAAACTTGAAAAACCGAATACAACTGTGTATTTTAATCCCACGAAAGTTGTGTGACCTGCTATGACAGTTTTCCACACAACAGCAATTTCCAGGCATTGCGAAAAGAAAATTAATTGAACTCTACAGCAACGCAAATCCAACGGAATCCTGCTAAGATGGCGGCTGCGTCTACGTCCTATGTGCCGTGATGTCACATTCTCATCCTCTATTCTAAGATTTATTTATAATAAAAATATTGACTGTAATTTAAGTATTTGTATATAATTAAGTTAATTTAACCTTCAATATTAGTACCAACTGACTTACATGTGTAGTTTACAGCATTAGTTGAGAGATTTTTCTCCTCTAGAAAATTTGCCATGTACTGTAACTGAAATACTACATTCAAAATAATCAATATCGAATCGAATGCATGTGAATAGTAATCGAATTGTGTCAATACCCATCCCTACTATTTACACTACTACCCTACTATCGCTGTACTAAGTCCACACACCATTGTCTGATTTATCAAGACAACATTACAAAAGAAATCCTGCTGACACCAGGATCAGTGGCATTGTTATTAATAATTATGAATAATTCATGTTTTTATTTCACAGACATTGTTTCATCTATATTTCAATCTTGTACTTTTTGATTTATCATTTATTTATTTTACAATACATTTTAGTATCTTTTAGTATACAAGTTTAATGATGTGTAAATGATATAATTCAGTGAAGATACGTCACAAAAACTGTCAAAGCAAAGCACCATCAGTATCATCATGAAGCTTTTCTTCATGTTCCTATTGTACTATTGAGTTTTCAGCACTAATACGACATCGAGATGACAACAGTAATTTTGGTGAATAGACGAGCATTTATGCTAGCAGTCTACCCGCCCCCAGAAGTGCACTAAGACCTAACCACTGGAACTGAAGTATTAACAGTTATTCTGTTCAGTAGTAGAAAATGAGACCGGAGGGCATCATCAGAGACTTCACAGTTGGAACTGTCGTAAAAACTGCAATGAGAGTTGCTGCCAATAATTAGCCCGACTCCACACTCTGAGTGTATGTGATTTTAAAGCTTGATAACTTACTCCCACATTGTGCTCTGAGCTGTGGATATTTTTAGCGATCATCGCAGTTTCATAAGATCAAGTCTGAAATGCTTGTTAACTAGGAGCCTAGCCGTGATTTCTTTGAGTAATGCTTGAAAAGAGACTACTATACTACAATTTCCTACCATAGCAACATGAATACACATTAATAACTAACAGAAGTATTTGTATGTCTAAAGGTGCTTTGTACTACATGAGCACCAGCAATATGAGGAACAAAAAGACTTAAAGGAAAAATTCAGACAGAAAATTATTTTCTCAAGGAGAAAATAATACCTAATTTCAAATGGCCAGAAACATGGGCAAATTTCGAGTAAATTAAAGATTAAGCATTACAAATGCATTTTTATATTGCACTGAACAGTAAAGCATTGAGGAAATTTCCACAAAATAAACTACAATATGCTAATTCAGTGTGATGGCATGCCAGCCAAATTAATTTTAAGGTGCCAATGTCAATCTTTCATTACTATTTTTACGGGGAAAAGTTTGAGGGCGAGAAACATTCTGTTTCCAGCATTCTAATTCATTTTCCAATTTCCAGATGTGAGTAACCGGCCCTGTGAGTCAGGTTGGAAGGCACACGATAGCTCATGAATTAACAGTATAAAAAAAAAAAAAAAAGGTTGTGAGGGTTTTAGCAATGTGAAGTGAATAAAATAAAAAAAAAACAAACAAAAAAAAACAAAACACCAATGCTATGCAATGTTACCTGAATATTTATTCAGATTGAACCCTTTTTTCTTCACCTTACATCTTTATGTGCTTCTACATTATTCTACTTGCATAAAGTAAGGCATAACATAGGCAGATATAAGAATTTTATGAACATAAAAACTCTCTGAGGAGGAAAGTGTTATTTTCAGCCGTGCTGGGCTTCCATAACATCCTTGTATTGCCGTAATGTCTGCGTGTTATGTGGGCTAAAGTTTACGAGGGGTGTTCAACCTTCATCTGTATGCTTGGCCCCGCATGCCCTTGTGATTGATTTTCGATAAAGTCGAGATGCCACTGAGACTTTCCTTCCCAGCTGGACAGGAGGAGTGATCATCATTGTGTTGAATCCAAAAACACATTACATTACAGCACATCTTCGATTAATGTCAGGTTCACCCTGGAGTTTTACCACATGGACGTTTGGAGCAATGAAACAGGAAATGAAAACATCATCTATATAAAAAAAAAAAAACTTAATTCAGAATTGAGGCCCTGGAGGTCTATCATTTCAGCAAACAGGGTTGTCTTAACAAACGGTGAGAGCAGAATGAGCAAGAAAGAATGAGATGGAAAAATAAATAGTGGAGAGGAATTGGAAGACATCGTGGCCCGAGAATAATCTGTGCATCAGAAAATAAATAATGCCACATATAATGATGATTATACATAAAGTGTTTATTGAATGAACTATTTACTGGAGGTGAAGATAATTACGGACTTCAATTTCAGCCTGTTCCTTAAAGCTATCATGGTGGCTTCAGAAGAATTGAGAAATAGCAAATATATTGCTTTAATGTGATTTTTATATCTTAACATCCAATGAACACTATACCGTTCAAAAGTTTGAGGTAGGACTTTTGAATGTTTTTGAAAGATGTCTCTTACACCATCAAGGCTGCATTTATTCGGTCAAAAATAATAAAACTAATACTGTGAAATTATTACAATTTAAAATAATAGTTTTCTATTTTAAAATATTTCAAAATGTAATTTATTTCTTTGATGGCTAAGCCATTACTCCAGTCTTCAGTGTCAAATGATCCTTCAGAAATCATTCTAAAATGCTGATTTGGTGCTCAAGAAGCTTTCATTATCATCAATGTGGAATATCAACAGTTGTGATGCTTTAGCAATAATGAAAAAAAGCATTTACTGCCACCTTGGTAACACTTTATTTTAGGGTATTTTAACTAGTTGCTTATTAGCATGCATATAACTAAAATATTGGCTGTTTATTAGTAATTATTAAGCACATATTAATGCCTTATTCTACATTCTTAATCCTACCCAATACCTAAGCTTAACAACTAACTTACTAACTATTAATAAGCAGTAAAAAAAAAAAAAAAAGAAAAGTCATACCCTATACTAAAGTGTTACCATCACCTTTGATCAATTTAATGTATTGTTGTGGAATAAAAGTATTTTGTATTTTTAAATATATTTAAAAACAAAATCTTGAACTTTTAAATGGTAGTGTAAAAAAAGAAAAAGAAAAAAGGAATACATATTTAGAAGTGGAGAAAAAAAAAAAAAAAAAAAAATCACCCAAGGTGCAACACATTTACCAAGGAGGAAACATACATAATCGGTAATTAGATTTGTTTCTATACAACAGAGGAGATAAGCCAGAATGTCATGGCCTCACAAACAGATTGCAGTGTGACGCATAACATCTCATTCACTGTAAATCCACAGAAAAGCCATATTGAATCCCTCTGCTAATAAAACACACAGGAAGATTTGCCACCTCTCCGAGCTCAGAGCCAAGAGTGTGTTTTGACATTTCGTCAGCACGGGTCAAAGTAGTCAGAGTGGATGACATTGACAGGCTGTGAAAGTTAAATGTAAAGTGGGGTATGGTAACTCGGAGGGGTGGCCTCTGAACAAATTAGCATATTCATGAGATGGGACAGAGCAGTCCACGAAGGCACACCACAATCCTCTGCAGTGGTGTGTGTAGGAGATGTGTGACTTGGCATAGAGCAACTCTTCTTAAAGCCGCAGCCGTCTAATTAACTATCTGGTGATTTTAGGGCCTCTATTCCTCTACTTATCCATGTTTTATTCTGTTATATTAGAAAGCCTTCAATAAACCCCGAAATATGGATATCTGAGGATATGTCATTAAGGACCAAGCAGACTGTCAATTAATAGACAAAAATGAAATATTTAATCTGCCCTAGTTTTACGATTGATGTAATTATTATGCCTCTTTTCTTCATTTAATATGAAATGAATGACTAGCCTTCATATCAGTCCACATTGCTGTGTTACTATAACAACAAATTGACTTCAGAATGTAATGAATTTGCTTAATTGTCTCAATTAAGCATTCCGATATCACAGGCACAATTTTCTGATAGTGGCTTACAAATTGGTTAATTGTATGTTCTGTGTTCGCTTTGCATTAACTCAGTGGAAGGGAGCAGGCGAGTGCAGTGGTTGTTTTTGATTCCTTCTTCAGTCTCGGTAATGATGCTGCCTGGCTCGCTGCATTGCTGATTGAACTGAAGGGCGCTCTGGAAAAGGATGAGGAATCAGAGCCAACAGAAGCTATTGCAAAAATCACACAAGAAACTTAATGACACGCTGTGACACTGGCAATGATGTGCGCAATGTCAAAAGGGAGTGGATACACTTCATTCAGATCTGTGTGACCATATTCAGAGATGTTGGCAGGCACATACAGAGCCGAAATGCACCAGCAGGCCTTCTGAGGATGGGCTGAACTGATTAAAAGAGAATCTTCAAATCAAATGGGGCTCGGGGCTCAACAATAAAGACCTTATTTATGCTGGCCCGGTCAGAACAATAGCAGTAGATTTTTACCGCCGCTGCTATATATATATATATATATATATATAACATTTTTAATATTTATTTTGTTTATATATAATTTAAGTGTTTAAAAAACATTTCCAAAAATAGATTGTACAGAAAAGTTTATTCCATGACAGTTATAAATCATTTCCTTAAGGGAGAAAAACACTATAAAACATTCACTTTTGTGAGTTCACTTGACACTGAACTGTAGTTTGTGACATGCATTTGGCATACACTCAATATTTGCAAGGTCAAAAAATAAGAGCGTGTGTGATTCTGGGGGAAGAGTCAGTGACCTACTTCTCATATCGCTTTAAGTATGTAACTGATGCAGTTTATGTGTTGCAAATTTAGGCATAGTCAATTTTAACACTCCAAAAACTTGAGAAAGTGTTAAAGTATTTACATATTTACTTCCCTGCCATGAAAAAAAAAAAATGCAGTACCAAACTTTCCAAAGAAAACCGCTTGCGGGAGAGGCTGCTATGGAGGCTGAAAAATTTAAAATGCAATATAAACCCAAACCAATATATACAGTACATCGGATCGTATTCACACAGCATTATATTTTTTCTTTCTTTCTCCAATTGGTTGCATCTATATTTAAAAGCATCATCTCGCAACTAAGCTGTTTATGAAACATTCTGACACAGCGATTATACGGCCTCTTTGTCTCTCCCTCCACAGCAGGGTCATTCCCAAAGCACCATCACACAAACAACAAACACAACGACTCCTAACAACACAAAAACAACTCTTAGTCGAGAAATCATGCAGCAATTAACAAGTAACAGTGTCAACTGGGAATAAAGCCACTGTTCTTTTTGATGGCTGTGAAATGAAAATTCTCTCCATTTTAAAAGGGCTCACAAAGAACTGGAGATCACTAAATAAGCCATTGACAAAATAATTGTCTGGGATTTCCAACACCTGTTTGGACTCATTTTACATCTTTGCATCCCTTAAAGTCCAGTTATGAATGTGCGGCTGGGAAAAAAAATGAATCAATCAACAGCGATCATTCCAAGTGCAGGCCGCTCTGAATAAAACATTGGCTTTCATCTCATTTTTGCTATTTTGCTGAACTTTTGCTGACATTTGCTGGCAGATTTTTGACATTAATCTGTCATTTTGATGTCTATGCAAATAGTAAAGTATCTGTGGTCCTTAAAATGCATTTATTATGAGCTCCATTCAAGAATGTTATGTGAACAAAGATGGGAACCCCATGGGGGGAGCGGGGAAGGATGTGGCTGTGGGCTGCATGCTTTTACAACAACATATTGGGGCAAAGGGCACCTTCTGTTCCACATGTATCCTCTGGATATTTCTAAGCTGCAACATCATTCTGAAACAACAAAACTACTGTAACATCTGACAGCTGCCTTCGTAGCATCTGATAAATAACCATGTTAAAATTATGTTTAAATACTGAGCAAAGGAAAGGGATTATGGGAGATTTTTCCCCTTCGTACCCCCTCCTCCTGCTTTAGATTTTAATTCTGCTTGTAATTCCCTGGTGGTAACTTCTTTTGCTGTGGTTGCACAGAGAAAAAAGGAGTTCTTGCTGTCGCCTGAACTGAGAAAAGGAGAAAAATAGCCTGAAGTGGATCTTGTGAAGGTTCTCAAGGGCAGCATTTGCTGTAGTGTATGAAGACGCACGATAAGGACATTGAGGGACTAATGAAGGCCTGAGTAACTTTGAAACGAGTTGTTCAGAGAAAAAGCCATGTGTACCAAATAAAAATGGTCACATCAAAGTACGGATACATTTTTAGACCAGATGTTGTGTGCAGAATTTAGGACGAATCCTGCCCAAGAGGCAAAAAATAGGACAATACTGGAGAGGGCCAAAGAAAAGAGTCAACTTAATTAATACATAAGAACATCATTAAAAATGATCTGAAGCTTGGTTATGTACTAAATGTGCACATAAAACATAAAATGGCACTCCTGATTGGAATACTAGAGACCTTGTATTAAAATGTGTGGCTATCAATGTTAATCTAATCCGTACAAGGGCTTTACATTTCAGTGAAACATAAGAGATTTCATTACACTGGCACAGATGTGCCGCTTTTGTACTGACATGTCAGACACACCATGGATTTGCACACCATGAAATGTGATGACACTACTTGCTGTCATCATATCTGTGAAAATGTGTAGCAGATAGGGTCTTGCAGATTGATTTGTCCGTCCATTCTTCCTCACCGTCCCCCTGCAGCTGTATATGAATAACAGATGAGATAAATTAGCTGGGAAATTGACAGCCAGTCAGATTTCCGATAACACGAACTAGCCCAGTATATTACAGTGCTGTCAGATCACCTGGACAAAAAACAAAAACAAAAACAATGTATCGCTCCACTGAAAATGAATGCTGAAACATCAGCGCCTACTGCCAGCCGATGGCCGGCCCCATTAGCCATATTTGGCTAAATTATAGTGATTACATCTGAAAGGTCTATGCATATAGCCTGCAACAAATCTTTACCTGAGCAATGGGGTATGAGAAGAATATCCTTGAATTTGGCAATCGCTTACTTCTGTAACTCACCTCTAACAGGAATGTAGCAGCTGCCAAGTGTCACATAATGTGTTGTACATGATGATTTTGCTCACTTGTGGATGTGTTGCCAGAGAAGGGCTGTTTCATCAGGCACAGAGACATTTGAAGCTTGTAAAAGCATCAAAGAGGGATTTATGGCAGATGTCTGCAGAGGCTGGGTTTAGGACCCAATACTAGGGATGTGTAAAACCATATATTTTTAAGTCCATTAGGTGACTTAATTGGTCTTAAAGAGGCCCTGTATAATTAGGTACATTTTATGGTTCCCTAACCAGACAAGTTTCTTACAGGGCCTTTAAATAAGACACATTGTCGTGTAAAAAACAAAAACAACAACAACAAAACAGATCAAGCTTAAAAGAAAACAGGACGCAGTGGTCTTGAGACATATGAAACCATTTAACTTCATACATTGGAAGTCGCAACATAGCCTAGGATATCTATCTGCATGTTTATGACTGTAACAGTGGTGTTTTTTATTTTTATTATCTGGTCTCATTTTATAAGTACATGAAATAGAATACAAAAAAAATCAAGAAAGAGAAGGGGAATTGAATGGGTACAAGATCTGGGACAGACTTGCACTGATGCCAACTTCTCTGAGAGGGTTTTACTGTGCAAACAAAAATAAATCATAATACACATAATACAGGCAAATATAAATAAATACAACAAAATTCTAAAAAAATAATAAAGAATCCTGGAAAAAAAAAAAAAAGTATGGTTTCCACAAAAATATTAAGCAGAACTGTTTTCAGCATTGATAATAAGGCTGCAGCTACTCATTCTTTTTGTAATCGATTAATCTAGCACTTAAATCGATCGATTAATCGATTAATTTTATTTATTTATTTTTTTTAACCAAAACAAATAATGCATAGCGAAAATGATGTGGCTGTAAAATGATCAAGCATTTGGCTTTTACTTCTAAAAAAAAAAAACAGAGGTATTGGTTATTGGTATTTGGCTCCAAAACTAAGCCTATTTATTGCAATTTTTACCCATTAGTGTTTATAAGTGCCAGTGCCAACAATTATATAACAATAAAGTTAAGTCAACTTACTGTAAAACATGTATAACATGTAAAACTATGAATACAAACTTAAATAGTAAAGGCCATTTGGCCTTAGTTTTGTCTTCTTAATACAACATTACAAAAAAAGGATTGCACCTTCTGAAAATTACCCACCTGAGAACAAAAACACATACCGTGTGTGAGGAAGAGTGACGCCCAAGTCAGACCAGTTGCTTCATTGCAGTTTGGTACGGCAGAAATAGCCTACATACAACAATTTTCAATAGAACGCTGCATTTGGCTTGAAAAATCGAAAAATCGCGTCACAAAATCACATCCCTACGTTTACTAAAAAACATCAAAGCTAAACATCATATCTATCTTTACTTTCCGCCATCGCGCCAATTAAATTCAAAATGTCACGCGCTATGGTGTGCTTCCTGAACATGAACAACGGTCCGTGTGAATCAGATACCTGCGCGTATAGTGCGCGTCATAAGAATTTAACAAGGCTTCGAGTTTTTGCCTCGAGGAATTTTTGTAATCGAGTTAATCGAGTAACTCGATGAATCATTTCAGCCCTAATTGATAAGAAAAGTTTTCTGAGCACAAAATCATGTAATCCATCTGTCTGTGTATCTATCGTTGTTGGATAACAAATGCTAGTGTTGTAGTCAAGACCACCTAATCCGAGACCAAGACGAATGTGTGTTGAGACCAAGATCAAGACTTCGAGGGGTTGAGACCAAGGCAGGGCGAGACCGAGTCAAGACCAAGACCAGACCAGCACTCCTTAAATTGATAAAGATCCACATTACTGACTGAGAAATTACACTATATTGCCAAAAAGTTTTGGGACGCCTGCCTTTACGTGCCCATGAACTTTAATGACATCCCATTCTTAATTTGTAGGGTTTAATATCTAGTCGGCCCTCCCTTTGCAGCTATAACAGCCACAACTCTTCTGGGAAGGCTTTCCACAAGGTTTAGGAGTGTGTTTATGGGAATTTGACCATTATTCTAGATGCGCATTTGTGAGGTCAGGCAGTGATGTTGGACAAGAAGGTCTGGCTAGCAGTCTCCGCTCTAATTTATCCCAAAGATGTTCTATTGGGTTGAGGTCAGGACTCTGTGCACGCCAGTCAAGTTCCTCCACACCAAACTCGCTCATCCATGTCTTTATGGACCTTGCTTTGTGCACTGGTGCGCAGTCATGTTGGAACAGGAAGGGGCCATCCCCAAACTGTTCCCACAAAGTTGAGAGCATGAAATTGTCCAAAATGTCTTGGTATGCTGAAGCATTAAGAGTTCCTTTCACTGGAACTAAGGGGCCAAGCCCAACCCCTGAAAAACAACCCCACCCCATAATCCCCCCTCCACCAAACTTTACACTTGGCACAATGCAGTCAGGCAAGTACCGTTCTCCTGGCAACCACCAAATCCAGACTCGTCCATCAGATTGCCAGACAGAGAAGTGTGATTCATCACTCCAGAGAACACATCTCCACTGCTCTAGAGTCCAATGGCGGCGTGCTTTACACCACTGCATCCGACGCTTTGCATTGCACTTGGTGATGCAAGGCTTGGATGCAGCTGCTCAGCCATGGAAACCCATTCCATGAAGCTCTCGACACACTGTTCTTGAGCTAATCTGAAGGCCACACGAAGTTTAGAGGTCTGTAGCTATTGACTCTGCAGAAAGTCAGCGACTTCTGCACACACCCCCTCTGTGATTTTACGTGGCCAACCACTTTGTGGCTGAGTTGCTGTTCCCAATTGCTTCCACTTTATGATACCACTAACAGTTGACCGTGGAATATTTAGAAGTGAGGAAATTTCACAAATGGACCTATCACAGTACCACGTTTGAATTCACTGATTTCCTGAGAGCAACCCATTCTTTCACAAATGTTTGCAATCATGTTAAAATTTGTGAAAACAGCTCTCTTGCTCTTGCGATATTGCTTAATTATATCACGTTATAATATAAAAATCCAGATCTCATACGAGTACTTTTTTGCAACAATATCTTGAATTTTGCGATAATTTGTATTTATGCATTTATTTGTATTTGCATTATGTTTTGGTGACATTTTTGACACAATCCCTCATTAATTTCTGAACCAGCACAATAAATAAATCAAATTAGAAATAAGTTATTGATTGCATCGGAAGCTGTAAGTTTTACATCCAATCACATTAATTACGCTAATAAATAAACCAGACAATGCACCGGCAATTTAGTCATATCACAGCATTTGTGGTCTTGAAACAAAATCTCGAGTCCTCTTAGTCTGAGACCAAGACAAGTCCAAATACAAATGTGGTCGAGACCAAGAAAAGACCAAGACCTTCAAAAAATGGTCTTAAGACCAGTCTCAAGATCAAGACCTGTCGAGTACTACAACACTAACAAATGCTCTAACAATATGCATGGAAAATGTTCACAAAACAACAGAATGAGATTAGCAAGGTTGGCTAGTCTATGTAAGAATCCTGACCTGACGAGAGGGTGAGCGAGTCTCCTAATCCAGCACATTGTTCTTCCATGGCCTACTGAGAAGGTTGGAAAGCTACGCACGTTCCTCCAGCGTAATCCCTGGCCATGAGTTGACCCCAGAAAGTACCATTCCTGAATAACAACACACCTTGTGTTTAGACTGTCTGGGCATCTCATTGCCCCTAGAGGGCCAGAGGCAAAATCCCAAACAAAAGCCTTCCTGCTCACTTACTCAGTCTCCTTCAGAAGAAAGACAGTCTACAGCTTGTTCTTTCCCCAAGTGTATGACAGTTACTACTGTAAAGAGACTTTCTGACAAGGACCCTTTGTCAAGGACAAGTTCAAGAACATTCCAGAGCATGCTGGGCAAAACTAAAAGGAAAAGTCTAAGTTTTTTTTACTATTTTGTTCTTTTTGATGATGTATCACATAATCTAATGCTACACTGAGTCAGTGGTCAGGGTGGAGACATATGGGGCAATTGAGCATGGTGGTCTAATAGCACTGGGAGGTTTCTTCAATCACTCTTAGCCTAGAGAGCTGAGAGGCAAAGGACTTCTGCCAAGGAACTGTGAGAGGAGCAGACAAACTACCCCTGAGAGGTGAGCGCTGGATACACGGAGGAGCAGTTCGTCTAAGCATGTCAGTTAGTACAGCACACCGACTATATTGGCTTTCCAGCCAAATCTGATGACCGCTGTCCGTGGTGCTGAAAAGCACTGCCCTAAATTTAAGCTGGGATGATGCCGCTCTCCAAGGTGCTGAACTGGGTAGACGACTGCATTAGCTTGATCATTACTCTATCTTTAATTACCTGCACCACAGAACTGCAGAATTTTTTAATTAATCTGAAAGAGTTTCACTTGACTAAAATGCTACTTTGCTATTCAATGGTCCATTCTTTTTTTTGCGACAGACCAGGTTTGGGGTTGTTAGTATCACTCAAGTGCAAAACGCTGGCATATTAGCAGTTCTTAAATGCTATTAAACTGGGGCTGACTGGCAAATTACAAAGTGGATGTGGAGGCCACAAAGGGATGAAACAAACTAATTCTTGCAGCCCCAAGGAAGCAGCTGTTTTGCCTCATTTAAGCACTCTCCTTTCACAAGACCCCTTGTTTTGTCTGAGGGCTCATCAAGGCACTATCAGCATTTATATACCTGCTGTTTAGTCCATCTGTCTGCTTTTTAAGGCAGCTCGGTGTGAGGGATGCCATGGTAGAGTGGGGAGAAAGAATTATAGCAAAAGAAACGTTGTGAAAACAACTTGACGATAGTGTGAAGGACTTTCAACTTATCATCCTCCTCAGTTTTTGCAAATACCACAAGGGGAGGAAGTGCAGCTGCCTGTGAGCTCACACCTGGGAACTTCAAAAAGACACCCAGATGCTCATGTCTTCTCAGAGCAGGCCTGCGATGACAGACTATCAGAGGCAGCGAGAGACAGCCAGAGCTAATGCAGCATAAATAAAATGCTAACTTACCTTTCAATAAAATAAATTAGGTTTCCTTCACAGAATGCAACTGGAAAGGAAAACAACGCACTCAAAATTAATTATTGGATTTACTTAAAAAAGAAGCATCACGTGTAACAATTTAACAATAACAATTTAGTTGTATGAACAAAAAATTCAAGTGAAGTTGACAATTTCTTTGAGTAAATACAAATCATTTGTATTTGTCACATAATATTTTATGTTACATAATATTTATATATGGGTCATTGACTAATAAGGTTTTTAAAAGTGTAAAAAAAACAAAACAAAACAAAACAATGGAGATATAATTAATTTTGAAGTTGTATTATGTGTTAACAATGAGATTGTGATTTTTTATAATCAATTAACACTGCTTTTGTCATTTTTTACAATATGTACAAAATTTTGGTTTTACCGAATGACACTTTTGGTTATACTGTATGACAATATTTTCAAACAGTGATAACAGGCTGATATCTAGATAGGTACCTAGCAAAAGGACAATCAAACATTTTATATTTAGTAAAAAGGTTTAAAATATTACAACTTTTTCCATGTTTTATAGTGGTTGTACCGAATGACCTGATGTTTTAGGACATGCGTATGAGCAAGTGAAAACATGAATTTTTCATATAGTTAAAAGAGTTAGTTACTTTGCTTCACGACCATGTGGTCCTTTGTACGTGTCTGAATGATCCTGTCACATGATACTGATCGCACTTGACCGACTTGATCCATATAATTAAAACCTTTTGGATTCAATAAAAGAGATCTAGTTGTACTACCTTACATACTTTGGATGTCATATCTTTATTATTATTAAGACCTTTGGACAAAAAAAAAAAAAAAAAAAGACCCATCACGTCATTGACCCATATGCAGTTTACTTAATGATGTTGTTTATTAAGTTTATTACACTTTTGACTTCATTTACCTTATTAAATGAAGTATTTGCTATACAAAATGCACTCAATAATAATAATAATAATAATAAAAATAGCTCATTGAACAAAAATGCCTCAATTGAATTGAGAGCAGGAATTCCATCCTAAACCTGCGTACAGTATACAAGGCTCACAGCCTAAACACAGGCGCCACTCTTCTGCATAATGTTAACCACAAACTTCAAAAACATTACAGAAACTCCTCTAAATGTCCAACATAACTGAACATAAAATAACACTTTAATCCCTAAATTTACTCTCCTAATGCAGTCCTTTGCAAAGCATGCTGGGAACTACACTGCCCTACAAAGGCAAAGTGCAGTAACTACGCAAACACTGAAACTGAGAAAAACACCTTTAAAGTTTTTACACCAGCCAGTCAAACACATTGTAGGTACATTAGTGGTAATGCATTCATGTAATGCCTTCTTAGGAATAATTTTTTTATAGATAAAACCATGACCACTGATGTGACCTTTGACCCCCAAAATGTAGATACTGCACTCTGCCTTTGGATGACCTTAAACAACTAAAATACTATTGCAAAAGCAAAGTGCAGTATCTACAAACTAACTGTGTTCATCTAACTTTATTGTTGTGTTTCTTACTACACGTTGATTGTTTTTAATATATATTTTTTGATGTTTGCATGTTATGTTGTGAATGTTAAAATTGCTCTGAGGACTGGAGTAATGATGCTGGAAATTCAGCTTTGATCAGAGGAATAAATTAAATTTTTCAATAAATCCATATAGAAAACAGCTATTTGACTATTTTTGATCAAATAAATTCTGCCTTCCTCTTTCAAAAACATTGAAGTATTATTTCAAATTTGATCACCAGTGTGTAAAATAATGCATGTGAACTAATTAGAAAATTATATATTTTAGACACTTTCCTAACACGGGATATAGTCTACTTAAATATGAAAGTTTAGACCATGTTTAGTATAAGTTTAAGAATGATATTTCGAGTTTTATGAATAATTTTCAAATGATTGTGAAATTACTGAAGAAATCCTAATAACAGATACACAAACATTCACTCTTATCTGACATGCTGAAACAACGTTAATGTTTCTGTGTCCCTTGTGTGACAGATAACGTCATTAAAATATGAAAAATCTGAAAAGGTCAGAAGTGCATGTCTGGAAATGAATGTCCGTCATTTATTTATTATCAAACACTAAAAGTGCCACGCTGCTTGGTTTCTGTGGACAGTAAATTATACATTTTGACGAGCGCTAGACAGACTGAGCACACTAAGCTTTTTTAGCTGAAGTGGGTTGGCCGCGCCCGCGTGAACAATTCGTCTAGGTTGACGGAGGATACAGACTATGTAAATGTACTTTAATTCATTCTTTACATATATTTACATTGCAATGGGCCGGCCCACATTGTCCAGCGGCCAATCGGTAAAACTCTCGGTACTCCCGATGGCCAGTCCGCCCCTGATTACGTTGAGTGTATATAGCCATCAATGGAGCAGCGCAGGTAGGCTAAATATCAGTCTAATTTGCTAGCAGCTAGCAAGTTAATGTTAATTGATTATAAAGCTCTCATTTGCTTGGCTAGGAGTTAATATTTTGCTGTTTTCCTTTCTCGTCTTTGGATGTTTGCGTTTTAACACGGGTTTAACCATCATGCCGCAGGGTGTCAAAGCCGGAAAAACAAAGCTAGAATGCAGTAACATCACTTACTGCGGTTTGCCTTGGTATTAGCTTCGATTATGTAGTTACTGCAATTTTGACACCCTCGTTTCTCAGAAACGGGACAATTTTGAACTAGGATACTTTGTCAGAAGACAGAACATTTTTGATCAAATGTGTGCTTACTGCGCTTTGCCTTTGGACGGCAGTACAGATCCACTGCCTAGTTAGTTATGGCAACATTAATTTGTGCGTTTCACTCAGCAATGTTAAGTTGACTGAACAAACACTTAAGTAAAGCTGACAATACTCATTTTTAGTAGAAACAACTCAGTTAAATCAAGTTCATGTAGTAACATGAGTTTAAGTAATGTGAACAAGGGTGGTTTGAGTGAAACTAACAACAGCGAAAGTTCATTTTTAATGCCATGAGCGATCCCCTACATAAAGTCTCTGAGAGTCAGTAAATCTAACTGATACTAACAGTCAGCACAGAGAGCTCTTGACCTCTCATTTTAATGACTCTATTAGAATCTGACTGAGAATCCACCATAAACCCATTGAAAATGCTGATCCACCAATCATTAGTGCCTCATTTCAGGTCTCTCCTCACCAGTCAGGCACAGCTTGTTTGCCCCCAGGCCCCTCACACATACATTTGCTGACTGAGCCCCCATCTTTCTTGCTTTATTTCCCCCTGAGCAGCCAGCAGAGGGAGCGTGCAGACTAATAACTAAAAGGACAACGACCTTGATCAAGCTGGCAGGAATAACAAAAAGCAGGAAAAACATTCCACTGAAAGGCACAGAGACTGAACAGGCAGGTCCTATTTAAATGCTCTGATCTGTGAAATAATAGCAGCCTACTCCAGAATTGTCATTTCATTCAGTGTCAACTGATCAAATCCGGATCTTTTCTCGCCCTGTGAGCAAATACAAGATGTTTCTCTTTTTTTCCTGTTCTTCCCTTCCCTCACTGCCATCTGGCAAAGCTGGCTGTTCGCACAAGGTCTTGGCACCTTCACGAAGCTCATGTGTTTCTGTGGAGTGAGAAGGAAGAACAACAAGGGGAAGGTGTGGCAAAGTGTTTCTGGCAACTGCCTCTCTTGAGGCAGTCACCTATTGTGATGAGGGCGGACAGGAAGGCTGCAAAAAGTAAAGGGAAGGTTGAATAGGGTCGTTGAGGGGAGGGCTTTTACTGAGGGGGTGGCTGGTTGGAGTCCTGTTGAATTTTACATGAAGCTGTCGATACGAAACAGCGTCACTGCTTTTTCACCAGCACTTCCTGGGAAGCCAGTAGCATCTAGTATGGTAATTTCTCCAAGGATGGGTGTCAATTTTTTCTTTAGATTCCTCTTAATGATTATCAAAAAAAATAAAAACCTACAAAACATAATTTATCATCTTTAGCTAAAAAGAACAACCACCAATCAATAACTACTTACATTTGCCTTACAATAGTTGCAGAACAGTTGATGCTATATGTATATGATTCACTAAAAAGAACCACCTCAGAGTCATTCGTTTGATAATAGGACTACACTGGTTTCATGGTGTGTGTTTGATTAACTAAAAAGAACAAAATCAGAATTAGAGTGGGAATCAGACAACACTGATCATGCTGTGTGTGTTTGATTCATTAAAACTAATCATAAGAACCATTCATATGGGAATTGGAGTACACCAGTTGCACTGTATGTGTTTTAAAAAAGGGTGCGTGGTAATGCAACACTGTTTGCTAACTGCCACAACAGGAAAAAGTGCAGAAGAAGACAAAGACCTCTAGATGCACACACTCATCAAATGCATCTTTCTGTGCTCTGGGACTAAAATTATAGTTTGAAAGGCTTGTGCTCTCAACTGTGCACAAAATGGAGTGGAACGTGGAAAGT
Source organism: Chanodichthys erythropterus (assembly GCF_024489055.1). Classification (NCBI taxonomy): domain Eukaryota; kingdom Metazoa; phylum Chordata; class Actinopteri; order Cypriniformes; family Xenocyprididae; genus Chanodichthys; species Chanodichthys erythropterus. The sequence goes on from NC_090239.1 coordinate 18,038,134, forward strand.
TAAAGGTCCCATTCTTCGTGATCCCATGTTTCAAACTTTAGTTATTGTGTAATGTTGTTGTTAGAGTATAAATAAAATCTGTACAATTTTAAAGCTCAAAGTTAAATGCCAAGCGAGATATTTTATTTAGCAGAAGTCGCCTACATCGAACGGACAGTTTGGACTACATCCCTCTACTTTCTTCTTTTTAGATGTCACTAAAACAGTTTTTTGCTCCGCACACAGGAATACACAAGAGTTGCGTTTGTAGAGTGTGTTTGTCGCCATGTCGTCGAAACGCTGTTATTTTCATCCCGCAGTTCAATCACCGGGTCTGATTCATGCTCAAATTGATAGGGTAAAATTAAAGACATGTTTACAATAACACTGAGCGCCTGCATCTCCACGTTATTGTAAGAGGCGTGACCTTTCCGGGCACGGTGCGTTCAGAGCTGTTGAATCACAACACAGAAACTGCTGGCACAATCAGAACTCGTTATGCATTTCTGAAGGAGGGACTTCATAGAACAAGGAAGTCATCAGCCCGTTTTTATGACAGTGGAAACAGCGGTATACAGATAAGTATATTATGTGAAAAATACTTTTTTTTTTTTACACGCGAAACATGAACATGTTATATTGCACACTATAAACACAAAGCTTCAAAAAAACACGAAAAACGGGACCTTTAAGTATAGGAGGGTTGGGCTTAAGCTTAGAACGTTTAAATATAGTTTAAGTGGAGCAAATTGCAACACTACTAATGTTCAAGTATTATTTTTCATTCTGTTTATTTTGTACTTTTATAACATGAGATGCTTTTCAGTTTTGTAGCTGATTGTGGCCAAATACCTTTCGTTTTTTTTATCAGCTCGGCAAAAAAATATGACACATGCAAGAGTACATTCTGTTCACTGTTTAGTGCTTAATATTCTAATTAGGATGTACTATACCAAGTAGGGGGCTAAATGCCACTAGGTGGAACAAACGGTGATTTGCACTACTGTCTAATCAAAATAAAATAAACCTAGCATTGTGGATTTGTTGCTTTTTCCGGTAACACTTTAGTTTAGGGTCCAATTCTTACTCTTAACTATAGTTGCTTATTAGCATTCTTATTACTGAGATATTAGCTGTTTATTAGTATTAATAAAGCACATATTAATCCCTTATTCTGCATGACCTTATTCTATATCCCTTAAGGCCGGGACACACCAACCCGACGTCAAAGAACTAGCGGCAACGAAAGCCAACAGTGTTGTCTTTCACGACAGCTGCGTCAGGGAACAAATATGTGCTTGAACACACTCGAAGAATTTCAGCCGACTGTCAACTAGCATGAGCATTTTGCACCTGTGTATAAAGATGATAACTGTCTGTTTAAGCAGATATATGTGTCTATTTGTCATTCAACAAGGGAAAGAGAAACTAATTAGAACAACCTTCTGTCTGTGCCGTCATGACCGGACCAACTTCAGCCAGACAGTGTGGAACACACTGAGAAATCTTATTTGGCTGACGCACAAAAACTGCCCTGGTGTGTTCCGAGCTTTAATCCAACCCAATACCTAAACTTAATCTTACTAACTAATAAGCAGTAATTCACCCTTCACCGGGAGTTTGATTGACAGGCGATCTGACCAATCACAATGCCGAATCCACTATTTTGTCCGACAAACAAACCAGACAGGAGAGTTAGAGTAACATCAGTGGACTTGAATGTCTTTCCGAGATTTAAAACAACATACCCTCTGATGTTCATTTACGTCTTTTTCATGCAAAAACTAGGACGAGATGATCGGTGTACATGTCACTTGAACTAAGCTGCTACAGCAATCTGTCACAACACCATAAAGAGGCACAAACGGTATTTATTGTTTGAATTTCTTAAAAAAAAAAAAAAGAAAAAAAAAGATCAAATTTGAAAGCTAAGACTTACATTGTCGGTATGTTCCCCTTTGCTCCGCAATGTATTTTTCACTGCATAAGAGCATGAAGTGTGGTGTGAGAGAGCCATGGCTTGTCGGACATAGCAACAGTAACTAAGGGTCATTGCGAAGGGTCAATTAGGGGTTCATTAAGGCAGATGTTAAAGGGGGACTCAGTAGTATTTAAAAAAAACACTGTTTGGAAGTTAGTCGAGCTGATACCTATAACAAACGTCTAACCAATCAGCATTAGGGGACGTATGAAAATAGGAAGAAAAAAAAACTGCAGAATGAGTGATGGGACACAATACAAAAGCTCAAAAGAATATCACTGGAATGAAGGTTTATGCCTGGGCAAGCGCTTTAGGACCCGCATTTATATTAGAAAAGCTTTCCAGCGCTGGAGAGAGCTACGTGGGAAGGCCAGAAAACAGAAGCAGAGGCTGTTTTGATCCTGCTTCACATGTGAGTAACACTGGGTTTTAAATGCCTGGAGCTGCTGTGCTGTTTGCGACTAACAACGAACGCTTTGTATTTACTCTTGTGCACTGTATGTTCATTTTTTGTGCTTCCTTGTCGTTCGTTCATCAACTGCGTTTTTTTCATGATGCATTTTGTTGTGCATCAGCTGTGATAAACACATCCATTCGCAATGCGTGTGTAACAGTGGGCAGATAGTGAGAGTTTTGCTGTTAAACTACTGCATACTGACGACTGCTAGAGAATGAGGTGGTAAGCGTCATTGGTAGTGCATTGGCCTCGCATGCCAATGGCGATCGGGCCATGGTTCGTGGCAGACTCGGAGCAGGGTGGTTAGGATTGGAGTGTGAGTTTTGGAGGCAGGGCAATGAAGAGAGGGGTGGGTTTGTTTGGTCCAACAGCATTGTTCAAATAAAACTTACAGCACCTTTAATAGTTAGTTAATAGTGAGAATTGGTCCACAAAACTAAAGTGTGACTATTTTTCCTATTGTACCGAAATCGTACCGAACCGTGACCCCAAAACTGAGGTACATACCAAACCATGACTTCTGTGTACCGTTACAATCCTAGTGTAGAGTATTTAATCTGTATCGGCAGAAGAATGCACATGCAAGAACGTTAAGGAAACTAAATGTACAAATTATAACTTGTGCTCTAGAAGCCATCATGCTATCTTAGGACAGTTCAGCCACCGCCGGTAGCTTTTCCAAGCTTTGTTCAATAAATCTCTCTAATTTGGGTAGAGCGAAATTAAAAAGGCCAGAGCTGAGAATATAGAGCACTGACAAACACGAGGCACATGGATGTGGCTCGGGTGTTTATGGCCTCTCTTTAACAGGCAGTACTTTGCGGATTTAATCCCACCGCCAGGCTCCAGTACTTCTTTCCATCGACAGATTTGTGGTGTCTCCCTTCTATTGATTTCTCTCCTCTCTTTATCACTCAGTGTTTACTGTAAGTGAGTTGTGTAGCTCTTTGTGTCTCAAGCTTTGTTCCTCTGCACTGGACATCTTAAACAGAGAGGCCAATCCGGCTTGTGTTATGGAATGTTAGGAAAAAGGTATTTAACGGAAGGAAGGGAACACTAAACATGTCTGTCTTCAGGTTTACATTATGAGCACATTTTTAACTTTTAATGGCTTCTGCACTTCGCCTAGAATGGAATGCTGTTGACGGCATTGAGATACGTCTGTTTCAAGGGATTACTGCTATCAGCACTCAGAGGCAATTTGTCTGGGAAACGCATCTTTCGGGGGATAGAAATACACATTGGACAGGTCCGCTTTCCATAACTTTGACAAATTACCTCATTACTTCACCTAGCTATGGATGAAAGTACAGAAAAGATTATGTTCATTAAAGTCCCCCACCTACTATAGAGGCCGTTTAGCAGTACAGCAACACTGTCTGACCACACATTGTACCACAGATGATATCTCAATGTTCGCAAACTCTGTATCCTCTATAATCATAGATATAAATTAAATAGCCCCTATAGGGGTTCACATTTCTCATGGTTTAGTTTGCATCACAGTTTTGCGTTCATGGTTTTGGTTCGGAAAATACTCGGCTGTGTCATTTTTTGGGTTAAATTTCCCGTGTGTTGCTCTTGCCAGTTTTTATACATCTCTCAAAATAATCATGATCATAATCATCATTATTAAAAAAAAAAAAAAAAAAAAAAAAAAAAAAATAATTGTAGTAGAAAATTAACTTTACAGTTAGATTTAGAAGTTAATGCAAAACCTGCCTTATGTTAAAAACAACAACAACAACAACAAAACAGTTTGTTTAGCTTTTTCCCTCCTGCTGTACCGAACTGTGACTTCAATACAGAGGTATGTACTGAACCATCATGTTTGTGTACCGTTACACCCCTAATATACACTGCCCGGCCAAAAAAAAAAAAAAAAAGTAAATGTTTGGATTTTAATAGGCAAATACTTAATCTATGAATGGATCATTATTACAGTGATTATTATGTTTCTAGCATGTTCTATGTTTGGCAACAGTTCTTTTAACCCTTAAAGATGGAGTGGAGCTTTTCATTTCTTAAAGGGATAGTTCACCCAAAAATGAAAATTTGCTGTTTATCTGCTTACCCCCAGCACATCCAAGATGTAGGTGACTTTGTTTCTTCAGTAGAACACAAATGATGATTTTTAACTCCAACCGTTGCCGTCTGTCAGTCAAATAATGCTAGTAGATGGGAACTTCTACTATAAGAGTAAATAAAACTTGCACAGACAAGTCCAAATGAAACCCTGCGGCTCGTGACGACACGATGTCCTAAGACACGAAACGATCGGTTTGTGTACATCACTGCCGCTGTCAGAGCGCGATCAGACCTCACTAAGCGAATGCTGAACGCGGTTGGACATAGTGGTGTATTAGAGTTAAAAAATGATATAAATACTGTTCGGTTTATCGCACAAACCGATCGTTTCGTGTCTTAGGACATCAATGTGTCGTCACAAGCCGCAGGGTTTAATTTGGACTTGTCTATGCTAGTTTTATTTACTCTTATAGTAGAAGTTCCCATCCACTCGCATTATTTGACTGACAGACGGCAACGGTTGGAGTTAAAAATCATCATGTGTGTTATACTGAAGAAACAAAGTCACCTACATCTTGGATGAGCTGGGGTAAGCAGATAAACATCAAATTTTCATTTTTGGGTGAACTATCCCTTTAAAGATCTATGTAGGAAGATCAGACAATTATTTATGATTTGTTTACCATCTCTAGGGTTTGTTTACTTACATCACTAATAAATAAGCATTTGAAAGGTGGTAGCTCACTTATGACTCTTTTTGCTGTTATTGTAACACAGTACATAAGCAATTTATTTGTTGAATACATTACTTGTAAATGGGTCTGACTAGTGCTATAATTGTCTTTATCAAAGCACATGCAGTTCAGCTGCATCAATTACACTCGCAATTATATTTGCATCTTTGCACATACATTTGCAGCTTGACCTGTACAGCCAAGAGGTAATGACTCTCGAAAATGGACAGCTTACAATTCCAATACATTTAAAATGTATATTTTCAGAGGTGTCGTTGGACACTGAGATGGCACAGAACTGTGGGTGGTGAACAGTGCAGTTCCAATTTTTTATGGCAACTGTTTCAGCCCTAATAGCCAGACATTCTGAAACATTTACAAAGCCCATTCACAAGCCTCTTTACACAATTCTTTATGTGGCCTTGCAGGCTGAGGTTTGTTTTGTGGGCGGACAGACTAACGGGATTCGAAGAGGGAACAGACTGTTCACCAGACTTCAGTACACACGGAGCACATCTGTAAAAATCATTATTGTTTTAAAATTCTCCCCTCCACCAGAGGTACAAAACAGAGCAAACCCTTTCTAATAATTACAGGTCATTTCGACCACTCACTCTAACCCCACAGCCTCAGAAGAACTGGATGGCTAGCTTCTATAAATCAAACAAGTAAAGCTGATAATATAGCATAACCCACCGTGCACGTCAATTCTTCCTCACTCTTCGGCTCTCCCGGGCCGGTCTGAGTGTCTGTTTACACTGGCCGCTTGGCATCTCCATCAATACTAAAACAGTATTTGAGCTGGCTTCACTCAGCTGTCATTCAAACTGTGAGTGCCACTAATAACATGCCATAAACAATGCAAGGGGAAGCAATGAGAACAGTGAGAGGACAGACATGCACTTCTCCAAAGTAAACACAATGGAATGAGATGGCTTCATGTCTCCTCTGACACAAAGGTTTCATCATCCGACCCCTGTGCGCTTCCCTTTGATGTGAACGGTTATATATACTGAAGAGTAGAACAAACTGAGCTGCAATATTCTTTCTGTCAATATAGTCAAGCATCAAAGTCAGGACAACCTCATATCCTTCAGCTTGTTGTTTGAGGTCAAGAGTCAATGCACAAAAAAAAAAAAAAAAAAGTCATTGCATATGCCCATATACAAGGGCCCAATTGGAATCGAGCATTTACAACATCTCTCAAATGGCAATGAACATTATGATGCTCAGCTTTACAATCAAAAGCAGTTTCTTGTTTTTGTATGCTTTCATTCTCACTGCATTCGCTGGGTTAATAGTCAGTACTTGGTGCTCACAGCCTTGGACTCAGGGCTAAAAACAAAGCCATGTGTGGGTTCCTCCAAGTACATCCAGGCTAGAGAGATCTGCTTTATTCTCTAGGAGGTTTAAGAGAGCACTTGCAAAATTAATTACTGCCAATTCAGAATGAACTGTTCGCCTCTTCAACAAAGAATATAGGAAATATAATGGAAACATTTCCTGCTATTATATGCATATTTTCTTTCAGAAGTGTATAGACACTTTCGTAACTAAAATATATATTTTTTTATATATTGAAATGCAGTTGTGCTATATATATATATATATATATATATATATATATATATATATATATATATATATATATATATATATATATATATATATATATGTATGTGTGTGTGTGTCAAGCGAAGGAAACGACAATAACGGTCTTGAATTTAGTTGAGGAAATATCACCTGTTTTATGTAGTCTTTCCTTTAGTAGCCGTGTTGTGGGAATTCAGAACAAATAATCTTTGCCCCATAAACAAGGCTGCTTTAATAGCATTGCTATTTCTTCTGTTTGGGACAGTCGAGTTCACATTCCAACCTTTAGCAGGATTTAATGATGGAAAAGGGTCACCACACACACAGTGCTATTTCTGGGACACTCCTGGTATGATTGCAACCTATCAGCGGTGTCAACAGATCAGTCTGCCAATGAAGGCTCAAAGGTCAAAGCTTTTAGCCGAACAAAAGGCCAATTTACCTCCAATTCAATCTTTCTCAATGCCTGTCTTTCATTCATCTATCTTCAATCTATCATCCTCAACCCATCTATCCACAATGTTCATATAAATCTGATTGAGGTGACTGCCTTAGGAAATTTATTGCAGATATAGAGAATTAGAGTAATGTTTATGGAATGAGGTAAAAAAAAACAATATCTTAAAATTGAGATGATTACTGGACACATTCTTTGTGTTAACTTTTATTATTCAATTACATTATATCTATTATGCAAAATTCACTTTTGCATGGTGTTTGGACATAAATGTGTGTTGGCAGTGTGTGTACACAACCACCCTATTGTAGCATCTGGAACAATCAGGCACACAATTATTCATTATATTTAATGAATTACCCATAACTCACTCTATCAAAGTTTTGTGAACCTATCCCCCTAAAACTGCAACTAGCATCCCAAACGTAGCTAACACAGTCAGAACCAGGTGTCCTGTTACAGATACATGGTACTTTACGATCGGAAAGAATTTTGTAGAGACTAGTGATTCTGACTTCATTCTTTCTGGGAAGGACAAATAAACTCTCTTAATCATATGTATTCTCTACATAACCACTTGGGAAATGTATAAACATGTATCAAATTTTTCCATCTCATGACTTTCCTTTTATAGGCTTTATTCTATGTATTAATTCTCTCTTTTGAACTATTTTGATATTAATGTTCCAGAGTTGAAAATGTATAGTTAACTAAAATCACATGGGTAGCATGTTTGGTATCTACAGACTAGATGCTAGAAGCTTCTAAGGAACCCCAAGCTTGTGCCAGACTTCGGCCTAGACCTTCCATTTACCAAAGATCCTCTGAATCCAACTGGTTCTCTTTCATCAAGACAATATCAGCAAAGACTCAACGGAAGCCTCCACAAATTACATCAGGACAGTTTTAATTCGACTTGGAGCGACATGCAAGTATCAAACTTAGTCTTATTATCTGATACATTGAGTATCCTTACCCCATTTAAAGAAGGGCCTGTTAAAACTAAACTGATGGTTTGCTCAAGGCTGTTGATCAGCTTCCTGTACTCTGCTTTAGCTCTCTCTTTCCCTTGGTAAACTGTATGCATGTAAAGACAATAAGATTTACACTGTACAATAAGATTATTAATTCCCATAACCTGGAAATGAACATTTCTTAGAATTAATAAACAATTAACACTGTGTTCATTGGACAACAGGTTTAACTGATCCAAATATTCATAATTAATAAGGGTGTAACGATTTATCGCAGTACGATATATCACGATTCAAAAATATTACAATATGCATCGTAGAATGATGGCGATGCTTTTACAATATGACGGCAGTCTAATCTTATTGGTTGAGCTGCCAACATGACCTACTCTGCAAGGTGGGAGTGAGAGAAGCCGGTTGTCACTGCATATAAATGGTCTGTCTCAATCAGCTCTCTAGTTCAGTAAGTGTTTTGGGCACACATTGAATCTTGCAAGCAGGTTTAAATGTTTCTCGCGTCAGTCTCTTGCTTGGTTGCGTGAGAAGAGTCGTGGCTTTCCTTTACCACAGTGCCACAGCAACAGCTGTGCTCACAGAAAAGCAAAAGATGCTTGCGCATCGAGATGAACAATTCTCAACTTTTCAGAATGCCGCAAGCGCACCACAGGTCATGTGACGAGAATCAACCAATCAGCTATGGCCTTTCCGTAACAAAACAACAAAAGCTCAGCCGAACAGCTGATCATAGCTGTACAGGGTGGTTTTTATATATCTCCATAAATATATCTAGTAGTAAAGCTAATGCAAAGGCTAGAAATCATTTATCCTTTGCAGAAACTTCCTGATCCTCTTCGAGAGCGCAGTTCATGGTTGCACAGCAAGACCGACACCACTGGAGCACAAGTGCTTTGGAAAGAAGGAAAAGCGATGCGGCCGCGCCTTCAACATTTTTAGACGCGATATGTGAACGGCCCCTATTCATAATTCTAAGTTCATGTTAAATTTAACATTTTTTTTCAGTGACAGACAGCCCTATTCAGCTGTTGATCTGAATACAGAAGGTTTTTATTAAACCTTGAAATGTGATCTTGTATGTACAAGGAAAATTATTGAAATTTGTTAATGTTTTTTGAATAAATCTTGTTTGAATTGCAGTTTCATTTTGTTCAAAATATCGAGATACGTACCGTATCGTGAGCTGAGCGTATCGTTACACCCCTAATAATTAATTATAACTAGTTCTGATTAATTATTCATATTTATTTTGAGCTCATTTGCTACACTATAATGATAAAAATCCAACCACTCACTTTTTTTTAATCCCAATAAATCATAATTAGTGTCTCAGAACAAGCTGTTTGCCGGTTCCTGGCAATGTGACATCACATTTGCCACGGGCTTCGCCCACGAATGGTGACCGACACTGCCGTTTTAACATGGAACCACCCTGAGCGAGTTCACAGTGAGTTGTAATAAGTCCGCCATTGCTGCACTGACGAGAATGTCTCCCAAAGCATTTAAGGTGTTCTGTAGCATAGCTCTCTCCATTTACTCCCAAATCTGAGCCGCTGAAGACGAGGTGGATTAATTTTGTTTTCGAAGAAAATGCTCCCTCAACTCGACTGAAATTCGTCTGTCAGCGTGAATCATTTCACACCAGACTGCTTTGTAAACCAATGTCAATACAAAGGGACAATACAAAACAGAGGCTGTGCTAAAAATTTGTTACTCAAGGATAGATCAGTACAACTGTTCATGATCCAGTTTACAGTCTCCAGAGTGATACTGAATACGGCAGTAATGAATGTGAGAGCACTTTATTACAGTTCATCAGAGATTTACGGATATAAAGTTTACCAGTTTATTAAGCACCACACGGAAAGGCATAAAGTCTTTATATATTTGTTTACTGTTAGTTGTAACGAGTGTTTCTGTGTACTTCGCTATGTATGTTGATGATAATGCAAGGGAGATATATAGTCATACACAAGTCAGAAATTATATAATAATGAAAAAAAACAAAACAATCCTTTTCCTAATAAATCCTAATCAATCCTAAACAACTTTTCCTAATCAATCCTAATATTTAATTAATATTTCTAAGAAGAATTATTTTTAAACAAAACAAAACAAAAAAAAAAAGTGTAAAATGTTTAATATTATTACTTAACAGCACAATATGCAATTTTTCGCCGCTAGAGGTCGCCTATAAAAAAACAAAGTTGTAACTTGACGCCGAGATTCAGGGTGGAATGATGGGAGATGTCGTCTTCCTCTCAAAGCCGGTGGAAAAGAATCCGACTGGACTCAGGCAGAAATCATGTTCATGGGTGAGATTATTAATGTTACTGTAGTATGAAGCAGAGCACAGCTGAGTGCTATGGGAGCAGGACGAAGCCGCTGAAGTGATTGCTAATTAGAGATGAGCGCGACATGGCAAGTGTTTAAACTACAATATTCTTTATTTTTACCCAAAAAATGTGACCAATCTGTTGAGTAGTGATGTCCAGTTCTGGTTGAACCAGTTCACCAAATCGGACTGAACCATCTGAAACCATTCATGGCCCGAGTCAGCACAGATCTACAAGTTACTCAGTCTAAAAGTATATGAAGTATATGATCCTATAATGCCGGTTTTTGCCAACTCACACAGCACTCTAGTTAGTCCAACAGTACACGCTGAACTGAGAACAGAGACATATTTTCAACATGCAATCTGTCTGCCCTTTGTTTCATAAATTGGGGGGTGAAATGAGCGTTTCTGATGTCATTATATTATATATATATATATATATATATATATATATATATATATATATATATATATATATATATATATATATTATATATATATATATATATATATATATTATGAAAATATTACAATGATCCAATGGCAGTAGTACTTGAGTCAATAACAGTACACTGACAGCAGTTCTCTCGAGTCAAGAGTTGGTTAATGGTTTTCAACAGTTCTCGAGTCACCAGTACACTGAAGAAACAGTTCGGACTCAGACATGTCCATGAAGAACCAATGAGCTGCCGACACAAGAATGCGTAAACAAGCAGTTGACTCGAATGAGGGGGCGAAATTAAAGTTTTTTTATGGTTTCTCATGGTTTATGTAAAAAGTTGAGTTGATTAAGATCTGTAAGGTCATTTTTTAGTGTGTGGAAAAAAGCGCCAATTATTAAAAACTACACTAGACAATCAGATTTCTCTTTACCAATCCCACACCCTTAACAGTACTTTATTCAATTTATATGCTATAGATATGTAAAACATGCAATGGTTCATTGAAAGAAACTGTCAGAAAGAACCAGTTCGCAGAAACGAAACTGACTTCCCATCTCTAGCTCTGATATAATAATTATACATAATTATTATACACAGAACACACACATATATATTACGTAAACATAGACTTTTATTTTGCAAACGATTAATCGCGATTAATCGTTGCAGCCCTACTCTGAGCACATACAAAATTCAAAAGGTTAATCTCAGTCCTTACTTTTTCATCAGTGTTAACATTTTTTCCCCTCTTTTTTTTTCTTCTTCTCTAATTCTACCAGACGTCCCTGCTCTCAATTCACAATTTCCATGTCTGGCTTGATCATTGAGGATGCACTTAGCCCAAACTTAGATAAAAGCTACCAGGAATGCACTTTAAGGCTCGTATTGCTGCAATTCGTCAAGCCACAACATTTATGGCGAGTGGCCTGAAATGGTTTACATTACAGTTTTGTGGAGGAGAGCCACTTAACAAGCAAAGATACTGTATACCAAACAACACTACTGTATTCAAAAGCCCCCAATATCGGCCATCATATCACATGCTCTCCTGTTTCTAATATTATCTGATGGAATGTGAGTGAGACACGTAGCATACTTAGCAGATAACAGGAGAAGAAACAAAAATCTATTATTCATATTTCAACCATAATCGTCTGGTAAAGAATAGGAGGAGGGCCTATTTCTCTTTTCAACATCAAGGTCATGCGTATTAGAGATCACAGAAGACATTAAAAGTATGTGTGCAATAATACACTCTCTCTGCTCACAAACACACTCTCTAAAGTGCTTCAGTAGCATGTATTACCAGACTCCATCAGGAGAAGGTGTAAGAGGTATATGTTTCCAGGTAATGGGAGCTGGCAATTCCATTTAGATTCTGGAGTGTTTATGTCTAAACTTAACCCTGTTTTCTTCAGCATGCCAACAAAGGCAAATCTGAGCGAGAGAGACATCCAAGTTCAATAAGCACAGGAATACAAAGTGGTGGAAACAAAACAAAACAAAACAAAAATAACAGAATTTTACACATTTAAACAACTAAAAGCATTTTTCCACTAACTGAAGCACATATATCGCAATCTGTTGCTTTCTAGAAACTTTCAGGAGAGCCTAATGTGCATAGGGACTATAGTTATCATCAGATGAGACACTTGGGCTGAATTCACTAAACAGCAGCACTTTAGCACGAAGTATTTCAGCTCAAAAACCTGTCATATGCAGCCTCAAGTGCACTTCAAGTTGGGAAGCCGTTATTACGAATTGTCATGCATTCAAGATGGAAACAAATTACCCAGGTAGCCAAACCAAAACAAATATACAAGAATGACTACAAAAGCTGTTGAAACAGCAGATGAATATAACAGCATATATCTGCATGATTTTACATGTAGTTCTAAACGTAGGTTCGGGAGGAGCCTAAACATTCAGTCCTGTCAATCATTACGAGCGTATATAAGCAGCAGTCACTGCTTCATCCCAGCATCCCTCCTCCATTTCTCTTATACTCCCTCTGCACAGTACTGCTATAGGGGGATTAGCTTGCAGCTCAAGCCGAGCCTCGGGTTCGAGCCTCTTTCGAAGACAGCAAGCCAAGTTTGTTTGCCATTAACTATTAAGACTGAATAAGCAGGTGAACTCATGAATCAAACCATATGATTTATTGATACATGGTATCTAAGAAATTATTGATTTTAAAAAAAATTTAAATAAAAAGTTAATATATTAACTACATATATTTAAAAAAAAAAATCTATAATGTTACTACTACTACTATTTTATTTTACACAACCATTTTATTCATTATGCTTTCTAAAGACTGGTGAAAATTATGATTAATCGTTTTAATCAATTAATTTTATTTTATTTTAAAGATTTATAACTCTTTTATTAATATGAGTAGATAAAATATACATTGTCAACAAACAAAGTAAATCTCCATATAATATCTGAATACTTTTGACTTTAGTACTGCGATGGTATAAAAGCGATTATTTAATTTTAGAAACGTCGTCTTTACAATGCCATGCTTAATGTTTTTCATACATGAAAAAAACAAACAAAACATTTTATATTTTAGAAAGGAGATTCCTCACATTTTGAAAGTTTGAAAATCTTTAATATTACTGAAAAAACAGCACTGCACTGTAAAAAAAATAATTGTTGGTTTAACAAAATAAGTTACCTGGTTGCTTTAATTTTGAGTTCATTGAAATTAAAAATTTGAGTTAAAACAATAAAGGCGGTTGGTTCAATCAACAGAAACTCAAAATATTATGTTATCTGAACCACATTAATTATCTAAGTTGATTTGACAAAAGAAAAATGTTGTGATAAATCATGAAAATAATTTTTTACAGTGTGGACCAAAAAATAACTATTCGCAAACCATGTTTCTTGTAGAACTGCCACTTTATCTCAACTACTTGAATATCACCGAGAAGTTTCATACTTGTTCAAATATATTTTGCTTGGTCATTGTGCATATAAATCTTAACTATGATATTTATGACTCCACTTGAAGGGAGTGTTATTCAAAAACCACTTATTGTTTAGCTTGACCAGCCGCTATATCTGCTGCCTTCAAAAGAGATGTTACTGTACATTCTCTTTAGATCATGACAGCAGTAATTCATATAAAAAATTAAAAAGCTTAAAAAAAAGCTTTATAACCACACATAAATCCAGATGCTGTGGTGTAGTTGTGCACACATTCTGCATTTTAAATTCGCTCGATTTTCCACAACTCAACTGGTCTGCAAGATGGGAAACAGAGTTGTGAAAATTGCATTCAGCACAGGTTTTTTGGCAGCACTTGTGTTGTTACCTGATTAGCATAACTCCTGTAGTGAATGTGGTGCTAACACAGCACACACTATACATTCCTAGTGAATTACATCCTTATGTTCTTTCTGTGCTTAATGTTAGGGTAAACTTGGATTGAATTTGTTTAAGATTACACTGATTTAGTCGGTTGCCGTTTCTATACAGTGCACTGCTTTAGAGTCAATACTAAAAAATAATAATAATAATAAAAGTATGTATTTTCACCAAACATCATTATTATTGTCACTAAGGACAAAGTTTGGAGTGGTAGAAGATCAAAGCATACACTAACAGTGGCCCCTGGTGCTTTCCGCACTGACTTGAAGAGGTGAAGGACACTTTCGCTGCAAGACCCAGGCTTTGTTCAGCTGTGCTTTGATGCAAACTTCATGTCCTAATTTCACTTGTCACACTTGGTTTCTCAGACTGCTGTTGCGTTTCTTCTCCATCTGAGTCCAAGTGTGTGGGTTCGTGCATGCGTGCGACCGTATGCATGTTCGATATTTCCTTTTCTCTCAGAGTACGAAGGACTTTTATGAGAGCTCCATTCATATTTCCTCTCAAGGCACTCTCTGTAAAGGCTGCACAGAAGGAATAAGAGCTTCAGCTATGGACATGAAAACACTTGAGTGTTCTCCTGCAGCCTGTGCCACGTGCTGCTCTTATTGCATGTGCTCCGTGAGACTCCATCAGAATACCTAATTTTGAATGGCTGTCAATGAAGAAAGACTCTTTATGCAGTCAGATGGTGCAGTTGTGCCACCCACCAGAAGAGGCTACAACTGTGAAAAATGAGCACTTACCAGGATCAACTCAACACTGGATTTTCAAAAGTATGCGAATTTGCCGGCTCCATTGTTGCAGTAAACTTGCACAACGTTCTTAAATGGATAATTTATTAGATGCATGCCAGTCTGTTATTGTAGGGACATTTTTACATGTTCACACCCCTAAACATGAAGTGGAACAAAACAAATTGTGATTGGTTGCATTATATGTCAGTAAAACGTCCTCTTGGGTGGTCCTTGGCCAGTGAAAGCTGCAATAGAGTCCAGACCTTCTGCCATCAGTCTGAAGGTCTAGCCACGCAAGACTAAATCCCACTTAATTAACCCTATGCAAAGGAATTCCACAAATTTTAAAGGGCAATTTTATGAAAAAGGTACACCTTGGGACCCATTTCTTTCAAAAGAAAGAAATTACTGTAGATATTTTAAACCATACGATATTAATCTAACATGAAATAGCAATAGATAAGGCAGAGGCTACACTCTAAAAAATCCTGGGTTAAAAACAGCCCAAGTTGGGTTGAAAATGGACTAACCCAGCAGTTGGGTTAAATGTTTGCCCAGCCTGCTGGGTAGTTTTACTTAACTCAACTATTGTTTAAAAATTACAGTATTGCTTACTTAAAATGAACCCAAAATATCTTGAAAATTAACATTTATTAATATGTTTAATTAATGAACATTTTAGATTCATTTTAAGTCAGCCATATAGTCATTTTCAAACAATAGTTGGGTTAAATAAAAGTACCCAGCAGGTTGGAGTTGAATGAGGCCGCTGTAGCGACTGATAATTGAGACGAGCGCGACACACGGCTCAACAGCAGCGGAACTTTGATTATGTTTTGATTGTGTTTTTCTCAGAGGCATGGTACTCATGGTAGATTTAAACAATAAGACTAAACGTTTTGTGCTATATGACACCATTGACAGGCGACTTTATCCTTGGTTAAAATCACGATTTTCTCACGATTTTCAAATTGTTGGAAACATTTGGGATATTGTAAGTACTCACCTGAACAAAATATATAACACTGGCCTTTTTTTTTTTTTTTTTTTTTTTTTTTTTTGAAAGAAGTCTCTTATCATCAAGGCTGCATTTATTTGATCAAAAATACAGTGGAAAACCCTGGATATAAGGATATGAGAATATATGTATAAAACTAAATGAACAATCTCTTAAATATTTTCTAATTTCATAAACATTTATCATTAAACATGGACCTTTAATTTCATTAAAAAGGCTCATTTCTGCTATTGTAGGCTCATTTGTAAATGTAAGCAATTCATTTGGACAATCGCAAACTGGGTGCCTGTGGTACAGATATGCCTGCTAGGCCAGAATACATCTTATGAAGCAGAGCCGCTCAGTTACAAAAAAAATGCCATGCACACTGCCATGCAAAATGGGGTCTCACACATGGCCGCACACACTACGATGCCGCCATTTTTGCCACGCTCACCTTCGCACTCGTGCGGACGTGGCAATTATAAACAAAGCTTAACTCAACAAAAGCAGTTTGTGCATTACACTCCAGTCTTGAGTGTCATTTTGTTGACTTGATGCTCAATAAACATTTCCTATATTAATAATGTTTAAAACAGTTATGCTGCTTAATATTTTTGTGGGAACTGCAAATTTTTTATTTATTTTTTTTCTCTCTTCAAGATTCTCTGATCAGTGTCAATTTACTATTTAGACACCATATTTTAGTTTTTGTAAGAGTTTTAGATTTCATATGTTTTGTTGTGTTTTGTTTTTCTTAAAGTTTTTAGATGATTGACATTTATCTAACTGTGCTATAGGGACACCAAATAACGGTAGACAGACCTCAGTTTACGCCCTGAAAATTTCCTACAGACAGTTTTTTAAAACAGTCACCCCTCCTAAATGTCACTGTATAATTCCAACACTGTTTGAGCAAGTCAATATACAACTACCTCAAAGGTGCCAATTAGGGAGGGAGAGATAAAGAGAGACGAGAGGCACAGTGTAAAAAAAGAACAGATAAATAATAACAAAAGAGAGAAGGAGATAGAGAGCACGAGGAAGAGGCAGACATTAGCAAGAGGAGAAAAAGAGAAAGCTAGGCAGAGTAGAGAAGCCTCTGCTGTCAATTTCTCAGCACAATCGATTCCTGACAGAGAGGCTTGTGGCAAGAAAGAGAATTAATAGCCCTCAGCGGAGTCCAAACAGTGCAGGCTCACTGACTCCAGAGAGTTTTCCTCTGACCCTACACAGGGAGATTAGTGAGCTGTGACTAGCATCCCCTGATCCTGAATCAGTTTAAGCACGTAGATAATCCAAAGCCTGGGGATTTAAGTCTCCCAACAGTGCACAGGGGTCCTGCTGGGTGTGCTCGCTGCCTCTGATTTCCGTCGCTGGAGAGGTTTGGAGGGCGTGAGGACAATGAACCAGCAACATGAAACAGCATTCCTAACACATTTTACTTCTGTAATGTGAATTTCTGGGTGAAATGAAGTATTGAGCTAGATATAACTTATGGGTGGGACTTGATTGTGTCATTTGAAATGGAGTTGAATCAAGGAAAAAGAAAGAAAATACATTAAAATTAAATGAATAATTATTCATTTGTCAATGTTGTAAAGACTGAGTGAGATTTATGCTAATTGCTAACAACTACAGGATATAATTTTATCAACATGAATATAGCTAATGCCATCTAAAAAATTAAACTGCTAACTGACAAGACTTTCATTTTTATCAGTAATGACAGAGTACTGTTTACTCAAAAAAAAAAAAAAAAAAAAAAAGTCAAAGTGCAAACACACATGGGATGATTTAAGATTAAAAGCAGCAGATTTCCTCACATTTTGAGAAGCATATGGGTGATGCTCATCTACTGTAAGTACGTTCAATTCTTAGATCTGAAAAAGCGCATCAGATATTTCAGAACAGGCAGCCATATGGAGTGAGAAACCTGGGATAAATGGAACTTGGTCGAAAGTTTGTTTGATGTAACACGGTTTGGCAGGCAGAGATGCTGCTTTATGAAGACTGCTGAAACATCCAGAAACTCAATTGCCCAAACCCACCCCTCCTTAATCTCCGTACACGTGAGAGAACTGAACTAAAACTGAAAATAACTAAATGAAAGTATGACTTAGACCTTTTCTGATTCATTCTGGCAACACCATCATGCAATATTTCAGCAATAATACTGTAAAAATAGATACTTTGACAGTTCTTCAGATTGCCAAAACACTCTGGAGAACCTGGCGGTGCCAAGACTGTCCTATTGTGTACTCAAGGAACTTCAATGTATAATATAACGGACTCAATTCTTTTTTTTCTTTTTTTTAAAGCCTTTTTCAATGTTTTGTTTTTTTTTGTTTTTTCCCTTCTTCAGGGAACTGTGCTTTCTAAAAATGTGCTTAGAGGTTCTTCAAAGGGTTCCACCAGTGTGGTAATATGAGGAACCCTTTAAGCCAATATAAAAACAAATAAACGTTAATGAGCAAAATATTAATACACAATTTATAGAATTAAAATATTTTATACAAAAGTAATGTATTAGTAAATATTATTAAGCAAGCAATTTTGAGTACATCTTTCTTGCTGACATTAAACTGCATAACATCTAGAAACCGGTCAAGAAATGAATATCAGCATCAGCCATTGAACAACCCATACTGGTTGAACACTTGCATTGATAGTATTTACCAAAACACGTATTAAGCTGAAAACCTCCTTAAACTTGTCTGCTGAAATGCATACAACATCAAATGAATGCCATTCATGGTTTAAAGCTAAATGAAAGCAATCATCATTCTCCAGATAAGGTGAACTGTTCTACTGGCACAAAACTCATAACACAAACAGATGTCTAATTTCTCTTAACCTTGACCTATAAATGCTACATTCTTGAACCCCGATGGTCTCGACTGAGTAATCATTCTATTGCTCAGCTGTAGAACTCTACTTTCTCTGGCTAAGTGAGTCATATTCACTCAAGCGACAAAATAATTACCGTATACAATGTTACTGCAGTAGTGGCTCCTGATAAGGAGAGAGGAGACATCAAGAATGTCAAATATT
Source organism: Chanodichthys erythropterus (assembly GCF_024489055.1). NCBI lineage: Eukaryota > Metazoa > Chordata > Actinopteri > Cypriniformes > Xenocyprididae > Chanodichthys > Chanodichthys erythropterus. The sequence continues at coordinate 18,057,302 of NC_090239.1, forward strand.
GCACGTTCATCACAAATACTAGTGTATCGCATGATAAATTAGATAGTAGAGGAGAGCGGGGCTAGAAGTCACATGGGGAAGTTCATAAGATTATATCTAGTACAAGTAGGGATGCTCCAATCAGGATTTTTGCAGCCGATACCAACTATCGATGACCCAAATCATTCAAGATTAAATAAGTGATACATGTATGTAAACTCATAGAAAACTAAAAGAAACTATAATAGAAAACCTTTAAAATTTAAAAATAGATTTTAAATCATTTTTGGAGGTACTTATGTTACAATACTGCAGAGAAAACACCAGAAAAAGGTGACGCAATTTATTAATTTATTTTGTTTTCATTCATGCTTGACATTATGACTATTAGAAAGTATATATGACAGGCCATAAAATCAAGTTTGGTCTAGCTTTTATGATCTTCCAGCTCTGTTTCAGCTGTGCGCTCCTATTCTATAGTGTACGGTAAATCAAGACCTGTCAATCTGACCAAATCAATCCAATCCAAGTGCACTCCAGATTTAAAACAGTGTTTGATTGGTCTCTATACATCATCCCTACCCACCATACCCGAGATCGATGTTGGGAAACACTGTGTCATGATCACGACGCATGCGATTGGATCCCAGAAGTCCTATAGCTTTAGCCATGCAGCATGTCGTGTCACTCCAAATTGACTCAAGGTCTATGCATCATGTTATGTTGTGCGTGGGCTTGTTTGAATCGAGACAAACTGCTCTAAATAAAGAAGTTACAAAAGCAGAATATAGCACAAAAGCCTTATCTGTTTACTGTTTACATTTGCGTTGGCTTCAACTTTTTACTGGTTTACCTAAATCAAATTGCGGTCGGTTCATGAGATCAGGCAAATTTACTGACTCGCAATCGAGTCATAGAATGTGATTATCGGCAGATACCGATCTGTGGTTGATCGATTGGAGCATTCCTCAATACAACTGCACAAATTCTTGCTTTCATACATTTCAGGTTGGGGCATATTCTGTTTGTTTGATTTAATTATAGAGCACAATTAAAACATCACAACTTTGACCAATGTGCTGTACAATCATGCATGTAATAAAATATCACACTAACAGTAGTCAACAATGCTTGCAATGAACATCTCACAAAAAAAAAAAAAAAAATATAAAACGAAAACAAGATACTCAGAAAATCTAAAATCATATGGTTAGATGACCTCAGGTTCCTCTAAAAGTTGTGAATGTATCAAAGATCAGTTAAATAAGAGGGTGTCAAATTGTTAAGAGCTTTATATACTACGATCGGTCATTTAAAATTGACCTTCTGTCCTGTTTTCGTAGCGGTAATACACCTCAGTGTCATCAGCATAACAGTGAAAAGAAACTCCATGACTTTGAAAAATAGGGTCCCACTTTATATTAAGTGGCCTTAACTACTATGTACTTGCATCAAAAACTAAGTACAATGTACTTATTGGGTTCATATTGAATTGCAAAACACTTTTGCTGCTATTGAGGTGAGATACGGTTAAGGTTAGGGAAAGCTTTGGTGGTATGGGTAGGTTTAAGGGTAGGGGTAAGGGTTAAGGGATGGGTCAACAGTGTAATTATAAATGTAATTACAGAAATTAATTACTGATGTAATTACATGCAGGTGTTTTTAAAATATAAGTACAATGTAAAAACATGTATGTACACAATAAGTGCATTGTATCAAATTATTAATTTAAATGTAAGTACACAGTAGTTAAGGCCACTTAATATAAAGTGGGTCCAAAAATAGAAACTAAAGGTAGCATGTAAAGTGAAAACAAAATTGGGCCGAGAATAGAACCTTGCCGAAAACCACATATTGTCACAATTGTATTGGAGCACATTGTCAAGTGTTTTAAATATTAGAATATACAATATTTCTTAGCCACAACAATAGCTTTTTTTTTTTTTTTTTATCCTTATGAAACATTTCTATTTCATTTCTATTTCATTTGCCTAAAATCTAACTGGTCAATGTTAAATTAACCACATAATTTTTCCTGGACAATTATGGCCTGTATGTTCAATAGCTTCTTATAGCCAAGTCTTTAATGTCTAAACAGAAATTGACTTTCAAAAATACACCAACCTTTGGAAATATTGAGTAAAAAAATGTGACAACTAGCCCCAGTCCACCCCCATTAGAATGAAGAGCTGTTTTGATGTACAAATAAGCAGACACTTCACAAATACAAACATTCTCTATATGCATCCTTTTCACTGAATATTAAATCTCCAGTGTGCAAAGACAGCAGTATACATGCAGGGGGTTTATTCATGTGAAACTCCTCTGCAGCTCAACTATACAGTACAATATAAGCTCAATGGCAGTGTTTTGAATTCAGGAGCTGTCTGAAAGAGACCAAATACCCCATGTACTTCTGCTCAAATTCTGGTCATGTATTGCACTCCAGTGTTTTTGAGGTACAATGTATAATAAACGAGACTGTGACAGAAATGACAGATTGTAGTGTAGTGCATCTGCGAAAGTCTGAATTTTGGAAGCTTCCCAACTTAAAAATGGGAAACTGAGAAAGAGAGAGACAAAGAGGTAATGAGAGGAGCCGGATGGAACGGGAAAGGAGAGGGAGGTGAAAGAGACAAAGGCAGTGAAGGGAGGTTGGGGGGGTAGAGGGTAGTTGAGAAGTAGAAACACGGGCATGCAGGAAAATGAAGAAGTGCCTCCAAACAGCGGAAACTTTGGGGAAGAATAAATGTCACTGTTCCAAAAAGACTGAAGCCATATTAATCTCCTGGATAGCCTTCAAGCCCACCGCACATTAGAGGAAATAGCCCAGCTAGGCTGCCGACCCATTCAATCTTCCCTGCATTCCTCCGAGAATCTTTTGTACAGCCAAGGCCCAATGCAATAAAGAGTGATTGAACATCGCTTGAGAAACCACCCATGGAAGGAGCAGGTTTACATTTTAATTATATCAAACAATAAAGCTGGAGAAAATCGGTAGAAGCAGGCAAAGGCCGCAATTTACTGCAAGGCAGAGCTATTTACCTCATCAGACTGTGATGGCTTTTTATTGATGTTAAGGGCACTGCTTTGAAGAGGAGTGCTGTATAATTATACAACATCAATCTCGCTCGGACTGCACCATGGTATTTGATGTAATTGAAATTATGGAAATTGTCAGGCCCCGTTTTAAAAGAAAGATTATTCTAGTTTTTCCCGCCAAGGCACTGAAGCTCTGCTGATTGTTAGGGTTTCTTCTACATTTATTTATTATTATTTCATTTATATAATGTGCATGTGTGTGTGTAAAAATCAAATGTGTAATGAAATCAAAACAAAATTATGGAATTTTATTTCATTCCTTTTTCATAATTTTTTTCATAAATATAAAAAAAGTTAATCTGAATCATTTTATTTTACGATGAAATGCATGTTCTGGAAAGACATAAGTGAAAATAACAGCAGCTTTCCTCTTGCTTTACTTCCAAGGATTTTTAATAAGCATGATAAATGAAGACATAAGCAAAGCAAGAGGGATGGATGGCAAAAAGACATTGCATGCAGTTCCACATTTTTAAACATATGTTATGCTGATGTTAAATAAGCCTTGAACATTTCATTGTTTTGGCAGAACAGAACTGTTATATGTCAAGAATAGGGATGAGCGAGAACTCGCCTCATTTCAATTTTCCAGAAACAATTCGCTTGAGTTAGAACATCCTTATACGATATGCTGATTGGTTGACGGATTGACTGCTGATGGGATTCTGGCTTGTTTGCCCTCTGCCCTTGTACATCTCAGAGGCTTATATAGATCTCCGATCTCCCCAAGCGTGTGACACATTAGCGATACAGCCCTCTCGTGATACTAAATGACAGTGCTGCGAGCCATTGGTTATGCTAATTCGGTGCTATATCGTCGATAAACATCAGGAAAAGGAGGATAGAAGTGTATGCAGGCCTCTTGAGGGGTTGTGGCCTTTAAACTCCACTTCCAACACCACGGTGCTAAAAATCCCCGGGAGTGAGTCTCGACCCCCCAGAGGTAGTCGTGTCAGGCTTCATTCTGACACAAGGCTAACCGCAGCAGGCACCGCCAGACAAAGGTCACGGTGCATATACAACACCTCCTCTCCTTGCTGCTTTTCTTAGCGGGACAGAAGAGCCTCTGTAATATTCATTAGGGATGTAGGGCTTCCTGCAGTCATGGGATTACACAAACCAAACACATAGAAATGAAAATGTTGTTTGTCAATTTCCCCCAATTCATGACAGCTGAGGAAAAACAAACCACTGTGGGAATGTTTGATAGGGTTTTACCAAAACTCTGATAGGAAGTTAAGTAAAACAAATATCTGATGATGAAATGTGATTGGGTGAGACAGAAGACCAGCTGATGCTTGTCTGGTGTGCATGTGTGCCTGACAGCACCTTCCTAGAAAGCAGCGTATCAACTGTGTAAACAGCTGAAAAATCAGATGGATTCATTCCATCCATCCATCCAGCCATCAAAAAAAGGAAAAAAAAAAAAAAAAAAAAAACACTTCAAAGCTCAAATCTCATTAGCAATTTTGCTTCCTGTTTAGATGTACACTGTGTGGAGCATTATTAGGCAAGCTGATTTTCTGATCATATTTTTTTTACCAAGTTCATTTACCAATTCCAAACCACATCAGTCTTAATAACTACTATTAACTTTGCATTTAATCATTTATAAGTGATATATAATTGTTCATAAAGGCTGGTAATGAAAAACGCCTTTCAGGTGTGCATAAGTATTAGGCTGGTTTCCTTTTTACAGGCAAAATGAGCCCAAAAACTAAGACTGAAAAGTCAAAAATTATTAAATGCCCATGAGAAGAATGCAATACTAGAAATTGCAAAGTTAAGGCATGACCATTGGACAGCAAAATGCTCATTGGGTCAGCAGGGTTAGACAAAAACAGGTGGAGAAGAGACACGTTAACAGCAAAATAATTAAGAATTAAGGTAAAGAATTAAGTGTGAAACCATCAGGAACCCATTAGTCTCCAGCACCACCATTTTCCAGAACTGCAACCTACTCCAGAAGTCTCCAGAAGTGCAAGGTGTCAGGATCTCAAGAGACTTAGGTTAGGTAAAGAATCCTAAAAAATGACCCCCACTTAAGAATCACAAGCTGAAGTGTTGTAAAATACATGAATACTTTTTTATAGGCTTTATAGACGGACAGATTGAGAGTAACTCTTTAAGGACCAGCACCACATCCTCTTGTACCACTGTTTGAAAAATTTATCTTCCAAAATCTGGTAGTAAGTTTTGTATGACCATTTTTAGTCCATCTCTGCAAGACAGACTTTTCAGGATAGGAGATGAACTCTGCCGCCTTCTTGAAAGGGGGCCGTGATCAGAAGCTCATTTGCAATTAAAGGGACACACACAAAAATGGCTTGTTTTTGCAAAAACAATGATAAATATAGCTGCGAGCAGCGATGGCGGGCCCAAGCCCGGTGGCACCGCCACCCCGGTGGCTTCAGGGCAACTGTGCACAGCGGGCAATAGGCACTTAAAACGGTTAAACATCAAAGGACTATGTCAAATTCACTCCACATTTACTGCACTAAAAGGTGCCGCTATAGACCCCTTCCTCCCTGCCCATTTTCAAAGGATTACATGTGCCAAGTTTTAACATTATTCTGATGAATTTTGAAGCAAATCAGGTAAAAATAAGAGGGTGATCTCAATGTATGCTGAAAGTGACACATTTTCTGCTTCCAGTTGGTGGCGCTATGACTTTGAATCACAATACTCAAATCCATGTGATCAGCCTTGTACAACGAAGACTAAGCCAAAGTTTCATCAAAATCAATTAATGTATGCAGAAGTTATAACACTTTGTTTCCCTTTTCTTGCCATAAATTCGTTGCCTCGCCACGGCCAAACCGTTTGAGATATCCAAAATCCGTTTGCAATTAAACAACTTCAATGTGTTCGCAACAAGTTAAAAAAAGCTTGGTGTAAATTGGATAAACCCTGTAGGAGTAGTAGTATAAAATTCATAGCCTGTTTTTTCAAAAAATTAACATTCAAACCAAAATAGCTGACTTCCTGTTGGTCGGAGCTAATGAATGTAAATTAGAAAATTGTCCGGCTTGATGAGAATAATATGTGTACCGAGTTTGGTGACTGTAGGAAAAACTAACCCCCACTTTTGTCAAAAGGTGGCGCTACTGAGCCCCTCCACCACGCCCATTTCTATGGCTTTGTCCATGTCTACTGGTTGACAATATTGATGTGTGTGTCGAGTTTCATGCAATTTGAAGCATGTTAAGAGCCTCAAAAACACTCAAGAATATTATTACAGTTTGACCTGTTGCCATGGCAACAATATTTCAAATATCAAAAATCCTGTCATAGGTCTACATCTGCTGTGTATTGACATTACACTGATGAAGTTTGAAGCAAATCAGGTAAAAATAAGAGGGTGATCTCAAAACATTTCAAAAAGTGATACACTTCCTGCTGCCAGTTGGTGGCGCTATAACTTTGACTCACAATAGTCACATCCATGTGATCAGACTCCTATAACGAACACACTCGTGAAGTTTCATAAAGATCAATATATGTATTAAGACGTTATAACACATTTCCTGTTTCCTTTTTCTCGCCATAAATTCGTTGCCTCGCCACGGCCAAACCGTTCGAGATATCAAAAATCCCCTGGCAATTTTTAATCATCAGTGTCTTGACTTCATGCTGACCGAGTTTGGTGGCGATCGGATTAATCGTCTAGGAGGAGTATATCAAATTCCAGAGCATGCGTTTTTCAAACAACCCTTAATAGCTGACTTCCTGTTGGCGTGGCGATTAACTTAGAGCGCGAAAGTTGTTCGGCCCGATGAGGTCTATATGTGTACCGAGTTTCATACTAATACTGCGCGAATTTTCGCTTGGGCCCTAATGAGCATGCATAATTAAATATTAAGTAGTTTCAACAAATGAAAAAAAAAAAAAAATCTTACTGATATGATACCAACATATTGTGCATCCCTACTGGTTAGGATACTGTGTCACAAACAGAACATACTTAAAATACTTATTTATAAGTTATGTAGATGGAGGTGGTGTCGGTAAAGTAGACTGGGTCAAGCAAATGAAAGCCGTTTCCTGTGCTCCTCTGTGCTGTACTCCTGCTGTTAGGCGTAGTAATGGAGTCATTTACCTCAGCTGTCAGAACATACAAAATAACTGCCCTTCCCTGGATCCCCTGTGGTATCCGAGCTAACAGATAGCATTGTGTTTGGCTGGCAATAAAGCCCTTCGAAGTTGCATCTAAACAACTGTGTGACATGATGAATGTCCAGGTCTTGTTTTGCTGCCTGGAGTTTTTCCTCACTCTGTCTGCACTGTCATGTTCACACAAGTTTTACATCAGAAACTAATGCTGTGTTTTATTCAAAATCTGATGTGGGACATGATGTCTCTGACTTTCAACTCTCTGAACATTTGGGTAAATAGGTGTTGCAAAAACTTGCATGAAATCCAATATAAGTTTTTATATAATAGAACAATTTCCATAAACTACCATGCAAAATTTTGGGGCCAGAATGATTTTCTTAAATATGGCTCTTATGCTTATCCAAGCTGTATTTATTTGCTCAGAAATACAGTAAAACCTCTAATATAGTGAAATATTACAATAATTTCAATATATTTTAATATGTAATTTCTGATCTCTAATTGGTTGCAAATCTTAATTCTCAGCACCCTTTCTACCAGTCTTCTATGTCAAATAAAGTCATATCTAATTAACAGTGCCACTTTATATTAGGTGGCCTTATAATGTTACAATGCACTTATTGTGCACATACATGCTTTTACATTGTACTTATATTTTTAAAAATACGTGCATGTAATTACATCTGTAATTTCTGTAATTACATTTATAAATTACACTGTTAACCCATCCCTTTATCTTAACCAACCATTTAACCTACCCATACCACCAAAGCGGTCCCTAACCTTACCTGTATCCACTTCAATAGCAGCCACAAGTGTTTTGCAATACAAAATGAACACAATAAGGACATTGTACTTATTTTTTGATACAATTACATAGTATTTAAGGCCATCTAATATAAAGTGGGACCTAATAGGTTGTTTGCACATGATGTCACAGCAGCAGCGCAAATGAGTCTGGAGGGCAGGGAGTGATGTTTCTATAAAGGAATCCTATCAAAAACTCAAAATTTGCATGTTTTGCCTCGTTTATGGTTGCTCAAATCAATAAAATCGAGAACCCAGAAGGTGTTTATATCGTTTACATAACTCATACCGTTTTTTCATAACTTATTTCGTTTTTTTAACTTTAAAAGGTGTCACCTTTTATAGTGTTTTGCTTCTGCTGATACTTAAATGAATATGGATACATGCTTACCTTTTTGACTTGGTTAAATATTCACATTCTTCATGCTATCGTTTGCAGGGAGAACATATTTTATCCTATTTATAATTTGGTATTTTCACTTCAGTTTTGTATTCTGTTCACAATGTTGATCTGGTTACCATGAGAACAGTGTTACGCGCTACTGCTTCAGCCATCGTATGTTAGAAAATGTCCAAATAAAATAAATGTGTTCAACAAGCTGACTGAAGTCGATCCATTTATTTGTTGGAGGTGTGTGAATGTAACTAGTTTTAATGTTGTTTTTGTAAATATTCACTTTCCCATATGACCACGGAGGAGAATCGGAGGGCCACGTTCAGGACACAGACATGCTGTATTTTTGTATTTATTTCAACAAATGACAACCAAAATCAAACCCATAGAAGCTCGTGAACAGTTTTGAAGTGGCTGTGTGCAAGTTATAATCATTCAAAAGCGAGTGATCATATTCTAAAACAATGTTAATTATTACACAAAAAACAAATACAAAACTCAGCAAAGAATGTGATTATTCTGAGTGAAAGGCAGTGGGTTTATTTAGTGACATTATTACATTTGCGATATAAACAAACCCAGACTAGAACTGAATGCAGTGTGACGGCAGCTTCACATCCTCTATATCTGCCTCCTCGATGACAGGAAAGTCTTTTAATTCATAACATAAGGATCGCGTCCAACATATGTTATGATTTTCTGTTTATACCTTTCTGAACCAGCAAAGAAAGGACTTTTCCCCATCTCTTCCATTCTAATTTTCACTGCTTGCCCTCCACCGGAATTTCGCGCGTCACCTGTAGTCAATTTTAAACCCTTAAAACTAATCTTTGATCACCAAAATGATGTATTTTCCTGTGAAAAAAAAGTCTTCATGCCTTAAAATAGATTGAATGTAACTCTACACCCTTGCCTCATTTAGTATATGCGGATCTATGAAAATGCTAATTAGCCCCACCTCCACTCACCCGCATGAGCTCAGAGATCCACTCGGTAAACTTACTGAGGTATCTTTTTTTACAACATTGGATACATAACTGTAATTAATATGATTAGCCTTTGACTGTGCTATCAAACAGCTAATAATGTGTTGCTAATGTTACACAAACTATAGTTGCGTCCCAAATGACACAATATACACTATGCACTTGTGCACTATGCACTCATCCATGTAGTGTGTGAATTGTATAAGGTTATTGTGTCACTTAACAACAGAGTCCGATCCTCCCTTCCCCTCCACTATGTAATTAAAGCTGTGACAGTTGAGTGCACAAAGTGTCCAACATTCCACACTTTGTTTTTTTTCCGTTAATTTAGTGCATCATCCGTGTATTTAAAGTGTACTTTTTCTTTTTGTAACTTTCAGTGTGAACGCACTACTCGCACTATTTATACTTAAAAACGTCATAGAATAGCGCATAAGTACGCGAATTGGGACGCACCTTATGTTCCCATTTGTCAGACAACTGCCTTCTAAAAATCAGTGTCCTTAAAAACACATTGAACAACTCAACGTCAGTGGAGAAAGTTCAGCATAACATCGTAATATACATCATACGTCTGCTATATTGTTAAATCGAACTGAATAATCAACAGAAGAAATATACAGCGATAATCTTCTCGAGACTCCCCTGCTTCAGAACAGTAATAGTTAATGATATGCTAAAGCCCGCCGGCACATTGACACGATTGGTTAGGGTAGATTGTGACGCAAGAAACACCAGCGATTTCAAACCGCATTTTTGAAACTGTATTTTAGATCACTGCAGTTTTAAAGAGAAAAAACGTAACATTGGTGTTGACCAATGTTCCCTCTAAGCTGCGCGCGTGCGCGGCCGCGCACCTCTGAAGCCACGGCCGTGCAGAAGAAATAATTGCCGCGCAGAGAACAGACATGAAAATGACTGTAGTGGTTTAAATGAGAAATAATTGCAGTGCTCTGGACAACCGCTATAGAGTTATTGTCGCTATATAGTTGGAACCGGTGAATGCGGTTTACAGGTTTGATAGAAAGAGAACGATTGAGCGCGTGTGAGGTGTGAGCTGGTCCTGAGCCAAATCAGTCGCAGTAAGAATACTATAATGGTTGCGGACTAAATACCTCAATATGAGAGGCAACGCGAAACGAAAAGAAATGTGAAATAAAACGTGGTGGAAATAACGGATGATGGGCACAGAATGCTAACAAAACTGAGACATTTACAATCACACACCCACCACAAGTGTAGCTTGCAAACTCAAAAATACATCAGTGATACCTCAGTTTAAATAGATTATTGTGTGTGGTGGTGCTGTGGGTTTCAGGGATGTTTAGATAACTATAAGCGAGTTAACGTTCACTTTTCTTAAAAATATTTAGCTATCAGTTTAAATGCTTCAGTTTGTTTTCACTATATAATAAAACAAATGTAAGCATTTAAACTGATATAATACTGTATGTCAGTTTAAATACTTAAATATTATATTTTATTATATCATAATGTATAAAAAATTGATCTCACAAGGGGATTGTTTAGGGCTCCTTGCCACAAAAAATCTTAACCTCTTGGTATATAAAATCTGAGAAATTAAGCAATAAAAATGTAATTTTGATGGTTTAACACTGTCTGTTGCTAATAATTGACTGTACAAAAACACATCATGGTTGTTCCAAACCATCATTGTTACTGCTCATATTATATTATTATAAAGAATTGAACTGTCCTGCAGGAGGACAGAAATTATTTTTTAATAGAATTTCTCTGTAAAGACTGGTACAGTTAATATAGCAATGTGAAAAATCTCAAGTAACCTAAAATGTGCTTAATTTAGTGACTGAACTGCTTTTTCAAACATATTATTTAATATATCACTAAGTTACATCAAGGATCAAATAAAATAGAAATGACACATTAAAGTTAAATGTTACAGTTTCATGATAAAACCATTTTTTTTGTGTTTAGGTTCATTGTACAGGTCTGATATAAAGTATGTTTTTGCTCAGGTGGCCGAAATGTGCACTCAACAGAGAAAAGTTTTGCTCAGTGAGAAAAAAAAATTAGAGGGAACATTGGTGTTGACTTATGAATTTGAACATGGTTTGTCAATGCATATTAAAAACACCACAGACAAACATTAAAAACTTGATTTTCACCACAGGGGGACTTTAATCCGTTTGTCTGGCATCATGCAGGATCTCTGTAAAATTGGGGTTGTAGATTTCAAAATGTCCTAGTTAGAAGTCCATCATCAAGTGTTGCTCTATTACATTTCTTTAAGTATGGACTGTAGCATAAGGCATGGGAATAAAAGATAAGGGCAATAAATTGAATGATGCAATAATCTGGACAGCAAAACAAGACATCTGTAAAAAAAAAAAAAAAAAAAAAAAAAAGGCCAAATTGGTGAAGTGACTGAGAGGTGGATCTGCCAGTAAGACACTCAGCTGAGTGAACTGTGAGGCCAGTGAGCCTTGTGCCAAGTCTACTACTTATTTGATGTGTTGATAGTGCTGCGCACAGGAAGTGAAGCGTAAAGGGCAGCGTATTCAGTATCATGACAGGTTAGCACTGGCGTACCTTTTATCTTATGATAGTGCACCCAGATGCAGCACCTGACACCTGGTTGTATAGCACAGAGTGACTAAAACTGACCCAGATAGATGTTTGATCATGGTAAAAAACAAACAAACAAAGAACCTCTATTAGTCTACCACTGCGTTTTACTTCACTACCATGAGAACTGAATTATATAAGAGTTAGAGAACTCAGAGCTGATGACAGATTGTCCAGTATCATCATTTACATCATCTGCAATGCAACTAACTAAGCATCATAACACAAATCCAACAGGTTATAAATACTTAACCAGTCCATATACACATAAGAAATTGTGCGTAGGTAGACAGACTGTGCCACAGGAAACTGTAGCTCAAGTGTTTCACATTTCAGACATACTGTAATTCTCCTCTCGTTAATGCTGCACCACACATGATTCCGCCTCTTTTGTAAGGTTCTTATAAGATGTACTTTCGTATGAAGGTTGATCTGCATTACAAAGGTTTCTTAACCTGCCAGCTCTCAGCAGTCTATTCCAAAGAACTGTCAAAACATCGATTGACACATAAATGTGTAAAATGGTGCCAAGTTAATTACATTTAGATTAATTAATCACTTATTTGTCATTTAACAGCCACTTTTCATTTAACACACCTCACAGTTCACAACTGGAGCAGCCTGAGGTTAAATGGGACAGTAGAGGGATGGTGAAACCCAGCAGTTCACATAAGGATACAGATCACTGGGATTTAAACGTGGGTTACAATCCAGAGCTTTAACCCAAAATCTAGCTTAAAAACTGACAACATAAAGGTTTTTGAGGAAAGGTTTTTGAGATGCAGTAAATTTGCTTGAGGTAATATGAGTTCCTTGAGGAGACACCTGTCATTGGTAATGGTGTATTGGTATTGATATGGTTCGTAGGATGAAATCTGAAATAGGGCTCCAAGATGCAGCTATGGTTTCGATATAAACAAGATGGAATTACCGACAGAAAACCAAATCACAGTGATACCTGTCAGACAGCAGTAGAATATGAGGCCTTACTATGTACCTCAGGGGAGCACTTAACCGACTGTTCACCCAGCATGCACTTCCATCAGGCTTTCAGGTGATTTTGCACCTTTACATCCTGAAAATGATCTGAATCTACATTCCGTTTTAAAACCCCAGAATTTGTACAAGTTCATTTGATTACTTTATTAATAATAATAATAATAATAATAATAATAATAATAATAATAATAATAATAATAATAATAATAATAATAATAATAATATGTACAATTTCTCCAAAAATAATAATAAAAGATTGCACTACCATTCAAACGTTTTGGGGTTGTTTTAATGTTTTTAAAAGAAGTGTTTTATGCTTACCAAGGCTACATTTAGTAGATTAAAAATACAATAAACAGTAATATTGTAAAATATTATTATTATTTAAAATGACTGTTTTCTATTTTAACAATTTAAAATGTAATTTATTCATGTGTTAACAAAGTTGAATTTCGACAGCCATTAGCCATTTTCATGAACAAAGATCAAAAGAACGGCTTTTATTTGAAATAAATGTTGTTACATTACATTATACAAGTCTTTATGGTCACTTTTGATCAATTTAATGCATCCTTGCTGCATAAAAGTATTGTTTTTATTTTAAATTTGACCAGAAACTAGAGTGTATCTTTTGTTACTACTAACAGTTGCTCAGCTATTATTAATAATACCTTATTTTCAGACAATCGCTCAACAAATCTGGTAAACTCTGCAAATGTAATGATGGCACATCTGTAATTTAACCAAGCAAAGTATTAAAATATGCCCGTCATTCCATTATATTTCAAAGTTTGTTTTCATTCAGACATGGATGACAGAACGTGATGTCTTATTTGCAGAGTCATTTAAGAAAACAAGTGCTTTTTATTTCTGTACAACTGATAATTTCTCATCAGATTTTTTTTATCATTAGCTTCCTCTGAGAAAACAGTGTTTTGGCGCATTCTGTCCTGGTTAGCTTAAGGCCTTGAAAACATATCCATCGCCTTTGTATGAACCCACAGTCTTTCTAAGTTTCTTAAAACATCCAATTAAACTACTTTAGACACATTGTACTGAAAAAAGACTCAAGTTCACCTGAAGCAGAGAAAATATTCCATTTGAAAGGACATTTCCAGTGTGTGCTCCATGATAATGATGAGGAAGGCATAATAATCATTCTATGTGGAACAAAAGGGAGATGATTTATACTCCTCTCTTCATCCATTTGCATCTTATTAAGTAACTGCCTGCCTGTAATGGCCAGACAGAAATTAAGGTACCGAAGATAAGAACTTTAGGTTAAGCATCATTACACCAAGAGAGATGAATTCTTTGATGAAGATGACAGCAAAGAAATCCATTGAGCGCACCTTCATCAAGGCCTGCATTGATCTTTTGGCACAGAGGAGCCGGGGATATGCATAAAAGTCCTGCAGTTATGGAACCTGGGAACGGAGCCGTTTCATCAAATACATGAGTTATGAGTTTACCTAAAGATGTCATGGCACATTTGGCTTCAATACAAGGTCACACATTTCTCTGGATACACCTCAACTCTCGGCTTTGTTTCGTCTGTAAGATTAGCTGTAGGCGTATGCTAATTGTTTTTGGAAGATAATGCTCCCTTGATACTTCTTGAGATCAATACAGCTCACCTATACTGTCTAGGCCAAAATATATGAGTGCTACAGAATGAAAGTGTGAGAAAACCATCAAAACAGGCTCTCCTAGACCTAATGGTGGGATTTTGGATTGAAATCTTTTTTGGTGAAACGCCTCAATCCAACTTCACTCTTTTGTCTTGCAGTGCATCACTCCAAATGCTTGAGCTAAATTAATCATTTAAAAATTACAAGTAGGTTCTTTTGAAGCCATCTTTTCATAAATGGAATGGAAATTATGTTTTATTAGTCATCTTCCTCAAATTTGCAGACGCTGCTCACAGGCAACAGAATGTATTTTTAAAAATTTGAAAAAGAAAGCTTTTGATTTTAAATGCACTGTCGAAGCACACAAAGGAAATAGTCGTAACTGACAAGTTAAGAGGCTATTTCAGACACTGATACATCAGTTGCCTGACTCTTGCAAAAATACTGGATAGCAAAATGACAGGAGTAGAAACGAAAGAGAATTTTGAGGACTGAATGTGAAGAAAAACTGATATGACTAATATTTCAACATGAAGATATTTTTTAAGAGATAAAAGACACTTTCCATTACGTCACAGACACAGGGAGGAAAGATGGGCATTTGAAACGGTTTTGAGAGCCTCTGTAAAACATTTCAACCTTTTTAGGGCCAACTCTGTAAGGGGATGGAAAAATTGTGAGGTAATATTGAAAGCTAAAGCACATGTTTTCTAGCAATAAGAGGGACAAACTAAGTAAGGGTGATGGGAATAAACTGAATAACCTTATTATGCTTAAAAAGCAAGTACATTCTTTGGGGAATTCATTGAAACGTCCCATGATTTCGTTAATTAAAAGTAAATGACCATATGCAAGGATAGAAAATGCAAATGTTCCTCTGAAACTCATTAATGTATAATTAATCAATTACCTCTTTAATCCCCTGTGGTCTGCAAGTGATAAACTTAAAGTTTATAGAAAATAGATGTCCTGATTCCTGTAAATTGCTTGTTTGATACCTTTTACTAGTTCCATAAAATAAAATAAAATAAAATAAAATAAAAAATAAAATAAAATAAAATAAAAGGGTTAATACTTGATTCTCATAATAGTGAACTGAGTGCTACAACACCACATGAAGTGTATGTGAAAATAACCAATGCTAGTAGTGACGCAACATACACTAATAAAAGCTGTGATGTAGTGTACTGCACTGTATGCTGAGACTTCATTTTTCAAGCAGGCCTCTTTGCATTCCGAACAATCAGTCATGCTGACAGCTGGCCAGAGGGCTCTTGCCCATGTGTCAATCAGCAGACAAGAGAGGCGTCACCATAAGTCTCTTCAGCAAGCTAATATACAGATCTTACATCTATTTTACATCTTGTCCTGTTGTCACTTGATATCTTGATCATCTAGTTTTGCCCTCATGATTTGTTAATTTATGTGCTGTGTGTATAATTGCTATAGGAATATGATCACAGAAGTTACCATAACCTCACACACTCTCTGCTGTATCATTATTGTTTCAATTAGGAATGGCTGCAGGTGAAGGTCATGTACTGTATCGTGGGCATCGATAGCACTAAAAAATCTATATGGGATATTCATAGATTTAGATCAATAGTCCTTATGATGCAGCATACTAAATGCAGCATAGGATGTATTGATATACTCAAAATAATAATTTTCATGAGCATTTAAAAAAGAATTCTAATTATTTAGAAGAACCATTAAAATCAACAACATATGAAATGATGGGCTCCATATTGTAAAACCCTGCATTTGAATGAATTCCACCGGTAGCCCTCAAGCTCAGCTGATGTAAATCAACCAACACCACAACACTTCACTCCATTGTTTTCTAATTTCAATTTGATCTTATGGAACAATACATCTCTGTATAATTATCATAATGTGCATTCACATAACAAATGGGTGGTTTTAATATACAATCACTAACTGAGGCAAATACATTAGCGCTCATGCAAAAACAGTCTGTTTGGGTGGAATACGGCACAGTTCATCTATAGGTACTAAAAATGATGAAATCTAAACTGGCTTGCTTGAACGGTATATCAAAAGCTGTACTACAGGTTTCGAAAATGCACTTTTTTTTGCAAATAAATCAATACTCCAAATATAAACTAATTGGAATGAATAGGTCTTTTAGACTCACAGATTTCTGAATTGTGTGCTAGCTGTTGCGATACAAAACTGGTGTAATGTGTTCGTTTTAAATCTGTTTGTTCATTGACCTTATTAGCAGTTAACGTCAATGTGAGAACACACTATCCCCTCCACTGACTCACAGCTTAACTGTGCTTCCCCTTGTCACTATCGGTTATGTATGTCATTCTCTTTCATTGTCAGACTGTTGGCAAACATAAATGTGCAAAACATATGTTGCATATCCCTGCAGATCACATCTGATGGCTAATCTATAGCTATATGCCATATCTATTATGAATTGCCAAAGAGCTACCCAGAAAAACACAACTGAGAGCAGCTAGCAGATCACGTCATAAAACTCTGAAGTTTCATAATAGACATAAATTTCACCCATCACACAATTTTAATATTGGGTCAGTTGTGTTCAGCATGCAGAGAATAGGATTGTGAACAAGGGCAGAGCTATGCAGCAGGGGGGGAATTCATTCAAACACATTGACTATTCAATATCTTGATAATTATCTTTTATCATTTATATCAAAAAGACTACATTTATATGAAAAAAAGACTACCCGGGGAGCATTCACTGAAATAGCAGTTTGAAGCAATTCACAAAAAATGAATCAAACTAATCACGGTTTTACTGCATGATTTTAAACACAAGATGCTTTTAAAACATCTTAATGCTCTCATACTTGAGTCTATTCTAATGACATAGTCTTTAGAACTTAAGAACTTAATGGCCAAATAAAAAGTGCATTAAAATCATTATTTTCTAGATGTTGCTTAAAGTGCCCCTATTATGCTTTTTTTGAATAATACCTTTCATGCAGTGTGTAATATAACAGTTTAAAGTAAAATGTCTGCAAAGTTTTAAACATCAAAGTGCACGACAAATAAAGTTATTGTCTTCTAAAATAAATAATCAATTCTGAACTGCTGAAACGAGTCGTCAACAATTCCAGTCTCACTTCCTGTTACATACTCATGTAAAAATGTAAAAAAAAAAAAAATGCATAATATATGGTCTTCATTGGCTGCCCGTAAACAATGTCTACTTTGACCTGCTCTCAAACACTGTAGTTGTACAGTACCTGAGGCCTGGAAGAGTTTTTGTTGAGAAGATGCTGTTTTCAGCGCTGCAAATACTTTGCATGCACATAGGATGAGGACTGGAATTGATACAGAAAAACCCATGGTATCATTCATACTGTATCACTGTTTCAAGCTCTGAGGAAATTTAGAATTTGTTTATGACGTGCGCTGTAAGCAGTAGACCAATCACAACAGACTGTGGCATCTGATCAATCAGAGCAGAGCAGGATTTGGTTTAGAGAGGGTTTAGAGAGACTGAATATTCAAATATTATAAACCGTTTTCAGACTATTTAAGAAATTAGGTTATGTGCAAATGTATATTATGAGAAAATTTAAGTGTTTTTTGACCTTGGATGAATGTAAACCTATTGTAGAAGACCTCCAAAATAAAATTAGGAACCTTTAAAATAGCATAATAGTGGAATTTTTAGGGGCATTTTATATAACCAACAAAATTATATCACAGCAAAATCACAGTGAACTAGTGTTGTCAAAAGTACCGCCCGCAATACCAAGTCGGTACTGAAATTTTAAAAATTTGAGCGCTGTTGAGCCGATTCTTAAACACCTCTGATTGGCCTTTGTGTTCACGCGCTCATCAGATATGTCTGATTGGCTAGAGTGATCAACACACAGGAGCGTTTAAAAGCACACAGAAGTATTTAAATTTGAAAGCGTCTTTCAACGGAGCGGTCCTGCTTTCAAACGCTCCCATGTGTATCTGTGTAAGCACTCGGTGAAGAACGTCCTTGATATCTATTTACAACATGTATTTTAAGCATTGATCACTGTAGCCAATCACAGACATCTCTGATTGACCTTGGTGTGCGCTCATCAGATGTGTTTACGAATCCGCTCAACAGCGCTCAAAGCGTCACATTTTTCAAATTTCAGTACCGACTTGGTTTCGTAATTTTAGTTGGTAATTTTGACAACATTATAATGAACATGTTATAAATTTTCAAAATATATTTTGATGCCCTATTGTAAAAATGGTAAATCATACAGTATATGAGAAACTTTTTTTTTTTAAATAAGATAACTGACCTGGACATGGTTCCAAATTGACCACAAGAATATGCCTAATTGGCAAACTGACATGTAAACCTGACCACAAGTTGACTGTCTAAACACTGTAAATTGTGGTGTAAAGAGACCAGGGATAATGAAAAGTCAGACAGCAGACAGTACTGCTGATGTTATCCAATGTTTAGTTCCTAATGACTTAGCATCTTTTAAACAAGATCAAGGAGGAGGTCTTAACTAGATTATCCCTGAGATGAAAGATTTAGTGTAGTAACAGCAGGATGTCCACGGCATGTTTACATATCTATTCCATTAGTTTAGAGCCATTATAAGCCTCATAGACAAGAACGCCTGCAATGTAGATACTGCACTTCTGAGATATCCTTGCTATGGAATGGAACAAAGAATTTCTCTAGTTTAAAAACTGTAAAATTAAAAAAAACAAAAAAACATTTGCAGTTCAGTTCTGGATGATTCATAGTGGTTGAGCAAAGAATGCCAGATCACTGTAGTCTGCTGCATCTTCCACAACATAGTACTCAGAACGGGCACTTTGTGCATTCAAATTGCATTTATCACTGATTTTGTATGTATTTGTGCAGTTATGTGATTTGCATAATTACCTTTATTGAATAGGGCACTAAAGCAATGCATATAGCAATTGCAAAACACGGTCTGAAAAAGAACAAATGTAGGTGTCACGGGGTGGGCGGTAATACATCTTTCACAGCCATACTATATATTTAAACAACACAACATTTAGAAACCAGCCACTGCCCTGATCTCCATACTCATTAGTTCAATCATTAGCTTTGACCCAAAACCTAGTGATAGTACTAAAGCACATAAGGACACTCCTAAAACCGGTTCCAAAAAAAAAAAAAAAAAAAAAAAAAAAAAGGCTGCAATAAAAATTAAAAAAAAATCAGATGGCAGATAAAGTGAGAGAAATATTGATAATGAATATAATTCATCTGTTACTAAAAAATATAAGCAAATAGTCACATTACATGTGGAGCATTATTTGTGTGCTGGATGGTGTTGCATGGAGAGTGCTCTAAATCAGTAAGTTATAGACCAAGTTGGAGCAGACGTCACAGTTACATCACCTCCAGCCACACGTGCATAATGGTGGCAGAAAAATAGTGGTAACAAGTGTAGGAAAATCAGCAAAATCCAAAGAATAAGAGAAAAAATTTGTTGTTGTGTCTTTGGATGTCAATATTGGAATAAATAGTCTTTATTTTTATAGAATAACGTCTTTGAAGACGACCTTTGAAGCCAAACACAGACCTTTATGTTGCAAGACACAGACTGGACTGATGATATGAATTTCTGAATTTTTCTCTTGCAATTGCGTGTTTATATCTCTCAGTTCAACTTTATAACACCGCAATTGTGAGTTTATTAGGGGTGTAACGATTTATCGTAGTACGATATTTCGCGATGCAAACATGTTACAATATGCATCGTAGAGTGATGGCGATACTTTTACGATATGACGCCAGTTTCTTATTGGTTGAGCTGCCGACGTGACCTACCTCTGCAAGGTGGCAGTGAGAGAAGCCGGTTGTCACCGCATATAAATGGTGTGTCTCAATCAGCTCTCTAGTTCAGTAAGTGTTTCGGGCACACATTGAATCTTGCAAGCAGGTTTAAACGTTTCTCATGTCAGCTTCTTGCATGGTCGCGTGAGAAAAGTCACCGCAGTGCACAGCAACAGCTGTGCTCACAGAAAAGCAAAAGACTAATGCAAGGGCTAGAAATCATTTATCCTTTGCAGAAACATCCTGATCCTCTTGGAGAGCTCAGTTCATGGTTGCATAGCAACGACCGACGCCACGGGAGCGCAAGCGCTTTGGAAAGGAGGAGAAGCTATGCGGCCGCACCTTCCACACGTTTTTAGACGCGATATGTGAACAGTTCCTATTCATAATTCTAAGTTCATGTTAAATTTAAAAATTTTTTCAGTGACAGACAGTCCTATTCAACTGTTCATTTGAATACAGAAGGTTTTTATTAAACCTTGAAATGTGATCTTGTATGTACAACAAGGAAAATTATTAAAATTTGTTCATGTTTTTTGAATAAATCTTGTTTGAATTTCACTTTCATTTTGTTCATTATATCGTGATACGTATCGTATCGTGAACTACGTGTGACCTGAGCGTATCGTTACACCCCTAGAGTTTATATCACAATTCTGAAGGGAAAAAAGGTCAGAATAGGTTGTTTGCACAGGATGTCATTGCTGCACGTTAAATGCGGCTGGAGGGCAAGGAGTGATTTTTCTATATAGGAATCCTATTACAAACTCAAACTCCCTGTGTTTTGCATAGTTTATGGTTGCTCAAATCTCTCAAACCGAGAAACCACAATGAGCTTTTATTGTTTAAGTAACTTATATTGTTTTTTAACTTTAAAGTTGTCACCTTTAGCGTTTTGCGTCTGCCTATACTGAAATGAATATGGATACCTAGCTGCTTACCTTTTTGTTTTTGTCTTGGTTAAATAATCACACTCTTCATGGTATCAGGGAAGAGAAGATATTTTATCCCATTGTGTGATCATTTAGTGTTTTCACTTGTATAATTCCGTTTACAATGTTGATCTGGTTACCATAAAAACAGTGTCACGCGCTACTGCTTCAGCCATTGTATGGTAGAAAATGTCCAAAAAAATGTGTTCAACAAGCTGACAGAAGTCGATCCATTTCTTTGTTGGAAGGGTGTAAATGTAACTGTCTGTTTTCTTTGTAAATATTCACTTTCCCATATGACCACGGAGGAGAATCCGAGGGGCATTCAGTGGACAAACACTTTTTTACAGTATATGACATACACTGACATACTGTATTTTTTTTATTATTCAACAAATGACAACCAAAAATCAAACCCATAGAAGCTTGTGAACAGTTTTTAAGTGTCTGCGTGCAAGTTATACTCATTCACAAGCCTAGTGAGAATTATAAATGTTAATTATTAAACCAAACAAAATACAAAACATTCAAAAAACACAAAGCTTTGTGATTATTTTATTGCGTAATAGGGAGTGGGTTCAATCAGTGACATTATTAGATTTGATATACGTCGTCTTCCCGTCAACTCAACCTGCTTCACTTAGCGTGTTTTTACACGTAGAAAAGGTGAAAATTGTATTACACCGTCCAGTTTTTTCCCTGAACGATGATGTGAGCTCCTGTTGCAATTCTCGATTCAGCATAAATGACCTACAATGGCAAAATGTTTCACAATCACAACAGAAAATCAAAAATACTGCCCTTACCGTCACTAGTAGAAATGCAACGCGATATAAACAAACCCAGACCTGAACACGGCAGCTTCACATTCTCTATATCTACCTCCTTGATGGCAGTCAAGTCTTTCAATTCAGTAGGGGAGAAAAAAAAAAAGATAGAAAAAATTCGCTCCTCTTCATAACATAAGGGTCACGTCCAAAATATGTTGTGATTTTCTGTTTAAACAAGCACAGTACGGACTTTTCCCTATCTCTTCCATTCTAATTTTTACTGATTACCCTCCACATTAAATTTCAAGCGTCACCAGAACCATTTGATTGCAAACAACCTATTGCGGGATATAAACTTGCAATTCTGAGGAAAAAAAGACAGAATAATGAGTATATCTTACAATCTGTTTTTCCTTCTAAGAATTGTGGAGGTATAAACTCGAATTTGTGAGGAAAAAAAAAATATTCCGTGGCTTCCACACACTGCTACTGCAGAACTGTCATTTTCTGCCACCAGGTAGGCTCTGCCCACAAAAAAAAAAAAAAAAAAAGTCATCAAAATAGTTCTATGGGGTTACAGATCAGACAGGATGTTACCATAGAATACAACAGCCTATGCAGACAGTAAACAGCCCAGTAGGTTTTGGAATAGAACTACTGTCTATACAGAGAACAAAAAAACAAACAAAAAAACAAACGAAACAAAAAAAAAAAAATCAAAAGCGCAAAAAAACAAAACAAAAAAGCACAAAAAAAAGCACAAAAATAAAAAATTAAAACAAAACATAAAAAAAATTCCTTTAATAAATAATTATGAAGGCCATTTGTTTTCTTTTTTGAAAAATAAACTTTAAATAATACTATTGACTTTTTAAATAAGACAAAAAAAAATCAAGCAAATAAAGTACTTTGAAATTGTAGCAAATACAGACTACTGGGCGAAATAAATCCAATCTCAATGAAAACCACAAAGTGATATGAAGATTCTTGCTATCATAACGCTGGGGTAGGATCTGAACTGTACAGACATGAAGGCGCACTCAGAATCTCTGTGGTGGAACACTCAGTCTTTGATCTGGGAATAGAGGAGAGGAGACTGCTGATCCATTTCCTCTTTCCCTGTGACCCATTTTCCTGCGACTCATACTACAGTGAGATTGCCTCGCAACCCCTGGACCCTACAAACACTCCTTCTTGCGGACAGAAAAGATTCAATCTAATTATTTCCTAATCCTTTTTTTAGCTCCAAGTTTATGATTCAAATTTATACACCCACACAGATGGACGAGCCACTAACAGCGGCTTAGGTTGTGCATTCGGCTCGTCGTGGCAGAAGTCGTGTGCGAATCAGGGCTTCAAGCCCTCACCATCCAGCAGTAATTAAATCCTGTGCCTTGACAAGCAAGAGGCCACGGCGAGACAGACATAATTGCAGCTTTTGAGATATTCATACGCAAACTGCTTTGTATACTGTGACAGCTTAGCAGGTTCAGCCAACACAAACTTGAGTCTAATTAATTTGAATCAGTAATTTGCATAACTAAATCAATTCTCATAATCACGAGGCGTTTCACCCTCAGCAATAAACATCTGTGTCCTTTGTGGTTTATTACAAAAAAAATATAGCTGAGCTTTATGTATGCACGTGTATGTTGAGGCATCTTTTGCAAACGCTTTTTCTAATAAATATTTTACATTTGGACTTTTATTTAAAAAATATTTAACTCCATATTTTATGCTAATGTTCCCCCGGGTTCGCCAACGCGAGAAGCTCGCTAAGGAAATTAAGCAGTCATGCCTGTAAGCGCCATGTTCTGCAGACCTGCAGAATTAGACGGATAGAAATTCTTGTCTAGGAGCTACTTGGCATAATGTGTGGTGTTCATGCAATATAAACCACCCGGGCACAGAAACTATTTAGTACCTTTGGAACAAACATTGAAAAGAGCTGAAACATTCAGGTACAAGGCCAACATGGAAGTCACATGTGTGAGAAATGAAAGCTAGGGGGCTGAAAATATAATACGACACCCCCAACAGTGTTTCCCCCAGCAGATCACTACAGATGTCATCCCATGGCTCCATGTGTGCCGTTCCACCGTGTTCCCAGTGTAATTATACTGATTCAGTGCTGCAAGAGAAGAGTTCTTTCCCTATGGCAGTAGAACTCCCCATCTGGTCATACATGCATCTTGCATGTTAAATGGTTTCAATCTACTTCTCCCGTTGGCCAGATTACAGGAAAAATTACATCACTGATCCTTGAACTCAGATGAACAGAGTATTTAACTGACACTGCCATCATCCCTTATTACATGGCTCCACTGAGCAATCAGATATTTTAAATGATGACTGCTATGGTTTTCCTCTGTGGAACACACACACACGTTGGGTTTCCATTTTTTATGGGGACATTCTATAAACAATGATTTTGTATGTATGCATGTATATTCTATCCCCTAAACCTACTCCTTAGTCTAACTATCACAGAAAACATTCTGCATTTGTATATTAAAAAAAAAAAAAACATCACTTAGTATGATTTATAAACTGTTTTTCCTCACGGAGACCCCCCAAAAAAAAAAAAAAAAAATGCACTCAAGGACATGGATTTCAGATATTGCCATCTTAGTGGGGACATTATGTCCGCATAATGTAGGGTTTACCAGGACCCCTCTCTCTCTCACACACACACACACACACACACACACACACACACACACACACACACACACACACACACACACACACACACACACACAAACACAAATATTATATATACACACATGATATTTTGAATTATATTATATTATGTGATATTTTGAAGAACACTGAGGTCCAAACAACATTAGGCCAACTGGCTTTCATTGTATGGACAAATTTTTTTTTTTCAAAATCTCTTCTTTTGTGTTCCACAGAAAAAAAAAAAAAAAAAAATCAGGTAAGACATGAGGGTGAGCAAATGATCATTTTCATTTATTTCATTTACCATCTCTTTAAGCTGACTTACAACTAAGAAAATTATTAATACTATTAAAATAAATTATTACCAATTGTTATTCTTATTGACATTTATTCACAAACTTCTTCGAAAACTATTTTGACAAAATTATTAAGATCTTACCTTTATATGTCAATAATTTAATAGCATATTTGCATATAAAAATTAAATGTTGACTACTGTATATTACTATTGTAAAAAACACAGCACAGGGGCCATTTACACGACATTTTTCAACTAAAAATGTAAAACTTATTGCGTTTTGGCATTTCATTTACACAACAATGGCTTTTTGGGTGCCTGAAATGCAAACTTTTGAAAACGGGTTTCAAAGTGCAAGTTTTTGAAAAAAAAAACAAAAAAAAAAACAACAACAACAACAAACATAAATCTGTGGAAACGATGACGTCATGCACAAACGTATTACATGCTCAGTCTATAGTGTTTCATCACCATCTAATGGCCTGGCAGCATAACAAAGCATTTTTAGTGTGAATGGGGATCGTTTTGATAATGGTGTCGTATATACGCAGAAAAAGGAAAAACTTAATTTTAAGTATATCGTTGTCGTGTAAACATACCCTAAATTACAGCCTTTTGTGATTTGTTAAACACACTAAGCCATATCACAATTTCAATTTGATACATTGTGCACTCCTAGTTATTTATTTTAATGATTAACATTTTTATGCTTTCATTAATTAGCTTTTCTTCAACTCACAAACCCCCAGGTGTTCCCTTTTTGAAAAACGCTGGCCTGTTTTAACGCAAATCAATATTCCATGCCCATATATTCACTTAAGTATACAGCCATGTAAAAAGTGGAATAATATACAGTCATCCAATGCTAAAAACAAACAAACCCCAACAGGGTTTACCTGTTTAACCCCTGTATAATAACATGATAATGACTGTCTGACTATACATTACCCTTTACTAACATCAGTAACAGATTTACAGAAGTGCCCCCAGAGAAAAAGTCATTTAAAAGAAGAAAAACAAGAAATCTGGTGTCCATTTACACTTGAATCTCTTTTTGTGTGTACTGTATGTGTGATCCAAGAGTTGTGTTGTCGCCTGTTTAAGCTGACTGATACCAAACTGATGCCATCCGTTGATACAGAGAACGTATCTCACACTGTCAACTACGCAAGCTAATGAAATCGCAATGACAAGGCTGACTCAGTGAGTAATCTAATATGATATTCATGTAACTGAATAAAATCTGTGTGCAGATCGTATCTGTCATTGTCTCTGGGTGTGATTCTGTCCCAATTTACCAGTGCTGACAAAGGAAGGTGACAAACAGTGAGACTGTACTATGCTATGTTCTACAGTACAACTACGCTATGCTAAATGGCATATAGCCCGATTCGTTTTGGTAATTAATTAGTCCTCTCTCATATCTATAGTACCCCAGAGCTAATGATGTTGGGAAATAAAAAATATTTTTATGTGGCATCTTTTTATATTCCTGTCTCAAATTCTCCATTTTGCTGATTGGAGATTTCAATAAGGGACACGATACTGTCATCTTCCTCCCTTGTCAGAGCGATTAAATTCATTAAAAGCTCTTCAAGTAATTGCGGCTCATCTACAGCAGAGCAAATATTCAATTAATACAGACAATTTAATAACTGTGATTCCCTCAATCCAAAGCACATAACCTTGATGCATGTCTGCTTTTGATTAATTGGTTTTCTATTTTGAGGTCATTTTAATTTCCGTTAACTATTCATTAGTCCATTTATCACGCTGTGGAGAGCCTGGCAATGTAAACTCCTCTTTGACAGAAATTCAAACACATATGGTAGAACTTCAAACACACTCTGACTCTTCATTAAGGACTAGACCAGCGGCACACATTTGAACTGAAATAACGGTGTGAAAAAAATAAAAGATTTTTGCTCCAGCAAATCAGAAGACATGAGGACATTTCTTGGCTACCTGAAACAACCTATGAAAAGTTCAAATATGTATCCCGTTATCTGTACATTAATGATCAGATATTTACAGAAACATCAGTAAATGGGTTGAAATGTGCCACTAAATGCAATTAATCTTTAATTTGTAATTTTTAAAACTCCTTTTAGTTTGAAATTGTTTCAGTTGCTATTCAACTAAATTGCAAATAATGAATCCAACTAATTATTTCATAAGACTTTGCTTGTCAAGAGTGCTTTGGCCAAATTACCATGTAGTGGATTATTATCCTTCTCTGTCTGATTCGCTCTCTAGTCATTGACTGATCTGTATGAGTATGAAACTCTGCCTCTAGTGCATGACCTCAGTCACCCACTGCTGATTTGAAGAGAGGATTTATTAATATGCAAAGCATGCCATCCTCTCACCATTGACAAACAAATGATAGAACTTGTATGTGGTTAGTTTTAGCTCAATAAATGTATATGAATATATAACCAGTGAAATGTCTATGACTACAGTATATATCCAAATACATTTCTATGAATACAGTATATAGCCAAAGAAATGTATATGAATATCCTGAGAATTTTTTGTGATGTATATGTAAGTGATAACCTTTGGCTAGATGTAGATTAACCCGCTTGCATGGTAAGTTACCAAACATTGACAAGTTAAAGCTGTTATTCATGACTGCAATGCAATAATTAATTGGAAGGGTAAAAATTACGGTTATTTTTGTTAGTTAGTATGGGCTACTGTTCAGCATTCTGCAAGCTTTAAATCAGACTAGGGCTGGGCGATATATCGCACGCGATTGTCACGCGCATTTCGTCAGTAAAGCCGGTTCCCTGATTACCGCTAAATCGCCATCACCTGGTGATTCGCATGCGATATATCGTCCAGCCCTAAATCAGACAGATAAAAATAGAGAGAGATAGACTGTATGTGCATTACCTGTGTATGTGCAGCCTCTCTCTACTGCAAGTGAAGCTGCAAGTTTAATTATTTCAAAAACAGCGGCATTACCACCTTGCTGACAAATATAATGCAGCGACTCAGTAGCAAAGCTATTTTATTAATTGAAGTCACAGGGCAGTGTTGACAAGGTTCTATGTTTCTGAATATTTACTGTCTGTGCGTAACATGATCTCTGTGTGTGAGTGACGTGTGTGTGTGTGTGTGTACTTCAATGACGGCAGTGCATTAATATAGAACGGTGCTTAAACTGACTGTACCTACCTGTGCATTACATGGTTTGAACTCACACCTTCCAGCCAATCAATATATTTAGACAGACCATGGTATAAAAATATATAACTTATGAAATTTCTATGAACATAGTATATAACCAAAATAAATTCCTATGACTAGATAGGAATACTAGCCAAAGGAATGTATATGAATATCCTATAAAAGAATGAATACATACCCTGAGAAATGTATAACCAAATATATGTGAATAAATATATAAACAAAGAAATGTACATGCATTAAGAAACCTAAGATCTATGAATATATTATATACCCTGAGAAATGTGTTTGAATATATAACCAAATGTATGTGAATATATAGCTAAAGAAATGTATATGTAAGGAATAATTGATGGCAGGCCATTGAATTATTAGAAAATGATGCACACCTGAGGTAGTAATGTGGCCACAACATGAAGCGGGGTGGCCGTTACACCTATGGTGTGCATTATTTTCTAATAATTCAATGGTCCAGAGTCAATTATTCCGCTTATACTACGGTTACCTCACCTCAAGACACTGCTCCGATGTTCTATATCAAGACATTTGTCACGTTTTTGTTTTTGTGTGGGACTAATTTCTTACGCATGTCATCCCAAACCTCCGTTGCTAATTCCAAAATGTAATTTCAGAACTAACGAAGGCCTGAGCCATTGCTAGCAGACTAATACAGTTATTAACGCAGTTAAGAGAGAGAGAGAGAGAGAGAGAGAGAGAGAGAGAGAGAGAGAGAGAGAGAGAGAGAGAGAGAGAGAGAGAGAGAGAGAGAGAGAGAGAGAGAGAGAGAGAGAGAGAGAGAGAGAGAGAGAGAGAGAGAGAGAGAGAGAGAGAGAGAGAAAATAAGCATATGTGAATTAGCCTACCTAAGTCTGTGTGTCTCTCAGCAGTGTCTGGCAGCAGTGTCTCTACTAATAGCGAAATTTAAAATAACTGAAATCATTTGGTGAAGTGATATAGAACTGTAATGCGGTCAAGACTTGCCTAGAACTACTTTAGCCCAGCATTTCCCTGAAAATAATTGCATGCCTTAGAACGTTCATCAACCAATCAGATTTGAGCATTCAACAGCCCCATAGTATAAGACTAAATATCCTAGGGAATTTCTATTTATATGTAACCTGTAAATATAGTATATGTAATATATTTTCATTATGTAGTTCATTTTAAATGGTCCTGTAGTGTGACAAACCATCTCAATTAATATGAGTCAAAACTGCTTGCATAATTATTAAAATGTCATTTTAAAATGGTGCTAGTACAGTACAGCATGACACATAGCAGGATATCATAAATATATAAATGTGCACTTTCAAGCACAAGGCTACGAATTCACAGTATGTGGCACTTAGCAAAAAAAAAAAAAAAAGTAGTGGCAAACAGTACAATTCAAACTAAGCTCCTTTATTTACGGTCCTAACCATTCTGTATCTAGCATAACCACTGACATAGATGCATTTTTTTCACCAAAGTAGCATTTTCACAGTTTATCCTAACACTCTGACACTAGAAACAATGTGTACTTTTCCCAAGGAGCTCACCGCACTGATAATGTAGCTGTGCAGACATCAGATGAAACATGGCTTACCTTTCGTCCACCAGTGTTGAGCCTCAGTGGTGTCAAGAAGGGATCAAATATCATATGGCTCGTCTCAATGTTGACTGGAGACTGTCTCTTCCCCACAGAACACAGATTCCATGCAGAATTTACAAGCCCCCAGAATGATGGCACTGCAACAAGAGAAAGTACACAATGATACATTCATCAAACACTCTTAACTTAAGAACAAAAACAGTTAATTTGTTCATAATTGATAAAATGATTATAAAACAATTATTCAATGCTTGAATGTATTAAACCACAAAGGAAAAAAAAAAAAACCTGATTCTTTCTGCCTCAAAAAACAACCACTGCAATAAAAAGTAGATATTCTAGACTTAATATATAATAATAATAATAATAATAATAATAATAATAATAATAATAATAATAATACGAGCCACAGGTTAATAATTATAAAATATAACATTTAATAAACCTTAAACCGCCTTTTTTAATTGTGCTATGATGGTGACGTCATTTCCTGCAATCTTTTTAAATGTAAAATTGTTTTTGATGGAATGTATGATTATGTCTGCTTGTATAAATATGATAAATTGGATGGACAGCAACCTCAATAATAATAATAATAATAATAAAATTATGAGCAAAAGTAATTTATGGTGGTTTTATGTAATGTATAATTCAAATTATGTAAATGTTTTAAGCAGCTAATATATATTAGTAAAATACATAGTCAATATATATTTTGTAAAATGGTGTGATTTCAAACAATTAAAATGTAGGTACCACTGTTTTTCTTTAAAAACATACAACATTCCTTACAGCTAAAAGAATTAGCACCATATGAAAGTGAAAATTATTAAGTGATATTAATAGGTATTAAAACGATTATATTACTTTGAGGTATGCTCTTATTTTAGCTACAGTGTGTTAATATAATTACAGCTGTAACACTCCGACTTCTATTAAATTCAAATTTTATGTTCTAGACTTTCATTTTATAAGTCTATTAATGGCTACGGCTCACAGCTACAGTTTCAAATGTCTTATACCAAAAGATGGCAGGTAGATTTGTAGCAGTCTGTTATAAAGGAACATGTAAAAAATGTTACAACTGCCCCAGGTCTCTTACATAACTCTTACTCATAAGAAAGTAGGTGCAACAATATCCCTCTATTCTTTCAAATAACTTTATTCAGCATCGGCGTTCCAGCAGCCCGTGACATTTTCAAGCAATTTAGACGATTTATACAAAGTGTTCGCCTTGGCATTTTCACAGCGTTGTGCTACATGCAACTCCAGCTGACAACCATTACATGAGATGATTGGCAGCCAGCAAAACAGGATTTTTTTTTTTATCTATCAATAATTTATGAGTAGTCAGCGGTGTGGTTAAGGACCTCCAAGCTTGCATCTTCTATCAGATAAATTCCACTCCTGGATTTTTTTGGTTGGGTGACTTGACCCAGTTGGCTTAGCAGAGAAACGAGGAGATGTAACAATTCATAATGTTTATCCAACCACAATGACATCAGCACTTCTGCCCTCATTTCAGGCCTCCAAATAAATAAAGACTATTCATAAATCACTGTTCCCATTGTCCCGATGCTAAGAGAAGCAGGTGGTCTCCACACCATATTTTTCATGTTGAGAGCCATAATTTGAGGCTGCATTTTTCTGAACAAGCACCACCTGCTGTTTTCTGTCATGTGAGCACTCAACAGTTCTCCTTGAGAAAAGAACTTGACAAAGTAGCAGCGTGTACACACCCTTTTGTACACAGAAAAACTAACACAAACTCAGACACATGCACACAGGATGTGTAATCTCTTCAACCCCCTAATGCTATGCAAAGAAGTCTTGCATATTGTTCAGGGACAAATGCTTGATAAACAAAAGTGTGGCTCAACTGGGGCCACGACTGAGTAGCTTTCTGATTAATAAAAGTATGGTTGGTTGGTGCGGTCGGTCATGGCTTCAGCGGTCTTTACTCAAAATTAACAGCCGGCTGCTATTCCTATCTCATTTCTTGGCATAAAAGCAATTGGTGCATTCGATAGTGCTGCAAGAGAGAATGAAAATGGTTTTCGAAAGAGGAAAAGAAAAAAAAAAATGTTGAGTCATATCTCATTTAGGAAAGCAGTGAATTAAGTTGTAAAGCAGACAGAAGAATGACAAATAATTCAGATGCTTCTACATCAGTCACTAAAAAGACAGGAAATCCATAACCGGAATAGGGCTGCAGTGTATGAAATCGATCCGCTAAACACAGGTGACATGTCATAAATGGTAAATACTTATTACACGTTGGTAGCTATAAATGAACAACCACAGGTAACGGATTTTCACCTTTGGTAATGAAAAAAAAAAAAAAAATCCATACAAATTCAAGCTGAATCTTCACTTTAGATATGTAAATGTTAATGCATGTGCATGTTAGTGTTAAAGCATGTAAATATTAGTGTTTTGCATGTACATAACAGTTACCTTTTGCACCCTTAAAGGGTCAGTTCACCCAAAAATGAAATTCTGTCATTAAGTATACAGACTCATGTTGTTACACACCCGTTAGACCTTTGTTCATCTTCGGAACACAAATTAAGATATTGTTGATGAAATCTGAGAAGTATATGACTGCTCCATAGACAGCAATTTAACCACCACTTTCAAGGTCCAGAAAGATACTAAAGTCATCTTTAAAATAAAGTCAACGTGACTGCAGTGGTTCAACCTTAAATGTTATGAAGTGACGAGCATACTTTTTGTGCACAAAAACAAAACAAAAATAAAGTCTTTATTCAACAATGTCTTCTCTTCTGTGTCATTCTCATAAATTGCAGTGCTTCCAGGTTCTACGTCAGAACACAAACTCATTATTGGCCGGACGCATGCGTCCTGCTGCTCACATGAACAGCGTCAGCCAATACTTAGCCACCGTTCTGACGTAGAACCTGGAAGCACTGAAGATCAAAAATATCTTAATTTGTTTTCCGAAGATGAATGGTCTCATGGGTGTGGAACGACATGAGGGGGGAGTAATAAATGACAGAATTTTCATTTTAGGGTGAACTACGCTTTAAAGGATAGTGGTTGACATCTTACCAGAGGGGACAATTTTCATGGATTAATGGCTTTTTTAGTCCGTTCCTCATACAAATCTTTTGTATGGCTTCAGAATATAGTTTACTGATTCATATAGACTGCTTATATCATACTTTTTGCTGTATTTACATCCTTTTTAAAAGCTTGAAATCTCAAGTATTCATTAAAAAAAAAATAAAAAAGGCATAAATGTGTGAGTGTAAATGTATTTTTGAATGTATGGTTTAATTGCTTCTCTCTCAATGTGACTGGACACATCAGAGCTGGTCTTTAAAAAGACAGAAGAAGTTGTTCTGTTTAATGACCTGTAAAAACTTACTTAAAATTCAAATATAAATTCTTTTTATCTTTTAAGGCCTCATGACCCATGAAAGCTACACTGGCGATTACAATAATGGATGTTTAATAATGAATCAAAAGTAACAATTAAAATGTTTCAATCAAGAGTATTTAATAAGCATATATAGATCCATCTCAGCTCTATATCATCTCAAACAACTCCATGAGTTATCTTTTTAAACAATATATTAACAATGTTGGTAACACTTTACAATAAAGTCCCATTAGTTAATGTTTAATGCATTAACTATCATTACCCAATTATGAGCAATACATTTATTAATCTTTGTTAATGCTATTTTAACTGTTCATTGTTAATGTTAGCTCAGGTTCATTAAATAATATTAACAGAAACAGATACAACTTTTGATTTTAATCATGTATGGTAACACTTTAGTATAGGGAACATGTATTCACTATTAACTATGACTTTTCCCTCAATAAACTCCTAATTTAGTGCTTATTAATAGGTAGTTGTTAAAAGGTAGTTGTTAAGTTTAGGTATTGTGTAGGATTAAGAATGTAGAATAAGGTCATGCAAAATAAGGCATTAATATGTGCTTAATAATTACTAATTAATATTATATTAATATGCATGCTAATAAGCAACTAGTTAAAAGACCCTAAAATAAAGTGTTACTTAATGGATCAGTAAACATTGAAATGAACATAACTAAGATTACCAAATGCTTTAGAATTAATTTTTCTTTGGTAGTTCATGTTGAGTGTACTTAACTAATGTTACCAAATGGAACCTTATTGTTACGTGTTACTAAGTTGTTGTCATATACTGTATGCTGGTAACTTGTTGGCCTCTTTGCCTTCACTATGCAAGCCAACTTACCAAAAAAAAAAAAAATTGTTAAGCTCTGACAGAGAACTCCATCTATTCCCAGGATCTTGTTCTTTGACAAAAAAAGAAAAAGAAAAAAGAAAAGACTAGCACTTGCAGAATAATTATTGCCTTCCCCTTTGTTATAGCTAAAGCTTGTGTTCTGGCCACCCTCAAGGTTTACAGGGTCGAGTGAAGGCTAGGACTAAGAAGACACGCCAATTAAGATGCCCATTAATTACTTCTACTCCTGATCTTGCCACAAAATCATAGAGCCACTGCCCCAAGATGCAATTGACTGCTGGGGAGCAGCTATGAACTTACCATTCAAATGAAAGGATAAAAAGATTTTCTTAAAAGGAAGAGAAAGGAACATTTGGAAAAGCAGTTTTAAAAACACAGGATGCATCCAGATATATCCCTGGGTATCTTGGACAAACATCAAGAACTACCATTTGTTTTGATGTGCTGAGGCATATAAGAATACTGCAGGAAAACAAACAGATTGCCAATAAATACAGAAAAGCAAGGAAGGAAAAATATCTTAACAAGAACACTGATGCTAAATGCTTGGAAGTTACATTAAAATGTGTAACCAACTCAGTTAATCCTTAAACTGAGAGGTGACACTGAAACTTCAAAACAGGACTACATCATGGGAGAGGGGTTCATTTCTTTCCCTAGCATATGGCGTAACGGGAAAAAAATAAAATAAATAGAAAACCTTTGGCTATCTGCTTTAAATCTCAAATAAATAACCAAGAAACCGAGGAAAGGTAAAAAAGGTACGCATACAGGCCAAGTGACATTTTTCCAAAGAAACAAAGTTCTGTCATGAAACTCTAGATGGCACAGGCTGATAGGTTCACATTATTCTCTATAGGGCACAGCAGATTAGTGTTGTCACGATACCAAAATTTTGACTTCGATACGATACCCAACTTCAGTATCACGATACCGATACTTAAACGATACTATGGCAAAAACCTAAAACAGTAGGAAAAGTAAATAAATAACATATGACAGAACTGTGGCTAGCATTTTTATTGGCCACAATTTTGATGTTGGTAAATTACATTTTATATGATTAAAGCTGACTTTCTTATGCTTAAATTACTTTGAGTCATTTTACTTGATTTAGAAGATTTAAAACACTTTCAAACTTTTAAATGCAGACTGACCACCCAAATCAAGATTACATTTTATATCAGCTGGTATGTACACAGGCCCGGATTAAGAACACATTGGGCCCTGGGGCTATAGCAACACCAAGGGCCCCCTTTCATATGATTGCCAAGCCACAGTGTCTTGTACCACAAGAATTTGTTTTTTATTGTTATTATTTTTATATTTTTACAAATTTCATTTTATCAAATCATTTTATATAAGCACAAGCACACTAAATATTCCATGCTATTTTACATATTTTAAAATATATTTAACATAAAATATTTAACATATTTTGAAATTGTATTGCATATATTGCTGACACAATAATTCTTTCTTCTTATTAACACAAAATAAACTATTTTGAAGAATGTGGGTAACCAAACAGTTGATGGTCCCCAGTGATTTCCACATTATATATATTTTTTTTCCTACTATGGAAATGAATGGGGACCAGCAACTGTTTGGTTACCCACATTCTTCAAAATAGTTTATTTTGTGTTCAACAGAAGAAAGAAACTCATTCAGGTTTAAAACAACTTGAAAGTGAGTATGATGACAGGATTTTAATTTTTGGGGTGAACTATCCCTTTAGGGACAAGGGTCCGCATGCTAACTATTAGGATGCTGTCACGACCTGCACGCGTCCGATTTTCTCAACTGACTTCAGACATAACCAACTGTGTTTATGTAAACCTTGACGCGAAAGAAGTCCAGTAGTCAGGTGCTGTTTGACAGGCTTAAGTTTGTGTGCACGCTTCGGGTGTATGGGGTCAGAAAAAGCGCATAGAACAGCACACGAATGACATGTTTAACTGGCAGGGCTTTAAAGCACATGCAAATAAAGAACTTTTGTGCAGTGTCCCGTGAGTAACTCTACCGCTGTGTTAACGTGTGATGTGAATGTGAATGTGTCGAGGTCGAGTTGTACGGATGGAGGCACCAGAACTGCAACTGATAGAATGTGCTTCAAAGGCAGATAGTGGAGACAAGTCACTCGACATTGGTGTTCGTCAAAAAAACAGTAGGAAAGTTAATTCAGGGTTTTTACACGGGTGATGATGATGATGGGAGAAAAACACTGACATTGTGAATTCAAACGGCAATAAAATCAATCGACTCGTAAACTGTAAATGTTGAAAACACCTTACGTTTTCATGAGAAACAATTACTATCCGAATAGGGCTTAACTCGTTATAAGAATAATAACTTGCTGCAGCTGCTATCTCACCTTTTTCAACGTCTAAAGCACACAGATCGGCGACGGTGTCGGTGGGTGAAGATAATTGTGAGCTGCCGCTGCGCGCGGGGTCTTCCACTGGCTCGGATGTTTTATGTGAACCGAAGAAGTTAGTTTTGGTATTTTTGCTGTAAGATTAGCATCCCTTTTTCTCCCTTTCAAGCTTATTTTTCCTTTTTTGCGCACCACTTTTTTAATCATTTGAACACCAGCGAGGCTGAAAAAGCAATAAAGGCCAAATTTCTAGTCTACATGAGATAGCATAACGCAAAGAGGCGTTTCCCGATGTCATGGCACGAATTGTAAAGTGATTTTGATTGGACGATGATTTATCAGTCAGGCACATTTTCCAATCATTTTTTCTTGTTATTTTATTAGACACAAATCAAACACCTATGACTTGTCAATCTCATTTCCTCCAGCCAATCACGGGCCCCCTCTACCCGCGGGCCCTGGGGCTTCAGCCCCACCTAGCCCTTATGTTAATCCGGCCCTGTATGTACAGGTGGGCAAGAGGTGGACAATGTATGAGCATGAGCTAGTATGAGAACAAGTTATTTGTGTTATGCTATATAAAAGAACAAAGAAGCAAATTACAAAAACAGTAGTAAATTAAAAATAATCTTTTTTCAGATACACTAAGTTTATTTAACATATTTAACAGGTTTTGTTGTTTGATTAACATTAATGATGGACAGGCCTATTTAATTGGGCTGCTGAATGCATGGACGTAACTGACAAATATCCAGTTATTACCCACCTGTTTACGTCCACTTAAGCCATAACCGACTGTATTCACGCGAGATACTCCACATGATGGACATTTAGACATCTGTGTGCACGTGTATTTGACTATTCAGACGCGTGGAAAACTGATCGCGCGCGCGACAGACAGAGAGAGAGAGAGAGAGCGAGAGAGAGAGAGAGAGCGCTTCTGTTGTGTGTCATTCAGCGCAATTCCGCCTATCCCTCCTTCACTAACTGCATGTAAATAACGAATTGTGTGATTGGATTGTAATTTTGTGCTACGACGATCTTCGACGACCATTAGGCTGTAAACTTAAATTATATTCAACTCGCCAAAGTGGCTAGTGGGAGTGGCTGTCATCAAGCCCTGCATGTAAGTGTTTTGACAGTGAGAATATTGATTACTGTAAATAATTAGAGCAATGTTATTAAAGCATAAATTGGTTTAATATAATTGTATAGTCCCTTCACATATTTGTTTTTTAAAATTAATTTTATTTTAGCAACCAGATATCACTTATTAGACTCAATAATACACCTCTTTGCGGATGTCTGCTTGCATGAGTAATATAAATAACACTCATTTAATTTTTGAGAGCATAAACATAACGCTGGTATCACATTCACTAACCTGTCGCTCTTTAAATTCTCTGTACAAATCGGGATGTTTGGCAAGTTGGATGCTCCCTTCGCTTGCGTTATTTTGTAACGTATTTTGCAGACGGGCTTTGTGGTGTCCGTGGGCTTGCCCTGACTGTCGGCAATGTAAGCAAAATAATGCCATATTTTGCTTTGTGCATCTGCCGTTGCGCAGTTGACAGGAATAAACACGCACTCAATGTGCCTCAGAAGCAGCGCGCTGCACACACACTGCTCCCTGCTGTCGCACA
Source organism: Chanodichthys erythropterus (assembly GCF_024489055.1). Classification (NCBI taxonomy): domain Eukaryota; kingdom Metazoa; phylum Chordata; class Actinopteri; order Cypriniformes; family Xenocyprididae; genus Chanodichthys; species Chanodichthys erythropterus. Next base: position 18,095,502 of record NC_090239.1, read on the forward strand.
TTAGGAAATACAGCTGGCACTCAAAGTACCGGTACTAATAAAATGAAGAACCGTACCGTTTCTAAAAGCAGGGTATCGCGATACCTTTCTAGTACCGGTATATCGTGCAACACTACAGCAGATTAGTTCCTGCTGTATCAGTAGCTAATGAGCACGCTGCTCAACTTTTAAATACTTAGGGAGCATTTACTGTAGCAGTTGCAGCGCACTTTTAAAACCCTCCACCTTTCCCAGCTCCACCTGTATAGATCTGCTATGGGTAATTCATGTATGCTATATTGTACAGCAACAGCAGCAGCATGTCTTTCTTGCTCACAACAGCTTGTCATGTATGTATTGGCAGTAGCAAGTCCCGTACTTTCTCTGCAGCAGCAGCAATAACCAGCAGCGGCAATAACAGCAGCAGCATAACAGATATATTCAGCCAAGACTAAACATATCAACATTGTCATAATACGATGCCAAACACCCCAAGAGTTGTCATGACAAAAATAATAAAAAAATATTACGCTAAACTACTTAAGGTTATGGATTTCATTCTTTAAAACTTGATATCAGCACAGCATTTTGTATTTTAAGAATAGCAACACATTTTTTATTAGAAATTAAAAACATGCTCATCACAGAAGAGGTGTATTCAAGCCACTGTATGCATGAATTGCATTTTTTTTTAAAGATCATAAGGTCAATGACCCATATTGCATATCCAAGTAATTTTGGAATAAGAAAGCATACAGCAATTTTGCGAATATTTTTATTTTTTATTTTTTCACACAACTCGCAAAGGCCAACCGTTTTGCTCTTGAAAATTCAGAATGTCGTCTGAGTAATTCAGCTCCCTCTCTGTTAATTGGTGCAGTTTATCAAAGCAGTGCTTTATCAGGTGTAGCATTAGAGCAAACAGGAGTATCAATCCTCACGTAATGATTAGTGGCCGAGACCACAAATCATTCACAAGCTATCATTGTCTAGATAAACAGTTCCAGAGGTAAAGTAGTGTCAGGCGGGACAAGCGTGCAGTCTGTGTGTTTAAATGGCACAGGACAGCTGAACCTCTTTGGACATGTCCTCTAATGCTAGTGTAATCTCAGCAGCCTAGGCCGATGGGCCTCATTAGGCTGGACCATCCCAAGAACAATAAACATGTCAGTCAAGTTAACTCCTCCTGTCATTTGTTAATAGGCAGGGATATCTGACCTGGCGGCAAAGAGAGCTTCTCAAAGCAGAATACAAATGAGAATAAAATCGCAGTGAGCTCAGAGGAGCCTTCTGTGGCAGCGTGGACACCATGAGCTTGGTGCTTTCTCCACAGGCGGCACACGTCTGCTGGCTCCTCTGTCACGGAAACATCAACAGCAAAACACTCAACAGGACCTTCCTCTTGCTTGCGAATTGTCACCCGCCTGTTTAGGAGGCTTTGCATCTCTGAGGAGTCCTTCAGCACTGGCCTTCACAGGATACGCTGAAGAGCTATAAAGCAGCTCTGCAGAAAGCGGTGTCATCATCATTCAGTTCAAGTTTTGTTCTCATCCAACAGTGTCAGTGTAGTCAAATCCATAATATTACTGAATATTAAGTGTGCACAACTAAACCAGCAAAAAAACTAAATTTACAGTTGAGCTGAATAATGACACTATTGTGTTCTGTAGAGCTGCTTTACAGCTAAATTTGTCTAATATTTGATGAGGTCTGTATCATTGTCATTTATTTCCTGTTTATTACTGTTAAACTGCTTTGAAACAATATGACTTAATCAGAGACATACACTGGTATGTATGTACAGTATGTATGTGTATAAACAAAACAGTTTTTCTATAAAATTTCACGTTTACGTCAATGTTTTAATTGCCATTTCTTTGTCATTGTGAAATTTACTTCAGTGTAGTGGCATTTAATCTTTCATTCTCTGTAATAAAAAGTTAAAGGATTAGTTCACTTTCAAATAAAAATCCTGATAATTTACTCACCCCCATGTCATCCAAGATGTTCATGTCCTTCTTTCTTCAGTCGAAAAGAAATTAAGGTTTATGATGAAAACATTCCAGGATTATGGACTTCAATTGGCCCCAAATGGTTGAAGGTCAAAATGACAGCTTCAGTGCAGCTTTAAAGGGCTTTAAACGATACCAGACGAGGAATAAGGGTTTTATCTAGCAAAATGATCTGTCATTTTCTAAAAAAATAAATAAATAAATGAATGAATAAAAAATTATATTTATTTTAAACAGACACTCATTTTGAGTTCTCTTCTTCTCTATTAGAATTCCGGCAGTGTAGATGCTGCCAAGTGGATTACTGCCCTCCTCAGGTCAAAGTTTGAACTAAACTGTCATATACAATATGCTAGTGCAAGTACATAACAAATAGTTCAAACTTTGACCTGTGAAGGGCAGTAATGCACCGGCGACTATGCTGTGGAGATGCATTCCCGGTCAAACATCATTCATCCTTATTTTTGTAATTTTGTCAAACATCTTTTTGATGTTTCTTTTGTATTATTAAACATTGCAAGTTAACCGTTTTTAGGCTATTCATTTTGTTTTGCACACGGAAAAATACGATCGTTCCACTAGATAAGAACCTTATTCCTCGGTTGGGATCATGTAGAGCCACACCTTTAGCTGCACTAAAAACTGCAATTTGGACCTTCAGCCCATTGTACTCCAGTGAAGTCCACTGGTAATCCTGGAATGTTTTCCTCAAAACCTTAATTTCTTTTCAACTCAAGAAAGAAAGACAAACATCTTGGATGACATGGAGGTGAGTAAATTATCAGGAAATTTTAATTCTGAAGTGAACTAATCCTTTAAGTGTGTTGGATTCAGTCTTAGAACGTTTCAGCTAGTCGTTAAGTGTGTCCCCAGCTTTAGTTGATATGTAGGTGCAGCATTGTAACTTATAGTCAACATAGTGTCTAAAGGGGACATTCAAAATAAAGTGTAACAAGAATCTTCTATATTCCGTTTCACCAATGTGACATAAAATGAATCACTTATGTCAGTGTCTGGAATGATGTATGGAGCATCTCTGCAAACCCATACTTATTGATTCTTTTTCAATTCAGCATGTGTCCTATAACAATATGGATAACACCTGAATAAATCTATGACAGAACACAATTATTGCAGGCTTGCATTCATTCTGTGTGTAAACATTTATGTGAACAGGAAGTCCTGATGCTAGCCGCCTTCTCAACTGAACTACATACTGTAGAATTCTCTTCTCTCTGTCTCAGTCCTGTTTTCCTGTTCATCACTTAAGCTCTCTTTGGCTGTCTGTTAACCATGTCAGGCATGTTAGTGTGGATTTAGCCCAAACCTCTCAGTGAATCTGAAAATAATCCCAAGTCATCCTGCTGTTATCTTGGCCATGCTTGTCAGCAGAGAGGATTCCTGTGTCATAGCGACCTACTGTAAATTGGAGCTCATTACATGTGTTTACCCAAAAACAACAATGGGATAAAGATCTGTATAAAAAAAACTCTAAAAAAAAAAAAAAAAAAACGTTACCAAAGGTATCATGCATTCACAATACAATTGACGTACACAATATGATGTATTTCTGAGTAAAACATAATATTCAGTGGCCAATAATGTGGCATGGGGCTTGATTTTGTCCATCAGGATTTGATTGGATCACATCTTAAGTCATGATATTATTGGTTAACATTATCAATTTGTTTTTGAAAGACGTCTCTTATGCTCACCAAGGTTGCATTTATTTGATCAACAACAAATTAAAATTATAAATAGTATTGTAATGTAAAATAACTTGTCTATTTTAATATATTTTAAAATGTAATTAATCTGTCAGCATTACTGCGTTTACGCATGTGATTAATTAAAAAAAATAATAACGCATTTAACACAAATAAATTACTGAAGCATGTGAAATTGCGTCATTAACTTAATTTACATCACGCAGTTAGATGATCTTAAAAGTCCATGCTGATTATGTCAGAGATGGCAGAGATATGGTATGCGGATTCATATCATTTGGTGTCCTTTTGGAGTCTGCAAGTGTCCTTTTTTTGGAAGGACACCTAAATTTACCTTGAAAAAAAGCTGAAAAATACATTTTTGTGAAAATCACACTTACTTTGCTGGATATAGGCAATGATGGCAAAATGGATGTGTTAAACAAGATAAATGGTGTATGCTTAAATTTCACGATAAGTATGCGATTAATCGCACAAAAGGTGCGCGATTAAAAATTTTCATCTATTGACAGCCCTAAATTAATTCCATTGCTCCAGTTTTCAGTATCATATAATCCTCCAGAAATCATTCTAACATGCAGATTTGGTGCTTAAACATTGCTTATCAAAAATGTGCTGCCTAATATTTTTGTGCAAAGATGAGACCCATTTATTTGAAATGGAAATATTTTGTAAGATTATAAATGTGTCAATTTAAAGGGATAGTTCACCCAGAAATGAAAATTTTATCATAATTTACTCAACCTCAAGTTGTTTCAGACCTGCATAAATTTAACTGTTCTGCTGTACACAAAGGAAGATATTTGGAAGAATGTTTGTAACCAAGCAGATTGAGGTGAACTATCCCTTTAATGCATCCTTTCCTTTCTAAATAAAAGTAATAATTTCTTTCAAAACAAATTATTAAATGAGTTAACAATAGTGTATATTATATATATATATATATATATATATATATATATATATATATATATATATATATATATATATATATATATATATATATATATATATATATATATATATATATATATATATATATATATATATATATATATATATATAACTAAATCTGCAAAATGCAAGGTTTCTCAAGGGAATGCAACGCTTTTATTAGTGAACGCAAAGCAGTGCAATATAAAACCAAAATGAAAGCAAAAATATTGATGACTCATGCTGATTACACAGATATTTGACAAATGCTCTGTATAATGAAAATGCACCTCTCACTCAATCTGTAACACACTGGAAAGTAGCAAATTATGTTCCATCTGCTAGATATAAAATAAAATGAAAAAGTTCAGTTGAAAATCAAATCAAATCAAATTTCCATTTTGATAGGAAATGCATCCTACAGCCCTGTCTCTCCTTACCACAGCAGTAACTGCATAAGCAGTCTTATGTCCTACAGAAGATTATTTTAAGTTGTCTCAGAAAAAACACTTCCCCTCAGTGAATCAAATATCTTCGCACAGCTGTTCTCCAGCTGGATGTCTTTGCTTTGTAACCCTACATAGTTCACTTTTACAACAACGAAGGGCATTTACAACGCTGTGGGGAAATTCAGCTGTGGGTGGACACCTTAGTATAACTCAGGCAGCCATGAAATATGTGATAGGAAAGAGGGGAGGCTACACAACCACCACTAGACTACAAAATGTAGGTGCTGTAACAGCAAAGATAACAAAAAAACAGTAAATAAAAAGGAATGTGTGAAGAAATGTGTCATTTGTAGGCAGTTTGACAATGAATACCTGTCCTGAACTGATTTGATATCAATATCTCAATATCATCTATCCATCGTTCTTGATTCTCTGCAGCTGTCATTGATAACCTGCTATTTTTGTGAGAAAACCCCTCCATCTTCAACATCCAAACAATCAACAACAGAACAATGTGACTATGATAAAGAGATGAAATGTGCAGCCTGACACAGAGCGCTGATGCTGGAAATATTGCGTTACTGAGCACTCTGGCCGAGCACCGGGGGGAAAAATATTAATCAGGTCTTAACGACAAGGACAATTCTGGGCTTCATGCCGCAGCGCTGGGAGACTGACAGATGTGCAGATTTGAGTTCTAAGAGCAATTCTGACAGCAGCCACAATGTTTGATACCCACATATCATCAGAGCTTTTCAGCTGTATAAATGGAAGAAAATTGGACTTGAAAATATTAAATGAAATAATGGCAAAATATCATTACACTTGGTCACTTTATACATGTTGATTGCTTTGCGATTGGGTATACACATTACATTTACACTTCGCCACATAAATGGGTCATCGCAAAACTGATATAAATCCAGTCTAATACTCCTGTATTGTATGCTAATATTCAACAAGCTTACTTACGTGATACTAATGCTGATAGTACCATTTTCTGATGCTCAGAGCATGACCATTTATTTATATTAATAATAAAAGTTGAAGAAAAAAAAAAGCTCAACAGTTCATTGTTAGTTCATCATGCCAAATACATTAAAGGATTAGTTCACTTCGGGATTCACCCCCATGTCATCCAAGATGGTTATGTCTTCCTTTCTTCAGTCGAAACGAAATGAAGATTTCTGAGGAAAACCAGGATTTTTTTCCACAGTGGACTTCAACGGTTACCAGCGGGGTGAAGGTCCAAATCGCAGTTTAAATGCAGCTTCAAAGGGCTCTACACAATCCCTGTTGAGGAATAAAGGTCTTATCTAATGAAACGAACAATCATTTTCAAAAAAAAAAATTAAATATACATTAACGGTGTGTCTATTTATACTAAGTGCAAATATCATCCTTTGTTGGCAAACGCTATTTACACTAGCTCCACCTACCAATGTCTGGTTGGGCCACTCAAGTTTTAAAAAAGACATGCAGAATTCAACATCTTCAGTGGTGCAGCAGTAGCGAATAAGCCGATAAGCTGATAAGCTGATAACTGATAGCTTTTAGCGTGATCGACGTGGGTTCGAATCCGCCCTCAGCTGAGCTCACATTTATTTTCAATAAAAATGTAAATAATGTTCTAAAAGTGGAAATAAACTGCAAACGTTTACAAATGTTTAATAATATTAAAAGTGTTTACTGGGTAGGGTTAGGGGAAGGTGTAGGGAGGGTTTTTATTCTCCTAATAAGGCAGCATCCATTCAATAATTTTAATAAATACAGTATAATCATTTACACACTATGATATTATTGCATCCTGTTAACAAAAATACTGGAGGTGCAAATAGTATCTGCCAATATAAAGTATAGATAGCATCTAATTACTATTTACTCTTACTGCAAAAAAATGATACTTTTACATGGTGTAAATAGAATCTAATCGCTATATGCACCTAGTGTAAATAGCATATTGCTAAGAAAATGCTGCTATTGACAGTGTAAATAGAATATATTGCTATTTTCACTAAGTGCAAATAGCAATAGACACTATTTATTTATTATATTACTAATAGCTGTTGAACTAATATAATATTTAATGGCCATGTATTTATATTTATAATAAATGCTTTAAAAACATTTTGTTCACTTTTGGTTCATGAGACCAAATGCATTAAAAATGCGATCAGAAACCAGCCCATGTGTCCTAAACAGCTTGGTGAAATTTCTCAGGAACAAAAAAAAAAAAGGAAAAAAATAAAAAGAAGATACAAAATCTGTAACAGGGGCAGTATCCTTTCCAAAAGAAACACCCTAAATTATATATATTAGTACTCGTTAAGAGGGTACTGCCCCAGTGACAGATTTTGAACCATTTTTTCTAATAGTGTGCGCTAACAACTTTCTCATTATTGACCACTGTCTCGCAAACACAAAATTGGCTCTTTTCTGATTCCTTGATAGTGCAAGTAGGTTCACGTGCCAGACAGCGTCTATAACCACCGCTGCAATACACGTGCAGCTGTCAGTGCGTTTCTTGGACATTGAATTATTCATCCATTGCCATTCGGATTGAACCAGGAGATGTCTGTGAATTAAGGAAACTCGCTATGATGAGAAGTGGGTGAGGTATGGCTCAAGGTTGCTGGCTAGTTTCCTTTGTGCGAGTGTCCAAGGTATCACTTTTGGTGCCTCTCTTTATTTGTGCTTGGTATTAGATGCTAGAGGGTTGCCCGAGGCTGCTTTCGGCAGCGTCTATGTGCTAGGAATATACAGCGGGGTGCAAGTACAGTCCTTATATTCACGAAGGCTGTAACGCATCAACATGCGCTCTGAACTTGATTAATATTTGAGTATGTTTGACCCAGCAGGAGAATGAGGAGGCCATTTTATAAAAAAAAAAAGCAGTCTTTTGATGTCTCTTGATGTACCTCCAGCCCTGACAGTTGTCTGCGCCGGTTGTAAGAAGAGAGTAACGTCTCTCAAAGGTGAACCACACTGATAAATGACTCACTTCGAAATGGATTACGGTCATAAGCAGAGCCTTTTTATGGTTTAGTTTTATCCACCCGGCCCAACTGCTCTGAGAAAACGAGCAGCAGAGGCACAAAAAACACTGCACAATCTACCATCTGACGCATGCGAATGAAAGAGCCTTCAAACGCCGCAATCGCAGCGTAAGAACGGAACATCTCTTTAAGCCTCCCCTCTAATCACACAGATCTAAATAAAACTTAGGCGAATGACCTTATGAACAATGAAAGGAAGGACTTCAATCAGCTGCATGACCTCTGCCATATGTCACGATTCAACCCCATGTGACGCGGTGCGATTTAAAAGCACTTGCTTGTGTTGTCAGAAAAACAGCTGTGTGTGAGAGAAAATGCTGGTTTAATGCCTTGATTAGAATACTGATTATGTGCCTCAGCCATGAATCCTTTAAGCTCAGAAGCAATAAACAAGCATGTGGTTTCTGAAAGGATTTCAGAGGCGGCTCAACTGCACCCCAAGCTCTTTGTACTTATCACAGAAACTGTTTTACAGTGGCAAAACTACTAACAAGAAAGAGAGCAAAAGCGAGAGAAAGACAGCGCAATGAAGAAATCAATTCTCTTGGATTGCACTGACCATCCTCCCCAATTTCGCCCCATCCCAACCCCCCAAATGACCTGCTGTTCAAAGATGAAATGAAGATGCATGGCGATATGAATGAGAATGCATAAATGGGTAAGTGGGCAAATTAAATGCCTTGATGAGTCATCTGCAATACATCATTTGCTCTTAAATCCTGAAACTCCATTAGCTGCAGCTACTTAATCAAATAATTCAATAGACCCCGCTGCTTTGTTTTCTTTTGCTCTCATTAATTGCAGGGAAAAAGAATGACACCGTGCCAAATGAGCAGGGCGTGACAGAGGACACAGCAATGCGTCTCACATTCAGCGGGTTTTAAAAGATGAAAGGGCGATAATAATGTTTACCTCCATGGCTGGGAATGAAAAAAAAAAAAAAGCATTACGCCAATGGCGGAGGTTGTGCCCGGCTGCCAGGACTAATCACAGGCAGACATCTCTCACATCTTTAATTTAATCTGATTGTGGGTTATGAGTTATGACAGATAGATGTGTACTACCTACTACCAACCATTATAAATGTTTATATTTATATAAACATTTATCCCCCCCGTTGTTTTGGGAAATTAATTTGATACAACTTTCTTTTTACAACCACATGGTGTAATACAAAGCAGAAGCTTTTGCCAACTGGTTGCATTGGACTCAGAGAGCACCAGTAATCCTAATATAACTAGCACCTACTTATCTACCCTTAAGCAAATCATAGGACAATTGGCGAAGCATTACATCAGCTAATCAATATTCATGAGACAGGCTGATAAGGGGAATGATTATCAAAAATCTACAGATGATCATCATAAGCTAATATTCTAAAGGAGCTTCTTTTAATTAATTTGACAGAACTTGTTTTGTAATATTCGATTAAAAGAACTGTCTTAAAAGTCTGATACAGATCTAAGTGAAGCTACGCAACATTGTTCCACTAGTTTCTTCAGTCTGCAACAGATGTAAGGCAGCAAAAGGATCTCTTACTCCCTTATTTTGGATGTGTGAACTAAATTATAGGCTTACTGGAAGAGTATATTTGACTTTCAAAATAAATAATACAATTTTGAACCTAGTCTGCTGACAGCTATACTTGGCAAATCCAGCAATTTGTGGATGACTGACATGTATGAGAGACAAGCAATATCACTAGGCATTGTATGATAATTGCTAAGAAGTGGATTCTGCAAACGAGGAAAACGATTTGTGGTGTCTGGGTTTAAAATGTAGGCAAAAAGACTAGTAAACATGGAGGGAGAAAAAAAAACTGAATTACCACATTTTCTAGTGAAAAACAGTAAAAAAAAAAAAAAAAAGTCATTCACAGATATTCCTATGTGAAAACACATATGATCAGGGGCGTAGGAACCACTTTGACATTGGGGGGGACATTTTGGCCATTATGAATCAACGTCCATCTCGCCACCATAATAGTAACATACAGTATGGTGACGTCACGTGGTACGACATATATGAAATAACAGCAAAATAAATAAACAAAATCATCTGTTTAATTTATCTATTTATTATTACACAAATATTGAAGTTGGGAAACATAAAAGTGTACAAGCCCCCCTGCAATTGCGGGCAGAAAGGAAAGGGGCACTTTACAAGGCAAATATTTGATGAAATGAAGGTTATGATGTCGCCCTGTCCTTGTGTAAAATGTGTTGTATTATAACTATTTACACTAACCTTACTCTTTGTAAAAAACTTCAGCAACGTTATTTCCTTTGGTTTTATTTTTTTCTGTGGTGGCATTATGCTGAAAAGAGATGACAGAACGTTTTACTTTTGCTAAGGTTAACACAGAGAAATCGATTGCCCGCTATATGGCTATCTACCTAACGTAACGTTAACCTCCTCTCGCAAAGCATAACATACGTGCCATACAAAATTCCACTGTTGATTTAATGTCATGCCTCGTATCCATAATTCAGTTTTAAAAAGCTTGTTAATTTAAACCGCTTGACTGAGACTAATTTACCTCATACAAAGTCGAGTCGTTCAAAGCTGGTGCGCACCAATAACGTATTTGAATGTTCGTAGTGTAATGTTGACTTCTCTCTACCAATCAGATGCTCCGAGTCCGACTATAGGTGAAAAGTGAAGAATATGAAGCTGGTGATTGGCGAATGGTGATTATTCAAACATGAATGAAATCACTCTGGGTTTGACTGACAAAACCGAATATCTTCTTCGTCGCGTATTAAAAATAAAAGTTCAAAATGTACAGTTTTTGTTCCTGCGGTGTATAGGCTAATTTTTGGGTGGGACACATGCAGCATTTTCCAATATTGAGGGGGACACGTCCCCCCCGTCCCCCCCGGTTCCTACGCCAGTGCATATGATTTTATTTTATATAAAGTTGTCTCATTTCTTCTTCTTCTTATTATTATTATTATCATCCGTAATGTACATTAGGGTGTTTTGTGTTACAGTGTATGTTTAGTTGATGATATAACATTATTTTAGTGTCATGTATGTTACCATGTTTTGTGTTTGTGTGTATTACCCTATATGCACCATCTATATACGAGTTCTAGCCTAGTTTTATGGACAGGCCACTTATATTATCATGGTGGTTATCAGAATTTTAAGGTAACAGTCAAGTAGCTTGGAATAAATATTATTTCACTTGAAATATACAATTAGGCTACACGTTGTAAAATATAAATGCACAAATGAACATTGTCATCCTGTTTTTACAGTGAATTTTTGGCACCACTGCAGGGTTTCGCCCTGTAAGTTTTCCAGGATATGCAAGTACCTAAAGTATTTTTATTCTATTTTTATTTAATTTTTTGCAGTAGGAACAAGGTCATATGTAAAAGAAAAAGAACTGAAATCACTCAGTAAAGCCATAACCCTGGATTGATCAACAGGCAGTATAAAGAAGTTAAAAAGGTCATATTGATTGGGTATTACATATTGAAAACCTTAGAAACATTGTAAAACAATGTGCTGAATGGCATCATAAAAAAAGAACAAAAACATCACATAAACGTGTAAATGATATGATGGCAGCACTCATTACAAAGCAAGTGAGGAGAGTGTGTGTGGGAGAGAAAGAGAGGAGCGAGAGCTCTTCAGAGGATGTCTTGGAGATGAGACATGTTTACTCAAGAGGACAGCATTGAGGGATGACTTTATCCAGGTCTTTCATCAGTATTGGGTTTCTGATTTTTTTTTTTTTTTTTTTTTTTTTTTTTAAATGGTAATTAATGTGAGAAAGGAATCTTGGGCAGAATTTCTGAGGCCCATGTCCATGGGGGCTGATTTCAGAGTCATTTCATGAATGATATGAAAAGGGCCAGAGCACTGGGGACTGATGCATTAATAAAAGCTATGGAATACGAGCCTCAAGCATAATAATCATGGCCTTGGCTTGCAGTGAAGCTACACCACAATGCAATTCAAGTGATGTCTGACATCATCAGACTGACTTTATTCATACAAAACCTGTTTTACAGGGGCACACTCCTGCAGTTCACCTCCACACTCAGTGGGTAGAAAGGTTGAGATGAACCCAAACAATATTACTATTGCCTGAAATGAAAAGTATATATATGAAATCAATTTCTTTATAGCTTTTTTTTTTTCCAAGGAAGCAGCAAGATACCTTGAGTTCATTTCCTGTTTATGTTCTTCTTGAAGTATATGCTCTGTCTGCTTTCATAATCATGTTGAAGGGATCTGTATGAAAACATTGCTGAATAAAATAGGACTGTATATGAGTGCCAAGTAGAAGATCTTGTTCTCTTCTTGTTCTTGGATGTGCCGAATACATGAATCCTAAATAGATCCTAAAAGCTATTATATATACACAACTGCTGAAAAGTTTGGGGTCTAAAATTTATGAACGTTTTTGAAATAATTTTATGCTCACCAAGGCTGCATTTATTCTGAACAAAAATACAGCAAAATATTAATATTATGAAATAACAGACAATGAGAACGAGAATACTTTCTGTGTGCCAAAAAACTAAATTACTTTTCAACAATATCTAATGATGGGAGATTTCAAAACACTGCATTGAAGCTTCACAAATCTTTTGTTTTGAATCAGCCCATCAAACTGCCAAACTGCTGAAATCACGTGACTTTGGAGTTATGAACCACTGATTCGAAAATATGTTTTAAATAGGTTTTTAATACTTTTATGGATCTTGAGTGGAGATGGTGACTTTGCTCTCAATAGAGAATATCTTGATTTGTGTTCCGAAGATGAACAAAGGTCTTGTGGGTGTAGAACGACATGAGAGCGAGTAATAAATTACATTATTTTCATTTTTGGGTGAACTAACCCTTTAAGAGAGAGAGAGAGAGAGAGTGAGTGTGTATGTGTGTGAAAAATCCACATTCAAACCAAAATATCTGACTTCCTGTTGGTCGGACCTAATAACTAAATTAGAAAGTTGTCCGGCTTAATGAGAACAATATGTGTACCGAGTTTGGTAGGTTAAACTAATCCCCCACTTTGTCAATTGGTGGCGCTATAGAGGCCCTCTTCCCCACCCATTTTTAATTCTTTGCCCATGTCTACTGCATGCCAATTCTGTCATGCGTCGAGTTTCATGCAATTTGAAGCATGGTAAGAGTCTCAAAAGTATCCAGGAGAAATATTTAAATAAAAAAATCTAAAATATTTTCACAGGTGTACATTCACCATGTCTTGGCATTATTCTAATGAAGTTTGAAGAAAATCTGGTAAAAATAAGAGGGTGATCTCAAAGCATTTTGAAAGTGACACTTCCTGTTGCCGGTTGGTGACGCTATAACTTTGACTCACAATAGTCACATCCATGTGATCGGACTCCTACAACAAACACACAGCTGAAGTTTCATAAAAATCAATCAATGTATGCAGATGTTAAACATTTCCTGTTTCCCTTATCTTGCCATAAATGTGTTGCCTTGCCACGGCCAAACCGTTTGAGATATCAAAAATGTTCGCAATTTAGCATCCTCAATGTCTTGACTTCATGCTGACTGAGTTTGGTGGTGATCGGATTAATCGCCTAGGAAGAGTATATCAAATTCCAGAGCAAGCGTTTTTCAAACAACCCATAAGGGTTGAGCTGGTGTATAACTTGGAGCACATAAGTTTTTAGGTCCGATGAGGTCTATGTGTGTACCGAGTTTCATACTAATATGTGCAAGCATGTTTAATATATACGGACCAATTTTTCGACCCCATTCAAGGGGGCGCTGTAGAGCCCCTGTGCCCGGATCCCAGCCTCTGTGGCGTCCTAATGGCCACAGATTCCAATGTGTGTGCCAATTTTCAAGAGCATGTTAAGGCCCCCAAAAAGCCTAGGATGGTGGAGAAAAAAAATAAAAAAATTCCTTAGAAAAACATAGGGCCCTAAAAAAAAAATAAAAAAAAAAAAATGAAGAAAGCAAATGATAGTCTATGAGTCAGGATATTTAGGGGAAGAGGAAGAAAAACCTTTCGAGGAATCGGACTCAGCTCGGGGGCCCATCCGCCTCTGGCAAGGCACATATTAGAATAAATGTGCATACATGTTGAGCAAATTACAAGTTTAAAACAAAGTTAAAAGCGTGTATAATAACATGTTCCATGTACAGGCACTCTGCATAAATCCTGTGACATAAATAACTTAAAGAACATTAGGAAAGAACATCACCAGGATTTCCACTTCCAGGAGTTCAATTAGAGATCCCCTCTGACCCACTCTAGGAAGCGTCAGTCATATTGAGCCTGATGTGTCATCCAGATTCAGGGAAAGCAAACTAATCAAAACACCTTTATGGATGCACACGCACACACACGCACGCACGTGCACACGCACACGCACACGCACACACACACACACACACACACACACACACACACACACACACGCACACACACACGCACACACACACGCACACACACACGCACACACACACGCACACACACACGCACACACACACGCACACACACACGCACACACACACGCACACACACACGCACACACACACGCACACACACACACACACACACACACACACACGCACACACACACACACACGCACACACACACACACACACACACACACCAATACACACTCATCCCAATAAACAGCTTCAGGGTCGTACAGGTGTGTTGTGAAAACATAACCCTTCAATTCCTGCTCCCAGACATCTGGCCCCCAGGATCAGACAAAACAATATCAGTTCACACACAGTTTTGTAAACAACTGTTCTGTGCTTTTCTGTTTTGTTTTAGTTCTTTTTTAAGCAGCTCTGGGCACTATACTGTGACCTGATAAGGTACAATCCAAACAGGATCTGTATTTAGTGCTCTAGTTTTCACATCACAACACATTGCTGGAGGAGTTTAGAGCAAGGAAAGTCTTGGCAGCACAGCAGAAATCACACTTTAATCTAGGATATCCACAAGGATACCAGACTGTCCCATCTGCATGCAACATCCAGTTTAAACATTTCCCCTAGTTTAACTAGGTCTGGTAACTGTCCAAATTTATGTTTTTTATGTTTTTTTTTTTTTTTAAATAATAATAAAAAAAGTTTACAAACATTCTAAACACCAATTTTATTTTATTTTAGGGTTGTGCGATATGACGAAATATATTGTTACTACGGAAATAAAATGTCTATTGTTAGAAATTTTGCAATATTGTATATATCGTAGTATGTAAATATATTGCACTTGACACTTCAGAGTGATGAATATAAAGAGTGGGACGTGCTTGATGTTAAAAAAAAGTTACAAGTGGAATATATCCTGAAAAGGAGCGCGGTGCAGCACTCGTGCTGACTGGCACACTGCCAAAGTGCGCACATGAAACCTGCCTCTCTCGGAAGGTGATCGTTAAAGTCGAGTTCAGACTGCACGATTTTCAAAGTAGTGGGGTCATTATTCTTTTCACACTGCATGACTATCTTGGCCAGCATTTCATCACTGCTGTGTTCATACTGCACGATGGATCGGCGACAGAAGGTTTCACACTGCATGACTTTACAATAGGAAGAATCGCCGACAACTCTGTCTGGCACGCAAACTACGTTTCACAACCAAACACACACGAGATGTGACAAGGAAACAACGCGATATCACGCGTGCAGGACCGGAGTTATTATTATTATTATTATTAAAAACGGTAGCCAGCAAGAAGCTTGCAATATGAATTGCCGGTGCGCTGATTTGCAGCGAATATAAGAAAAAGAAAATAAAAATATGGAGGAGGAAATGGTTGAGGAGACTGTGGATTGTGTGTTCTGCAACAAGAGTTGGAGGTAAATACATAACTTTTCAATGTGCTGCTGTTGCGGATGGTCAAGCAAATGTTTGTGCTTTGTTTCTGTTTGATAGAATTGTAATGTTTATGTGAACGTTAATTAATTCTATATTGTGGTCTATAACTCCTCCCCAAACTCCCCGCTGCTCTGTATCTTGCTCTCTTATTGGCTGCCAGTCATCGCCGATGTAGTTCAGTCAGAACACTTTTCACACAGCAGGATTTTGAATCGCCGACAGGTCCAGATATTTAGCATGCCAAATATCTCACAGGCGTCGGCGACTCGTCGGCGATTCTCTCAGATCACGTCTTTGCTCATTCACACTGCGTGATTGTCACTCGCGTGAACGAGCACCGATTTGCCTGTGATTTCGGGCATTTGTCGGCGATTTCTCAATCTGTTGGCGAGCCAAAACCGGGGCTAAAATCATGCAGTCTGAACTCCGCATAAAGTGTATTAAACACAATAAGTAGGGGTGGGCAATATACTCGTAGACACGATTAGCCGGTTGAAATTTATCAACGGGTAAAGATTTTGGACTATCGTCCAAAATATCGTCAAGGTTACGCTCACGTGAGGTTGCTATATGCTCACAAAAGATTATAATTTGCATGAGTTTTTAAGAATTGCAGTTTAAAAACAAACCGTTTTTGATTAAACCGTTTAAGTGCAATTAGCAGTGAAAGACAAAATAATTTCAGCATATGCACGCGCTCTCTGAAGTTTCTGAAAGACACGCGGCATGAAGCCGCTGCTCAGAGTGCATGAGGACGGACCGAGTGCTTTTTGATGCCTAATTGGCCTTTAACGATTAAATACACAAACCTATGTGCCAAAGTGACCACGTATTTGCAAGTAAACAGAGCCATTTATGTCTTAAGTGAAGGTACAGTTGAGAAAGACAAGGCTCGAGTTAATTGATCAGTGCCATGCAGTCAGTCTTAAAGGGGCAGCATCCAAATTTACCTGCTGTCATTACTAATGCTAATCAAACACCACAAAATAAAGAAAATCTCTCACAGCTTGCTTTTGTAACCTTAATAAGAATAAATGTATATTTAATTTACACAGTAAAGACTATGGGTTGTTTTTTATACCTTTGATTACTTTATACATTTTCTAGTGCTTGAATTTATTTTATTTTTTTTTCATGTAGGCCTGTTTTGTCTGTCTTTGTTCTATTGTAGTTTGTCTTCTTTGCTCTTTCTTTATCACAGTTTTTTAGGCTAGTATTTTTTTTAAATTATATTGAAATTGATAATTATGAAATTTCTATGATATGGAAAATGTTGATATAAAAAATATTATTTAAAGGATATCAACAAGGATACCATATTTATTTATATTTGATATTTATCAATTTTATTTTATTTATTTATTTTTATTTTTCTACATGTATGTAGGTGTCCCATACTTGGAATTTGTGCTCTGCATTTCACCCATCCAAATGCACACACATAGATAGCAGAGAGTATTAAACACACACACACACACACA
This sequence comes from Chanodichthys erythropterus, assembly GCF_024489055.1. Lineage (NCBI taxonomy): Eukaryota > Metazoa > Chordata > Actinopteri > Cypriniformes > Xenocyprididae > Chanodichthys > Chanodichthys erythropterus. Next base: position 18,112,977 of record NC_090239.1, read on the forward strand.
CACACACACACACGGAGCAGTGGGCAGCTGGGGAGCAATTGGGGGTTAGCCCAATCATATCAATTTGTGTGTCATTCACTCCCCCCCCCCCAACTCTCTAACTAAAAGGTGAATTTTGTTCACCCTGATATTTTAACAGTATTTTAAGTCTTTCAGTGGTCTACATTTTCAATGTTCCTAAATTATATACAGACCAACAACAGTGAGAAAATATAAAAACCAAAAAAATAAAACACACTGGGGAAAAAAAAATGTGCACTAAAAATGTTTGTTCACTGAACTTGATTAAATTAAGAAACCAACTTAAAAGATTTAAGATCTTGTGTTAACTAGCAATAGTATGTTAAATTATATGAATTATTATTAATTATATTAAAATGGTTTATGTAGTCAAAATGATTAAGTTAATTACATTAGATTAGATTAAATTTTTACATATTTAAGTGGATTGAACAATTTAATTAAGGGGGGGGGGGGGGGTGTAATGCTATTTCATGCATTCTGACTTATTTACACTGTTAAAGAGTTGCATTCTCATGTTAAACATGGCCAAACTTTCAAAACACGAGTTGGACGCATTTCTGAAAAATAGTTTGATATGTCTGTATACATTGTATATATGCCACTAGAGATGTTAATTATGTATCGTTTATGTAATGTATTCATTTTTATATTGTAGAATTATAGCTGTAACCACTGCTGTAAATGTAAAATGGTATTGAAATGGTAGAATTGCAGTAAATGGTTGTGTTCGTTCAGTACATGGTTGTTGTGTTTGTTCTATTAAACTTTTATCCCAATTTTGAAACCATAATATTGGTCCCCAAATTCCACTCCTACATTAGAATTGTTTTAATGGCTGCATATAATCTGATCAATGTTTATTAATGTACTAATTTACTAATGCTTAGACACACTCGTACTCTCGTGCAGTGTTGCTCGCTCTCGGACACACTTGGTTTCTCTCGTGCGCACACTCGGTCTCTCTCACACAGTGTCGCTCGCTCTCGGACAACTTGATCTTTCTCGCGCGCACATTTGGTCTCTCGCACGCACATTCGCACGCTCTCGGACACACTTGATCTCTCTTGCGTGCGCACTCGGTCTCTCGCCCAGGTTCGGTCGCTCTCGGACACACTCGGATTGTCTCACGCGCACACTTGGTCTCTCTCGCACAGTGTCGCTCGCTCACGGAGTTCGCCTCGCTTTTGTCCAGTCCGGCGCCTCATATTTCAGCAAAGTAATTTGAACAAGCTGCACAAAAAATTGTTTTCATGAGTGGGTGATAAGAACCAGACCCGGCGCCAGACACAAATACACGGACGGGCATTACATTTTTTTCAGGGGGGCACAAATGAGATCAACCTTATATTGCATAATAACATTAATTATTAATTAAATGGATTAAAAAAATAAAAAAAAAAGAAGAGGAAGAACTAAACACGTCGCATGGGCTCGACATTGCCCGGGACAAGTTGATTTTTTTTTAAAGGGGCAAGAAAGAGAAATTTACTTGCCTGGCCTGATTAAAACGCCAATAACAAAAATGACTAGAGAATCACCAAAATGCGATAATGCTTCTGCATTCATTTAGTCTAAGTGGCTTAGTGCATAATAATTATCGATAGTGCATAATATATAGGCTGATGTAATGTACTGACGCTAACAAAATGTTGCGCTGTTGAGGCGCTCGCGCTGCCTCTCGAGGAGAAATCGAAACAAATGAGCGCAGCATGACAAATGTTGTTTTAGGATGTTACAAGGTATGTAGGAATTCCAGCGAAGAAAAAAGTCATGTCTATTCTCAGAAACATATAAAACAAACACAACAGAACTACTGTATGTAGAAGCTATTCACATGAACTAAAGGGTTTATCCTCTCATTTATTTAATACGCTACTCCACATAGGAAGAACAGACATGCCAACTAGTTACTGACCTGATACAGACACATATGTGAAACGGACTGATGTTGTCTTGACCTAGAGCGAGGTTTACGTGACATAACGTCACTTGGAAGTAAGCTGGGCAGCCAGAAATCTGCTCATACGGCTGCTCAAATTGGTGCTGCAGTTCCATTTTTCACCACAGGTTTACATCATAGGTTTACATTGGAAATTTGTGGGGCGCTGTAGAGCTGGGAGGGCTCTGAGACAGTTTTTATATTTATGACATACAGTTAAGCAACATCACACGACCAAGAGTGCCGGATAATACCATCACGACTGAAAATGTGACACTGATTTCATATGGCAGTTCTATAAAAAAGTAATTAATATGAATTTATTTAGATTTTAGACTGTTTTTGTTCTGTTTTAGCAGCGAAAATGGTTCAGACAAATATCATAGCAGAAGCGTGTCAGTCTCTGCGGTTCTGAAACTGTGGTGCTGCGGGTCTGCAGCTGGATATGTCTCAGTCTCACAGCAACACTCGGGCTTTCGCCTAGCATTACCTCGCTGATCTCTCCTGCCAACTTTGGTGGTCTTTGATTAAAGAAACGCCGTATATCCTCAGACACTGTCACACGAGATAGTTCAGCAGTTGTTTAAAAAATGACCGCTAACATTAAGCGGCAGCACTATGCTTAGCACACAACCAAACATTTCCGCGCTCAATATTTACAAACTAATCAAATCCGTTTATTTTATTTTATTTTATTTTATATATTTTTTTAAAATCAGATCAAACACATTTTTATCCGGTAGTTATGATACAAAATGATAACTTTTGATGACAGTAGCCTATTGATAAAAAAAGCAAGGACTGGTGGTTGGGGGGACGTGGAGTTGTCGACTCATCCAGGGCGGGCACTAGTGACTCACAGGGCGGGCCAGGCCTCCCAATGCCCGCCCATGGCGCCGGGACTGATAAGAACTATAATACAGTTGTTAAAAAAGAAGGCCAAAGGACAAATTAAAGGTCACTGAAACTGTCCTTTCCATCATTAATGGCTAACACACGCAGTACGTCAAGGTAACACACAAAACTAAAATTAAGATTTTTTAGTTTCATTTCAATTAAAAAACAGTGACCGGATTTGAGTCAGTAAAATCAGTCCAAATCATGAATGAATAATCATATGTGTTTTTTGAACTGGATCAACTGGATTCACTGAAAAGATTCAACAACTCAAAAAGAATGATTTGTTCACGAATAGGAGGCATTGCTATTTGCTACAAAGAATACATACAAATTTACAAGATGAGTCCTATCTGTATGGGCTTTAAAAAGCAAGATTTTTGTTCAACTTCAAATTTTAAAACAGTCTTTCAGTAATCTAACTTTTTAAAATGTACCTAAATTATATATGGACCAGCTGCAGTGAGAAAATATTAGAGAATGAAAGGAGACTTTGGCAGGACTCACAACAGAATTAAAAGCACCACTATTCTTCTAACTACATGAGTTAAATTCGACATGAAATGGAAGTTGCAATAGTCTTATTCCCTATTGTGACTTATACAAGTGAAACAGCTTCTCGAATGAGAAAAAGTATAGGGCGGGATTTGATTTTGTCCTTTGGGAATTGATTGAATGTAGGAAGTTGGGGATTGCTAACTAAACAGAGGCAGATCTGAATGACAGTTTGCAGTCAGTTGTGGAGGATATATAGTCCTATATATAGAGGTTAACTTTTTTGATTAAAGATTATGAGGGCATACAAACAACAACATTCTTCAAAATATCTAAAAAGTCCTAAAAGGTTTGGAACGACAAGGATAAGTAATTTAAATTTATGGGTGATCTATCCCTTTGATTTTTGAACCAATTCATTATCATTGGCAAAGAACTGATTTATATATGGTTTTTAATATGCTTTAAGACAAACCATGTACAAATTCATCAGTCAGCACCATTGCTGAGTATTTTCTCCTTAAAACTTCAGTGAACCAAAGATAGTCTCAAAAACGTGGTTTGAAATCACCCCTGTTCTATTACTGTTATGTGTCGGACGTTGTAGAAAGCGATACAAAAAAATGCATTACCACTCTGATACAGACTTGTAGACAAGCCTGTATAATTCGGTTACATTTTATTTTAGTGCCTTAGTTACATTGCAGGTTTAGTTACATTGCAGGTACTGGCTAGGTTTAGGGTTAGTTATTTAATAACTTGTAATTATGCATAATTTATTTTTATTACTATAGTAAGTACACGTAACTACGGCACAATAAAATAAAGTGTTACCATTCGCTCTTTCAGTAATCTTCTGAATCAGTTTCTGGTTCAAATATAAATATGGATGCATTAAACCAGTATTTTCCACTTATCATTGTGCAGAGTTTACTACAGTAAAGTTGACAGAGTGAATCAGGTAGTCCGAGCTGGTGTGTTTGAATGGAGGCCTAATATGCATATTCATGGATCCGCATATACTAAAAAAAGCAAGGGGGTAGAAATTATTTTTATGGGAAGAAAACCACATTATATAGAGAGACAAAGATTCAAACAAAAGAATCAAGAGTAAAAGATTACAGTATTACAGTCCTAAGAGCCGTTTGTCTTCTCTACATCGACAGCACTGAGTCGAACTCTCCAATAATATATCTTTGACTGCATACAAGACTTCTACGCTTTCATAATCACTGTGGCAAATGCATCACAATTCAATGCAAGGAAAAGCTCTATGTTTTTCAAAAAACATCACAGAGGCATTATAGGAAGCCAAAACAATCAGAATGTATTGTTTGTATTGTCTGTTTAACTTGCTGTAAATAATCCTTAGGAACAACCCTGAACCCTGAAATTAATTTCTACACATTTGTTAATCATCTTATGACAAAATGCCTGCCGTACAGTAAGAACAAAGACAAAAAGTAAACAACTACATGTAAAACATGGCTTAATGTATATTAAGTTTATTTAAATTTAAAGCCACCTGAGATTATCATAATTTTTTTCTGGAAAATAAGTCATCTGAATATAACTTGCACCAGGTCCAATATGTTCATTGTTGTAATTGTCACATTTTATTACTTTCAGAAACAAATGTAAAATATTGATAATTAAAATGAAAGGTTTACACACATGCTATACATTCTCCTTGCGCCTGATTGGTCAAATGCACACAGTTGTCAAAATGTCCATCGTGCGGAGTATCTCACGTAAATACAGTCGGTTATGGCTGAAGTGGACGTAAACATTTGGGTGAAAACAGGATCCCTTAATTCAGTATCCATGAATTCGGTCTTAAAGGGACCAGAGCCTAATTAAAAATGTGTCATTAATGTTAATAAAACATCAAAAGATGTTAAATAAATGTATACATAGTAAATAAACCTACTGTATCTGAAAATCAAGTTTATTTAATTTGTATATATAAATTATATAAAATATAATATAATATAATATAATATAATATATATATAAAAAAATCTAATTGGAATTTTTCTGGTTAAAATTGTGATTTGCAATTTAAAATGCGATTTTATAAAACATATGATTTTTTTTTATTTATTTTTTTAAACGATACCAGGCTTGTTTTGCTTATTTGTAGGGCTGCACAATGTGGCCCAAATTGTAAACTGTTAACATGCAAGCAATATGTCTATAAATCAGTCCCTCCAGAAAAACAGATTTTTTTTTGTGATTGTTGCGGGCCAAAATGCTTGATTTTGCTGCCCTTTTTCTTAAAAAATTCGATGGAACATGCGGGATATTTTTGCAATTTTATGCGATGAAATTGCGGGAACTTACAAAAACTGCGGTTTGATGAAAAACAGAAAAAAATAAGAGGTGATTCCCCCAACACCCTGTTCTCACTAGGCTACTACTTTAATGTAAAGTGTAATTTCCTATTACTTCCTATGATAAGCAAGCATACTAAATCACAGAATATTTAAGTTCTAATTCTGTTTTATTTCAGACCATAATTAACACATGGCTCAAACTTACAAAACATTGAGTCCAACAAGTTCTGTAGCTTTACAAAAGGAATATGAGTTTGTAGAAAGGCGCTATATAAAATAAACGTATTATTATTAATATCCAACAACTTCTATAAAAATGAATAAATAAAATATTTTTACAAATGTGTGCTTCTTCCTGCCTGCTTCCGCTGCTGCTTTAACCATCCTTGGAGGTGGCAAAGTGAAAGTGGTTTTCCAGTGTCAACACGCAGTTGCACGGAGTGCAAAATAATTTACCCCCACTGTCATGTAACACACCGGGAAACTGCTTCGCGTGGTCTTTTGCGCTTATTTTTATTGGCAAATGAGAATGATTTGTGTGCTTCATCATGGTTTCATGGTTTGCAGATGATGTTCACGTTGTGTAATTATGTCACTTCACAAGGTTCCCATGGCAATAGGGGGAAATAATGGCGCTTTACTAGTGTGAAGTAAACGCAACATTTTTCAACTTTCTGCTAAGATATATGACTTTTTTGCAACGAAAATGCAGGGATTATGAAATCATGCTAGCCCCGCATATATTTTGCTTGCTGAAATCGGCAATTTATGCAATAAATATGCAGACTTTGGCTGATTATGCATGAAATCAGGCGATCGCATAATCGCGTTTTTCTGGAGGGACTGATAATAAAATAATAATAATAATGATTTATCAAATATTATATTATTATGACAAAAATCTGTCTCAATTTCTTTATTTTTGTCAGGAGGTATGCAAAATCAAAAATGGAGTCCATGTATTTAATATGAACTATGTGCCTCTTATGCATCCACTGTGGGAAAAAAAAACCCTGTACACTTATGTACGCTGGAGAAAAACATGATGAATATATGTTCCCCTCAAAGTTATTTAGAGAGAGGAATTATTTTTCCTATTTTTACCCTGAATAGGATTGAGTGAGCTTTACTTTGCGCTCAACATGTCTGTTTCATACTGGACGCAACGTTTGTTGCTTTTTCTAATGCAGTGCTCTCAGATGGAGCGTCATTTACTACTGATCACTGAGCAGCTCTTCACTAACATGCTGTGTAGATATTTATATCATTAAAAATCGCAACGATGTCATAATCGCACTAAGCCAAATCGCGATATTGATTCAATTACGATTAATCGTGCAGCCCTAATATATATAGGGCCCTATAATTTCCGTGTTTACGGAATCGCGGACAGAATCGCGTAATCCATTCATAAAAACTGAATTTACTATATAACACGGAATGTCAAATTTTTGATGAATGAATTAAAAGCAGGTCAGTACACTTAAATTAAATCTCGATATAGACCAGTGTCTGTGAATATTAAACCGCAAAAAGACTATTTAAACATGAATCCTGGATGCCTGTGTGCCTCTGAAATGAATGATGCAGAAGCGCAGTTTCATTCGCCTCACACCGCCTCACACCGCCTCACACCGCCTCACACCGCCTCACACCGCCTCACACCGCCTCACACCGCCTCACACCGCCTCACACCGCCTCACACCGCCTCACACCGCCTCACACCGCCTCACACCGCCTCACACCGCCTCACACCGCCTCACACCGCCTCACACCGCCTCACACCGCCTCACACCGCCTCACACAGCCTCACACCGCCTCACACCGCCTCACACAGCCTCACACAGCCTCACACAGCCTCACACAGCCTCACACAGCCTCACACAGCCTCACACAGCCTCACACAGCCTCACACAGCCTCACACACACTCGCGCGGGGGCGCGTGCATGCACGCTGAAGCACATGCGACGCTCGCAGTGTTTTCGCCCTCTGTCACCTCACTATATGAACGCACAAATTCATCTCCAGAGCTGCTCTGAAAGTCACTTCAACAGCATTTAAACGCTTCGTTGGAGAAAACTACCATCATAAACACAAAGAAACTCAAAGCTCTAGGCAAACCGTCAAAATAAACGTTCGATTTAACTTGACGGAAACATATTACTGTTGTACAGTATAATTTAGATAAATTAAACAATAAATTAAAATATATTTTTAAACGATAATCTCAATGTTTCTTCAGTGTTTTAATTTTAACAGTAAAGCTCTGTTATGCAGCACATTGTTTGACACAAAAGTTTAATTTCATGATTAAAAGATAAATTAAATGGTATGCGTTCTTTTGATTGCCAGAAAATTTAAATACACACCAGGACTTCTGAAAAAAAAATAAAAAATCATAAAAATATAGTAATAAATAAATAAATTTAATTATAAATTAATTATAAATATTGTTGTTTTTAATAATTCAATTAATTAGACATGCTTTTTGATCATTAAAATGGAATTAAACCATTAAAATGGAATCCAGAAAACAGAATTTGGTAAAAAATAAAATTTGAGGGGAAAGAATAAAACATTTATCAGAGGGCCCTAAAAAGATGTTTTTTTTTTGTTTTGTTTTGTTTTGTTGTTGTTAAACTTATTAAATTATTGGTAAATTGGACAAGATTCATTATTTCAATTAATTAGACATGCTTTTTGATTACTAAAATGTAATTTAACCATTAAAATGGAGTCAAAAAATAAATGAAAAAAAAAAAAAAAAAAAAAAAACAGAATCCAGAAAAATTTAAATGGAATTTGGGAAAAAATAAAACCGAATTTGGAAAAAAAAAAAAAAAAAAACAGATTTCATAGGGCCCTATAGATATAGATAGATATATATGCCCTTTGAAGGTTATTGGACACTGTGAAATTTTTGTTCTTTAAGTTTGTGACAAGCACATAATTATAACTTTTTTCATTAGAACAATAATAAAGAAGCTGTTTTACATTCATTAGTCTAACTGTGTTGTGCTTGAAAAACTGCAACATCACTAAAAAAAAAAATAAAGAGAGAGAGAGAGAGAGAGAGAGAGAGAGAGAGAGAGAGAGAGAGAGAGAGAGAGAGAGAGAGAGAGAGAGAGAGAGAGAGAGAGAGAGAGAGAGAGAGAGAGAGAGAGAGAAAGAAATGAATAAATGTATAGACATTGGTATCGGCGAGTATACCAGAAAAAAAAAAAAGCATCGGTACTTGTACTCGGTCCTTAAAAAAAAATGGTATCGTGCATCCTTACTTTCTACTTACATGTTGTGCATGCATGCTTATTTGTGTGTGCTATGTGTGCTTGATGTTAATTTTTTATTATATAAGGAGCTTTGTAATATCAGTCACAGCAATAGGGTACAAATAGTTCTTGTCAGTCAGATGTAAGAACATCCTAAGAAGTGACAATGCCACAATAACCCATTAATATAAGCTCTCATTTCTTTCTATTACACAGCCCACCTTGCTCAGTTCAGTGTACTCACTAAATTGAAATAATGCAGAATTATACTTGTCCAGCGCATAGCTTGGCTTTAACCGATCATTGTTACAAACATAAATGAAAGAGCTTCACTCTTGCGAGCACAGCAGCATTACCATACTCAAAGACATACTACAAAGACACTTGAAAAGGAATATTTCACTCAAAAAATTTAAATTCACAACTGACATGCTAATCCCCTGATCCTAGCTGGGAACATATGGAATATTTAAAGATGCCACTGCAACCTAGTTAGAACAGGCTCATCTCATGTGAATATAGTGTGGGGGGGATTAAAAAAAAATTGACTTGTTTAAAAACAGTGCAAAAAAGCACCAACCCCAATACATCCATTTCTGATTAGGGCTGTCAAATGTTAACACATTAACATTCATTTCAGCAATTTGATTTAAAAAAAAAAAAAAAAAAAAAGGACTGTATCTGTAATTCTGTAATGCTCCCATTTATTCATAAACGGAGAAAGATCTAACGGTTGATTACTGAATAAATCAAATCTGAATGGGACGTTTCACTAAAGTCATTTGTACTCTTTTTATGGTCGAATTCAATTATCATCAAAGCTTAAGTATAAAATATCACCTCCAAGTGAAACTCACCCTCAAAAGACCATCAAAGAACAGCTGGCCAACAATAAAAAAAACTAATGCGCAATAAAGTCCATAGAGTGTGTGCATTTTCTGTGCATTTTATTTTATATTCACATATAGTCTCCTGCAATTGTCATCTACACACTTTTTTTCTTTCTTTATGTAAAGCACTTTGAATTACCATTGTGTATGAAATGTGCCATACAAATAAAATTGCCTTGCCTTGCCTTTCTTAAAAAGAATCAGAACTAAAAAAAGAGAAAAGAAAATATTTTATGATTGACAGCCCTATTTCTGATACCTCTATTAACTAACCTACATTAAGCATTTTTGGGTGAACATAGAACCTGAGTTTTCCATTTTGTACAGCAAAGTCTGTTTACATTTACCATTCTTGAGAATTAAATGAACATGAACTGTAATGTAATGGCCTTTCAGCGCCCCAGAGGAAATGGAAAATGAATGAAGGCCCCCGAAGACGCACTTTAACAATCAGTGACTCATTCAGAATACGAGGGATTCATTCTTCATTTCACCTGCTGTCATACAGGACACCCGTTCCCCATGTCATTTTAACCTTAAATATAATCGAGAAGCAGAAAATCTGGTTCCAAATCAGTGGCAAAAGGTAACAGACACTCAGCAACACAGGCCAGTGATTGGCCAAAGGTTTTGAGGAAGTAATCCTCTATCTACTGTAGTAAATTTATTGCACTGCAGGCTGCTATCACCAGATCCAACTGACTGCACACCCAGAGCCTCGCAGAGCCCTGTAAAATACTGCTGCTTATCAGGAACTTCACAACTTCAGTTCTCAAGTTTCTGTTTGGCTAAAATGAGTTATAATGCTACACATATATAGTGGGGTATGAGTACACTTTCCCCAATGCAAATAAAAAAAAATAAAGTTCTGTATTTTTGAAAATATAAATGCACAATAATTATTTCAAAAACCAAAACATCTTACAGACTCCAAATTTTAAAATGGTGTTATATTTTGTGTCCCCCAATTTTATTTAAAAGGTGCCCTAGAACTTTTTTTTAAAAAGATGTAATATAAGTCTAAGCTGTCCCCTGAATGTGTCTGTGAAGTTTCAGCTCAAAATACCCCATAGATTTTTTTTAATTAATTTTTTTATCTGCCTATTTTGGGGCATCATTATAAATGAGCTGATTCAGGGCTACTGGCCCTTTAAATGCTGATGCTCCCCACCCACGGAGCTCGCGCTTGCCTTAAACTACATAAAAAAAGTTCAAACAGCTAATATAACCCTCAAAATGGATCTTTACAAAGTGTTCGTCATGCAGCATGTCTAATTGCGTAAGTACAGTGTTTATTTGGATGTTTACATTTGGTTATGAATGAGTTTGATAGTGCTCTGTGGCTAATGGCTAATGCTACTCTGTTGGAGAGATTTATAAAGAATGAAGATGTGTTTATGAATTCTACTGACTGCAAGAGTTTAAAAATGAAAATGTCTCAGTGAATACAGTAAGAAACGATGGTAACTTTAACCACATTTAACAGTACATTAGCAACATGCTAACGAAACATTTAGAAAGACAATTTACAAATATCACTAAAAATATCATGATATCATGGATCATGTCAGTTATTATTGCTCCATCTGCCATTTTTAGCTATTGTCTTTGCTTGCTTACCTAGTCTGATGATTCTGCTGTGCACATCCAGACGTGTAATCCCTTTCATGATGTTGGGAACATGGGCTGGCATATGCAAATATTGGGGGCGTACACCCCGACTGTTATGTAACAGTTGGTGTTATGTTGAGATTTGCCTGTTCTTCGGAGGTCTTTTAAACAAATTAAATTTATATAAGAAGGAGAAAACAATGGAGTTTGAGACTCACTGCATGTCTTTTCCATGTACTGAACTCTTGTTATTTAACTATGCCAAGATAAATTCAATTTTTGAATCTAGGGCACCTTTAAGAAACAACCAAATGTCACAAATTTGATTATGGTGATCCATAAACAGCACAGAATCTTACAATTATTTTATTTTATTTTTTTATTTTATTTTATTTTATTTTATTTTTTATTATATTATATATTATATTATATTATATTATATTATATTATATTATATTATATTATATTATATTATATTATATTATATTATATTAATTATATTATATTATATTATATTATATTAATATATAAAGATCTTTTTTTTTCAAAATTGCACACATTTCTGTTTATTTCTAGTTTTAAGAACAATTTTTATTTGCCTTCCTAGGGGTGTAACGATACACTCTCAATTAAATACAAATCACAATACTGAACTTAAAATATGATATCACACATTATTTTAGGCCAAAATAAAGAAGAGAGGGTTTTTTTTTTTATTATAATTACTTTATTATTATTAAAATAATATTATTAATATTTTATTATTATCAGAACCCACAAATATCCCCCCTTTCCATTATTATACTGTACATTATATTCAAAATTACACAGTATATAGTAGTTTAATGTAGTAATGTCACTGAAACTCTGTAAACTTTAATTTTTTTCTCATGCAGTACTCACACTTTCAATGCATTCACTGGACCTCTTACACAGACAAGCCACACACACACAGACTCTCCCAGTGCTAGCAATGTCCCACCTCTTCCGCTATTAATGCATTAAACATAAGAATAAACCATCTGAAATGCTTTGAATAATCAACTAAATGTGATATGGTGATTAAAATGATGTTTGCGCTTTCACTTTGAGGAGTGCTGTTCCAACGCTTATGCGCTTCAGATGATCAATTCAATCAAATCACAGTTCTAATCGCAAGAAAGCTTATCAAAAAATGACTATTCCCCAACTGTAAATTGTTAGTTCATCCAAAATTGTAACTTGTAACTTGTATTTAATCATGTTTTTTGCGTGTCATGCAAGCACGTGAACGTCCATGTTTTCTACAGTATGCACATACTGTACAGTATGCAGTATGTAACAGTTGTAACAGTTGTAAATCTGTTCATCATATAAAGCCATTGTCACTCTTCAGAACACTTGGATTTGGATTTGGATTAGACCACTCGATTGATTATTTTTATGATGCCTTTATGGACTTTAAAGGGGTCATAATTTCATCATAACTAACAGTGCAAACACAATGTAAATAAGAGATTTGTTGATTCTAACAGGAGTTTTGGCCAGAATACTCGCGCTGTTTGACAGTTTGTATAGTGATTGTAAAGGGAGCGTTCTTTGATCGCTTTTTATATGCACTGCCCTCCAAAAGTTTGGAAATACCCCTGTCAAAGTGTGGTTTTGGGAGATATCAGCATAAATCCTTATTTTTTGGTGCAAATACATTACAGTAACTTGACATTATCATTGAAGACCAGCAATAATTTTCATTTTGATTACATAATAATGGCAATATATACACGTCAAAGTCAGACATGCCCCTTTGCCAGCTGTGATGCCTGGCTACTGGTTTAAACTTGGCCCAGGTTTGTAAAAGATTTTTGGGTCAGCACACCATAATAGCTTCAACAACTGATTGCCAATTAAGTTTAGAATACAATGAACCAATTAGAACCCAGTTTAGGTCAGATAGCTGCTAATGGTGGATATTTTGATGAATCGAAAATGTAAGTTTTTTTCTATGTATAAACTGTTTATATAGAAAATGTTTTCATAGTTTGTGTTGTCCCTTATCAGTGCAAAACGATCACAAATTAAAAAGGATTCATGCCAATATTGTCCAAAACCCCACTTTTCTAGGGCGTTTCCAAACTTTGAGGCCAGTGTATGATTTATTAACAGATTATTTTCATCCTACTAAGAGAAACAATGAAGTTGACAGTTTAGTCACTGGTTTGATTTACTGACAATAAATGATTTTGGAGACAAAAACATCTGACTGTAGGCCTACATGAATCATTGCGTATCAGAAATCTCTGGTCACTAGTGATTTCACATGAGGGCGAGTACATGATGACAGTTTACATTTTTGAGTGAATTATATCTTATAAACACAGTAAGCGGAGTCTTGGATAAAACTAACTATATATCGTTTACGCCAATGATACAAATAGTTTTATATTGGGATATCGCGATATAATGTATCGCTACACCCCTACTTCCTACCATATTTTGCTTTATTGTTTAAAAGTATATTACAAACTTATTGGTTGCATATCTGCTTTTCAATCTGGACAGATACAAAAAATATTTTCCAGGATGAAATACAGGAGAGAAGTAAATATTTTTGTAAATTTTGAGCAGATTGTGTGTTACATCTTTCCTCTCTGTTTCTTCCTTTAACAAGCCAAGTTCTGTGCACTGAATTGTAGAAGTTCGAAACCTCCAGCCTCCACAAAAATACATCAAGCAACAGAGGACTGACATCTGATGAGCGCATAAAAGATTCATTCAAAAAAACGGTAAAGCCAGTGTTAGATTTGCATGATTCATGGGTGTAGCAGCATCGATCAAGTGATTGTCTCCTACCGGCCTAATCTCTCAGGTATGCAACGAGTCTGTAGAACAAAGACATGTGGCGAAACACGGGTCAGGAATTGGTGCTGCAGTGAGAAAAAACATATTCCTCATTACACGGCATTCTTTGGTGACAGGGCTATAAATGTATGTGTGGGAGGAAGCAGGTTGTCAGATGCCTAGAGGGTGGTATGCAGCGACTGTCAGAGAGCAGAACTGTAATTGTGGAGGAGACTGGCAGGCCCACGGTGGCAAATGGATCAGTTTTGAGATCAGCAAGTCATGCTCTGAGAGACCGAAACGGACTGGTTGAAGCATATGTTACATGACTATGGAAGTGTTCGCCCTGGCTTTGATTGGTCAAGCTTTGTTGTGTTCTTGGAAAGCAACATCTAAGAATCCATTCTTAGATGTTAATTGTGGAATTTATGCACCACTAAAGTCAAACAAAAATGAGCATTTCCAAAATGTTTTCTTCCAAATACCTCTTAGTCTTCATTGGTTGGCCAAAAGGACAGTCCTGCCCCAAAACTCTCAGCAAAATCAGCAATACTTTCATAGTGTTTACATTTTTCGGCAGCCTACAAATGGTTCTCTCTGCATATTAAGCTGGGGTAGCAGTAAGTACTTTATATCTGAAGTGTCATTTTTTCGATGTTAAAGTGTATGCTAAACCAAAGCTTGAACACACGCTACAGCAGATGACAGAAAAATACAAAATGGGCTATTGTGAACCATAACTAAAGCTATAAAAGAACAAAGAGTTTAGCATACAACTGCAAAGAAGCGTAGCATTGTACAGCATATGCACTGACAGTCCAAGTCTAAAAAATAACAAGCGGCTCCAATAATAATGCTGCTATCAACCTTTCAGAACAAGTCAGAATGTGCAGGTTGTGAGACAGGAGTGAAATGTGACAGTATGACAGATTATGTCTTCATTATTGAAGTTATGAACTACAGAAAAACAAGAAGTACACACTGTTCAAAAGTTTGGGGTCACTAAGATGCTCTTATGCAGTCTCTTATGCAAACCAAGGCTGCATTTATTTGATCAAAAATACAGTAAATTCTGTAATATTATGAAATGTTACAATTTTGGATATATTAAAATAGAAAACAATTCATTTAAAATGTAAGTTATTCCTGTGACGGCAAAGCTGAATTTAGTCTTCAGTGTCACATGATCCTTCACAAATCATTGTAATATGCTAATGTGGTGCTCAAGAACAGTTGTGCTAATTAATATTTAAAGTCCCCCTGAAATCAAAACTGAAGTTTTTTTTAGCTTTTAGTATGAATATGTTAGCCTTAATGTTATGAATATGCTGGTGTGTAAAAAAAATAAAAAAAATATTCGCATAGGAGATAAGCATTCAAAACTGTCTCTCACTTCCACTAAAATGGATCACGGTTTTTAATGACATCACATCAGACTTCAGTTTCTCATCAAATCTTCTGTCCAATCAAATGCTCTCTAGAATCTGAAGTCCCGCCTCCTCCTGAAATCGGTCACTTGCTCACATCTACATGATGAATGGCACATAGTGCACTATATAGAGAATAGGGAACGATTCAGACGATGCTTTCCTTTGACGCGAATGAAGCCCATTTTCAAGTTAGTGTCACATGACCTGCCACAACGCGAGCAGCACAGTCTACTCTGGTCCAGAGACACAAGAGCACAGAGCGGATCATATGTGCGAGTCGGCACTGACCACAAAAGGTATCTGACCCATTCGAATTCTGCACAGAATGCTGTATATAAGCGATATAAAGGACATTAGAAATTATAAGGAAACTGAGGTTTTACAGAGTCTAACAGCTCTGTCCAAGCTGTAACAAACGAAACGCTATTGGCCATTTTAAAAAAGGGGCGGGGCTGTTTGATATATCTCCCCGTCTTCCTGTTTCAGTTGAAATTACGTCACACTGAATAATGCTGCGCGTTCCAACACTCTTCAGTGGCCTTTTAATAAACTTTTGAACGTTAGTGTATATTTGCACATTTTATCCTAGTTAAAAATCAAGACATCATGTATTATCGACATGTCATTTCAAACCTGTAG
This sequence comes from Chanodichthys erythropterus, assembly GCF_024489055.1. NCBI lineage: Eukaryota > Metazoa > Chordata > Actinopteri > Cypriniformes > Xenocyprididae > Chanodichthys > Chanodichthys erythropterus. Next base: position 18,129,325 of record NC_090239.1, read on the forward strand.
TCATACAGGTTTGGAATGGTACAAGGGTGAGAAAATTATGACAGGACACAATTTTGAACAATCCTTTTTTTAAAAAAAAATGATTTAGCAATTCTAAATTGCAGATTTAATTGATTAATAGTGTCGATAATCTGTTACAATCTGATTAATTGATGTTTTCTTTTTATGAGATTTATGCTGCTATATGCATTAATATCTGGGAAGCAACTCACAGCTTATTAGAATGTGTAGTGTGTATCCAAATCTGGAGCCAGAGGCAGACGTGCCTGGCCCTCTCTTGGGGTTTCTGGATGTTTGGCAGCAGTTAAAAGGAAAGATAAAGCCCAAAGAGAATCAAACACTGCTGGTATGCAGTTAAAAGACATGTTCTGATAGCATTCCGTGTCTCTCTCATGTATTACCATTTAAAAGAGATCTCTGAAAATGGACAAAAAAAAAACAAAAAAAAAACTAGAGCATATTTCCTCCAGCAGTGTTACTGAGTGTGGGTTTAGATTTTTCTCCTATCCCAACAGGCTTTGCTGATTCCAGTAGACTTGGGATACTTTATTGTACTTATTGTATGATAACGATGACCTTTTTGGTTGACTATCATTTGGGGACCTTAAAATGTTATCTTAGCAGAAAAGCTGCATAGTGAAACAGTTGTGAAGCAGATCAGCCATTTCAATCTGACAGTGAGCAACAACACAGCAACACGGGGCAGAGTCCATGGTGGTGCAGCCGAAAAAACGCTGCATATGAGAAAAACAAAAGCTAAACACAGTAATCAGTAGTTGCTGATGCTCACAATGTTGTTGAGCTGGCTTTCAGCTGCACACAAAAAAACAAAACGCCCCTCCAAAAAAATTAATTGGAAATGCTTTCTTAAGCTGCCAGAAACATCTAGATACAGCCCCACTTGGTAGTGCGGAATCAATATTATCAACTATCACTGGCATTGACACCCTCATCTTTCATCTGAACAAGATAATTATCTTCAGATTAAATTGATCTAATGGCAGCTTTTACAACATAGCTTTAAAAATGCTGATTTTCAGATCAATAATTTCTCAAATTCTTAATGCTTTTTCTTTTTGATGTCCACAGTTACTCATTTAACCATTGATTCTACTTGCCAATATCTATGACAGGATGACAACCTAATCACACCCAACATAGACAGAAATTCTGCAAACTATTTCAGATAAATCCTCATCTAAACGGCATGTAAAAGGTGGGCGCTTCTGGGCCTGAATAACCTGAAAACTAGACCAGACATTGTTGATAGTCAAAAATTTGGCTTCACTAGACTAAGGTGATCAGACGGCCCAATAAAGTCTAGACAGTTTTAATTTTATGGTTCATGTCCCCTGTCCCAGTTACAGATGACACTATGTGTCCCTATAATTATTCTTAGCTTTAGTTAGATGGAGGTGGACTTTGGAGGTAGAGTATTTGGTACCTCAACACATCACTGTATTGATATTGGTAAATATTAAATAAAGAACTACATCTTTAACCATTTCCTCAGAATAGCAAGTGAACTATCCACCAGGCCATATGGCTTGAATGCGTGTGTGTGTGTGTTTTTTTTTTTTTTTTTTTTTTTAAATCGTGGTCATTGGGTCACCCAATTCACAGCCAGTAAATAATGTTCAGAATTGTACATGCTCTTGCTTTTCACACCTTCAAGGCATCCGCTCACACCCTAATAAAATGGCACAAATCGATACAATCTTTGCTCTTTTCCTAGACAACAGATCACAGAAACCTTACTTTCTCAACTGCTCACAGAATTTAACACATAATATCAGAAAAACTTAAAAACAAAGTAAATAGTCCATTTAAAAAGGTTCTGACACAATCCATGTCCCAAGCAAAAGATGATCAACTATGAAAGTGCTTTTAACAATAAATAAATAAATAAATAAATAAATAAATAAATAAATATATTAATGTTTTAGTACTTTGAAAACACAAAAGATGATATTTTGAAGAAATACTTCACTATTTTTGCCCAATGACCAACGAAAGTCAACATTGGACCCCACTGACTTTCACGGATTTAAAAACAGTTGAAACATTCTTCAAAATATCTTTTGTGTTCTACAGAAGAAAGAACATCATATAGGTTTGGAATGACATGAGGGTGAGTAAATGATGACAGAATTGTAATTTTCGGGTGAACTAAACCTTTAAGTTGCCTTCTTTCTGGAAAAACCTTCTCGTTGAGAGCATGTCTATTATGCAAATGTGACAAATGAAGATGAAAGGTTTTGAGCTTTCACTCTAGGAATCTGTTTGGCCTTTATAATCCCTTATTATCTAAAGAAAGTGACTCGCATTCAAATCGATAAACAACTTAAAACAAGTCGTGACCAGTCCCTATCCATTTGTCATCTTTTAGAAAGATTGATTTTCCTTTATATGGGATTGAAATTATTCTATCCCGCTTGCAAGCAGAGGAATGAAAAGGTCAAGCAAAGGCCACCTCACACGCACAAAAAAAGAAATATTTTACTGAAGCTAGCTAACACAAACGTCTCAGTCTCTTTGAATTTCTCATCTCCACACTAAACCCACTTTCAATTCACATTTCCAAGACTTTCTATTTATACACACCTTCCCTGTGTGTCATCCCATGTATTACCCAGCCAGGCATGACCACCATCGAGCAGTACAAGAACAACTGAATTCAATTGCCATTATCACCACGGCGAGTCAAAGCCAATAACTTTATTCATACAAAGCTATCATCTTGTCTTTCTAAGATGTTCCAGGAAGATTTCCTGAGCAGTAGGGGTCATTTCTCATAATAGGACTCAAAGCTTTTTAGCATTCATGTCTAGGGGATGCCCAACTGGAGAGGAAAATTCACTTCCAGATCCCAATGGAGCAGCTTAGAGAGCAAGCTTTAATAGGCATTAATAGGCCTTCACTCTACTAAATATAATCATTCTGATATATTTACCTGAGGTTACGATTCAATGTTAGACAAGGGCACTGTGGACAAGATTACGAAGGTGTTCCTAAAAGCTGCCACAGTTTTTTTTTTTTTTTTTTAAAAGAAGTCTTTTTACTGGTATTGCAGACCATGTAATGTATTTTCAAAAAATTGAGAATGCAAGACACACACACACACACCTATCTTCATAATTCTAATTTTGACTGTTAAAGTTTTTTTTTTTTTTTGTATTTGACCCAATTCAAAAATTTGACTTGCACTAGGCTATAGGCTATATTATAATATAAAGTGAAAGCATTACTTGAGCATTTTATACCCATTTACCTTAAGAAGTTAGAAGTACTGTGACTACTGTACTGTCCTCGGTTGAGAAGTCAGTCAGACTGACGAAGTGGAAGGGAGATTTTGTGTTGCTGTTGATCTGCAGTCTCTTTTTAATGCCTTACGCTTTTAACCCAGCGCTATGATTGGTCAAACTCTTCTTCTTTTGCTGTTGCTTGATTTGAGTACTGCCTGTGCAGAGGATTCACGTAGTTTAGAGTGACAAATCATACGAGCTTACTTTGAGGTCAAAATGCATACCTGCAACACAAAATGCATACAGGTTAGCAGGTCTGGTAATAGTCCATTTATTTTACAGAATTTTCCCTTTTTGTCTTTATACAGTGAAATACCTGTTGTTTTACAGATATTTAAAGTTCTACAATTAAATTTACAGGGTCCGTGTACGTTTTGATAGTTTGTTTTCCAATTTGAAATGAAATACGCAGAAACGAGAAAACGGTCGAGATTTTGACTCGATTTTCGTCTTTTTCGGGTCACGGATAGAAAACGGAAACACGACTTCAAAACTCATTTTCCACATGTGGGCGGTCATTACATGCCCCTTTCAGCCGATTGGTCAATCAAATCTGAGCCAGTGACGTCATCTTCAGTTTGTTCAACAAAATAACAGTCCTCTGCCGCTATATCAGTAGAGATCATAAATCGGCTTTCTTCTGTGAAACCTAACGTGTATTTCACAGAAATATGTTTGCACAGATAAAAAAAAAGTTTAAAAAACCTACAGCAAAATTAATTCTGTTTTTAAGCTGTCATTGTGTTTTTAAAATGTAAAATGTAAATGCCTCTACATCTGTTACCAAGTGCATGACATCCTTTGGGCTATACCACCGATCAATAGGCTGTACATAATGATAGACTATTCTCTACAGTGGCTACTGCATTCTTTTTTTTTTTTTTCTTATTTTAATGTTGTTTTGTTTACATTTTATACATTTAAATTCAATCATTTAGCAGACGCATTGCTTGCAGTAGACTATGCAGTCATATTAGAAATAGGCTATCCACTAGGTGGCATCACCTAATAACGGTATCGCCATCGGGGGGCTTTTTAGTTTTTCTTAGCTTATAAATGGCCATGCTGATTTTATCTCTTAAATTAAACACTTTTATGAACACAGATTATTATATGTCACAGTTTACTTGCTATCCTCACTCATGTCTTTCCTTCGCTTTTGAATGAATTAGCTATAAATGGCCCTGAACATTTTACTTTCAATTTCGATTTAACGGCTATTGGCGATTCTGCGTTAATTGCTTTAGTGGACAACAGCAAAACAAAAACTCTCGTATATTAAACATAGAACTTTTATTATCTTTGTAATTATTTTATTATCTTTTATTATCTTTGTAATTATTTTATTTTGTAAATATTCGTGGCATAAACAGCGGGGAAATTTACTGTATGCAGTTCTGTGGATGTTTTGAAAAACTTAAACTAAACGACAATTATTGTTGCCTTATATCATTTCTTTTTTTTCCCCCCTGACTTTCAACTGATGCAATCATCGTTCCATTAACCGACAACAAGATTATATTAAATTAGAATCAAACGAAATTTGATAAATGTCTGTGAATCATTAAACAAATCCCAGGGGTTTAGTTTTAGCCTAAGTTAAATGAACAAATAGCAGAATAAACAACAGAACATGAGGATTCATCATCATCACGCACCTGCAGCGCTTTTGTGAATGGAGAACAAAGGATTCAATTATAGTATAAAAGGAATAAATAGCCTGTCTATGCGCGAAATTTATTTCACTTAAGTAATTAACATATTACCAAAATGAAAGGGGAAAAAATGCGACAATATGAGTGGTTCATTTTTGAGAAGTTCATAGAAAGGAAATCGAGACGGCAGAAAATGTCTTTGTTTATTTTACGAGCAATGTTTTGTTTTTATTGTGAGTGTACAAAAATAATAGACCTATTTAACCCTTCACAGATTCTAATGGTGTTACATATATTTGACCATAAAATGTCTGAGTATTTTAAGTTGTTTCCGCTTTTATAAGAAAATTCAAGAGAACGCGTCGGCGCCTCACGCACACGCAACATCAGTTTTAGTAACTTGACATCACAGCTTGTAACTGTCAAAATAACATACATTCAACCAAATATATAAAAAGTTATAGGCTACTGCTCATTTGTCTGTGTAGGCTACAATAAAAGCGTTAAAATAATAAATATAGTTTAGCCTCCAAATTGTGAATATTGAAACATTTGGATTTGTGTCAAATTAGAAAGGTAGTTATAACGCCGGATTCTGTTTCAATTCAGCTTTAAATTAATTTGTTTTGGCTTAACATTTATATATTATTCTTGTCATAACTAACATAGCTATGTAGCTGTAATTTTGATCTTTAATGTTTGATCTTATTCCCTCAATCTTTTAACCAAAGGGTTATTAACATTTTTCAAAATTGCTTACACTACTTATTTATTGTGATTTATTCTATTTATTCAAAATAGAATAAAATAAAAACTCTATTTTTTTTTTTTTTTTTTAATCTGTGCTTTTCATCCGCTCCTCTGTGTGAGTAGTTTCACTATGCATATTAAACTACAAACAGCATTACAACAGTCTGTGTGCTGATTAACATTTCTGAAATAAATATTTATGTGAAATACGCGTTAGGTTGCACAGAAGAAAGCCGATTTATGACATCTACTGATATAGCGGCAGAGGACTGTTATTTTGTTGAACGAACTGAAGATGACGTCACTGGCTCAGATTTGATTGACCAATCGGCTGAAAGGGGCGTGTAATGACTGCCCACATGTGGAAAACGAGTTTTAAAGTCGTGTTGCCATATTCTATTCGAGACCCGAAAAAACGAAAAAAAAAATCGTTTTTCCGTTTTTTTTTTTAACAAACGAAAAAACGGGAAACAACCGTTTTCTCGTTTCTGCGTATTTCATTTCAAATTGGAAAACAAACTATCAAAACGTACACGGACCTTACAGGTACGATCATCATTAGTTTAAAACATAAATAATAAAATAATAATAAAAATAAATAAATAAACCTGTTGATAAAAAGATTGAATCCAATATTTGGTGATAATATAGTTATGATATACAATATACAATTTTTGACCGGGAACACAACAAGAGTTACATTAGTTGCGTCCCAAATGGCGCACTATACACTAATACACTATGTACTTATGCACTATGTACTCATCAGTGGCGTGCAGTGGTGTTCTGAAATGAGGAGGCAATTTTTTTTTAATGAATCAATGTAAATTAATGTGCATTACTCTTAAAGTTGACACATCTTCCATCTTAAATGAACATTACTTTACAGTACATAAAGAAACCAAATACAATTCTATTTTGTAATTTTACATTAACGATGTATCATAATAAATGTTCTATTTATCAAAACAAAGTCAATCTCATCAAGTTAGTGTTTTAAGCATTTCTACATTAATTCCAAAATAATAATAATAATAAAGTCAATAATAATTTAAACAATATATTTTATTTGTATATTGCGGTTTTTCTTTTTAATTGTCAACCTAGGATATTTTGGATCATCAGTCATGCTCCGTAAACACCGTCTGTCACAGACACGAATTGTATTTTTAATTTCACCAAGCTGATCGCACTAAAAACCCTGCAGCCATCATGTTTTCAGTCCATTGCAAATTTAATTTTGACGTGACAAAGCGGTGATATCTAACTGGGTGATCGGTTTACTTTTCAATTAGTCTTCCCATTGACGCCATTATTTGTCAAACATACGCGCGGAACGCGCACATCAACGAGAGGCGGGATTTATCGCACAAACCAATCATATCTAAATCACAACCAATTACATCCAATGACAGGTTGTCACATGTCCTCCCACGTGACTTTCCCCCATTCATTCTCAATTACCCCCCACAAAACCCACCGCACGCCGGGGGTCTGATGATTTTAAATGGTTTTCTATGAGAGGAAAGGGAGGCATGACTCCATAGACTGTAAAGCATGACTCCTCTGTGTAACTTCACCTGCGGGTGTCGCTGTTGGGCAGTGTTCCTTAAGAAATACGCGTGACTTGCGCTCTTTTTGATGTCATAAGTGTAATATGGATTATTTTCTTATCCTATTTTTTTTGAGGCGGCACCGCCTCCCTTGCCTACTCGGAGGAAACGCCCCTGGTACTCATCCATGTAGTTTATGAATTTTATTAGCTTATTTTGTCATTAAACATCGGAGTCTGATCCCCCCTCCCCCTCAGCAACGTAATAAAGCTGCAACAGTTGAGTGCATGAAGTGTCCAACATTCCACACTTTGATTTTTCCATTAATTTAGTGCAGTGGTTCCCAAACTGGGTACTGGGGTTACGTGAGGTGTAGGAGGGGGTACGCGAACAAAATGCTGAGTTTTGCCGTTCATTTAATTCTTCCCCACCTTAAAATATCATTAAAACCAAGCATGTATTTCTAACAAGCACAATGCCATAAATACATGACATCCAATCAAAATACCACATCTTTTGTGGTAAAACTGACTAAATCCATTTCCACACAAGCAGCGTGCATACGGGTGCCTATGGGTTGCGTGCTGCCTTAGCAAATTGCGCTACATTACTGCCATTCTCAACAATGTACCTGTAGATTTACCACTTACTAGCATGAAGAACAAAAATAGCTTGGCACAGAAAGTGCATAGAGATCAGTTTAAGATTTAATCTCATGATGCAACATACTTTTTGTGAGTTCTTGTTTTTAATGTTGATATTATACCAGCAAGAATGCAAATCCAAATATCCACACGATTGCAAATGTGACATTTTACAACAGTTCAACAAACAAAAAGTTTATTTTTAGTATTTGCTCTATTTTGCAACAAAATAATAGTTCTAACAAAAGCCACGGCAGAACTACAACACACAGTGCTGTTTCGTGAACGAATCTATTTATCAATTTATCAATTTAGGGGGCAAATATTGTCCCTTAATGGAAAAGGTGCAGTCTTAAGTGGAAGAGAGGGGTACGCAGAAGGATGGTAAATACCTCAGGGGGTACTCCACTCTAAAAAGTTTGGGAACAACTGCCGTTGATGATCTGCTCACGCGCTTTAACTTCGTGCATGAGCAGATCGGTTTCTTCGCTGGAAAAGCGTTCAGCTTTTCCGCCAACAAATTCCGCCATGTAAATAGCAATCCGCCATGGCGCGAGCGCATCTCGCTCTTAAAGGGAATGGGAGATGACACTCTGATTGGTTTATTGAACGTTACGCCCATTACTCATTAAGAGAATGGGGACAACCCATTTAAAAAATGCGCCCCGGCTCTCGTTAAAATAGCAAAAGTGGATTTGGACACGCCCTGAGTGCACCTGCGCCATGCACTTTACACTTTGCGTTTAGATCGTTAAATTAGGGCCCTAAAACACACTAATGTGATAAACAGTGCAAATTTTTCCATATTTTGTTGAATATTGACAAAATTATCTACAAATGTTTTTTTCACTCAAAAACTGAGATGCATAAGCTCAGATCAATAGGGCCCACGATCAAAAATAATTAATCCAATATTTGGTGATAATATAGCATAAGTGATTTACAAGCAATTTTTAAAAGAACAAAGGTGTTACAGGGTTAAGGGTTAAGCTGACAGTTTTGAAGCAAATGTTAGCATTCCTAAATGGTGTTCAGTCACATAATTGAGAGCAGGAAGGCAAAACACTGAGAACCGCAATTTTCAATTTTCCATCAGTTTTAAACAAAGAAAGATCAGTTGACCTCTCAAAAGATGCAAAGCTTTAGTAAACTTTTTATTCATATCAAAGTCTGTTCAATATATATGTAAGGAATAATTGACGACAGGCCATTGAATTCTTAGAAAATAATGCACACCCGAGGTGGTAATGCGGCCATGATGCAAAGCGGACTCCAGTAATGTGGTCAATTATGAGGCAATTATTCTGCATATACTACGGTTACCACACCTCAAGACACTTCAGACATTTGACGTGTCAGGTTTTGTGTGTGGTACTAATTTCTTACGCATCTCATCCCAAGCCTCCGTTGCCAATTCAAAAACTAGTAACAGAGGCTTGAGCCTTGATAGCAGAATAATACCGTTGATACAGTTATTAACACACTTAAGTTTATCTCATGCACCAAGTTTATCTCAAGAACTGCACAGTTATTACCTCGCCGGTGAGTCATGTATCTTTTAAGTTGCTAAACTAATTTCACTGATTAATTCGTCAGAGCAGCGCTGATTAAACGTTTCTATGCGAGTGTGTGTCCGTACTTTACAGTACGTACGTTGAAAGAGAGAGAGAGAAAGAGAGAGAGAGAGCACAAGAGTATTGCTTTCAGGACACAAAGAATTTTGTGGCAAAAACCATGACAATTTGTCGTTTTCATCCTATTGTTTACTAAATTTATTTGCTTGGTCGATGTAATTGTGGGTTTTGTTTCTTTTGCAGTTGTAGGCTGTAAGGACCATTTGAAATAACTGAAAACAATAACTGAAGTGATATGGAATGGCAATGCGGTCAAGACCTAGCATTGAAAAAAAGTTGTTACATTACGAGAACAAATTCGTTAATTATGAATTTGTTCTCATAATTTGAGAACAAATTAATAATTTAACGAATTTGTTCTTGTAATAACAACTTTCTCAATTTAATTACTTTATTCTCAACATTTTATTTCAACTTTTTTCTCAATTTAACAACATCTCATAATTTAATGAATTTGTTCTCGTAATTTAACAACTTTCTCATAATTTAATTACTTTATTCTCAACATTTTCTCTCGACTTTTTTCTCGAAATTTAACAACTTTAATCTCGAGATGGTTTTAATTTTTTTTTATTATTGCTTGGCCCTAATCCTCTTCCGTAGATACTTCTTATGCATTTCTAAGTACATAATTTAGAGATTTGTTCCGTAAAAAAAAAAAAAAAAAGATTAATACTGTAAATATACAAACATTTGTTTTAAAATTTATGTATTGCATTTTTATAAATCACTAAGTTTTTGCACATGGAAAAACTATATTTTACAAGTAAATTACTGTAGATAGCCCAAGCACTTTTATAAATAACTCATTAAAACTTTATTTTTTTATTTTACAGTTTATCAGTTTTTTCCATGGTTTAATAAACAAGTATCAACATAAATATACTGTTTAAAGGGTTAGTTCACCCAAAAATGAAAATAATGTAATTTATTACTCACCCTCATGTCGTTCTACACCCGTAAGACCTTCGTTCATCTTCAGAACACAAATTAAGATATTGTTGAAATCCGATGGCTCAGTGAGGCCACTATTGAGATCAAAGTCACTGAACCTCTCAAGGTCCATAAAGGTACTAAAAACATTTTTGAAACAGTTCATGTGAGTACAGTGGCTCTATCTTAATATTATAAAGAGACAAGAATAATTTTGTGTGCCAAAAAAACTAACGACAAAATATATGTGGGCAATTTCAAATCCCGCTTCATGAAGCTTCTGAGCTTTATGAATCTTTTGTTTTGAATTTGATTCGGATCTCCTATCAAACTGCTAAACTACTGAAATCACGTGACACGTGACTCCGATTCACTGATTCGATTCATAAAGCTCTGAAGCAGTGTTTTGAAATCGGCCCATATAGATATTGTTGAAAAGTCTTAATATTATAAAACTACAAGAATATTATTTTTAAGATAGAACCACTGAACTCACATGAACTGTTTCAAATATGTTTTTTTTTAGTACCATTATGGACCTTGAGAGTTTGAATGGCTTTGCTCTCAATAGAGGCCTCACTGAGCCATCGGATTTCATCAACAATATCTTACTTTGTGTTCCGAAGATAAACAAAGGTCTTATGGGTGTAGAACGACATGAGTTTGAGTAAATAAGTGACATTTTCATTTTTGGGTGAACTAACCCTTTAAGTAATTTTTGACTATAAAGTCTACTCTGTATTTTTACAGTTTATGCATGTAACTTTGTGAAATGGTTATTTGTTGTAATTTAATGGAATCCGTCTGGAAACTTTGCTGCCAGACTTATTTTATTTATTTATTCCCCCAGTGTATTTATGAATGCACGCTGATCAAATATTAATTTAACTGACTTAGATTTTAAATGCAATTTCCAAGAAGAAAGAAAAAGTATTATAAAAGTATTTTTTTATAATTGCACCACAGGTCAAAAAACTTGGGGTCAGTAAAACTTCAAAAAAATAACATTCAGCAAGGATGAATTAAAAATTGATCAAAAGTAACAGGAAAGACTTTTACATTGTTAAAAAAAAAAAAAAAAAATTTTTAAATAAATGCTGTTCTTCAATCCATTCAAAGAATCCTGAAAAAAAAAAAGTATCTCAGTTTTGTTACATCCTGTGGACGCATTATGATGTGTGTGTGATATGGGGAGAGTAATACTTGCTTACTGAATGTGTTGTGTCGTGTGATTGCTCTCGACCCTCTCTCTCCCTTTCACAGGCTGCTAATTGGGTTCCAGCTCATGCACATAAGTGAGCGAATGTCACGGAAACCCAAGCAGTATAACAGTTTGGAGAAGTAATGTTGAAGTGCTGCCGGCAATGCGCTTCACTACTTGCCCTGATCCAGAACTGTGATTTCTAAATCTCAGAGACTGTACAGGTACACAAATTAGTGAATTCTCTTTTGTGTAACGTGTACAACCGGGGGGAAGTCTTTCCTTTTCAGCTTTTGTTAATGATTTGTGCAAACGCTACAGCTGTAAGAGAGCATGGGGAATGCGGAGCGTGATCTTCCCTGATGTGAATATTCTTATTTTGTTCTATTCTTTAAATTTTGAATTTGGAAGCCATAGGGAGAGGGTGCCATTTTATTTGAACCTGAAATATGCATGTTTGAGCTGAAAGCATCTTGAACAGGCATATCATAAAATGTCAGTATAATGGTTGCCTCAATATGCACATTTAAAAAATAATATAATATAATATAATATAATATAATATAATATAATATAATATAATATAATATAATATAATATAATATAATATAATATAATATAATATAATATAATATAATATCATATAATATCATATAATATCATATAATATCATATCATATCATATCATATCATATCATATCATATCATATCATATCATATCATATCATATCATATCATATCATATAATACAATATAATACAATACAATATAATACAATATAATATAATATATATTTAAAAATTATATATTAGTAAAAGTAAAAACAACAGTTGATAATCAACTCGCATAAATATAACAAACATTATATAAGAAAATATTCACACAGTGTATATTATATATATAAAAAAAGAAAAAAAAATACATTTTTACCATTTACAGGGCCTTGGGCTGTCACAGAGCCAGGTGTGATTTCACACAACACCCATTTTAGTGATATATGTCAGGTGGTAGCCATATTTTATGCTAGGTACAGCGCATTTAAAATGGGCTTCTCAGAGCTATTTTGTTTTATACAAAATTGTGCCTATTATTTGATAAATTGATTCTGGCATGAAAAGAATATAAATGACTGTCAGGAATATGCAAGAAATACTTCATAGCTTTCATGTCTGTAGTGATTTTTTTTAATAATCTCATCACAAGACTTTAGGAAACTTCTGTAGGTCTTTTTACTCTTTAGAACCATTCACTATTTGGACAGTAATGTTTCTCAGGTGACATCTATAAAAGAACATTTGTATGACTCCTCTACAATAAAATTCAAGCATTCTCACAGCAATACACACTACAGCTCAGTACGGTTGTCACTGATTTTAAATGCTCCATCCCCTTCAGATATTTAGGGACCCAAAGCCACATTTAACAGAATCCACTCTCAAATTTACTCAGATGAATGTCAAAAACTGCAGCAAGACTGGTCTTTAATGAACTGAAGAGAGCACATATCACACCTCTCTTCACCAGTCTGCATTGGCTCCCAATAGCTGCTCGCATCCAATTCAAGGCTCTGATGTTTGCCTACAGAACGACCGCTGGCTCTGCACCGCTATACCTTAACTCACTACTTCAGACTTATGCGCCCTCCAGAAACTTGCACTCTGCAAGTGAATGGTGCCTTGTGGTGCCATCACAAAGGGGCACAAATCACTCTCGCAGACCTTCTCCGGGTCTGTTCCTGGCTGGTGGAATGACCTGCCACGCTCTATCTGCTGAGTCTTTAGCCATTTTCAAAAAATAAAAAAAATGCTAAAAAAATGCTTTTTCATCAGCACTTGACCCAGTAATACTAGCACTTTGATTTCTATTCTTTTTCCATCTATTGTTGTATTTATTTAAAAAAATCCTTGATACGAGCACTTTACTGATGTAACTGACTTCACACAGCACTTACATACTGTTGTTCTCATGTTGATTTGATTGCTTCTGCTTCTCTCATTTGTAAGTCGCTTTGGAGAAAAGCGTCTGCTAAATGACTAAATGTCAAAAACGTTGCAGTGTGTATGTGGTTATAGTTAATTCTCAGATATTCTCAATAATGTTAAGAGTCTCATAAAGGTTCTAAACACCAAGCATCCTTGAGTCAAATACTAAAAGCATCAAAAATATCCTTTGGTGAATAGATGTGAGTTTTGGGAAAGTTCCCACTGATCATGATTTGGATGGGGATTAAAAAAATAGTTCAACCAAAAATGAAAACTGTCATCATACTGTCATTACCTCACCCTTATGTTGTTCCAAACCAGAGGTCGCAATAGACTTTCTCACTGTATGACATTTTGATGGACAGGGTCGTAAAATTTGTCACAATCTATTAATACTCGTTATTTTAATTTTCATATTTTAATGATTAATGATTAATCACATTTTTATTTTTAATCACGTACTTACTGGTCGAGCATATAGGCTAAATTATTCATCTGTTCACTTCATAAATAAATAAATGCATAGAGTCTGTGCGTCACATTTTATGTTCAACACCACACATGATGATGATAGATGTTTGTTTTTTCCCCACAATGACAGCGGAGACCACTACAACACAACCTTTTGTGCCTGAATAGGCAAATATGAACAATGCAACACATTACAACGTACAATTCCTATTATGATGAACGGGATTTCACAAAGTACAATGTTCCTGGATCATCATCTTTGTTGATCCTGGTACAATATTCCAATAAGCCTATCGAATTTTAGGGACAAGTTTACAGTTTATGTCAAGTTTAGGCTTAAAAACAGGGTTAAGTGCTTCTACATCAGTTTTATTCACCTATCATTTCCCTCTGATTTTAGGGATAATTTATGTGGTGTAAGGTTTAGGGGTAGAAGTAGGGTTAGGACAAAATTTTCAGACAGGAATGTTGTTCCAGGATCATAAAATGATGTTGATCCAGGGACAAGTCTTAAAATCATGGGGGAAAAAAAAGAAAAGAAAAGAAAAGAAAAGAAAATTAAACAAAAAATCTGCGCTGTCTGTATCTACCTGAACTCAAATCATCCTTTGGTTCCGCATCAACTTAAACTGGGTGCTTGCCTGTGAGTAATCAAACACAACAAGGGAGAAATAGAGCAAATAGAGAGGGCTTTGGTGAAACTAAGCAGATGTTTAATTGCTACAATAGTCATTTCTCACTAGAAATGACGTCAAAAGTGATAAACATTGGTCAAAAATGTCTTATAAATCTTTTATAACCTAACTGGCATGCACAGGATTGTGGAATATCAAAGGCAGGTATCTCCAGGGACAAGAAGTAAGGCTAACACTAAATTAGGCTGTGCCTTGATGCCTTGCTACCTTGGAATGCATCCTCCGAAGGCAGCATTTTTAAGATTTCGGACACAGTTTTTGTTCTGAAGGCTAAACTTGCACTCTGCTGTCACACCGGAGCACACTCGCCACCAACTGGACAGGGGTGGGAATTACAGTTACAATAGATCACCATGTTTAATTCATCAAAACGACAGACGGCCTTCAGATTTTTTCACCACTGTTAAAAAAAAATTCAGCCAATGATGGAAAAATATTTGATTAATGCGACCTCTGTTCCAAACCTAAATGACCTTCTTCTGTGGAACACAAAAGACATTTTGAAGAACTGATGTACTTATAATGAAAGTCAATAGGGCACAAAACATTAAGCACTTTTTCTCTTTAAAGAATAAAAGAAAAGTTTAGTGTGGCAAGCATTTTTTTTTTTTTCCAATAGTCATTAAGTTACCACACAACTCTACACTAAAAAATGCTGGGTTAAAAACAACCCAAATTGGGTTGAAAATGGACAAACCCAGCAATTGGGTTGTTTAAACCCAGCGGTTGGGTTACATGTTTGGCCAATGTGCTGGGCAGTTTTATTTAGCCCAACTATTGTTTAAAAATTACTATATGGATGGCTTAAAATGAACCCAAAATAGGTTGGAAATGAAAAATCAGACACATAATTACTAGAGGCAACAATAACAAATCAAAATGTGAACATTTAAGCAATTTAATAAATGTTTGTTGTTTAATTTTTACTTTAAATGTTCATTCATTAAACATTAATAAATATTACATTTCCAACAGTGGCGGCTCCAGGATTTTCTTCTTGGGGGTGCTAATAACTTCAATACCCAGCATTTATTGCATTTTACTTTTCAAATTTTCCATTTTACCTTAAACTATACTTTACAAGGTCTCATTGAAAAGTGTACACAGTTACTAAGAACAGTAGCCTATCAATTTTGCTTAACACCTTTATTATTACCTTATCAGCTCTTTCCAGTCTTTGTCGACTACAGTCCCATAGACGTATAGGTAGGTCTGTATACTGTAGTGAGCTAAATGAAGTAACGTGATTGTAATTTTAAAACGCAAACAACATTGAAGAGAGCTCAGGGTGTTGGGTGACATGTTTTCAGAAGTTGAACTTGACACGGCATTTTAAAACGCAGCACGATAAACTGAAAAAGCAGATGCAATGCGGTCAAAGACAACTGTTTAACGCATTAATCTATGTTTAGATGGAAATCGACATTTTCTCTTTATTTTTTCATCACCGCTAGGCTAGCTAAGATGAACAAAGCGCAAAAATGTATAATAAAATCTATATTATTTGACGTTTATAACATGAGTGAATATTCAAAAGATCAGGGTAACTACTCACCAATTGCAGATTACAATACAAGAGAAGAAGACAATATCTCTGTTGTTATCTTAATATTCCAAGTCTGCGGTCTTTTGCTTCACATTTCATTGCTCATATGATGGCTGTTGACGAGACGTTTGATTGCCAGTCCTAATGCAAGCCGTACCTGAACATGCAATGGCTCCTCCCCTAGTAAAACTATTGTTTATAGGCACATTTACAAAATTAACCCTTATTTTATGTTTTAGGTTTTAAATGACTTTTTAATGAAAGTGACAGAGTAAAAAACAGGAAAATCATTAGAAAATCCTTGGGGGGGGTGCACAGATGCTAAACACATTTCTGGTGGGGCTATAGCCCCTGCAAGCCCCGGCCTAGCACCGCCACTGATTTCAAACATGCTTTGGGTTCATTTTAAGCAAGCAATACAGTAATTTTTAAACAATAGTCGAGTTAAACAAAACTACCCAGCAAAACTTACCCAACCGCTGAGTTAAAACAACCCAATTGCTGGGTTGGTCCATTTTCAACTCAACTTGGGTTGTTTTTAACCCAGCATTTTTTTAGAGTGTAGTGTTTGTCAAAAAAACAATTAGAAATTGGGAATTGTCTTACGTAGCAGATTTCATCTCCCATCCAATTTTCATTTAGAGCCCTGCCTTTTAAACAAATAATTTATACAGGATGTACATAAAATCTTTATAGAAGCCATAACATTAGCCCTTCTATTGCTTTTAGGGCATCTCTAAAGAGCCTTGTTTGAAGAGCACATGTAAAAATATGGAACGGCAGCATTTTAAAATAATCTGCAAGACTCCGCAGCACACCCCTGAGACTTCAACCTCTCTGTATCTCTCTTAAATGAGGGTGGCGTCAGAAATCACTTACATCTTTTTTCACCCCCTGGAGTGAAATTGGTTTGATCTAGAGCAGAGAGTGCTGACGTACATGCTGAATAGTAAATGCTTCATATTATCGGAGTAAAATCTAACACCTGTGAACCAGACATGAAAGTTCAGTTAAAATGACGGTGGTGATGACATCCAAGAAACTGAGATGAATAGCACATTTATCTTCACTAACGAGGGCTCATTCAGCACCAGCTCTCGTATGCAAATGAATTGCGTTTGTTTTGCAAATTTAGGATGATCTACAATACGTCTAAGACATTTCAAACAACCTAAAATATAAATGTCATTTAAAGCTTTCAGGTTTCTAGCCTCACCAGGAGTCTTTTGGCTTCCTGGTGGTTTTCTGACTGATGGATGATAACAGACCATTCAGGCTTGAGTGACAGGAAAGAGCGACTACAGCTTCTCTCATGAGAGGTCCAGAGCAGTCTCGCACACGTTTCGAACCATCCAAGTTCTCTTCTCCAGACCCTATCGTGCTCCTACTCATCCCTGTCAGTCAAGCGGCAGTAAATAAAGAGCAGGTTATGAGAGTCTCCCTCCCTACACCCCATCCATCAGCCAGTCTCTTAATACCTACAGCTGTCACCATTTCTGAGAGGAACTGCCGTGTGATGTATTTCACCTCTGTGGAGAAAATTAGCTGCTCTGGATATGTTTTGCCGCCTAAACTTAGCATTCCTGCATGCCTTCAGGAAAAAGCGGGGATGACTGTCAATGAGATGAATTACCATTCAGCTGCGGTGGGGATTTTTGTTGTCGGGCCTCTTGCACCCAGAGATTAAGGCGGCAGCATAATGCGGTTCCTCTATGGTTCACACACACACACAAAAGGCAAGAACTGCGCTGCTTGTGTGTTTTCTTTAATTACTATACTGTGTCATGCTTGATGGCCGGATGAATAGATATTTTAGATCCTTTGCGGCTGTGGAGATCGAGATGGGATGTTAACTAAACATTGGCACCAACAGATTACAATGTTTGCTTTTTGCCACCTAGGTCAAAAATGAGATAACGATACTGAGTGAATGCTCTCTGCACATAGTATACGTTCTTCAAATTTTCCACTTCAAACCCGCTAACTTTATATCACAATTCTGAGGATGAAAGTCAGAACTGTAGGATTTTCTTTTCAGAATTGTGAGATATACACTCAAAATAACCTTTTTTTTCCCCCTTTTATTCTGTGGCTTCAATAGGCTGCAACTGCAGAACTGTCATTTTCTGCCACCAGGTAGGCTCTGACCACTAAACACATCAATGTTTGTAAACAACCAAATAGTCTATATATATACACACACATGCTGCTTCCCATTTTGGAGGCTGCGTCCTACAAGGGTTGCGTTTAAAGAAAGGTAACCATAATAAAATTATTTCTCATGAGGTAAAATACTGTAATTTCTTTCTTTCTTTCTTTGCAATCTAATGGTTACTTTTCTTAAATGAGACCCCCTCAATGAAGTATGCGGCCGACAAATGCAACTTCTGGAGGATGCAGCCTTCGTAATGAGACACGGCTAGAGAAACTCAAAGGTCTTCATGACAACTTGTCAAATTAAAAGTTTGGTTTAACTTTAATTTAAACAGTAAACTTGCCCAAAATAAAAGGTATTATTACATTTTAATTTGATTACATTGTAAAAGGTTAACTAAATGGTTAGTTTTATAAATTGTTTTGATCACAATTTTTTTTTGTTTAAAATTTGTATTTGACATTACAATGTTTTTATATTCCATTTACTTCTGACATTAAAATAAACCACTATAACTTATATAAAGTCCAGTAATGAAAAAAGGAAACATTGTGATATACCGAAACCACCAGAATCTTTAAAAAATACTGTGATACAGATTTTTGGTCATGGTAACAGCAGTACCATGAGGAGATATCCCCCTTAAACAGAACAAAACATTTTGTTCAAGTTTTCTAGGACATTGAGTCATTTCATGTGAATGTGCATCATTTCTTGCTAGAGAAATGCTCATATCTCTCTTTTCTAAATTAATCATTTGTTTAATTATATTTCGTTTTTTTGGGTACCATGAAACGCTGTAAAAAAAGAAGTGTAAGCATTTTAGTACACACCAAAAGCATTGTAAAGCTTCTATAATGTGTTGAATAGCCCTATACTGAAGAAGAACTTAATGTGTTCGAGAAAACTCATTCATCAGTCAGAGGAGAGGAGACACTGCTCATTTATTCATACATGGAAATATTAGGAGGCCATGATCAAACAGACCACAGTGAAAATGGGGCCAGGATAGCTGGGGCAACACCATTACCCTTTGAAAGCAGTTCCTGGTACATAATGATCACATACATCTCGGCTGATGTTCTGTGAGAGGTTATTAATATATTTTCAAATGGCTGAAACAAACTACATTATATGAAGGTCACACTAAAATTGTTTTACCCTTGAGTGAGTGAATGACATATATCATGTATACATTATATTGCCAAAAGTATTGGGACACCCCTCCAAATCGTTGAATTCAGGTGTTCCTATCACTTCCATGGCCACAGGTGTATAAAATCAAGCACCTAGGCATGCAGACTGCTTCTGCAAACATTTGTGAAAGAATGGGTCGCTCTCAGGAGCTCAGTGAACTCAAGCTTGGTACCGTGATAGGTTGCCATCTGTGCAATAAGTCCATTTGTGAAATTTCCTCACTATTACATATTCCACAGTCAACTGTTAGTGGTATCATAAAGTGGATGCAATTGCAGAGTCAATAGCTACAGACCTCTAAACTTTGTGTGGCCTTCAGATTAGCTCAAGAACAGTATGTAGAGAGCTTCATGGAATGGGCTTCCATGGCCGAGCAGCTGCATCCAAGCCTTACATCACCAAGTACAATGCAAAGTGTCGGATGCAGTGGTGTAAAGCACACTGCCACTGGACTCTAGAATGGAGAAGTGTTCTCTGGAGTGACGAATCACACTTCTCTGTCTGGCAATCCGATGGACGAGTCTGGGTTTGGCGAGTACCAGGAGAACAGTACTTGCCTGACTGCATTGTGCCAAGAGTAAAGTTTGGTGGAGGGGGATTATTGTGTGGGGTTGTTTTTCAGGGGTTGGGCTTGGCCCCTTAGTTCCAGTGAAAGGAACTCTTAATGCTTCAGCTTACCAAGACATTTTGAGCAATTTTATGCTCTCAACTTTGTGGGAACAGTTTGGGGATGGCCCCTTCCTGTTCCAACATGACTGCGCACCAGTGCACAAAGCAAGGTCCATAAAGACATGGATGAGCGAGTTTGGTGTGGAGGAACTTGACTGGCGTGCACAGAGTCCTGACCTCAACCCAATAGAACATCTTTGGGATGAATTAGAGCGGAGACTGCGAGCCAGGCCTTCTCGTCCAACATCACTGCCTGACCTCACAAATGCGCTTCTAGAAGAATGGTCAAAAATTCCCATAAACACATTCCTAAACCTTGTGGAAAGCCTTCCTAGAAGAGTTGAGGCTGTTATAGCTGCAAAGGGTGGGCCAACTCCATATCAAACCCTACGGATTAAGAATGGGATGTCATTAAAACTTCATGTGCACGTAAAGGCAGGCATCCCAAAACTTTTGGCAAAGGTGTATCATATATCAAATCATATCATATCAATCTAAATAAATCTTACTGACACCCACCTTTTGGAACAGCAGTGTATGCAGTGATTTATGCTTAGTGTATGGTTTCATGTTTTTTCAACTATGAGCTCTTTTGGCCCTGTGGACTTTTAGACAACTTTCTTAAATGTTTTTAAGAGAATTTTCTAAAAGTCCACAAAGGCAAAAAGTGCTCAATTTCAAGGGATAGATCACCCAAAAAGGAAAATTCTTCCATTAATTACTCAACTTTATGTCGTTCCTAACCTGTAAGGCTTCGGAATGCAAATCTAAGAGCTTTCTGTCCCTCCTTAGACAGCTACACAACTACCACTTTTGACACTTCGTAAAGTTCATGAAGAGATCGTAAAACTAATCCATGTGAATTAAGCAGTTTATTCCAAATTTTCTGAAGAGACATGATCACTTTATATGATAAACAGATTTAATTTAGGCTTTTATTCAAATATAAACATTCATCACTGAACATAAACAGAAGCTTAAACGAACCTGCTTGACTTGCGGGAACAAACCTCATCCAGAAGCTCAAACGTGCTGCATAACAAACAAGAATGAACCTCATTGGTTCTTGCATACGTCAAGAAAACATTCTCAAGCTTCCATTTACCACAACTGATGTATGAGTTGATGAATGTTTATATGTGAAGACTGGAGTAATTGTTGCTGAAAATTCATTTTAATTTAAGACATTAAAATAGGATAATATTTTACAGTTTTTACTGTATTTTTTAAACAAATAAATACAGTCTTGGTGAAAGACATCAGAAGTTATAAAAAAGTTATATAGACCCCAAACTTTTGAACGCTAATGTACAGATCAAATGACCAGATCCTTGCTGATTCTTGCCCCTATTATATCTATTCAAGTAATTTTTGATCTTGTAAATGCATGTCAAAAAACCTCTTCAGAATGCATAGGAATATGTGGTATAAATACCCATGATAGTAACAATAGAAGCAATGTTGGGTGCCCGATTTTCATATCTACAATTCCTGCCTAAAGTGAATGGGCCATTTAGTGCCCAATGACATGTGCTGGAGGGAATCTATGTCTGTGGACTAATTGACATATCATATGATTAAGCTCATTAGTATACCAACGCTGTCTATTACAACTACTCTGTCATGAAAAGCAAATGTCTTGATTCTAAAATAGTCTACAAGCCATTTGCTTTGAAATAATAGAAACATTTTTTAATATTTTTACCTTGTGGTGAAGATCTCCCATCAAAACTTCTATCAGACTGTTGGATCACAGTAATTTTCCAGTGGTGTCAACATTCACGAATGAAACACTGTATCAACTCTAAAATCTGTGTTGATCAGGACTGACTCAGACAGATTTATATGAAAATGTGCAGACATTCTACAGTAATTCTCACACACACACAGAGAGAGAGAGAGAGAGAGAGAGAGAGAGAGAGAGAGAGAGAGAGAGAGAGAGAGAGAGAGAGAGAGAGAGAGAGAGAGAGAGAGAGAGAGAGAGAGAGAGAGAGAGAGAGAGAGAGAGAGAGAGAGAGAGAGAGAGAGAGAGAGAGAGAGACAGAGAGAGAGAGAGAGAGAGAGAGAGAGAGAGAGAGAGAGAGAGAGAGAGAGAGAGAGAGATGCTTAGCACTGCTTCCTCCATCTGCCCCCTCTTTTTTTTTTTCTGGCAATGAAAAGAATTTGTTTTGGCTGCCTTGAAAGTTGTGACAATTGCAGATTTGACACAAGCCATGTGCATGATGCGTGATGCAAGAGAGGGCTCAAAAGCACTGTGAGATGCATAAAATTGTTTATGATGACATGCATGGGACTTATTGCAGCATAAAACAATTTCACATGTCAGCTGATAAATTTCAAAGCACATGAAGAGAAATTAAATAGGTTTTCAGTGTAGTCCAACATATTTCTAGCAGCTACACATGCTTTGTTTCAGACACAGCTCAACTAGAGCTCCAATGGCCATTTTTCTCTGTCCTTAATTACTTTGACCTGTGGATGTCAATCCGTAAACTGCTTGTAAGTGCTTGACATGCAGGATGTACCTGTCTATTAGCATTCTTTATTGATTTTATGTAGCTTAACCACAGTTTAAATGAAAGATTTGTGATTCTCCAACATTACACATATAGATAGATATGTGTGCGATATATGACAGTACAAACAGTGTCAAAACAACCACCCTGTAGCATCCTTACTGTCAGTCAAATGATGATTGTCAACAATAAATCATTGAAAGCTTCTTTACATAGCACAATGTAGATATAAATGCATGCTTTGGTCTGTCTTTTTTCACATCTTGCACTTGAATTTCACACAAAATTATGTCAAAATACCAATCTTGGAGAGTATCCTAGTAAACATAGTTGGTTATGTCTTGAGTGAAAGTAAACGGTCGACAAAGAAAATGTATGTGTAATAGTATCGGTATATTGGATCAGTGCAATAAATCTTAAATTGACAGCAGCCTAATATTCCTGCTGCTGTCTATTATTAAAGGGTTAGTTCACCCAAAAATGAAAATTCTGTTATGTTAATCAAACAACAGACTAACTGCAAACAATTACTTATTGCTCTTGACTGAATAACTTTTGTAAACTTTAAATTTATAGTGTTAATTTGCATCTTTGTTTGTGTTTATTTTTGCTATTGCTTGTAGTTCGATTATTTATTCTTATTATAGATGACATTAATAGTGTTAGAAATTTATATTTTATTTCTATTTATGTAGAATTTTTCCTTATTTGCATTGTCCTTGCATTCTACGTAAAAAGTCTGGCGAGAAAAATAAAAATTTACAAGTCAATGGTGACTCAAGCTTCAGTGTGTCTGTAGAGGGTTGAATATTTTTCTTGAGGCTAGTTCACATTTAACTGTTAAGTTAGCAATAGATTACGCCAAAGGTATTTATTTAAAACACACAAATGGCAGTAATGAACATGCACAATTAAATATCCAGTATTGACTGATGCTGACAAATTAAATTAAAAAAAAAAAAAATCTAATAAAGACTGATAACCAATATGGTACTGATATATTGTGCATCCCTGGTTATATTTCATGAAGAGGTCTCCAATGGAGGCTCACGGTTTTCTGCTCTGTGTCACATATACTAGTACTGTAGATATATAACATCTCATGCCACAGTTCTACTCTGATTTGGAGATGGATCTGTGACAGTGTGTAAATCAATCTTCATTTTGAAAAAAAATCAGGCTGTGTTGTACAATATTTAAAGCCATTTTAAGAACACATTAGTGTTCAACATGTTCTAGCTCATCAGCCAGCAACGGTCAGGGACACCATCCATTCCACAGCCCCACAGGCAAACAAAGATCGCACTGATGCAACAGTGGGACTCACAGATAACGGATACTTTAGTTTGCTGGGCACAGAGCATTTAACAATCATCAAAATACAGCTGCCCCCTTCCCCAACACAAAGTCCTTCCCACACCTCTGGCGAATAAACAGGAACCAGATTGCCAATCCGACACCCCTCTCAGCAGCTCGAGATGGTGTGCATCTAAGCCCAGCGTGATATTCCACAGTATGTGACTCTGACTCAGAGACAAAGGTTTAAAACCTTTCTCCAGCTTTACCTCTTTTAAAATCCTTCTTTTTGCCCGCCCTTACAGCATTGAACAGTGTAATCCTCTAAAAAAGGATCAACGAGCACATAAAACCACAAACATAAATAAGGTATCATAAACTATGAGCTTGGACGTCTGGCTTGCTTATGCTATGTAGGTTGATGCCCCTTTTCTGACCCCAACAAGCTCATTACGCCACTATGCCATAAAGAGGTTTATAGTTTATAACAGAGACAGAAAAAACAACTGGTTATAAATTTATCTGCAGATAATGAGTCTTATTCGCTAACTGTGTACGCACATACAATACCACGTTAAACTGACCAAATGGGACATGACATTCATTATGTTACAAATGATTACTAATTCAAATAAATGCTGTTCTTTTCAACTTTCAGTGCAATATAGAATCTTGAATTATCATGATTTCCACCAAAATATTAATTGATCTGAGCTTCAAATCAGCACATTACTAATTTGACAAAATTTCATTATAATGCAATTAATACATTTATATGAATTACATGTTTCCTGGGGTGCACTTATATGCTTTTTACATCAAAAATGTTCATAATTTAGAAATAAAAGCCATTTTTCCTACCCTGACTTCAGCCCTCTTATTTGAAATCTCTGTTTTAAGGGGTGTGTCTGCTGTGAGACTTCAGTGTAACTGCTGTGACTGGCTAACATCTTTGCATATGAAATAGCTAAGTATTATATTAGCATAACTAATCAGAAAAGGTGTTGATTAAAGCATTTAATTCAGATTCATGGTATTTTATTTAGATCGTGGCATGAAAGGTTGCAGTGATGAACACTGTAGCCGAAAGCAGTGATCTCGTCATTGCAACTCCGTTTCTGCACACTAACTAATGTTATCATAACTAACAGTGCAAACGCGTCGTAACTAAGAGATTTGTAGATTAAAATGTGAGTTTTGGTGCGCGTCCAGAACTCAGTCATTTATAATCTCGCGCCATTAAATTTAACAGCTCCAGCGTGCGCTGTTTGATTGACAGCTCCAGCGATTTTAAAGGGAGCATTCTTTGATCACTTTCTATTTATAATTAAATCACAGTTAACAACAGATTATTTTCATCCTACTAAGTTGACCGTTTAGTCACTGGTTTGATTTACTGACACACAGACAAAGAACATCTGACTGTACATGAATCATTACATATCAGATCAGGCATTAGAATGAACACTGTTACTTACATGTTGTCGCATTACTGTTGAGTCCATATCGTAAAAGTCTGTTTGCAAAGCCTGCACTGAAATGCAATTGATTTACCAAAGAATCCACAGTGAAACGAACCGAAAACAAATAAATAATGCTGAACTGAGACATTGTTGATTGTTGAAAATAAATAACCACATTCCTTGCATGTCATTTTTAGTCCTGTATCGCTCTTCTCTCCTCCTCATCTCACTAACATGTTAACGTTTGCTGGGCCTGGTGTCAATTAAAGCTTTTATTGGACTAACAAGCAAGTTTTCAGTTCTGAAACTTACAGGATATTCTTATAGTACACGGATCACTTATATATCAAAAGCTTGAGTAAAAAGTTGATTTCTCAATTCATGACCCCTTTAAATCATATACAACCACATCACATACAGTAGGCTACTAGCAACCCTATAGTATGTGCATACACTGACGCATACACTGACACACACACACACACACACACACACACACACACACACACACACACACACACACACAAGTTGTTTTTGTTGAACAAAATGACCATGCTGTTCTTTTTGTGTTTAGCATCAAAACTCATGCAATTGTCACTGGCTTTCTATGTGGTACGGTTGCACAATTTACAAACTGCTTAGACAATCATCAGGTTAACAGACTCATAACACATACAAGGGCTCACGAGCTCCCGAATGTCTAAATTCGCACAATGTGCGCCGACTTTTTTTTTTTTGGATCAAATAAAAGCTTCATTCATTCATTCAAGCTGATAATGACTGTGACAACCTTTATTGATTTTTTTTTAAATCAGCATTTTAACTGATTCAAATCTCTGTGGCACAAAATTATTGCAAAGTTAAAATAAAAATGTTGCTCTAAGTGATCCTGGGTGGATGTAACTTCCTGTTGATGTTCAAAGTGTTGTCAAACAAAACAGAGACTAGCTAGACTCTCCCTCCTCCTCCTCTCCCCCCTCCCCTCCGTGCTTCCTGAAACAGTCATGAACGCGCATTTAAAATCATTCTTGTCGGTTATTGGCTGGAGCATGTTTATTATGATTCATGGTCCAGACTGCACCAGTTTGTTTTTAGTTGGAGCTTGTGGCGACTACAGAGACCGTTTTTTTACAGTGTGTTCAGGGGACAGGCAGCTAGCGGATAGTGAGGAGATGTTTTTAAAAAAAATTTTGGCCTAAAAACGTGTGACATCACTTAGAGCACCTTTAAAAAGAATAGACAGAGAAAAGAAGAAAAAAAAAAAACAACTTTTGTAGATATTACATGCCAAACCAGGATTTATAAAGCTGCCATCCTCACTTCCCTATAACTGAAGTCAGAACATCTTCACAATTTACATTAAAGTCTATCTTGTGCTCATGCATCAGAAATTGCTTTGAAAAATTGGACAGATTCTTGAGCTTGTAAACCTTTCGGAAGAACCCTTAATCTGAAGAAATGAAAAAAAATCTTGCCTTGTTTCTATTTTTTTTTTCCACAACAAAAACAGAGGAAACTTATATCTTACATGTATTTCAGCATGTCTGGCATTTTAATTTCTGCTGTGAACTCTTCCACTTTCTCTAATCCTGCATCATGCTGTCAATGATAAGTATAAAACTGATTTTTAATGTCACACTGTATGCACACAGCTTTACTGCCAGGTAAGCGTACAGGTGGTTTTTGAAAATGAACATTTATTTAAAAAAAAACATGTTTCACTGATTCCAACAATAACAAACTTAAGGAAATAATTGTTCTGTAAGTATAACTAATGTACAATCCATGTGTGTAAGATGAGCGTAAGGAACACCATTTGCAAACATTTGTAAAATGATTACCTGGAACAAAGCTCCCCTGAACAACTTCTTTGTAAGCCCACCATCCCTCATGGATTTTGGGTGGATTTGGCTGAGCTGTGAGGAAAGAAGAGGAAAATTGGAGTGATTTAGCATTAATTATAGAAAAACATTTTTATTGAATTTGACCATTCTCTGTCATTTTTCACTCACAAATGATTTCTGGCAAACAGCCCTGCAAGAGAGGCACAAAACAAACAAAACTGGAATTAAAAACCTCCAGATTTGTTCTTCAAACATTAGAATAGAGATGCATTATGGGTGGACCTGACAAGAGATCCGACTGAACCAGGGTTGTAGTTTATAATTGAAGTGACCAAGTAAAGATCCCGCTGCTAAAGGAGGTCACAGCCTGAAATTACAAGGCAAGATTTTAGGATATTGCATTTTTACACCTAAACTTTCTTGTCCTTGCTGCCACTGGAAAACATGACTGTTGGGCCAAAGGTGGCAAGGCTGCCTTTTAATGGAACTAGAGGAGGGTTAATCCTTCCATCAAGGACAAGAACTAATGCAGGAGAGTGGTTCAATTTCACAAAAAGAGGTGGTGGCTGGAGAGGCGAAAATGCTTCCTCCTCTTAGGGGCTCTACTGGAGAAAAGAAAAAAAAAGCAACATTAAAGCTAACGATTTCACTGAGTACTACTTTATCTGAACATACGCAGTTGAAATTTCAAAACTGATGTTGACTGCGATGCTAAAACTGCTTGATTAAAGAGAATATGAATTAGGGCCACTAGATATGGGCAGATTTTTCAGATAGTATTTATACTTCTGAATAGAGGTTTTGAATTGTTTTGGTCTAGTTCTCTGATGTCTTTCAAAATAGCTGATAATAGTGGTAATGGGTTTACTGCACAGTGACACCTACAGGAGAGGATGCAGCATCATGCAAGTAAAAAGGTTTGCTTATCGATGTTGGTGTAGGCATGCCTTTTTCGCTGACACATTTTTGTCACACAATTCATTTATTCTACAATCAAATGTTTCCAATAATAGATCAAGATAAAGTAAGTAGTGTTCGATTAACTTACTGTAGCAGACAATAAAACATTCTTTTCAACAGCTTTTCCTTGGACAGTGAAATGACTGGACTCATCATTTATTTTATTGTATTTATACGTTTATTTGAACAGGGACGGACAGTACAAAAACATGATTCCAGTCAACAGCTGGAAAACATGTATTACACATTGAGAGTGCATCATCTTCAACATACATCATTTCCTGGCTATAAAGCTGCATGCACCCCTCTCTTCTGATTTTCTCTCTATATTATATTGCTTTTTGGTGTAACAAAAAAAAAAAAATCCTTTAAACATTTTTTTTATAAAGCACTGTGCATGAAATCATCATTACTTGTGTGCAATACATTTTTTAAAGTTAAATGTGAAAATGTGAAACAAAAACTAATTTAAAGTGCAGATTTTGAGAAATGCATTAGGATATGATTTTTTTTTTTTTTTTTTTTTTTTAACTACACCGATATCCTGCAGCCATGGCTGAAAGTATTGCATTTTTTGCAATGATAAGCATTTTATAGCCTCGGATCCAAAATTTCAATGTAATGATTTCCAAGCCACTTCATTTTCACTCTTGCCTTGTGACATGGTGCTCCATCATACTGAAAAATGCAGAGATGATCACCAAACTGCTCCTGGATTATTGGGAGAAGTTGCTTTTGCAGGACGTTTTGATACCATTCTTTATTCATGGCAGAATTGTAAGAGCCCACTCTCATGAACGAAAAGCAACTACACATAGATGGTCTCAGGATGCTTCACTGTTGGCATGACACAGGACTCATGGTAGCGTTCACCTTTTCTTCTCCGGACAACCGAATTTCCCAGATGTCCCAAATACCCAAACCCAAAGGTGGCTTCATCAGAGAAAATAGCTTTGCACTAGTCTTATGCTGTCCAATGTCCAATCCTTGTACTTCCTGCAGAAGTTCAGTCTGTACTTTGTTTTTCTTGGAGAAAAGTGGCTTCTCTGCTGCCCTTCTTGACACCAAGCCATTGTTCAAATGTCTTGGCCTCAGTGTGTGTGCGGATGCACTCACAACCACCTGCTGCCAATTTTGAGCAAACTCTGTACTTGTGGTGACATGATTCCATAGCTGACTCCTCAGGAGAAGATGGTCCAGGCATTTGCTGGACTCTCTGGGACATCCTGAAGCCTTCTTCACTGCAGTTGACTGCAGTTGAATCTCTCCCTGAAGTTCATCATGATCCAGAAAGTGCAATATTCTTTGCAGCAATTTCTTTGCATGTGAGGCCATTTTGATTCAAAGCAATGATGGCTGCACATCTTTATTGGAGGTAACCATTGCTAAAACAAGAACACAATGATTGGAAGCTCTTCTTCCCTCCTTTTATAACAATCAGTCTGCTCTTATAATCCAATCAGAGTGATTTCACCCGACTTCACATTCCCATGTGCTGATGATTTGAAAAATGAAATGTTAGCTGGTCATTATATGCCAGGGCCAAAAAAAAAAACAGTGAAATCTGGGTTTTTACGGTAAAGATTCTTTTTTGGCCACTGAATCTTTTTGCAAATATTTGAAAGACTGAACAATAATCTAGAAACAATAGCTGTTTCCATCACGCTGTTATGCACATTTTGAAGTATCGCATCAGAAACGAGTGATGGAAACCACAGAGCCGGGGACATGACATGCAGGGGAGGGAAAAGAAATAAAAAAATAATAAAAAATAAAAAATTGGCTAAATCGTGCGCACAATTTATTTATTTGTTCCCTCGATTAACTAAAACTTGCACAATTTACTTCATTCCATGTGCACAATTTAGTAACTCGAGGGAACGAATTAGTAAATCGTGCGCACAATTTAATTTTCTTGCATGTCATGTGCAGGGGACTCCATAGGAAACGCTCTTTTGAGGTGTTTTTTGCAAAAAAGAGTTAATGTGAATAATGGGATATGGAAACGCATTTGCCAAATAAACTCTGACGTAGCGAACATTAAAGTCCCTGTAAAGTCAATTCTGAGAATTGTTTCTAAACACATAAATGTTACAAATGTATTGCTGAAACACATTACAAAGACTGAATTATGTAGTACTGAATTGTGAAGTTAGAGCGTTAAAGAGTTTTTCACCAATTCTCCGTTCAGGATTTTTTGGGCGGAGCTAAAACGGGGGAGCACACTGGAGCCCCCGAGCATGGCACCGCCCCTAACGCTCAAGTGTCATTACCGTTAGTTATACAGCCCTTTGCACATTTAGCTAGTAATGCCTTCGTCACGCAAATGCATATTACCTGGTTGTTATAATATACAATACAGCTCGGTCTACTTATTTAAAGCTCTTGCGAGTGGGTGTGGTTTCAGCTCCGACATCCGACATGCCCCCAGCATTTGAGAGCAGAGAACACTGATCATTGATAACTTATTTCATTTACTTGCCAATTTTTTTAATCATTCAAATTTGGCTGGGTGGTTTATAACATTTTTCTGCGGTTTAACAAACTCAGAACACATACTTTAAAATGACTTTAAACTCACGTGACTAAGCAGCTGTTTCTGCTTTTTTGCTGTTTTATTTACTGTTGGTTACTAGGTTACAAATACCACAGTCATCTGCTCGAACAACTTGATGGAACGCACCTAATTCGCATTTTTTTGCGAACATTCAAAAGATTTGCTTCACGTTTGGATGTAAACCCAGTATTTTGTGAAACAACATCACAACAACTGAAGCAGCAAACTTTGCGAAACACAAAATTTGTCACTGCTTATACTTTTGGCCATGGCTGTAGGGTTCAGTCAGGTATTGTCATGGGTGGTTCCAAGTCAAAATTAAACACCTGGATATGCCTAATACGGTAACTGTTTAAACAGAAAGCTACAAAACTTTATATCCCACCACCAACTTATGAACGTCACAAATCTCTCCCCCTCTCTCTGTCTCAGGTATCTTGTCAGGATCCATCTTCAAGCAGAAGTTAGTATGGAGTGAGAGGCAATAACAATTCATCAGCCATGTTCTCCTGAGGGACACTGGCTTAATAATACAGAAGAGCTTTAGTGGAAGCTCCAGGACAAGCATCAGACACTGCATCAAACCATCTCTCTCCCTCTCAGTGGGAAAAACAATGCTTCCATCCCTGCAGCTCAAAGCTGCCGTCATTAGCAGGACAGAGACTGGATAGGAAAACATAACGCCAATTGATCATTTTTTGAAAGCACAAGACTGAAGCACTCCAGACTTGATGCAACAAAGCTTTCCATAGGACATCCAAGGAAGTAGTTTTTATGCCTATTGTGATGAAAATGAGAGTTTTGATGGCTTTTATGCAAGCGTGTATACGGCTGTAAGCTTACAGGGACTAAAGAACTGTTGTGATTGAATGTAATTCGTTGCACTCAGATCTTATGTGTGTCCCAGTTGAATGTGCAGGGCTGCATGAAAATGAGACATCACATATTTCATTATGACAGCAGTTTGAGCAAAGCAGCTAAGTTCTATTCCATTTCCCACACAGCTTGGCGATGCCCCAATAACATATTTACTGGCTTCAGCAGAAAGAAATGCCTCAAATCTATAAAGCGGAAACTCAGTCAGAGGTCATACGGAATAGACATTTAAAGCTGTTAATTTCACCACGTTCCGTCCAAAAGACTTCAAGTAATTGGCGGCGTGCTGGAGGTCCACAGTCAGAGCGTTTGCGGTATCATGTGCATCGCTTTACATCCTGTCACAACGAATCAAAGGGAAGGACAAACAATTACTAAATAAACAATGGCCTCACTCTCAGTGGAAGAGGATACATAAAGGCCAGATTAAGTCTGAACTGGCTCTAAGGGACAGTATCATCTCAGATCCAAGAGGGTTTACATTTTATGCTTTAATAATGGGATTCAAGTGATTGGTTTAATAATATCATTCAAATGATTGAATGCTGCTGGCGTTGCCTTTTCAGCATTTTACAAATGGTGCCGCTTTCCCAGCAGCTGACTTGCTCATGCATTATTCAGAGTTGGGTAATCAAATGAATAGATGAGGGCGGTTGCAGCACAGAGGTAACAAACCTATTGAATGTCTGCAGAGTTAGTGTCAATAGATCAAAAAGTAATTAACACTAATTTTCTGATCCCTGTTCCCAATGGGGAGACCCCCCTGCTTGGCAAAGGATTTTCAAAGAGGCACTTCACAACAGCTAAACATAAAAGGCACAGAGGAAAATTTATCTACCTTTGTCACTACTAGAGATTAGGGATGTGTACAAGTAATTAAGTAGTAGAGAACCTGTTCTGCACCAACGACAGTAGTGTACCAACATGATTTAAACAACTGAATTTTCTGGTGCATCCAAGTGCAGCTATATTTGTCATGCTTCCTAGATGAGGATCTGCTATTAGGGTTACAAGAGAACTCATATACAGCATGTGTTGATTGCTCTGACACACACAAAATAAAAAGTACTCATTTACTCCGGTTACACAAAAACACAATTACCCAAAATACTCCAATGTAGAAAGAAATGGAATGAAGAGCAACATTATTCATTCAAATGGTCTTTTAGAACTTATTTAGTGTAGAAGTTCTATTTATGGACAGATATGAGTAATGCTTATTATTAGCATCTATCTGGCACGAGGGACTCTTCAATGTGTATATTAGAAACCATAGAAACTATAAAACTATAACATTCACACAGCTGCAGACAGAACAGGACCTGTGGGAGCACATGCAATTGTGCCCCTGATACACATGAAAATAATTCACTAGGATTGCGCTAACATTTGGGCGCAAGTTTTGCATTTTCCTGACACATTTAGTTTGCCTTAATTACAGCATATTTATAAACAGGACAAGTTGAATAGAGACATTCAAGTCTTAAAAAACAGGCACCATAAGGATGCCCCTGAGTTTGATTTACAGTTGTTGTTTTTCACCAGTTTACCCTGATATTTAATGTTTCTTGACTAAATGATGCTTCATGCAGGGTATAAAATGGACATCCCATACCCTGATGCTTTTATTTAAGGATTTTTTTTAAATTAACTTCAACTGTATTTATTATTGTTTTTTTTTTTTTTATTGTTTTTTTTTTTTTTTTGTTTTCTGTTTTTTGCATGTTTTTTACAGTAGCGCTTTGGGTTTAAGAGAAGTGCATTATAAATAAAATGTATTCTTATCTACAGTATTTAAGATGTTCTGTTCAACTGTTCTGTTGATCTTTATTGAGATGAAATTTTATTTAAGCTACACTTTATAACAGGGATGGACAACTCCGGTCCTGGAGGGCCAGTGTCCTGCAGAGTTTATCTCCATCCCTGATAAAAACTCACTTGCCTATAACTTTCTACTAATCCTAAAGACCTTGATTAGCTGGTTCAGGTGTGTTTGATTAGGGTTGGAGCTAAACTCTGCTGGACACTGGCCCTCCAGGACCGGAGTTGTCCATCCCTGCTTTATAACTTTCAAAATTAACTACTGTAAAATGTAAAATGAGTGAGTATATCACAAATCCATCTTCCATACCTTGTTTTTGCATTAGCCTAAATCGATACGGTAAGCTTATAATAATTATTTATATTTTAGAGCTGTCGGGGCAGATTTCGCATAAAATTTCCATTATTCATCAGTGCTTTACGTCATATCTGTAAATAAAAGAAAAGCCCTATTTGGACAGGATTCATTTTACAAGGGTAGATTGATGTCATTTTACCACAGGAATATTAATGGGCAATTCGCACAGGATAAGAAATCTCCGTAAAACTACCAAAAGTGGGAGAGGTAAAACTGACGGGACACACACATTTTATATTTAATTAAATTCTGATTGGATTCTGTTGGTAATAGGCACTTATCTAAAGCTAAAAGAAGTTCCATGCCTCTAACAAGTGCTTTCAAACTTCTTTTTTATATGAATGATGTGTGGAAAACACTTTTTCACGTTTGCCTCAGAACACAACTGAATGCTTCTTCGAGTGCCTCCATTCTTCTAAACAGGAAGAATATTTATACACATATATTCACACAGAATTAGCATTACCTGAGGAAATATGTTCCATTGAGAAAAAAAAAAAAAGCAGCAAAGTCATGTTTTGCATGAAATTTTTATTTTTGGGTGAACTATAATGCTATACACCTTGAGACTCTTACTTTTGCTGTGGTCCACTTATTGTTCTAAAAAGAACATTTTATGCTTTGTTGCCTTGTTTTGGTAACTAAGGCTCTGACACTATTTCACATATTGTGATTTGGTTTAAGATTCTGCTCCAACCCACAGTATCTTATTGAGCATTCGGTTGAATCCAACATATTTTGTACTTCAAATGTTTCTTCCCCCATCTAGGAGAACAAAGTAATTACAGTATGGTTAACAGCAGAAACTGATTCATTTTTATAGTCATGCTAACACCTTTTTTTTGTAGTGTACTATTAACTCAGTGTATTTTTCTTTAATGGAAGTGTAGAACAACAGAACAGAAATGACACTCCATAACTGCATACATTTATATCCCTGATCCCTCTAAAGAGCATTTCAAAACCAATTGATAAACTACCTACACATGGCACTTCCAGAAGTCTCATAGAAACTAGGTGATGCTGTAAATAAACACTTCATCAGAAACTAATTGTCAGAGGCAACCATTAGTATTCATCATGGAACCGATGCAGTCCCGGGGCTCATCCATACAGGGTGAAAAGAGAAAGAGGCGCAAATGCCGCCCATAAATGAAACTTGACCTTGCCGACAGCTGTGCTTACTGACTTATGAGATAATTGTCTTTCACCCGGCCCGTTTGTGGCACCACATTATGGATCCAGCTGCACTAGTGTAATGTTGCAGGGCTCATCCCCGGTGGACTCTTTCAATCAAGCCCAAGCATCCTGAACCGTTTATCAATATAAAAAGGGCAGGCAATAGGCTGTATGTGTAATCACCCTTGATACATTTAATCATTCCTCTGTGCCACTGATCGGACCTCTGAACTGGCTTTTTCAAAAAGAAGTGATACAAAGACTTAGCAGCAGCAACAACATACTGTACATTAGGATTATTTGATTAATCCAACGATTTTTTGACCAATTCAAATTTTTCTGATTTTTTTTTTTTTTTTTTTTTTTTTTTACAGATTATCTATTGGTTATTTTCTGATTAGTCGATATACCCTTTAATTACTTACAAAAATTAACTTCTGCCATTAATCTTTCAATGTTTCAGTCAAACTTAAGTGTCAAGTAGTAAATCATCTATCAGTAGATGTCCATGATAGCTGTGTTCACAGTCACTGTTT
The DNA here is from genome assembly GCF_024489055.1 of Chanodichthys erythropterus. Lineage (NCBI taxonomy): Eukaryota > Metazoa > Chordata > Actinopteri > Cypriniformes > Xenocyprididae > Chanodichthys > Chanodichthys erythropterus. The sequence continues at coordinate 18,165,121 of NC_090239.1, forward strand.
GGGATGGACAACAGCATTTGCTCACAGGCTCTTTTTTTTCCATTTAGCAGATTAAAGTACCTGCTTGGATACAAATCTGTACTAACGAACAGCAGTCACAACTGTATTTTAACTCAGGTAACCATAGTGACAGTATAAAAGGTGGCGATGTCCATAACACCGGGAAGTTTTATCGCAATTGACAGCGTGTTATTAAATAAATGAATCCAATCGAGCGCATGAGTTCATCCATCTTCGGATGAACACAACTAATTTCTCCTCCTCTGGGAGTAAACAAACCCCTCATGATTAACACGGGACTTACAAATACGGGACGTATTAGCACAATTACACAGTTCGGTATGGCTCACGCATTATATGACAAGGCACACAACTAATTTTCCAGTGCAATTCCATTCATACAGTACGAAATGCCAGGGATTGCGGTTATAAATCCTAAAAAGTTTGCAGGCGTCAACTCGGTTACAGAATGCTGTTGTCATGCTCATAAAGAAAAAATGCTGTATAAACCATATTAAATGGCACCTATCTGCTCTAGAGAGTCTTTGACTGCATCTGAAATTGTATATATCTTCTATATTGTAGGTGCAGAACACATGTGAAATGTGAAAAGCGTAATATGTACAAATTCACAGTATAAAACAGTAAGTGGAAAGTACCCAGCAAAATTCTGAAGTGCACATCTGATGGACACTTTACTGTCCCATGAGGCCATGAGCGAGGATTTGTGAATGGCAAGAAAGTGACATAACTGATGCTGCTAGCTGTAGTACATCCAGATTACATTTATACTACACACATTCATACTATGCACTGTAAACTCTAATGCTCAACATACTTAATTGATTTGAGTAGGACAAACTTAAGTTGAACAAAGTAGATCAGATAAATTAACTGTTATGAGTATATAGAACTTTTTTCTTTGAGTTCACAGAACTGACATATTTCAAATAAACTGAACTAGAGGGCTGCGTTGGGCAAATCTCGCGGGAGCGGGCAGTTTTACCTTTGCTGCGGGTGGGAGTGGCCAGTCAGAAAGACCTGCGGGGAATGGTGGGATTTGGCGTGTAATAGAAATGGAGTCAACACATGAAGTTGAGAAGAAAATTAAAGCGGCTGTTTACTAGACAAAAGCAAAGCAAGACAAGTCAGACATCTGGAAATAATTCTCAAAATTTTTATTTTGAGCATTCTCGCATCTAGTGCGCCATCAGAGAGGGCATTCAGTTTGTGTGGGCGGATCATGGAAGAAAGGCAAACAAGTCTGGGACCGCAATCAGTCAGCTATATAATTTTCCTTCATAGTAATGTGGAGTAAGCAATGTAAGGCCCAGTGATCAATTTCATTTGTTTGTTAAGTAGGCTATGTTATTTTATTTATTTATTTAGCCTATTTATTTTTTAGTATTATTTATTTTCTTTTTTGCAATAGCCTGTTAAGCAAGCTATTGTGAATGTGAAATCTGAGATTTTTTTGAGGCATTCTATTTATTTTGTTTTGTATTTAATTAGTTTAAAGTATATCTAGCCTATTTTCTATGTCCTATGTGTTTATTTAATAAGTTAATGTTATTTTTTATTGTGCCTTGGCTTATTTACTTAAACTATCTGTTAACAGTTAAACTGTTTGTTTAGTTAATCTTTTAGTGAGTGTGTATGCAGTAGCCTGCTTTTAAAAACTGAGGTGCCGCTATAGTTGTGGTTTTGTTTTAAATGGTTAATGTTAGGGCTGCACGATTAATCGCATGCTATTCTCACGCGCATTTCGTCAGTAAAGCCGGTTCCCTGATTACCGCTAAATCGCCATCACCTGCTTTCAAATGAAGCGGCATTTAATAGACAGAGCCGTAGATCACTGAAAAGCCACGCAATATCGCGTTCATATCGCAGATGAATCGCCTGCGATAATGAACGCGATATTGCGTGGCTTGTCTGTGAACTACGGCTCTGTCTATTAAAAGGCGCTCCGTTTAAAAACAGGTGATGGCGATTTAGCGGTAATCAGGGAACCGGCTTTACTGACGAAATGCGCGTGAGAATAACATGCGATTAATCGTGCAGCCCTAGTTAATGTTTTATAATGCTAACAAAAAAAACAAAAAAAACAATGTTTTTATAACGTGTGGTGCTTTGGTTTAGCGTCTACATCTTATTTAAACGCAATCATGTTTAAAGTTTGTTATTCTGGATGTTAACTTGAACGAATTTAGTCTGAGTATTTGTGTAGACCTACATTTTTCACAAGCTCTGAGAGAAAGTCCGCGAGAGTAGACACAAACATTGCGGGAGCGGGTGGGAGTGGTACACGCAGGTTGTGGGATGTCCTGGTCAGACATTCAGTGGGAGAGGGTTTAAGAAATCAGTCCCGCGCAGGGCTCTAAACATTTTTTTGATTTGTATGAACTCATTGCCTTTTAAGAACTCAGCATAAAAAATTTAGTTAACTATTTATTTTTTATTTTAATTGCTTTTAAAATGTATGAGTTAGCTAACTCAGTACTAGGGCTGCGACAACCATTCGATAAAAATCAATAATAATCCATAATGAAAATCCTCGACAACACTTCTCATTATCGATTAGCCGGGTCTGCCCACCATGCACGGAAAACTTCTGCCAGTCTCATCAAAAAACAGCACTGAATAACGCATTTCTATGGACAAAACGCACCTAAAAAAAAAAAAAAAAAGTACAGGAAACAGAATGAGCTGCTGCAGGAAAGGTACCGGTATGTGATCTGTAAGGAACCCCCATCGGCCCAAAAATGGAATCCGACGGCCTGGGCGAAGGTTAACGCGTTTATGCCTTTTCAGCGCCTCTGTGAAGTTCACTTAATTTCACTCGTTTAATCTGACTCCAATATCAAATGATTCTTAGTTTGTGTTTCCAATTAGAAATTAATCATTTGTCATGTATTAATTTAGATACTTGATTATTCTGGGTATCTCATATTTTCAATTATTCTTTCATTCCGGACATCATATCACTTAGAAAAGGCACTTCAGCCGTTAAGTTCTTTTCACGATCACAAACTCGCCAGTTCTGATCTTAGTCAGAGGGTGCAGAGTTTACAAATGCATTTGAGTCGAACCGCCACATGCTTGTTCATACAAAAACAGTTTTCTTAGTCACGATACTGCAACTTGCTAAGCCATTTGATAGACAGAAATCAAAAGGTCCCATGATGTGCCCACATGCTCCTTTCATTGAGCCTTTAGTTTTAATCTATCCTGACGCAGATTTGTGGAAATATGGACTCCAATAATCTACTGATCATAATGATTTCAGAAGAATACAGAGTAAATCAAATATAACATTTTATTTGTCAAGTAATAATGTCAATTTCATAGTTGGACAATTAGAAGCCAATTCAGAAATAATGAATGCATAACATCAATTGAAATGCATATACACACAGTAGTGGACTAGTGTTCAAAGACACTTGTCCATCACTGCGTGGGGCTTTCTGGCTACAGAAGAACCCGCATGACTGCTTTGCAATTTACCTTATATACAGACCAGAACAAAAGGGTTATATTTACTAAACCAACACCTGTTTTGGGGAAAGAGGAGTGGGTTTTCACAAAAGGCACCACCCAAAAAGAGGATAGAATTTTCCTTAGTTTTCAATCTTCTTCACAATACCAGTGACTGCTGTGAAATTGAGACCATTTTACCAATCGCACTGAGACATTTGAAATGATACCAAACATAAAAAGGGAAAAACAATAGATACACAAGTTACATTATATGTCTTGAAGAATTTTCAGTGACTTGAGTCAGGGGGAAGGGAAGGTGTGTTTGTGTTTGTGTGTGTGTGTGTGTGTGTGTGGTGGGGGAGGCATTGTCCTTTTGGGGTTAGGGCAAGGAGTTGTCCTTTGCTACTTCTTTGAGATCTTTTTTTCCAGATAAGTTGTATTATTGTATTGCAGGATGCTTGATCTCTGTTTTTGTCTAGCAGGAAAATCAAGTCTTACAGATCCAAGCTGCCCAAAACATGAGGATTCTTTAATTTTAAGCTTTAAGCTAATACATTAGCATAATGGCGTGCCCCGTCAGGCACTTTTACAGATAAGGATATAGCTGTAGAATGAACGTTTTGCGCTGAGACGTACATGCATCTGTCAATGTTACAAATTCACGCGAACATTTCCATTTTGCATAAATATTCCTACTGACAGTCTGCGTTAAACTTCAAACTTCATTTTACTGAATGAGCGCCGGCGCACACACCTGCATCAGACAGACAGAACGCGGTAGAGAGGGATATTCAGTGCAAACATTTATTTTGCTGAAATATCTGTTGCTTACGGTTAAATTTAGATTTAATAGTTAACATGTCATTCAAGTATTTTATTAGAGTATTAACTGTAAAGGGATAACAATATGTATTAATTGAATATAAACATAAGACGTTTCTTAGCCCATATTTACAGTATAATGAAATGACAGTAAGAGGTGACTGTGTCCAGAGTGAATGTGTGTGTTCCTGCAGAACATTTATCTTGCCTGTTTGTTAACATTGAGTTTTTTTTTTAATCTTTATTACCATCTTAATTTTTAATGTAGAGATTTACAGTACATTCACTGTATATAGTGCTTAAATTTATTAGACTACTAACTCAAAACTTGATAGTTCTGCTTACTTAAAGGTGCTACAGAGGATGTTTTGTTTTATACATTTTTGCAATATTACTTGAAACTGTCTTTACTAAGTGATAAAAGACTATTAGGTGCAATGAAAGGAATAATATTAATATACATCATCTGTGCACGAGGTAGGGCCTTAAAAACATCAGCCAAACATTTACGTGATTATCGCATAAACGATTGGCCCTCTGGCTTGTCAATCACTGCCATGACGTTCCTTGTGAGATGTGCGCGGCTGTGCACTCCAGTAACCGGTGAGCCCGACATAATGAATCCACTAACACGACACAGCGAATGCCGGTGGTAAACAAACACTCGTGTTCCAATACTCTTGCACGAGTTTTGGGAGGCGTTCCCTCGAAATGAGCTGTGAAGGAGGGGGGTTGTTCTTACGCATGCACTCATTTCAAAAACTCAGTAACAGTCTTTTGTTTCTCAGTCAACGAAAAGATCCTCTGTAGCACCTTTAAAATTGGAAACAAAAAAATTGATTACCTCAAATTTTTTGAGTTAGCCCAACTTATTCGGGTTTACAGTGTATAGAACATTTGTGTTTATACTTTTTTAATGGGTGCAAAGAAATTACTTTAAAGTAGTATCTTAGTTACTTTACTTTTTTAGAAAGTAAGATATTTCAGATGTAGCCTTGTTTTGTGAAAAATGGCAGTCGACTGAATCAATGGCATGCTATATCAGCCTATTAAGATTTTACATTGACTATACTGGTGTGGAGCCCACTCCACCAGCTTCGGTCTACACCATAAGCTAATGGTCTGTATCGTTTGTGGATCAACACTAGATTTAATACTTTTTTTTTTTTTTTTAAGCTCTGATGGCCTTACTATGACCCCAGCAGCACCAAATTTTTAAAAAAAGTTATTTTGCTATAAATAAATTATATGACAGATGGCATGGTATGAAATGCACACCCACTGCCTTGACCAGCAAAAACAACAAGGAGATCTTAGCACTTCCCTTGAGAAATGCTTTGAGGCAAATGTGAGAGTGGAAGTTTTACAACCAGATATAAACTTTATCAGTATTACAGGAGCATTTTCAGCAATTCCCCTCAGAGACTCACACACCTTTATCAACAAGAACACAAACTGCATCTGTATTATGTATTCAGGTTCTCTTCAAACAAACAATTCATTTGGCAATTTACATAATATCTAAATGTTTTGAACTGTGACATAAGCCCCTCATTCCGTAAGGGAAACGAATAAACAACCAAATCACGTAAGGAGGATTCTGAAAATCTTGCAACTCTGTCTCTTCTCCCTCCCTCTCTCTCTCTCTCCGTCCACATGCACAGATGCAAACTCGCTCACAGACACATCTGCATGGGATTATCAGATTAGTCGGCTGAGACAGTGTTGCCCAGTGTGTGCGTGCAGGATCACCCAGACACAGCGAAAGCCTCTGTACTATACTGTAGATATCAGTGCTTAACGTTCCGGCCTTCAGTCGTGGCATTGCCCGAACATTAAAAACACCTTCTCGATGTCACATGCGTGGCAGCGGCGAGGCCTCCCTTGTAAAGAGAGCCGAGATCACTGTCAAGCTGCGCCAAGCGTCGCTTGTTGAGCTAACATGTTGAGTGGCCAGGTGCAGATTGTGGATGATGTGCCACAGGGCACCTGAGAGCTAGTGCAAACATGTCATGGTGTCTCACTACAGTGGGTTTGTGACAAGATTCATGGCTGGGATTTTACAAATGGCTATGCCCGTTGCATGTGACAGTCAATAGCGTTAGCTACACCCACCCATCAGGGAAGACCTAGCTAAACACAGCTGCTCCTGACTCACGGCTGATTTAGAAGTTCAGCAAGTTTGTAGCCTTTCGGTGTTTTAAAATATGACTTGTGTCTGGTTATAATAAATCAAATACTTAATTAAATGAAATGCTTCTTCGGGCTAATTCAAAATTCACGCTATAATTGTCAGGATTCAGGGAAAGTAATTTTATGGAGAGCATGACATTAGAAACATTAAGCATGGCTATATTAATGAGAAAAATTACTTCAGGATTATCTATATAGTAGTTTTATCATATTTTCTCTAATTTTATTTATAAAATTAAGTTACATTTTCTGCATGGAAAACAAAGAAACATTAATTGAATGTACTGATTTGAATATTCCACAAATCGCACACAAATAATATATTGTGCCTGCAGCTGCTTAAAGAGCCATGCAAAAGTTACAAGAATCATACAAACTAGGACTTGATAAATCATAATATGTAAGACAACGTGAATGAAATTGCATGCAACCTTTGGAGTTCCATGCACAGTATTCAGGAGACAGTATTCAGCTCTGACTATTCCAGACCTCCAAGCCTAGAGGACTGACTTTTTAATCATTTTCAAGAGGCTGGAAATGTATGTGAATTACAGTCCTAAAAACTACAGTCCAAAAAGATGTGTATACGCTGCTATCAATGAATCGAGTGGAAAAACAACTTAAATAGATATCTGTGCGAGTCCAAATGCTTTTGCCTGGACTTTTTCCACACATTCTTCCAATTACCTGGATGAATGCAGACCTTCGTGTTTTCAAAACAGCAAAGGCAAAGTGCAAAAAAACATAACTGTAAACTCTGGTGTGTCAAAACTGAAATTTTTGGATTCTCAGTCCTAAACACAATCAAATCTGTTTATCATAATGGTGGCATAATGGGGTTATTTTGTTGTTGTTGTTTTTTTTTGTTTTTTTTTGTGAACACCAAACTGATTGGCTGGGCTTATACTGAGAAATCTGGCACAACAACAACAGGCCCCTATATGAAAAGACAGCATCAGAATCAGCTAACTTCCAGTGTTTCTCACCGAAACAAGTTTCCTGGACTTTAACTGAAGAATGTCAAAGGTTAATGAAGAGCTAAATCAAAAATGACTATAGAGGGAATGTATTGACGTCACTTTCCTGCCAAGACACGCTCTACATCCTGCAACAGGTTACGCAGTAGCATGCTACAGTTACAGTTACATGCTTATATTACGCAGAATATAAGATGGTAAATATTTAATTTATGAGTTGTCAATACAGTACATTTCACAGACAAGGCTTAGCCTAAGCCAGGATTAGGCCATAGTTCAATTAGGATATTTAAGTATCTTTTATAAATGTACACTTGAAAAAAAAAAAAAAACATTACAGGTGTGCATCTTGAGACAAAACAGTGGCAGTGACATATTTTAAGATATGTCAGTACAAATTTCTTTCAGTTAAAACAGCTCAAACATTTTAGTCTATGACTAGCATAAGCCCTGTCTGTGAAATTATATTAGGGTGTAATTTTACCCCTAAATCCAACATATTTGACACAAATCCATATTTTGCTGCCGGAATTCCAGTTGTTACTGTGAATTGCCGTGATTCATTTGCTTCTTTCTGTCGAATGGCTCCAATTCTTGTTTAATCTATTCATACAGTCAATCGTGAAGCTCTTTCCCATTTTAGATGTGTTGTTTGTTTTTTGCAGCATATAAGCTGAACACCAACACCGCCACTCTGTCTTTTTGCCACTTAGTGGGTGTAACTGCAGTGACTCCGCCTACTGTGATGTCATGTGCATACCCTCCATCCACCTTATTTTTCAGGTAAGAGCGGGTGCAGCCATTTGTAAATTTAATGTGTCTGGCTTTCAGTGTCATTCGCTTCCAGTTATTTTTAGCTGTACAAAACAGCTTGTTATGCTGCTTGATAGTGCAAACTGGTATTTTTACCATTTTTTTTAATGTGTTGTCTTAATTATAAACATGCTGGTTTGTAGCGCAAACTGTTTTACAGTTTACTGCACTTTTATATTCTTCTTGTTATTTCCCTATAGTGGCTAATAAATCTGGGGCCGTATTCACAAAACATTTTATCTTACTACTAAGAGTTATCCTAAATAGCAGTGAAAGTTCTTAGCTAAGAGTTTTCTCTTAAAACCTATTCACAAAGCTGCTGAGACAAACTTTTACTAAGGAATAGACTGAAGTCTTAAGCTAAGAGTAAGGGCGGGGTTGACCTCGTTGCTATGGAGTAAACACACAGTGATTGGCTGATGGGGGAGGAGTCAGCGATTTAATCATAGAAATATTGTAGAATAAGGTGTCTCTATTCAATCATTTGTAAGTGTGAACTCTTCATGAAAACCACTGCCACAGATAATCAGACAATATTTATTTATTTGTTAAAATTTTTTTTTTTTTTTTTTTTTTTTTTTTTTTGGCGTCTCATCGTAGATTCAAATCTATAAATCAATATGTATTGCATTTATAAAGAAAAGGTTCAGCACCCAAGGCTATTGCCTCAGTGGTGTTCAGGGTCTTTGGGTGGATTAGGACTGTTTGTGATTTGGTCTTAGTGATTTAGGGGTCCTCTTGACTACTCCTAATGTTTCACAGATTTAGAGGCTAGTTTTAGCGCTAAAATGCTTTGTGAAATACTCTTAGAGCAAAAATTTAGGACTCCTAAAATTAGGACTGACACGCCCATTATTTTTAAGAGTTTCTCCTAAATCAGCAAGTTAGGAGGTACTTTTAGCCTTAAGATGTTTTGTGAATATGGCCCCAGAAGTCTCATACATTCACAGAAAACACCTTACTTCCACATTGAAAAATAAGGTGGATAGAGTGCAAGAGTGCCCGCCCCCTTTTGCAGCCGTGTTGGTTCCGGAAGTTTTTTTTTTTCTATTCATGTTTCCCATAGAAAAAATAAAAATAATCTTCATTAATGCATTATAAGCCATGAACCAAGCCAACCAGCTATGAAGTAAATTATAACATTACAAACTTTGATTTTAAGCAAAAGGGTATTTGAAAATCTGACAAAAACACAAAGGCTTTGAGGGAAAGAACTACAATCCCATGAGGTACTGCAAACAGCATAATCAAATTAAAAACGTTTGAAAAACTATTGATTTAAAAATGTTTATATATATATAAAAAATGAAATTACATTAAAATCTAAAATTTGTTTATGTATTAAAATAAGTATTTTAAGAGTGTAGGGAGGCTGACATGATCGTGTCATTTGCAGTGCTTTGTGGAAGTGGGTGGAACTAAAGAGCCCTTTTGGTGTATTTTGCTTGTTTTGACTCTCTGATTGGTGGAATTTTCTGCACAGCATCATGGGTAGTGTAATTTTCACCAAGAATTCCGCTGTTAAACAAGATTTTAAAAGTGAATTCGACTGTTGCACAATACAAAATATTCATTGAGGTTCAAAAATCAACTATTGAAAACACAGTACCACACTGTATATCCTAAAGAGTATGATCATTGAATGCATAAATGAACAAGAAAGTGCACAGAATAAATCAGACCCAAAAAGATTCTCATCTCATAATTGATTGAACTGTAATTGATTTTATATCAACTTTTACATCAACAGTCCCTTTAAAACAGCAGTATTTTTGCACATTGACACAAGAAGATGCTCTGCACTTTGAGAAATTGGGCCTCATGAGGCAATCATTGGGCTGCTGGATCCTGAGCAGCATCAAAGCAAATGTTAACTGCCATAACTAAACAAATGCTCATGGTCTGTAAATGTCAGCTAAAATCTATGATGTTCTGGTAAGAATGCCTGAAAACCAAAAAGCTAAGGAAGATGGTATTCGTTACGGTCCAATTATGACTGTAGTGGGGTCAAAATGGAATCTTTGATCTTGGTGTTGCAACAAACAACAAAATCACTGAGAGCTTCCTTGTTATATAGCAAAAGACAGAGATAAATTTGACCTTCAAAATGAATTTAAAAAAAAGTTTAAACAGCAAAATGGAGTGTTTTCAAGCAGTCGTAAAACAATGCAACTGCTGACAAGACACATCAAAAAAACTGCCAGGGAAAACAATGCCTTTGCCATTTGGGGAGTGATGGATTTGGAAAATTGGAAATATTATGCTTAAAAATGATAATGATACACCATAGCAACACCAGGAGATATCTGAAAGTCAATGTAAATTCAAAATGTATCCCATTTTCTTTTTTTAAAAACACATTTCTAGTCTTATTATGAATGATTCATAGCAAACGTTATTCCAAAGGGAAAAAAAGGCCTTCATCATAACCATTAATCAAAATTTTATCAACCTGCTCTTCCTCTGAAGCATCCTTTTCCGTTGACGTCACTTGGGCTGTGTGGGCTACTGGGTAATGTTAAACCAATGCCAAAAAGCAAACTTTTATTCATTCTAGCTCTGCTTTGATACTAATGCCCACTTTTTACAATAAAATCAAATCCGGATTGCAAAAATTAAGTCCTGTATTTCAATAAAGTAAAATGAGCTGTGAATAACAATTCACGTTGACTAAGTGGAAGAGGTAAAGGGAGACCAAAATGGCACCAGGTTTATGGGTACTACTAAACATATAATCAAAATGCTCATTACGAATGATATCTTGATCATCTTTAGAGATTAATCTTTGATGGAACATGAGCAAAACACAGATGCTTTAGAAGAACCAGAAAGAAGTTTTGAGATCAGTATGGATGAGGAAATCATCTGATCTTTGATTAGGATTCATTAGAAACACTGGCTAGTATTTTTCATATACAGCACCACATTAAAAGCAAATCACTTGAATACTAACTACAGTACATTGTGCTCATCTTTAATGCTACTTTGTGTTTTATTGAACAGAAATCCATAAGTAAAAAATAATAATATTCCAAAGCGACCCAACAGTCTGACTTTCCATATTACTAGCCTCATGTAAAATGTTCACCATCGTGTACATTTACATGAGGCTACTAAAGAGGGAAGCTCTCAGAGGCCATAAACACTGGTCAAGGACGTTTACGTTGCCTGTCCTACGCATGATGAGAAAAACGGATGTGTTGCGCGCTGAGTTGCCATCAATGTCCAGTTCTCGCGTGGGCGACACTGTTGGACGCGTTCCATAACCCTCTCACGAGGAAGCTTTAAAGTTGAACCAGAACAGACTTGATTTGTTTAGTCATTTAATAATATTCGTGACTCTTTTTTGGACGGCTTTTGGCAGTCATTCAGACTTCTGCCCACGGAATAAGTTATTTCCGTGGGTGTTCTGTTTTTAACACTATAATGTCTGAGAGGACAACCCATTATCGACCTCACAAGATCATTCAGCTCCGCATTAGACCCGCCGAGTGATAGTAACTGGTAATGGTAACAGTTTGAGTAGACCAGTTCGTGCTGCAATTCGGGTTTCCATTGCTTCTACATTTGGTCTGTGCATTGCTGACCGCCTCCAAAAATCACTATTTTACATTCACATAACCAGTGGAGGAAAAACTCAGTCCATGACTAATTTAATGTAATTTAATTTTTAATGTAATTTAATTTACGTTTCACTTACTGTATGCTTAGCCCATTAAAAACACATGGTAGGGCTACACACCCGAATGAGTTTGCTAACGGACCATCTTTAAAATTCAACAGCCACCCAGTATATTAAGCATAATATCGTATTAACATAAATGAACGTTGTAGGCAACATCAAAAATAAGTGCTTTTTTATCTAAACAACATTTCTATGGAATTCTGCGCCTTCCGAAAGATTTTACATAATATAATATCATATCCTATTATTTGACTAATAATGAAGAAATTATTTTTTAATACATTTTTACTGTTTTAACACAACTTAAGCTATTATAGCATGAATATCAAAGCACTTATTGTAAAAAAAAAAAAAAAAAAAAAAAAAAAAAAAAAAGTACAATCTTACCTGAAGTGCAAACAATGAGATTGGCTTGAAGGATAATAAATATTTCCCAGATTATATCCATGTTTTGTCTTCATTCCAAGTCCATTGCGCTCAGAAAACGGGGATCAGTTGCAGATGAGTCCACCCAGTCTCTTTCCCACTGGACACCTTCCACAAGATCCTCTCCAAATCACACACATAGCACATTTATCTCGAGGACATAACGCCACATTTCAAACAGGCTGAAATCCAAACAAGACTAAGTCCAGAATTAAAGGGGATCTGGAGTGATATCCTCAGTGCAAACACTTTAAGAAATGTTTCGTTGCGTCCCACAAGCCTCCATAAAATGACTTAGGCGTTCTTTGCCGTTCCAGAACCGCTTCTGTTATGCCACGAAGACGCTGGACTCCGTTGATCTGACCCTGCGAAAAGAGAGAGTACAACTGTGATTTGATGTGTCCTCGTAGTGGGCAAGGTCGGAGCTCTGCGAGAGAGTAACAGTTTTAACTCAGCCAGGTTTAACGGGCAAGTCACGGGACCGCGCACTTGCTGTAAGGGGGCGTGCTTGCCTCGTTCACGACATGCCGTTACACTTACCAGCGCACACGAGCACTGATTCATTTATCCACACCTGCTTTTATTAAGTGTCATTAACGAGAAGAAAGTTGTACATATAAGCTGACCTGCGGTGTTTAACACAATTACCGCTTCTGTGACAGGATAAAACGTCTTACAAACAAATTTACAAGCGGAGTTATGAAATACTGCAGCGGAAATGTCAGTAAACAATCCACAACAACACTGGAGGAGAGATAGTCTGTGCGTACCTGTTACTTTTCATATCAATAGACAGTTCAAATCTTAAAAAAAAAAATAAAACAATCCAGTGGTTTATGAAAGAACACAGCTATTGCGATTTCCTGAGGTAAATGACTGTACACCAGCCTCCTGTGCGCAGCGTACGCGGACCACTAAAACAGAGTGCGCGCTCCCGCTATTAATTGCGTGATCACGTTACCTAGGCACAGGTGGATGGAGCAGAGCATCCGCACAGCAGAGAGAGAGAGAGAGAGAGAGAGAGAATGATGGGCGGGGACACAGGGGAGACGCGGGTTGCCAAGAAACAAGATTGCGCGTTATCATAATTGGTTGCATACAATGTAAACCCAAATACGTTTTTAAAACTTTAAGACCGTCACCACAACAGCTGCATCATGTTTGTATTGCTTTTCTACAAAATACGTTCACTACGTGATTGTAGGCTATATAACCAATATGTTTTATGGATAATTTGTGTAGACGCAATTTTTTGTTTTACAGTATTAAAAAATATTGTGACGTACCATTTTTTGTGTAGGCTACTATATTAAGTTCAAACGAAGTTAGGCATGATATCTGATGCTATCAGTAGGCTATATGCTGTTTTAATGTCATTTTATTTAATGGGTGATGGGTATGAATGTTTACTATATCACTGTAGAATGAGCTGAATTTATAAATTCCAAATACCAGTTGATGCCAGGTGGTAATTTTGCATCTAAGTATAAGTATAAGGGAATATACAAGCATAAAGTAAAATAGTTTTGCTTTACCTTTTAAGAAATATAGCTAGTTCTGTAATTTAATATGATGTTTGTCACAATGAAACAAAGAAAAGAAAGAAATTCACACAAACTTTCTTAAGGCAAAAAGCCCCTCATAGTTAAATAGATCTTTATTTTGTTGTCTTTATGATTTCACAGTCCTTGGTTTTCTTATTGCAGGTTTATGTTAAGAGTTTAGCTGAGATCTTTAGACCAACAAAGTTTCTTTCTGTATACTCATATTCAAAGATATTCCTATTCAAATATACTGTAAGTGAGTCTTGCAGGGAATCTGAGCAGTCTTATGGTTATGTGATGATTTTGGTGCACATTGAAATTCAAATGTGATAACTGTATCATTATCCATCAGTGTTCATTTAATGATGTTTGTATGTTCATGTCCTCATGATATAATAAAAACAATCTCCTTTCAGTTTTCAAAACAATATCACAATGCAGTCGCTCATGCTGACTCATTGCTTCCTTTTGCTTTTTTGCGGCTTATTCAATACAATACAGGATATGGCAGAGGGGGATCAGAAAGACTGGAGAGTCTTAATTTTATAAAGAAGATTATCTGCATAAAAAGCCATAGCAATAATCAGACGCACTTCACTTGACTTTTAATTGTTGGTTCACTGCATTAACCCTGTTGCCATTTATTGGGTCACTGTGACCCAGTAAAAAACTCAGTCTATATATTGTCTTTTATTCAGATTATCAACCAGCTACATTCTTCTTTTTTTATATGTGTCTCAAAGGAAAATGAAATGTCAAATGCATAAAGCACAGTTATGCCCATAGAATATGACCTACAAACTATTAAGAATGACCGAAAATATCATTTGAAGAGTGGCAATCGGGGTATTGTGAGAGAGACAAGGTGGATTGTGAAAAAAGGAAATAAGTTCATGCAAGCGTTCAGAGGTCAACAGCTATTTGGCTGCGGGGGGTTGCAGGGGTTATAAACCTAGCGTGCGGGTATCTCCCTTCGCTGCGGGCCATGCCATGCCCTAATCGATTGGAAGTCAACCTTAATTCTCCCATCACCATCAAGGGACTCATGTTGGGAGGTTGTTCCAAAGCCAGGACACATTAGCCCTGCAAATGGAAAGTGACATACACAAGCAGGTTTAATGCAGTCAGGGTTCAAAACCCATCTCTGGCTTGTAACTCAGATCAGTGTTGTAAAGTGGTGCAGGTAGTGCCAATCAGCATGGGATCAATGCTCTACTGGTTCAATTGACTGCAATAATGCAAATAGAAGACACTAATTATGATCATGCCAGCGTGAACGCCAGAACGACTGGCCTGCTAATGGAAAAATCAAAACACATTAGGACTGCCAAATGATTTGATTTCTACTTCAGCCACTCCAAAGCAAATGGACATTGCTTGCCAGACACAGGACAGTATCTGGCAGTAACACCTACAAGGTGGTTCATATAAATTTTCTTTGTCCTAGTGTTAATCGTCTGTAGGGTCTGTTTTTGTGCAATGCTTTCTCCATTTGGCACATTCAAGGGCGTCCTCCGGGGCAGCAATAACAATGTTCATGTCTTCCTTCAGTTGGTCGAGCCACCGCATTATTGGTCGTCCTCATAGGCAGTATCCTTGGGGACTTGGATACTGCCTATGGCTCAAGACCATTCTGGCCATCTTCATTGTGTGGCATTTTTTATTTATTTTGTGAAACCCAAAAGAAGATATATTTTTTTAAAAGGTCTCAAGCTGAAATCGCATACTGTATAGTAATACTACATTTGGTTTGAAACGTACTTTGTGGCCGTTAAAAAAGTACACTCTTTATAGTATAAATGTGTGTAATATGAAGGAAATTTGGACGTATTACTGTATATGCACCATGTTATCACTGTCATGTGACACACTGTGTCAGTTGTGTCACTTCACCGCCATTCACAACTCCTCTCCCGTGGCCTCATGGGATAGTAAAGTGTCCATCAAATGTGCAATTCAGAATCTCAGCAGAAGTAGTAGGTCATCCGGGTTGTTTCTGAATATTGTTTTTCGAATAGGGTTTTCAAAAATACCAGGTCGGTACTGAAATTTAAAAAATGGGATAATACAAGAATTCCCCCCTAGCATTTTCCCCCTAGGATTCTTATGGTGAGTGTCCACTATAGCATCAAAACTCCGCTCAGTAACGCTGGCAATGCTATAATATCTCTGCTTTGGGGTGTATCTGTAGAGAATGTGTTTAATCTATGTTTTTTCAAAGCACGGACAATATAATCATAAGAGATGCATGCGATTACATTAGGAAACAGGCAAGCTGTGTTTCCAAATGCCACAAGTAAAGACATCCTGTCAATTTTAAAAACTTTTATAAACCCAGCCAGTATAATCACAATGAAAGCATCAAAACTGCATTTAACATAATATATAACAACTGCAAAACGTCCAATGTTTAAACTATATGATTTACGCACTAATATGAATAAGCACTACATGAATATTTTAAATGCTCAAGACAGACACCACCTAAAACCTCACAGAGATTGGCTGCTGGAGACGTTTTCCGCATGCTATTTGCTTGAAGTCGAGAACCGCCCCAACCTTTTTGATGCTCTAGGCCGCTCTCAATGCTTTCTCTGGTCCCATAATGCACCGTGCGAGCGTGAAGCTTGACTTCCAGAGGAATGAATTGAAAACGCTCACGCTGCGCCAGTGCCGTTAAATACCTCTGATTAGCCAGTGTTCACGCGCTGAACATAATGTCTGTGATTGGCTACAATGATCAATGCTTCAAAAACACGTTGTAAATAGACACTCGGCACCGAGCGCTTACACAGATACACACAGGAGCGTTTGAAAGCAGGCATCTATCAGCGGATATATTAGGGATCTTCTGATAGACACCTGCTATCAAGTTCTCAGTAGAGAGCGTCATTGATGTCTATTTAAAACATGTTTTTGAAGCGTTGACCATTGTAGCCAATCACAGACATATATGTTGAGCGCGTGAACACAATGGCCAATCAGAGGTGTTTAATAATGTGCTCAACATTGCTAATATCATCACATTTTTACATTACTTTTAACATCCCTATTTTCGAATACTATATATTCGGACATAGTATATAGTACATTTTATATAGTACTATATATTTTGGAGACAACGTCATTGTTTTTTGTCCATACAATGAAAGTGAATGTGGTCCGATGTTGTTCTGGACACTATTCACTTTCATTGCATGAAAAAAAAAGTTGAACTACTCTTCAAAATGTCTTCTTTTGTGATACACAGAGTAAAGCCGTCATTCAGGTTTGGAATGACAAGGGTGAGGATTTTCTTTTTCGGGTGCTTTCCATAGTTATATCAAGGGAACAAGTGAAACACAATTAGTTTTTCATGTTTGTTTAAACTTATCTACTGGTCTTCAAAATGACTCCATCATGTTCCATTTTGTTTAATATTTTCTCAGCAAACCCAAGACCTTATGTGTCACTCACTCTTAGCTTCCCATCTCCCATGTTACTCACAATAATGGGATGTTTTTGCATTCATTTGACCATGCCTATTTGCTGGAGAGGAAGTTATAAACAAGACATACGTGACCAGACTGCAAATGACAAATATAGTGCACTGTTACTATTTGTTATGCTTTCAATAATAAAAGTGCAGGTTGAATTTTTAGGGACAGCTCTCTTGGGTTGACAGGTATTAAGAATTAAATGATATAATTTTTCTTCCACTGAAGAGAGAGTGGCAAAATTAATCTCAAGGCACAAGAAGTTTATATTCTTGATTGCACTCCTCAACCTCATTGACTTCTACTCAGGATAAACTTTACTATTTTCAAAAGGCTAAATTATAATGTTCTGCAAACTTTTAAATACACTGCATTGCAGGTCTTAAAAGTGATGGCCAGTCTGTTTGTTTGCCCTCTCTGGAGTAGCTGTGTTTGTAGTGTTTATGAAAAAGCTTTTAATAAATCATGACTCTTCCAACAATCAACAAATTGCAATGTGTTTAAAAATACCCCTTGTGGCCCTAATACCCATCAGATTAGCAGTACTAATGGGAATTGTTTCATCCACACAAATGGCTCATTTGTTTTATGTGATTTTTGTTTTCGTGGTAGTTGATGCTAACCAGAGGTAGAGCATGTGGTTCTCAATTATACGGTTGGCTGATGTTCAGATGTTGATTGTCCTTAATCACAGCTATGGCTCTAACTATTTGCTTTTAATCGCCCCAACTGCCACCCCAACCCTACAAAATGGATCACTTGATTTACTGACAATCCCACAATGCATGAATAAATTAGGAGCCTTTCCTCCGGTTTCACAGACAAGGCTTAAGATAGTCCCAGACTAAAATGCATGTTTGAGTTGTTTTAACTGAAAGTAACTTGCCCTGACAGATCTTAAAATACTTCCTGGCTTAGGCTAAGCCCTGTCAGTGAAACCAGGCCTTTATGTTTAATACAAAGTTAAATCATCATAAAATATTTAAAAGCATATTGTTTGCTTGAAATATTTTACATGACAATTCAAAAGTTAGAGGTCATTAAGATTTTTTTTTTTTTTTTAATTTAAGAAATGACCAAAGCTGGCTGCAATTATTTGATCTAAAAACACAGTAAAGACAGTCATATTTTAAAGTTTGAAGTTTGAATTTTCAGCATCATTACTCCAGTCAACAGTGTCACATGATCCTTCAGAAATCATTCTAATATGCTGATTTGATGCTCAAGAAACATTTCTTATTATTATTATCAATGTTGAAAACAGTTGTGCTGCTTCATATTTCTGTGGAACATTTAGTGTTTTTTGTTTTTTTTTTTCTTCAGGATTCTTTGATTAACAGAAAGTTGGAAAGAACAGCATTTATTTTAATTATTTTAAAATATTATAAATGTCTTTACTGTAATTTTTGATAATTTCATCCTTGCCATATAAAAGAATCAATTTAAATAAATAAATAAAATAAAAAAATAACTTTTTATGGCTTCAATTTAAAGGTGCTGTAGAACATCTTTTCAAAAGATGTTATATAAGTCTAAGGTGTACCCTGAATGTGTCTGTGAAGTTTCAGCTAAAAATACCCCATAGATTTTTTTTAATTAATTTTTTTAACTGCCTATTTTGGGGCATCATTAACTATGCACCGATTCAGGCTGCAGCCCCTTTAAATCTCTCGCTCGCTGCCATCCCGAGCTCTCGACTATAAGTGCAGTTATACAGTGCATAAACAAAGTTCACACAGCTAATATAACCCTCAAATGGATCTTTACAAGAACGTTTGTCATGCATGCTGCATGCACGCATCGATTCCTGTGAGTATAGAATTTATTTGGATGTTTACATTTGATTCTGAATGAGTTTGAGGCTATATGCTCTGTGGCTAACGGGCTAATGCTACACTGTTGGAGAGATTTACAAAGAATTAAGTTGTGTTTATAAATTATACAGACTGCAAGTGTTTAAAAAATGAAAATAGCAACGGCTCTTGTCTCCGTGAATACAGTAAGAAACAATGTTAACTTTGAGAAAGACAATTCTTTCAGAAAGACAATTCACAAATATCTCTAAAAATATAATGTAATCATGGATCATGTCAATTATTGCTCTATCTGCCATTTTTCGCTATTGTCCTCGCTTGCTTACCTAGTCTGATGATTCAGCTGTGCACAGATCCAGATGTTAATACTGGCTGCCCTTGTCTAATGCCTTGAACATGGGCTGGCATATGCAAATATTGGGGTCATACATATTAATGATCCCGACTGTTACGTAACAGTCGGTGTTATGTTGAGATTCGTTTGTTTTCCGGAGGTCTTTTAAACAAATGAGAAGAATTATTTAAGAAGGAGGAAACAATGGAGTTTGAGACTCACTGTATGTAATTTCCATGTACTGAACTCTTGTTATTTAACTATGCCGAGATAAATTAAATTTTTGCTTCTAGGGCACCTTTAATAAAAACAGTGTTGTTGTTTTTGTTTTTGTTTTGTTTTTTGTTTTTTTTAACCTGTGAGGTGGTTTTGAAAAGTTACAATAAGTTTCCATAGTACATGAAGCTCTTCTATCTCAAAAGAACATGAAAAATATGACTCTTCATGGTTCTGTAATCTGGTATGTTCATAGTATGTTCCTTTCTGAGCATGATTTTGATAAAACCAAATAAAACTTAAAGTGAGATTGGAACTTAGCTGTTAGCACTACAGACTCCATGGAAACTGGGTTCAATTTCCTTGACTGAATAAGTTACTTAACTCTGCTGGACTCCTGACGTTCATAGCTTTGAAACACCTACAAACAAAAATGTGCTTCACCCACACACCATTTGGTCTCAGAAAAACAAGAAACACACATATCGGCATTAAAGTGTGATGTTCATTGGTCCACGTTATTTATGTTTTCACGATTTCTTCAGTGACACGCACCAACACAAATGACTCAAACATTTTGAATGCTCGCTCAAATGCATTTTATATGTATTTTAACCAAAAGAAGAGAGACTTTTTATACACACTAAAACCCTGTTTTGGGTTAGGTGTCTAGGGTGGCACTGTCCCTTTTCCAGCTGACAATTCACACACAGCGGCGGTAATCCAGGACACCTGTCGTAATGCTAAACATTTTGACTGATTAAACAATGAGTGCAGATTATCTGTCCCTTCCAGTGAACACAATGGACCCAGAGAGGATTACTACTAACTACATGCAGACACTTCAAAGTCAAACTGTTTTAAAAACCCATCTAAATGTTTATAGTTAAATGAATGCTATTAATGCATGATGCAGAAAATGCTTGTAATAGTCATAGAGGGATATAAATTACAAGTATTATATAAGCAAAACAGTGCTAATTATCAGACCTTTTACTCTAGTGAATATAGGTTTATTTATCATTTACTATCTCCATTATTGCCCAGGGGAAAAGGTACTAGCTACTAAAGACATGTCAACCCTATGACCTTTTTAAGTGGGGCATATCGTCACACTAAGTACGTTGCTGCAATAGAAACCTGCTGTTAAGAGGACTAGAGAAATGTTAAACAAAATGAAACAGTAATGGAAAACACTGATTAAACAGCAAAAATGTACAGGATATCCATAATTTTGGCAAACTGAAATTAGAAAAGGTAAAAAAGGTGTAGAGTAAAACACATATTAAAATGCATGTGACATACTTGACATTTGAGTGGGTGTCGCCATTTGTAAATTGAATGTGTCTGGCTTCCAGTGTCATCTGCTTCCAGTTATTTTTAGCTGTTCAAAACAGCTCATTATGCAGCTTGATATTGCTGGTATTTTTATCATATTGTTTTAATGTATTTTCATAATTATAAACACACTGGTTATTAGCGCAAACAGTTTTACATTTTATTGCACTTTGTTATTTTTATACTGCAGTTACAGCGGCAAATAAATCATAAGTTTTGAACATTCACAGAAAAGAGTTTCCAAGAGTTTTCCAAGCAAAATAAGGAGGAAATACTGACCCAGTTACCTGAATGTATGCTAGAGTAATTATTCCCTAGAGCAGGGGAAAAAAAGCATGACAATATTGAAATCTTATTTTGGAGAAAATATTCTAATTTAAATGCACTAACATTCAAATCCACTGCTAAAGAAAACAAGCATTTGTGTATTTGGACGTTTTGAGGAGACACTTCCTCCCTTACCTCCGGAGAAAATAGCCTCCCTTCCTTTACAAGTTTGTGTGTTGTTGTAGGTGAGGAATGGCCTATCACATGGATGTTAATATTTTAGATATTTCTAGTGTCTAGTAAGTAAGCAGTCATTTAGCCAATACTTTTATCTAATACGACTTACAGTACAGCATGTATAGTCCCCCTGGGGTAACCTGGGGTTAAGCGCCTCACTCAAAGGAACAACTGTGATCGCTCACGGCTTTCATCTTGCGGGGTTCAAACCAGCAGCCTTCTGGTTACCAGCCCTGAGCATTAGGCACCACACTACCCGCCTTATAGTACCTTGTAGAGAGATTTCTCATGAAATGTGTAAAAAAGGCAATCCCAGACTTGTTTGCGGTGAGCTCTGTGAAAAGAAATACTGAAAAATATTAATAAAATAGTTTACATTTAATTAATTTACTCAGCATACACTACTGTTCAAATGTTTGGGATCGGTACAATTATTTAAATATTTTGAAAGATCTATCTTATATGCTCACCAAGGCTGCATTTCTTTGACCAAAAATACAGTAAAACTGTAACATTCTGTAATATTATAAACATTTAAAATAACCATTTTTTTTTTTTTATTTAAAGCTGCAGTGTGTGAGTTTTGCCTCTTTGTCGCCATCTCTGTTCGAAAGCTGAAATTGCAGTTATTTGTGGAATTATCATCTTTATGTGGGTTGTGCATCGGCACGGCTCTTCAGCACGGATCTAATGTTTTGAGGAGAATGTGTGGCTGTCAGTCACCACACCGGTGGATACTGTACTTCGGAATCATAGACATGTGTCTTGGAAGTATGACCAAAATAATTTTCACCAGAAAATGTCATCTGAACAAGTAAGTAACAAATCTGCCACTTTTGTTCTGACCAACTGAGAAAAAAAAGCATTACATTAAATCGCCAGTGATGATCAAATCTAATGATCGCTTAGCTCAGTGGTTCCCAAACTGGGGTACGCGTACCCCTGGGGGTACGTGAGGTGACAAAAGGGGGTACGCGAACAAAATGCTGAGTAGTTCATTTAATTCTACCTTAAAATAATATTTAAACCGAGCATGTTTTTCTGACTGCCAAAATGTCGTAAATTCAGAACATTTAATCGAATTACCTCATCATTTACAGTCAAAAATTACTGTATCCACACAAGCAGCATGCATATGAATGATAGATTGCGTGCCGAATCTGCTGCCTTAAATGACGCTAAATTACTGCCGTTCTCGACAATGCACCTTTGTAAAAGTGGGGATTTAGCACTTACTCGCATGAACAACAAATATAGACACAGATAATGGATTAATTTCGATTTAAGACTCTTAAAACTTTCTCCGATACAAAAACATACCTTGTGTGAGTGACATTATACAACAGGTCAAAAAACAAAACGTACATTTTAAAAACAGTACTGTTAGTATTTACTCTATTTTGCAATGAAATAATAGTTCTAACGAAAACCACAACAGAACTACAACACACGTCTGTGTTTCGCAAACAATTCTGCAGCTTTGAACGAATCATAAGAGTCAGTGATTCAATGATTCATTCACAGCCACTTGCTTCGTTACTGAATGAATGACTCAATGACTCACTCATAAAAACAGTGACTTGCTGCCACCTACTGGCGGTTTTAGTTTAATATTTAAAAGTTTTACTTAGTTTAACCATCATTGCATTTTTCTCTATTGAACATTTTTTATTTTAAACTTTATTTATTTTATAAAGTAAAGGTAAAAAAAACTGCACTGGAAAATCAGTTTAGGGGGCAAATATTGTCCCTTAATGGTAAAGGTGTGACTGCAGTCGAAGTGGAAGATAGGGGGTACGCGAAAGGATGTTAATCCCTTCGGGGGAACTCCAAGCTAAAAAGTTTGGGAACCACTGGCTTAGCTTATATCACATCAAACCGTGCAATTATTATTATTGTTCTCAAATTGTTAATATTAACAACATCAGCATTGCATGACTATGTGTATTTAGTGTATATTAGCATTACCTGTAGATTTCAATTTCTGTACAGTCTAATCTCTAACGTTAATTTGTCATACCATACAATCCACTATCAAAATGATGATGTTTAATTATTGCAGCTGCTGTGAGCAAACGCTATAAATTATCTGCCATCTGCAGCATCATCACATAATATAGCCTACTAGCTGAGACTCATTCTTTACGTAAACAGACGTGACGTAATGATGCAAAGATGAACGGCTGCATGCTCGAATTTCCAGCAGAAACCCACCAGTTTTATTAGAAAATATTATTACAAGCTTACCGTTGTGAATCGGGCTAAGGTAAGGAGATAATTTTGAACACTGGCTGGTTATGTACTTGCTCAAAAATTGATTTTGGATCATTTTTAAGTTACGGACAGCAGCTTTTAAAATGTAATTTATTGCAGTGATGGAAAAGCTGGAATTTTCACCAGCCATTACCCAAGTTTTCACTGTCACATGATCCTTCACGTCCCACTCATTTCCTATTAATACTACTTTCATTTCTTAGGGCGTTTTCAGACCTGTAGATCATTTGCTTTGCTCCAAAATGAGGATCAAAGTTGTTGCGATTACTTCTGGTTTATTGTGGCTTTCTATATAGCTGTTGTTATATTACTTTATCATTTTGAACAGGAATCAAGGCTTTGTTGAGACAACATTCTTACCCTATATCTATTTTAGAGATGAGCAATTAGGCAGCATTTTAATATGAATCTTCATCTTTGCTCCAGGTTAACCCACGATTCATTTTGAGAGGCATTAGCAAAACAAACATTGCAGCTTTTCACGCAGCGTACGTAATTACCCATCCTGCATTGTAATACAGCCTGGGGTGCATTTCCCATAAAACGATGTAACTGTTGCTGATTAACTACCATAGTACGATGCACCACTGGAGAAGCTAACCAACTAGGCACAACTGTTTCCAGAAATCGTAGTAGCATGGTTGCACCTCTGTTTTTTAAACCACCTTGGTTCAACAATATAGGACTGTCATTAATGATGTTATGCGCAGGTGGAGGAGTAATGCTAATTAATGTATTCAAGATCTGATTTGAGATTTGAGATGCTGCTGTAGTGAACATGCACCTAATGATTACTTCAGTGTTTTGGTTTCATATAATTTTGCTTTATTTGATGTTTGATTCATTGTGGGTTCCCTCATATGTCACACTCCGGAGTCCCCTTGCGCACATACGCACTCTTCAAAAACGGCGCTGATTGTTGACACGCTAAAATATATAGATTAAAACGTATACATATTTAAATAGAATCAAAGATATAGAATGTACTGAATGTTAGCTTGCTTATTGTGCCCAAGAGCATGATCTATTTAAATACACATGGCATTTAACAAGAAACTATACTTCTAACCACAGCTTGAGAGCTGTAGGTCTAACCATATAAGTTTGCAAAGCTGTTTACGAATGTTTGTTGGAACCATGCTTTCGGGAAATGCCAAATCATTGAACTATGTTGGTAAAAACAGAATTTGCGACCATGGTTGTGTTGTATAATGTGAAGGAGAAGTGAAACTGGACTGCCAAAACACAGAAGCGTGTGCATTTAGATCCAACTTTTTCGCATCCAATCTGACCCACTTCCAAATGTGGTTTTAAATCAGATATATATCCGATGGACATCCGACCTACGCCTAAACACATCTGATTCCCCTTTAAATTCTAAGCCACCACAAAGCGAGGGTGACAGGTTTGCCAACAAGCTTTAGCTTTTTAAAGTTGTATTATGAAGCAGACGTGCCTATATGCACTCGCTCACAGCTTTTTTATTGAGGTGGGAACTTTATATAAAGGAAAGAAATTGCATGTGCACAGAAACATTCAGGAGCAGGTTTTCAACCTCTGCCCCATGAGTTTTATAAATGAAACAGCTTTACTACTGAAAGCTACATTATACTTCTCAGCAATGAGGTGATAATTAATTCTATTTTTCGGTCTATATCCGTCTGGTCACATTTTGCGCTGCTAAACATCCATGACAGCTTTTATCTTGTCCATGCTGGCAAATAATCATGGCCACCTGACATGAATTATATAAATAATTTTAATAAATAAGCGATCACGACAGTCATTTTGGGCGGGAATTATTGTAAACACACAGATATAGAGGATACCAGTCATGTCGAAAGTGAATGTAAACAGACAGGCCAAAAAATCTGATATGGTCAAAAAAATCAGATCTGTGCATGAAGACTTGCAGTGTAAATGCAGCCTGTGTGTGTGCTGAAGGACCAAAGAACTGTGGTTCTACTCCTAGAGAAAGGACATCAGCCATCTTGTTTGAGTTTACTAGTGTTCAGGACATTAAAATGCATACAGATTGCACCTGAGAGGCCTTGAGAAGGATCTTGGAAATCTTGGGAAAGTTATAACTTGTACCACTCAAGAAGATGACCTAATGTCTGTTGTAAACAAGAGTATAAAAGACTGATGAGTTGCCTCTTCGGATATGTCAGTAACCCCAACACCTAGAAGCCCAGAGCTAAGGACAAGAAACTCGAAGCTGAAGACAAGAAGCCTAGAGCTGATTACACGTGATTATTGTATTTTATACTTTAATTTTGATGTTTTATTTGCAAAACTGACTAGTGTTTAAAAGGGACCTATTATGCCCCTTTTCACAAGATATAGTCTCTGGTGTCCCCAGAATGTGTCTGTGAAGTTTCAGCTAAAAATACCCCACAGATCATTTATTATAGCTTGACAAATTTGCCCCTATTTGGGTGTGAGTAAAAACATGCCGTTTTTCTTTATGTCCCTTTAAATGCAAATGAGCTGCTGCTCCCGGACCACTTTCCAGAAGAGGGTGGAACTTTAACAGCTCACGCTTCAGTTGCTCAACAACAACAAAGCTGGAGAATCTCACGCAGCCAAAATGCCAATTATCAGTAATGGTATTCAGTTGGACACTGATGGAGAGACTCAGGAAGGAGTTCAAACTTTTAGAATGCAACTGGACGTTTCTGAATAGTTAGTGGATAAATGTATGTAGTTGCTGTGGAGCTGATTCAACTCATCAACTAGCATGTGCAGTCATGTTAATCTTTTTGTACAAAACCCGTATGGACACCCACTATACATAGCGTATCTGTTTGCCAAACAGAGCCATTAACACCAGGCTAATGTTTATGATTGCTATCAAATGCTATGAATGGTCTAATATTTTTTTAGCAATCAAGCTTGCCAGGGTCAACTTGCAGGCTATCCAATCTAACAAGACTCTAAATAGTGTTCAGTGCTCATCTGTGCAGCCAATGACAGAACAGTTAACATGCTTTGATCAAAATTTTGCCATGGCCATAGAACTGGTACACCGTTTTCGCTTGCGAAAACAAAATGACGGTGCTGTGGGTGGAAACGTGCAGGTTAAGGGGCAGTAATATTTTAATAAGATCCCCTTCCTACGTCACAAGGGGAGGGAAACCTGAGCGACTTGTTTTTCCACATGCTTGCAGAGAAAGGCTTCCCAAAACAAAGTTACTGGGTTGTCCTTTTTCATGTTTTCTGAGTTGGTAGATGCACTGGGGACCTGATTATAGCACTTAAACATGGAAAAAGTCAGATTTTCATGATATGTCCCCTTTAAAGGCTATGAGCAAAAACATACTGTACCAAGGTGTACAAGTCTTCTGACCAAATTGTAAGTAATTTAAAATGCTCATAATATAGATCAGACTCGACTTACGTGACCTAACCTGAAAATAATAAGAAAATAAGTTTAAAGGTGTTAACTTCAAAGTACACACTGCAAAACACTTGGCTAACAATGTTTTCAGGAAACACACTCCGGTTTATTAATACCTAAGTATTATCGCAATTGAAAACAGTTGCCCTGAGTCATTGATGATAAGAAACTTCAAAAGAACATCATTTATTTCAAACAGAATTTGTTTTTTAACATTATAAATGTCTTTACTGTCATTTTTGATCAATTTCATGCATCCTTACTGAATACAAGTATTAATTTCTTTTAAAAAAAGACCCCAAACTTCTGAATGTAGATATAAATATATGTAGATATAGACAGATATGTGTGTGTTGTATAACTACATTAATTCTGCAAGGGGTTCAAGTAACAGTTTCATTATCTTGCTGTAATGATTTAAAGGGCTACAATAGCAAAACGCTCATGCTTATTTTTTATAATCACAACAAGGTTTTCAGCTGAAATCTTGTTATCCTTTATAATTATCTTCACGCTGCTGCTCTGCCTGACACTCTCTTCCTCTTCCATTTCATCAACTTACATTTCAGCCTGGCCTTTCTGCCCGAAAAGCTTATGAGGCATGTCTGCTAGCAAAAGCCAGTGGGTAGGTCTGTGTCTATTGATTAAAGCTGGCACAGTCTGGGCTCCAGTACCAGGTGAGGGCCGCCTAATGTAGTCTTTTAGTCTGCGGTAGTGTCAGAAATAACAGGGAGGCTGATTGTGTTAGATGGACACTTCCTCCCATCTCTACATTAGCTCTCGCTCTCCGTCTGTAGATGCTGTTATGCTGCGGCCCATAAATCTCTGAAACTTTTGTATCAGCACTACATTGATCTAGCCACTGTAAATGTTTTGGAGTTGGTGCTTGGAACTAATGCGAGCATGACAGTCTCCGTGGTGCTACTTCCTTTTCTCACAGCTCCGTCTGATTTGTTGTCACTGCTGACTAACATTTCTGTGTGCTGGAAGTGATACAGGGTTACATAATCCAGTGTCAGTCGATGCCATTTACAATAAAATAAGAAAGACATGCTCTGAATAAAGTGTTGTCCATTAACAAGTCTTTCAAGCTCACTAATGGATATGGTTTGTTCAATGCAAGATGTATCAGAGCATCTCTAATCCATGGATGTGGTAATGGAAATCACTCACAATGGAGTACATGTATGAGTTTAATGGACTCGGCCAGTTCTGCGAGGAGACTCTGGTGTTGTAACTGACACCCTACATCCACCCATCCCACAAAGCTCTCTGTCTTAATTACTTTATGAACAAATGTAAAGTCACTCGCTGCAAACATTGTTCAATTAGGCAATGAGATACAATGGAGGAAAGGTAGATGTAGGATTACTGTAATTCTTTCTTGGCTATATTTGTAATGCTGTTAATTATCCAAAGAAGATCCTTGTGTACATTTAATACCTTTAGCCCAAAGCAACATGGTGTCTACAGATCTTTGAAGCTTGTCTGCTTATATAAACATTTACTGGCCAATAAGACTTTGTTTAATTTGAAAAGTTAATTTCAAGCCTTCAATCTAACAAAATTATTTTGCAAAGCAAACCGTGAAATGTGAGTGATTAACTTTACATTTGTCAATATGCTCATTTGTTCATAGCAACTTAATATTATTGAAATACTGCACAGAAAATTAAAATAACATTGCAAAATCACTAAATATCATTTACTGTAGACTTGTTTTATGGCAACTAGGTCTGTGGAAAAGTTCTAAAACAAAACAATTAACAATAAGGTCTCATTTGGTAACATTAGTTACTGCATTTACTAACATGAACTAACAATGAGCAATATATTTTTACAATATTTATTAACCTTTTTTTAAGGTTAGTTAATAAAAATGTTTATATTCATGTTAGTTCACAGTGCATTAACTGTATTTGTACTAAATGTATTTGTAAATGTTGAGTTTAACATTAGCTAAGATTATTAAATGCTGTAGAAGTATTGTTCATTGTTAGTTCATGTTTAGTAATGTAGTTAACTAATGTTAACAAATGAAAACTTACTGTAAAGTGTTACCGTAAACATTGGTTGTAAATCACAGGATTAATCTAAATCATATTTGCAGGTCTGTATAGCATTAAAATAAAAATAAAAAATCTAGAATTCAGTGTTTCCCAGTTGTAAATACAACTTTGCTTTATCGTTCATGCACTATATTTCTGACTCCACCTGAAGAATGTATTATTGAATGATAATTACACTTACCAGTCTGAAAAAAAAGTATTAATGGTGTCAAGGTTATTAGCTGTGGGGGTCCTTCAAAGATGTCTCATTTAACAGACAAAGAAATATGCTTAGAGGCTTCCTGAAAAACAAACAATCACATGCACATGCAATTTCTGAACTTCACACAAGGATACTTTTCCACCCCCAAGCCATTGTTTCATAAGGTGTTTTTTTCACTGCAACCTCATCAGACAGACTCATTATGCATCCAACATTTCCTCTTTTAGTCTCTTTACAATAAACAGGGAATTTAGTCACCCCTTTCTTTACTGAAACACGTTTTGTTAGAAGTCTGGGATTATCTGTGGCAATGCCTCTCCGCAGGAAAAATGAATTCAAGATCACAGCTCCCATGAGCCCAACAGCAGAGACAGAAAGATATTCTTACCCATGGGACTTTGGATTTTAGCAAGCAGAAAAAAGAGTGTTTACTAACTTTTTACAGAAGAGAACAGAAGCTAAGGATTATCTTCAAACCCTCAATGAATAGGCATTACCTGGTGGTCTGGACACGTTTGCCTCTCTCACAACTGTCAGCATATTTCAGAACCATTTTCAAAAGCATAAAAGAGAGATTATCTCAAGAATAGGGACAATGGGAATCAAGCAGTTTACCAATCCTCCTGAAGCACACTCCCTCTGAGACAACCATCCATAGATGACAAAGTTCCCCAAAGAGATAAAACAGCCCTTCAATCTAAACTTGGTGGTAAATATTTAAAAGAATAAGGGGATCAGATCTGGTTTTCAGGTTGAATAAGAACATTTAAAAGACAACAAGAGTTCATCACATGCTTTAGATACAAAACTAATGCATGACTTCTTGTTTTCATATTCGGAACGGAGGGATGGATACTAGATAGATAAAATGACAGATGGATGGATGGATGGATACTATAGATAAAAGGACAGAGGTAGATAGGTAGAGAGACAGATGGATGGATGGATGGATGGATAGATGGATGGACAAAAGGATAGATAGATAGATAGATAGATAGATAGATAGATAGATAGATAGATAGATAGATAGATAGATAGATAGATAGATAGATAGATAGATAGATAGATAGATAGATAGATAGATAGATAGATAGATAGATAGATAGATAGATAGATAGATAGATAGATAGATAGATAGATAGATAGATAGATAGATAGATAGATAGAGTGTACCACATGTGTCCTGAAAAGTGAAGCCAAAGCGTCTTGATTGCCCCCAGGTGGCTGGATGCAGAATAGCCCCCAGTCCCCAACTTAATTTTAATATAAGGGACATGAGACAAACGCAACAGTCAAATTACATGTCAAAACATTTTTTTTTTTTTTTCAAAAGATGGTTTCCGTCATTTTTATAGGCAGTTTTTATCTCGCTGACGTTAGTTAAAGTGCTCATTCGTTTGTTTTTACTTACTCGGCTTTGACATCGTTATTGATAACTTTTCTTAGTGAAGTAGACAATGAAGCACAAACAGACTTTTTTTCTGGATCTTCGGGTGGAGATTGGAGCTTTAACTTTAATTTCTACATTTCCAGAACTGTTTATGAGTTGTTCTGCCTTATTAACCGATTCTGTTGGAGTGTGGGCAGAACCTTGATATCACGTCTGATATCACAGACTCGAGACTCAAGATATCAGCACCATATTGGCACACTGGCGGCTTCACTTATTACAATGTAGATGGACCAGTGTGTCGTCCACCTTTTTTTTTTTTTACAGGATATGAGACGGACAGACAGACTAACTGACATGGATGGATGGATACTTGATAAAAAGATAGACAGACAGACAGAAAGACAGACAGACAGACAGATAGATAGATAGATAGATAGATAGATAGATAGATAGATAGATAGATAGATAGATAGATAGATAGATAGATAGATAGATAGATAGATAGATAGATAGATAGATAGATAGATAGAGTTTATGGTGCTTCATTGTTTATTTGTGGCGCTGTAAGTGTCTGCTGTTTTTCTCTCAAAGTGTGAACTGGCCTAACACTTCAGGTATGAAAATAGATCATGTTTCACCCACTGCGCAACTAAAACACTCCCTGTACAGAATCTGGCTCTGTATGGAATTCAAAACACGACCATCACATGGAATATAGATGACTACTGGGATTTGATTCTGCCACTCTCAGACAGAAAAAAGCCTGAAGATAATGGAAGAGGAACCAAAATGCACGATATCAATGAAAGTAAATTGTTTCGGATACAAACCTTGGCACAGTCACACAGACCTGTTCATCATATCCAGACCGTTAGGCTCATTTAACAGGCTGCTTCTACTCTCTCTAAATGATCCTTATGTCAGCAAGTGGAAGAGTATCTGCCATTTCTCAATAAAATTCCTGCATCAGAGAGTTGCCTATTCATTTGTCAACCTACGGAGAAATTCTATTTGCTATAGTTCAACTTGTCATTTTGACATTAGATAATGCATTGTAGTATTGTTTACAGTAATTATGTTTTACCTCATTTGTTCTGCAAAAAACACCCAGTCTTAAGGTGAGCAATTTATCCTTGTACTTGGCCTGTCTGCATTACATATAGACTAATATGCAGGTTAATATCTGCGTAAAGTTTTTTTGGTTGTTTGTTTGTTTTTTACTAGCATAATCTATCATAAACCTTATTTGCATAGAAAGGTGTGTTTGAATTTAAAAGAATGACAATAACTTAATTTAAATACTGAATATATTATATATGCTGGACTGCAGGTATTGCATTAAAATAAGAAAAATAGGTAAAACAGCAACAACAATAAAATTAAATTCACTCACATTGTTCCTACAGCCATTACAAACAATTTGTTTGATTTCCAATATGTGGAAATTGTCCTATACTGGCTTGATATTCCAGTAAATAGGATAGCAGAAGGTAGGACAACATCCTCATTATATTTCCAACGTGACTTCACAGAAATAGTGTTACAGTAGTAGTGTAATTCAACAGGGAGTCATGTGAGAGGGAACTCTGTCTGGGCGCCACACGCAGAAGATAACAGAAATTGATCAGACCACTGAGATATTCAAAAGGAGGGAAAAGGTTTTAGTAATACTCGAGAGATTTAGCTATGATATATTTTCAGGGCATTAATCTATATTATTCTCTATATGACAGAAAAATGGAACAGGAAATTACTCTTTCAAGTTAATTCCTGAGTTTATAATGCACTCTAATGCAGGCTGTTTATTTACATCTGCAATGCTCATTGACCAAGCCAAGAGTGCCATCTGCACAATGCCATGATGATGGGCTTTAATATTTTCTGTGGAGAAACAACATTATAAATTTATTATTGCAATCTTCTGACTGACTGGTTCAATTAACTTTTCTGAGAGCAGTTCTCTAGGTCACAGTAGCAGTTGACAAGATCTTCAAAATAAGCACAAGAAAAGTTTGTGGGAACCTCATAAGTTGTATATCATGTTAAACTTTTATCTCATGTCACTTCTTATTGGCACAAGATATGCGTGACACTAAAATGTACATTATTAACATACTGAGAGCATCTAAATTGCAAGCATTTTACTTACAGTATGAATAATTTACAGTATGAAACATGCAAATGTTTACAAACTTTTTAGGATGAAAGTATATTCAATTAACTAACAAATAATAAGATAAATATCACATTTAACGCAATTTCCTAATTTTACAGTACTTTTTTTTTTCTGATTCTGTATTCAACTTGGTTTACCTTTACACAATACTAAACTTTAAAATATTATATGATATATATGATAGAATTATGTATATGATAATTTATTCTAACAAAATTTTGTGGAAATCATGACACTTTTTTCAGGATTCTTTGATAAATAGAAAGTTCAAAAGAACAGCATTTATTTGAAATAGAAGTCTTTTGTAACATAATAAATGTCTTACTGTCACTTTTGATTAATATAATGTGTCATGAAACTTACTTACCCCAAACTTTTGAATGGTAGTGTATAACAGTTTCTACATTATTATGCAGCAAAATCTGTTTTCAACTTTGACAGTAATAAGAAATGTTTCTTGAGCACAAAGTCAGCATATTAGATTGATTTCTGAAGGATCATGTGACACTGTTGACCAGAGTAATGGCAAAGCTTAAATTTCAGCAGCCATCACTGGAATAAATTACCTTTTTAAAAGGTAAAAGTTTTAAATAGAAAAAGTTATTTTAAATTCTAATAATATTTTACAATATTACCGTTTTTACTTTATTTTGGATCAAATAAATGCAGCTTCGTTGAGCAGAGACTCCATTTCAAACTTTTCATCTGGTAGTGTATATAACATAAAAGATTCATAAATATTCTTATTTTACATAATGAATGCTTATATGCATATATACCTATATTGTACTTACAGTGATTTACACACAATTTTGTCTCATATATATATATATATATATATATATATATATATATATATATATATATATATATATATATATATATATATATATATATGTATACAGTGGGTACGGAAATTATTCAGACCCCCTTAAATTTTTCACTCTTAGTTATATTGCAGCCATTTGCTAAAATCATTTTTAAGTTCTTTTTTTTTTCCTCATTAATGTACACACAGCATCCCATATTGACAGAAAAACACAGATTTGTTGACATTTTTACAGATTTATTAAAAAAGAAAAACTGAAATATCACATGGTCCTAAGTATTCAGACCCTTTGCTCAGTATTTAGTAGAAGCACCCTTTTGATCTAATACAGCCATGAGTCTTTTTGGGAAGTTTTTCACACCTGGATTTGGGGATCCTCTGCCATTCCTCCTTGCAGATCCTCTCCAGTTCTGTCAGGTTGGATGGTAAACATTGGTGGACAGCCATTTTTAGGTCTCTCCAGAGATGCTCAATTGAGTTTAAGTCAGGGCTCTGGCTGGGCCATTCAAGAACAGTCACAGAGTTGTTGTGAAGCCACTCCTTCGTTATTTTAGCTGTGTGCTTAGGGTCATTGTCTTGTTGGAAGGTAAACCTTCGGCCCAGTCTAAGGTCCTGAGTACTCTGGAGAAGGTTTTCATCCAGGATATCCCTGTACTTAGACGCATTCATCTTTCCCTCGATTGCAACCAGTCGTCCTGTCCCTGCAGCTGAAAAACACCCCCACAGCATGATGCTGCCACCACCATACTTCACTGTTGGGTAGGGTGACCATATGCGCCATTCTCCCAGGACGCGTCCTGTCCAGGATTTTTATAATGGCTTGAGCCCTTGCCTCTTTAACTGTGAAAGTGGTCATATTGATGTGCTCCCGGAACGCGATTTAGGAACGCGATTTCTACACGGAGGTCTGTGCAAGCCACTGTTCTTATTGACATTCTTCATGCAATGCATTAAAATGTTGTCGTATTTGCAATGCTTTGACCGTTCTCTGTAGATCCAGCCTTCTTGCAAGCTACGATCGTTTGATTATGTATAATGCATGCTATTGATCAAATTATTTTTCAGTTGTTACCTTCCGCAAATATGAAAACAAAACCAAAACTGGGACATTTTATGCAACTTAGAAATCCTGGACAGGACGCGTCCTGGGAGAATGGCGCATATGGTACTGTTGGGACTGTATTGGACAGGTGATGAGCAGTGCCTGGTTTTCTCCACACATACCGCTTAGAATTAAGGCCAAAAAGTTTTATCTTGGTCTCATCAGACCAGAGAATAGTATTGGATCTTGGAGTCCTTCAGGTGTTTTTTTTAGCAAACTCCATGTGGGCTTTCATGTGTCTTGCACTGAGGAGAGACTTCCATCGGGCCACTCTACCATAAAGCCCCAACTGGTGGAGGGCTGCAGTAATGGTTGACTTTCTACAACTTTCTCCCATCTCCCGACTGCATCTCTGGAGCTCAGCCACAGTGATCTTTGGGTTCTTCTTTACCTCTCTCACCAAGGCTCTTCTCCCCCTCAGTTTGCCTGGACGGCCAGCTCTAGGAAGGGTTCTGGTCGTCCCAAACATCTTCCATTTAAGGATTATGGAGGCCACTGTGCTCTTAGGAACCTCAAGTGCAGCAGAAATTTTTTGTAACCTTGGCCAGATCTGTGCCTTGCCACAATTCTGTCTCTGAGCTCTTCAGGCAGTTCCTTTGACCTCATGATTCTCATTTGCTCGGACATGCACTGTGAGCTGTAAGGTCTTATATAGACAGGTGTGTGGCTTTCCTAATCAAGTCCAATCAGTATAATCAAACACAGCTGGACTCAAATGAAGGTGTAGAACCATCTCAAGGATGATCAGAAGAAATGGACAGCACCTGCGTTAAATATGTGAGTATCACAGCAAAGGGTCTGAATACTTAGGACCATGTGATATTTCAGTTTTTCTTTTTTAATAAATCTGCAAAAATGTCAACAATTCTGTATTTTTCTGTCAATATGGGGTTCTGTGTGCACATTAATGATGAATAAAAATGAACTTAAATGATTTTAGCAAATGGCTGCAATATAACAAAGAGTGAAAAATTTAAGGGGGTCTGAATACTTTCCGTACCCACTATATATATGTATGTACAGTACATTTAAAAAAAAAATGCATTCAACAGGACATATGCTCATTTCCATTTCCTTATAGTTTTATGCCATTGTAACATCCAAAATATTCCTAAATTAAACAACTGGGGTGAGAAGTCCTGCTGCTGCTTTCACACGTTAATGAGATTATTGAACAGTAATCCCCCATCTAATTTCTGCTCTATTGTTTCATAGTGTGTCCCAAAAGAGGATTTGTAATATGTGTAGCACAATGTCTGTTATGTAATTAAGATTAATTGTAGCACCCTTCACATGTGATTAGGAGATCTCATGGGGAAACATATCACAGAAAGTACAAAAAAGACAAATCTCTTGTCTAAGTTGTGTGTAAAGGGAACTTGTGCTGAAATGTGTTTACTAATCTCAAGAATGAGGAAACAAGCTCCATCAACACACATATGTATGTGTTGTCAGTGCTGTGCAGTGTTCTTCAACATGCACTCAGGAAGCTGTTTCACACTCAAAGTTGTATTTGCACAGCAAACACACCGCTTCCTCCAGGGAACACACACCTAGCAGCTACCACAAGAACAGTAGGAAACCACAAGTGTGTCTCGATTTGACTTACCGAAAGCTGCGTTATAAATACAATCAGTGCTCAGTGCGTCTGAACAGTTGCCATGACAGGTGGTGCATGTCTAATTTATGTTCTCTGCTCTAAAATAAACAGACCTACATTTTCTCTAAATACGCACTTCTGAAGTGAAAAAGCCACTATGTTGTCTAGACAGGCTTTTTCAACTGTTAGGCACAGAATGGAGGGCAGAGGATAAAGCGGAGTCGATCAATCTATACAGTTTTAAACTGAGAGAACAAAAATTCTAGGCGGTGTTTCCTAAGTGCAATCTGTTTATTATCCGTTGTTTGCTCTCCTGTTACAATTAAGTGTCCAAACTGCTGAACCTTTGCTATGCCATTAAGCAATGTCAACTTAATTAATCAGCAAATGGATTCATCAGTGCTGTGGCCTATATAACGTACCTAAGCCGCATATTCCTATATGACCCAAAGTGGCAGCTTTTATAACATTTTAAAGAAACACATACAGCTCTTGTATGTGGCTAGGTGCCTGCGTGTAAGAAATTGGAGACAGATGGCTTTTAACAAAATGGAGCAAGCTGCCACTAGACCATCTTAACCAACTGATTGGCAATATTTTTATTCTTGGTAAATTTCACATTAATATTCAAGCCTGCTGTGTCTCATTTTTTGATACACAACCTCACCAATGTTGTAAATTTGTGCAAATATTTGTTTGTTTAAATATTATATACAAAGGTAGTTTCTGTTTCCATTTCTGTTTTCATGTTCCAAATATGAAATATAAATCATAAACTTAAAGGGTTAGTTCACCCAAAAATGAAAATTCTGTCATTAATTACTCACCTTCATGTCATTCCAAACCTGTAAGACTTTCCTTCATCTTCGGAACACAAAAAAAGATATTTTTGATGAAATCTGAGAGCTTTCTGTCCCTCCATAGACAGCTACGTGACAACAATTTTGACACTTCAAAAAGTTAAAATAATCCATATGAATTAAGCGGTTTAGTCCAAAATTTCAGAAGAGACAAGAACGCTTTATATATATGATCAACAGTTTGAATTTAGGCTTTTATTCACATATAAACATTCATCAACTCACACGCCAGTTGTGGTAAATGGAAGCTTAATTATGTTTGCTTGACGAGTGCGAGAACCAATGAGGTTCATTTTCCTGTGTTACGCAGCACATTTGAACTTCCGCAGCGATTTGTTCTCACGCATCAAGCAGGTTTGTTTGAGCTTTTGTTTATGTTCGCTGATCAATGTTTATATTTGAATAAAAGCCTAAATTAAATCTTTTCATCAAATAAAGTAAAAAAAAAAGTCTCTTCAGAAAATTTGGACTAATCCACTCATGTACAGTGCATCTGGAAAGTATTCACAACGCTTGTGTTACAGCCTTACTCCAAAATGGATTAAATTCATTATTTTCCTCAAAATTCTACAAACAGTACCCTATAATGACAACGTGAAAATTTGTTTGAAATCTTTGCAAATTTATTAAAAAATATATAAGTACATAAGTATTCACAGCCTTTGCCATGACACTCAAAATTGAGCTCAGGGGCATCCTGTTTCCAATGATCATCCTTGAGATGTTTCTACAACTTGATTGGAGTCCCCCTGTGGTAAATTCAGTTGATTGGACATGATTTGGAAAGGCACACACCTGTCTATATAAGGTCCCACAGTTAACAGTGCATGTCAGAGCACAAACCAAGCCATGAAGTCCAAGGAACTGTCTGTAGACCTCAGAGACAGGATTGTATCGAGGCAAAGATCTGGGGAAGGGTGCATCAGGCCTTTATGGTAGAGTGGCCAGACGGAAGCCACTCCTCAGTAAAAGGCACATGACAGCCCGTCTGGAGGACTCTCAGACCATGAGAAACAAAATTCTCTGGTCTGATGAAACAAAGTTTGAACTCTTTGGCCTGAATAGAAAGCATCATGTCTGGAGGAAACCAAGCACCGCTTATCACCTGGCGAATATCATCCCTACAGTGAAGCATGGTGGTGGCAGCATCATGCTGTGGGGATGTTTTTCAGTGGCAGGAACTGGGAGATTAGTCAGGATCGAGGGAAAGATGAATTCAGCAATGTACAGAGACATCCTTGATGAATACCTGCTTCAGAGCGCTCTGGACCTCAGACTGGGGTGAATGTTCATCTTCCAACAGGACAACGACCTTAAGCACACAGCCAAGATAACAAAGGAGTGGCTAGGGGACAACTCTGTGAATGTCCTTGAGTAGCCCAGCCAGAGCCCAGACTTGAACCTGATTGAACATCTCTAGAGAGATCTGAAAATGGCTGTGCACCGATGCTCCCCATCTAACCTGATGGAGCTTCTGCAAAGAAGAATGGGAGAAACTGCCCAAAAAGAGGTGTGCCAAGCTTGTAGCATCATACTCAAAAAGACTTGAGGCTGTAATTGGTGCCAAAGGTGCTTTAACAAAGTATTGAGCAAAGGCTGTGAATAATTATGTACATCTGATTTTTGTAGTTTTTTATTTTTAGTACATTAGCAAAGATTTCAAACAAAACTTCTTTCTCGTTGTCATTAAGGGGTATTGTTTGTAGAATTTTGTGGAAAATAATGCATTTAATACATTTTTGGAATAAGGCTAAATGTGGAAAAAGCGAAGAGCTGTGAATACTTTCTGGATGCACTGTATTAGTTTTCCGATCTCATTAAATGGTTCGTTCACCCAAAAATGAAATATCTGTCATTAAGTACACACTCTCATGTTGTTCATATAAGACCTCATGTAAGACCTTTGTTTATCTTTGGAACACAAATTAAGATATTTTTGATAAAATCCAAGAGGTATCTTTTAACAGCAATTTAACCACCACTTTCAAGGTCCAGAAAGGTACTAAAGACATAGTTAAAAGTCGACATGACTGCAGTGGTTCAACCTTAATTTTATCAAGCAATGCAAATACTTTTTGTGCGCAAAAACAAAAATAACGACTTTATTTAACAATATCTTTTCATCTGTGTCATTCACGTATGTTGTTTACATCCGGAGCATCCAGGTTCTACGTCAGAACGGCGGCTCAGTAGTGGCTGACGCTCTTCACGTGAGCAGCACAACGCATGGGTCTGATGCTGACACAGGAGCCGGCCAATACTGAGGCGGCGTTCTAATGTAGAACCTGGAAGAGCTAAATGACAGAATTTTAATTTTTGGGTAAACTAACCCTTTCAAAGTGGTAGTAGTATAGCTGTCTATGGATGGACAGAAAGCTCTCAGATTTCACCAAAAAGATCTTCATTTGTGTTCCAAAGATGAACAAAGTCTTATGGGTTTGGAATGACATGTGGGTGAGTAATTAATGACAGAATTTTCATTTTTGGGTGAACTAACCCTTTAAATTAACATGATAACAAAAGAAGTAGACAAAACATGGACTTGACACTTCAAAGGCAATGTAAAAGCAAAGTCAAACAAACTGTAGAAATGCATTACTGTAAATGTTACATATAATGGTTATATACCTTATTTTACCTGTTTTTAACTCAAATGTGCAAGGCTTATAGTGTCAGCCATTTTAGCTAAACAAAGCAGCTGTCCATTATGCTGCTTAATATCACAAATTGTTTTCAATTTTTTTATTATTATTATCATAATAAGCACACTGGTTTGTAGTGCAAATAGTCCTACATTGTCATTCTTCTATTCTACTCTTAATATCAGCTAATGAATCAGATGCATCGCACATTCACAGGTTACTTTTGCATTGAAAAATAAGGTGGATAGGCAGATATATATATATATATATATATAATAGTAGTATTCGGCCTTGTGATCTCAACATAACCCACTCGATGCAAAATAAAACTGCTCTGATGGGACAGATATGAGTCTTAGCACATAATTTAAACATACTGAAAAGTTTTAAAGTGTAAGACTGACTTATATACCCTACATAGACTGATTAATGTGCCCTACAGTGGGAAACCAGTTTATTTTTAAATGCAAATAAACCTGGTCCCAACAATAATTTCACTGAAGGCTTTCACGATCTTGGCCTACTTACAGCACGAAGGAGAATATTTCTCATTTATCATAAACAGATGATATCCATTTGGTTCCATAATTATTTGGATTGCATGTGAAAAACAGACCCGCCATACTGGGGATGCAGTCCTCGTCCATCTCACCCTCTCCATTCTCTCCAGGTCTGCGTCTCTATCAGAGTCACAGTGACATGTCATTAGTCACTATCTCCAGCTCTGTCAGTCGCCTGATTAACGCAGAGGAAATGAGAGAGCGTGAAAAGGAGAGGTGTGATTCTAAAAAAAAAATATGCGACTTCCACATTGTCAGGTCAACCAAGAGTGCCGGTGGGCCATTAAATCTAGTGTCTGACCTCAGTAAAGTCATAAGATCTGATGAGAAAGTAGCATAGCAGTCTATATGCTGTGAAAAGCACAATGAATCCACAAGGGCACATCCCAGTGAGACGCCGTTATGACATTTGTGCAGATCAGGTGAAGGCTGGAAGCTTGTTCTACCACAGATAGACAGAGGAGGAACAGATGTCATTTAGAATAAAAAAAACATACAAAAGTACAACGAAAGCGTTTCTACAGAACCAACGTGTCTTTGTTAGCAACCGGTGCTTTTGACCACCAAAGATTCAGCTTCTAGCTATGCTCAGTAATTGATTTCACTCAATCTGCTCTGTTCAATCCGTTTTAGTCCCAGTTCCACCTTACAAGACTTCTA
The DNA here is from genome assembly GCF_024489055.1 of Chanodichthys erythropterus. Classification (NCBI taxonomy): domain Eukaryota; kingdom Metazoa; phylum Chordata; class Actinopteri; order Cypriniformes; family Xenocyprididae; genus Chanodichthys; species Chanodichthys erythropterus. The sequence continues at coordinate 18,206,507 of NC_090239.1, forward strand.
CAAGAGAAAATCTCATTACTGTAATTATTAGCTAGGAGGGAAATGGAAATTGAACATATTTGTTTTTCTATATTGTTATTATTATATCCTGACTAATTGTGTCCTGCCTGTGGCATAATCAGTTAATTGTTTCCCTCAATTATACCAGCAAAAGGCTGCAGTGTGTTTTAGACTAACAGGATTCAAAATTACTTTTTGTGTGATTTGAACTACTAGTGATTTTTTAATATCTCCCCAATGCTTCTATTTAAGAAAAAAAAAATCTGTTTTCATTTTGTGAAAACACATTGTTGATTTGCGCTCAGTGAACCAGGAACTAAATCTATATACACTCTAAAAAATGCTGGGTTAAAAACAACCCAAGTTGGGTTGAAAATGGACAAACCCAGCGATTGGGTTGTTTTAACCCAGTGGTTGGGTTAAATGTTTGCCCAACCTGCTGGGTAGTTTTATTTAAACCAATTATTGTTTAAAAATTGCTATATGGCTAGCTTAAAATGAACCCAAAATAGTTGGGAAATTAAAAACCAGATGCAATTAGAGGCAACCATAATAGACAAAAGGTGAATGTTTATTAATAAGCTTTAATATTTTATTAATATAAATGTAATAGTTTATTAATATAAATTTATGAATAAGCAATTTAATAAATGTTTATTGTTTAATAATTATTCATTGAACATTAATAAATGTTCATTTCCAACATTGGGTTAATTTTAATTAAGCAATACAGTAATTTTCAAACAATAGTTGAGTTAAATAAAACTACCCAGCAGGTTGGGCAAATATTTAACCCTACCGCTGGGTTAAAACAACCCAATTGCTGGGTTTGTCTATTTTCAACCCAACTTGGGTTGTTTTTAACCCAGCATTTTTTAGAGTGTACGGTGTGCATGTATGTAAATATGGGTAACTGAACTGTGGGCGATAATTTGCTATGCTAATTATTTTTGTTTGATAATATTCTTATAATTCTAGATGCCTCCCTTTTCTTTCCATGAGTACTATGGCGGTGCACTGCCTGTTCAATTTTTCTCTCTCATACACATCAGACACTTTGTCTTGGAATACCATCCTTAAATTATTAATGTGGACTGTCCGAACTCTTAATATTTTAAAACCTCTGCATGAACAAGGCTTAGCTTGACTGAAATATACACAGTCTAGTAGACTGCATGTCTGGCTGAAAGACACTTCAATGTTAAATTACAGTACATAACATTTACATTGATAAAGAAATGCTTGAAAAAAATTAACTGGATTTACAGAATATAATGTGTAAAGCATACAAAAATAAATAAAATAAAATGGTTTAGACATTCTACTTAGTAACTTTGCAACTACATGTCAACTAACTTTCATTAGAGTAGTAACCTGTCTGCTTAAAGGCATAATATGTAAGATTTTTGCAGTAAAATATCCAAAAAACACTATAGGCCAGTGTTATATATTTTGTTCAGTTGCGTGCTAACAATATCCCAAATGTTTCCAACTATTTGTAAATCGTGAGAAAATCGCGATATTAACCAAGGATATGGGACGTGTCCGGGAGTCGCTTGTCAATGGCCTCATATACGCGTTACCCTCGGTTTCCGGTTTTATTTTGTAGAAACCATGGAAACACCAAAGACGGTTTAATATATTACATGTTTTATTAGACAAGGGAACAACTGTTTGGTTACTATAGACATAAACAAATTATTGTTATATAGCTTAACACGTCTAGTCTTATTGTTTAAATCTAGTTTTCTTGATTTTCCGAGAGTACAATGCTTTACCATGCCTCAGAGAAAAACACTATTTTGTCAAGAAGCTAAGTAATACAGCATTTTCTCCATCATACAGTACATTTTAAAATTAATTGCATGCCATTTATAAACACAAGCCACCCAGCATTTATTAATATGATATTCTAATTCGATCTAGCTTACTACAGCGTGCAGCAAGTGTCTCATAGCAGCCGCCGAGCGAACAAACATTATAACATCATTTTTAACACAGTCAAATGTATATAATGTGATAAAACAGCACTGTGTGTTACATCATACGCATGACCAGAAGAAGTGAAAGCAGCGGCTGCTAGCCATATGTCGCGTTCATCTCTCATTAGCAATCGCTTCAGCGACTTCGTTCTGCTCCAACAGCTCTCACCCTGCTCTGCTTCATACTACAGTAACGCTAATAATCTCATCCATGAACATGCATGATTTCTGCCCGAGTTCCGTCCCGATTCTTTTCCACTGGCTTTGAGGTGAAGACGACATCTTCCAAGATTCGGCGCTCAAACTCGGCGTCATCAGGCGATGCCTTTGTTTTGAATAGGTGACCTCTAGTGGTGAAAATCTACATATTACAGCTTTAATGTGTAGGTATAGGGAACAATATGTAACGTTTGGGGAATAAAGGGGTAACAACTACAAAAATTAACAAATTAATACTGTAAGTATTTTAGAACTTGGGGTTTCTTATTCTAATATTATGATAGGCAACAATCTTACGTTTGGAAGCAATTTAGTGATAACACACTGCATAGTTTAATTTTTTTTGTAATAGTGTACCATTATTATTATTTTTTTAATTACAGGGTATTCAGTGCATTTATACAGTAATTAAAACTGTTGCAATTTTTTTTTTTTTTTTTTTTTTTTTTTTTATAAATACTGGGGAAATATACACCTAGTCCATATAGTTTCAGGGTAAGTGTGACATCTGCAAGCTGTACATTAAAGTGGTGATTGTTACTGTGATGGAATTTTTAAAACTAATCTTAATTAATTAGCAGATAACATTTCTTTTTCCTACAGGCCTAACAAGTTAACTTTGAGAATAGAGAAATAGTCACTAAGACTGTGTTGTAACAGTGAAAAATGTTGCTATGCTGGCTAGACAGCATCCAGATATAGAAAATCTATAAAAATGTTTTGACGTATTGAGTAATCAGTGAACTATTGACCTTGTGATTTTTGAGGATTCTGTGATTCAGTAGTTCTAATCTAAATGTACTCTGCCAGTAACCAGTGGCAGAGGAAGTAAATTGTTTTTCTCGAATCTGAACCAATCATATTAAGGGTGTATTCACACCTGTCTCGTTTGGTTCGATTGAATTGAACTCAAGTTCGTTTCCCCTCTTGGTGCGGATCTTTGGGGCAGGTGTGAATACAGCAATCGCACTCGGGTATGGACTAAACAACCATACCGAGACCCAGCTGAAGAGGTGGTCTCGGTCCAGTTCCAAACGAACTCTGGTATGGTTAAATTTCTGTCCGATGAATGGATGACCTTAGCCAACCTGGTCTCGTGGAACGTTTTCGCGAGTCGCAAAAATACATACCAATACGTACATATCACTGCTTTTTCCAACAGAAATGAACACTAGAGGCAGTAAAACAGAAGCGCTTTTAATCGTTTTTATACATAATTACGATGGTCAGATTATGGATTAATAAAGACTTGTTTTTACGTCTCCTTGCGCAATATTATGTTATGACTTCAAAACGCTTTTTATCAAAGTGCACGATTTGTAAATGAATATATTTTGGACTTTGCATCGCTTAACCAGCTCCATATGTTTCGCTTTTCTGACATGACAAGCTTGCTCGGTAGCTCAGCTGATTCAGAGTTGGACTTAGGACAAGAAAGCCTTGGGTACAAATCCCATGAAAGACGAGTCACAGTAAAAGAGCTCAACGATGAGAAATCAAGAACAAGCTAGAATGGCATGATTACCACATTGTCACATTTGCTTTTGTTAACACTATCAAGTAGGTTTAGGTGTAGTGTTGGTGATACGTTATTTTAACATGTAATGGAGCATTACGCTTTTAGTGCCACTCACCGGACAAATTTCAAATCAGAACTGCAGTGATTCGTATAAAAACCAACGTCATAAAAACGTACCATATTCATGTTTACCTGTTCCGCAAAAATTTTTTTTAAAAAATGAACACGCTTTTAGCACCACTCATGGACATTTCACATTGAAACTGCAGTGATATGTACATATTGGTACATATTTGGCGAAAACATTTCCACAGGTATGTTTTTCTAATGAGACCAGGCTCACCTTAGCACATATGTGGTTTTGTTTACGCATTTTGGCTCACTTTCAAAAAGGGCAGTGTGAAAGCGAACCACAACAAACAAACAAACAAACAAACAAAAAAAAATCAATATTGTATTGGACTAAAGCAAATGAACTAGTGGACTTTACTAGTGTGAATACACCCTAAGACTGATGACAATGAGTTATAGATCATGTTATATGGACTGTGTGATGTAGCTGAAATCCTATATTCTTTTTTATATGCCTGTATTCTTTGTGCTGGAGAGATTCTCTGAGAGTGTTGAGAACTCTCCCGGCCATGATAAAAGCATTCAAGGACAACAACTGGAGTCTCTGTGATTGTTGTGCAGCGCTGCATGCAGACTAGGGCAGAGACTTTCAATCTATCTCCAAAAGGGTCGAGACATTGACCGACTCAGCCGACGTCGATTGGAGACTCACTAGAGTATAATTTGTTAATGAAGCGTTGACTATAGACTTTTCGGGGCGTCGACTGGAGACGATCCAGGTAACTTAGGTCAGGTGCGTAAGGGAAAATCTACCACATTACGCTCTTGTTCCATGTAATTGCAGGATAAATACAATAAAAAGACATACACAATCTGATATCACTGACTATATTTGAAAAACAACTTAATTCAAAACAGATTTACAACACTTATTATTAATTTATTCTTTTTAAATCAATTTTTTCATTTCAAACGTTCAAACAGTCCTGACAGAAAGTAGTAGGTTTTGTCCCCGTTTCTTTCTCCTTCTTGGCTTCCTTCTTGTTCCTCTTCTTCTTTTTCATTCTTTCTACTGATGAATCTTAAAATGGAATCACATGTCTTTTGCTATTCTGTATTATGTATTAAAAGAAAATAGAGTACACCCAGAAATGTTTTCATAATTTACTCATTGTTTCGCTTCCGACCAACTGTCACCAGCATGTGCATGAGAGTCGAGTTCCTGTGTCACGAATCCACAATCAACAGAACTGCTGAATGACCATACGATTAGGGGGCACGTTGTGTCATCTGTAGGGTCACTGCCCCCCTAATGCCTCCTAAAGTGTGACATCTGCGGGCTGTAAATTAAAGTGGTGCTTGCTATCCTCTTGTTCCATGAAGTTACAGGGTAAGTACAATAAAAACACACACACAATCTGATATCACTGACTTTATTTGAAAAACAACAGGTTTACAACACATTTTTTTTTTAAATCAACATTTCATTTCAAATGCTAATTAAAGTACTCACCATTTGCTCATCTTTTACCCTCATGTCATCCAAGATGTATACGACTTTCTTTCTTCAGATGAACACAAACAAAGGTTTTTAGCTCTGCTAATGCAAGATGATTGGGAGCAAAAACCTTATTTCTGTGGATTTTGGCCATTCATGTATTCCATAACAAAATGTCTTCAGCAGCATTTAGTTCATAGGAACACTAATCTTGGTAACTTTAAATAACACATTATCTTCAGAAATATGAATCAGAAATTAGGCAGAGTGTAAGGCTGGGCAAGGCTTACCTTCCCCTGGCCACGGACTTGAGACTAGTGTGAAATTTTCTCACTCAAACCACTGCCTACCTGCTTCTGATTGCTTTTAGAGGGAAAAGCTGCACAGAACTACTGTTCTAGGATCATTTTTCACCATAATATTAGCATATTGGCGAAACATATTTGGCAAACGATACAGTCCGTATCTGTGTTTGCACTCTGAAGAACGACAAGGCTTTTCAACGTGTTTTTGCAGCGTTGAGCAGTGTAGCCAATCACCAACATATTTGTTGATTTCTTGAATGCAGTGACCAATCAGAAGTGTTCATATTAGCACTGAACAAAAACTCTGGCGTTTTAAGCGGTGAGTGGATTCTGAGCTCTGCAAGCTGGCAAATATCCCCTCATTATACCAAACAATTATGTAAATAAGTGATTCATTGTGCAGTCAGTATAATTTACTGTTACAGAACTTCTTGAGATCACGATGAACTAAGGTGAGTGAAATTTTTAGTGATTATAAAGGAAGCACCTGCATACATAATCTGTTAAAACAGGTGTTATAATTAATGCATTATTACACAAAATGAAACCGTTTTGGTGTTAATATAGTACTATTTCATTAATAAATAAATATGATATGTTATTGTTTTGGTGAAAGTCTGTTTCTCAGATCATAAAAATGTGTGCCCCGCTATAAAACCGAAATGCCCCCCATTCTACATGTTCTAGCGACCATCCTGACGTGCCATCCACTGCCAACAAAGTGTAAAGTCCTCTGGGAACAGGGTTTAAAGGTGCCCTAGAATTAAAAATTTAATTTATCTTGGCATAGTTACATAACAAGAGTTCAGTACATGGAAATGACATACAGTGAGTCTCAAACACTGCTGTTTCCCCCTTCTTATATAAACCTAATTTGTTTAAAAGACCTCCGACGAACAGGGGAATCTCAACATAACACTGACTGATATGTAACAGTCGGGGTGTACGCCCCCAATATTTGCATATGCCAGCTCATGTTCAAGCATTAGACAAGGGCAGGACGTCTGGATCTGTGCAAAGCTGAATCATCAGACTAATGGCAGATGGAGCAATAATAACTGACATGATCCGTGATATCATGATATTTTTAGTGATATTTGTAAATTGTCTTTCTAAATGTTTCGTTAACATGTTGCTAATGTACTGTTAAATGTGGTTAAAGTTACCATCGTTTCTTACTGTATTCACGGAGACAAGAGCCGTCGTTATTTTCATTATTAAACACTTGCAGTCTGTATAATTCATAAACACAACTTCATTCTTTATAAATCTCTCCAACAGTGTGTAATGTTAGCTTTAGCCATGGAGCACTATCAAACTCATTCAGAATCAAATGTAAACATCAAAATAAATACTGTACTTACGCGATTAGACATGCTGCATGATGAACACTTTGTAAAGATCCATTCTGAGGGTTATATTAGCTGTGTGAACTTTGTTTATGCTGTTAAAGGCAAGCGTGAGCTCCATGGGCGGGGAGCGTGGGCATTTAAAGGGGCCGCAGCCTAAATCGGCTCATATTTAATTCTGCCCCAAAATAGGCAGTTAAAAAAATTAAATAAAAAAAAATCTATGGGGTATTTTGAGCCGAAACTTCACAGACACATTCAGGGGACACCTTAGACTTGTATTACATCTTTTAAAAAGACGTTCTATGGCACCATTAACACAAGAATAAGCTAATTGTCAAGGGATTTATGTCAGGGTAACAATCATCAAAATCTAGTCATCAGCTTTCTTTTCTTTAAAATCAAAGTTTTTTTTTTTTTTTTTTCTCAAATAATTCAATTCAATAATTCAATACCGTACCTTTAAGTATGCGTATTCTATTCTGATGCTGAAACTCACCTTCATACACTCCAGGCACTAATATAATGAAACATTCCAAACATGTAATGTTGTTCCCAGAGCAAAAAATATTTATGTTAATCAGATGAAGTGTGAAACAAACAAATCGATAGTCATTTACAAGCAAACCTGAGCTGCAGAGTCCTGTGAGAGGAAAAGAAGCTGTGGTGATTATACAATTACAAGCTTTATACTAAGAGCTTATCACACTGGAGAAATGAAATTCTTTATTCAACGTCTTTGCTTTATTAATTTCTTGACCTCAGGTCAGGCCTCTGCAGTCACCGTCTTATCATCTCAACTGTCAATTATTAAAACCCTGTATATAGTTGAGGAAATTGAATGATTTGGCCTGACTTCTGCAGTAACATTATTCTATTTGTATGCGACGGACCGTCTTTCAGTGCCAAAGAGCATTTTCATTCTTGCTTTATGGGCAAAATTGAGGAATTTGATATTACACCTGTAGATTATATCATTGCTATTCAGGAACGTATCATAAAGCATAATATTTCCAGAGCCTGAAATCAAAAGTAGCAATGGCAAAATACATTGGCAAAGCTTTCTGCTCTCCTGACAGGGCTGAGTGGTTGGGATTAACACTGGATGAGATCCTTATCCTCTTTAACAGCTTTTCCTGTTTTAAGTGAACGAGGATCCCCCCCCTTTTAAAATGCACAAGTCGTGTTTGTGTGTAAATGTCTTTGTGGTAAATCTTAAATACATTTTTTGTGTACAAACTGACAACATGCAAACCACTCTCAGGCTTTTTAAATAGTTAAAACATGCTTGGTAAAAAAATAAACTCCTCAGAGAGCACAGTATGCAGAAGAAACATATCTTTGTGGTCTTCTTAACAGATCTTGTGGTCTGTGAGTGATGGTAAAGAGGTGTCAACATACTGTACTATCAAGACACTTTATGCATATGCAAGTGTATTACAAAAAAAAGGGTATAATCCTATCAATTCCTATCAATGTGATGTACTGTAATTTAGAGATTTCTCTTTGGGGTCTTCTTTTAGGGTTTTCTGTGCATAGTTCAACCAAAAATGTAAATTCTGTTATCATTTACTCATCCTCATGTCATTCCAAACCTGTATAACATTCTTTCTTCTGCAGAACACAAAAGGAGAATGTTAGACAATGTTCATGCTGTTCTTTTTCATACAATAAAAGTGAATGAAGACCAGAGGCTGACAAAATGACTGACAGAAGTAGCTTTGTGTAAAGTCATTATTAATTGAAAAACTTTACCACAGTTCTCAAATGTGTAAATTTAAATCTCATAACTGATTGCAACACACAAAAAAATGAATATGAATATACACAAAAGTTTGGGGCAATTAAGATATTTTGTTTTAAAGAAATTGATACTTTTACTCAGCAAAGATGAATTAAATTGATCAAAAGGTGACAGAATAAATACATTTATAATGTTTCTATTTCAAATAAACGCTGTTCTTTTGAAGAATCCATTCATCATTGAATCCTGTAACACACTTTATTAGCGCTGGGTAGTAACTGATTACATGTAATCTGGATTACGTAAACAGATTCCAAAAATGATGTACTTGCAATTAGATTATATTACATTTTAAAATGCTCATATTCAGACTACATGTACTTTTTTATTGATTACATGATTACACATTAATCTTACAATGGCAGTAAATTATTCATAGTTCATGCTTTCTCCCTACTACTTTTTTTATCTTTTGAAATTTCTTTTCTAAAAAAGAAGATGGAATTGCACACACGGACCAACCACTAGTCATGAGAAAACTGAGACCCACACAGCATTTAATCACTGGAGTTACAGAAATCATTTCACTTTTCAGAAGTGTTTTCTCAACATTGCAACATTGCATATCTAATCAACTCACAAACACATTCATTATCATTTAAATTATTATTCAGTGAGCCAATTAAGCATGTATTGCTGTCTTTTGAAGGCTTTTGTCTTGCAAACACATTAAAAGGATCAAATTCACATTTCATATTTAAATGCAATACAGGAATTCCTCAACTTTTTTGTCAAATGAACCTCTCTTAAGGTAGGTCTATTATATTTACTTGAAGTAAGCTGAGTTTTTAAGTTAATAAGTTAGGTCAATAATAAAATTAAGTCAATATTAAAGGGTTAGTTCACCCAAAAATGAAAATTCTGTCATTTATTACCCACCCCCATGGTGTTCCACGCCCGAAAGACCTTCATTCATCTTCGGAACACAAATTAAGATATTTCTGATGAAATCCGATGGCTCAGCGAGGCCTGCATTGACAGCAAGATAATTAACACATTCAACGCTCAGAAAGGTACTAAAAACATTTAAAATAGTTCATGTGAGTACGGTGGTTCAACCTTAATTTAATAAAGCGACGAGAATACTTTTTGTGTGCCAAAAAAACAAAATAACGACTTTTAAACAATATCTAGTGATGGGCAATTTCAACACTACTTCGAAGCTTTACAAATCTTTTGTTTCGAATCAGTGGTTTGGAGTGCCAAAGTCACAGGATTTCAGTAAACGAGGCTTTGTAATGTCATTAGTGTTTCGAAAATGTCAATAGTTTGCATGACTTTGGCAGTTTGATACACACTTCCGAACCACTGATTCGAAACAAAAGATTCGTAAAGCTCCGAAACTTCATGAAGCAGTGTTTTGAAATCACCCATCACTAGATATTGTTGAGTAAAGTCGCTATTTTGTTTTTTTGGCGCACAAAAAGTATTCTTGACGCTTCATAACATTAAGGTTGAACCACTGTACTCACATTAACTGTTTTAAATATGTTTTTAGTACCTTTCTGTGCATCTAAAAAGTGTTAATTATCTTGCTGGCAATAGAGGCCTCACTGAGCCATCGGATTTGATCAAAAATATATTAATTTGTGTTCTAAAGATCAACGAAAGTCTTACGGGTGTGGAACGACATGAGGGTGAGTAATAATTGAGTAAGAATTTTCATTTTTGGGTGAACTAACCCTTTAATAATAAGAAGAATAAAATTAAGTTCACAGTTTTCTGATGTCTGTTTTTATTTACATTTTTATGATATAATTATTATCTTTTCATAAAACTTCCTGCAGTTCCATCACAAACCCCTGTCTGGGAAACCCTGATGTAATGTAATATTTAATGCACTTCATATGGCTAAATAATGGAATTTATTTTCTTTTTGTATTTTTATATCAATATGGTACACAATTACCTACAGAAGAGGATAAGGGCCAAGGAATAATAAAAAAAAATAAAACCATCTCGAGATTAAAGTTGTTAAATTTCGAGAAAATAGTCAAAATAAAATGTTGAGAATAAACTTTTTAAATTACGAGAAAAAACACGTTAAATTTTGAGAAAAAAGTTGAGATAAAATGTTGAGAATAAAATCATTAAATTACGAGAAAAAAGTCGTTAAATTATGAGAACAAATTCGTTAAATTATGAGAAAAATGTCGTTAAATTACGAGAAAAAAGTTGAGATAAAATGTTGAGAATAAACTCATTAAATTATGAGAATAAAGACATTAAATTACGAGAAAAAAGTCATTAAATTATGAGAACAAATTCATAATTTAACGAATTTGTTCTCGTAATTTAACGATTTTTTTTCGTAATTTAATGACTTTATTCTCAACATTTTATCTTGACTTTTTTCTCGAAATTTAACAAATTTATTCTACAAATTTCATCTCGACTTTTTTCTCGAAATTTTACGTGTTTTTTCTCGTAATTTAACGAGTTTATTCTCAACATTTTATCTCGACTTTTTTCTCGAAATTTTACGTGTTTTTTCTCGAAATTTAACAACTTTAATCTCGAGATGTTTTTTATTATTTTTTATACATTTTTTTTTATTATTGCTTGGCCCTAATCCTCTTAAGTAATTACCCTTTTCAAATTCAATAAAATAAATGTTGAGTTAGGTCAAGAGTAATCTAAATGTAATCAAAAAGTAATCAGATTACAGTATATTACCTTAAATGTAATGAATCACATTACTAACTACCATATCCCAAAGCTACTGACTTCAGAGGAATTAAAATATAGTCTTCTATATGTCATTTTTAGAACTGGACCACCCCTGTGGTCCTTGTATAGAAAAGGAGTGGGTGAGTAAATGATGACAGAATGTTCATTTTGGGGTGAACTATCCCTTTAATGTCTGTTCTATATAAAATACTTTTTTTTCCCATGGTATTGAGGTCTGTCATGCCTGATCGAACCCTGTTGATTCCATCACTTTAGGTGCCACTCCTCAGAATATCTCTGCGCCTGTTCAGATATTCCTGAAAGTATTAGCACCAGTGATATTTAATCCATCACAAGAATGTGTCAACCTCTTTTTATAATGAAATGTTCAAATATAGATTACAGCAACAGTCATTTCATTGTGTTTTGTGGAAAGAATGCGAAATGAAATTTTAACAGAAGAAGCAGAATAAAGAAAAAACAAGGAACAGAGGCTATGACATGCCCTTGTCTGACCATCATGTCTATGAGGACAAATTAAATTTGAGGTTTAAACTGGTCAACTGGTGACAGGAGTGGGTGTAACACCTGAGGGACACAGTTCAGACCTTCCACGGTGCACTTCCCAGTCATATTCCATTTCTTATCTGCAATATTCATGAATGAACGTAGTGAGCAGATGAACTGTGACAGGTTAAAAGACTGTGGAGATGTTTGGGGACCTCGCTGCGTTTCTCACTGCTTCTATCCGCATGATTGTCACACACATCTCTTGACAACATAAGACGCTGCCTCTCATTCACATCCATCTGTAGACAATCCCTCAAACTGATTACCATATCTATTTCCGTAAGTAGATCACAGCAACTATTCAAATGCTCAGTTCCTTGGAGACAGCTGCAGAAGTTTCTGTCATTTGGCTTTTTGTTATTTGCTCTCCTGACCTCTGGATTAGAACTGATCTGAAGCACCATGGGGCCAAACCTGCCAAAGGGCCCCAAACTTCACAACACAATCCCATCTGTAAACTGCATGTCAGGGTTAATTAAAAACCTTTTCATAAACTGAAACACACAAATGAATAAAACGTAATTGAAATCAACAAAAATAAATAGTTGTTTTAGTAGACGTCGAGCACTCATCATAATGCCGAAACTGTCTGACCTGTGAGTCTGTGTGGGAGAAGACATCCCACATGCAGATGGCGATATGGCGCATGATGGCAGTAAGGTTACTGATACCGATTTAAAAATGGATGCAAATGAAACTGCAGTGACTGGTAGGGAGTAGCATAGCACTCTTGATTCATTTATAAACATCTAATTTTTACTTTTCTAGGTGCACATGATCATGAAACAACAATAAAGTTCAGGGGCCCCTGTGCTGTTCCTGGGACTTTTAAATTGCACTAATTTGAACATGCACATGCAACCTGATTTAATTAGAATTTGTATGTATTCAAAGGCGTTTATGTCAAATCAGTACCACATATATTAGATATACGTTGAAAAGTACTGTATAATACGATCAAACTTACTAAAACATTGCTTTAGAAACAAAATGTTTACAAATCATTTTCTATTTATATTATTAATATATTTAGAGAATTACATATTACTACTATTCCCTTGCCTTACTTGCCTTAAATGATTTTAGCAAATGGCTGCAATATAACAAAGAGTGAAAAATTTAAGGGGGTCTGAATACTTTCCGTACCCACTGTATATAACATTTTATGAAAAAAAAAAAGTCATGATATTGAACATTTAATTCATTTTATTCCGTTCTTAGTATCATACTGTATACTACTATAGTATTCATATCTTGAATTAGCTTTTATTTGAATATTTTCAGTTGTTGTTTTTTCAATTTAGTTTAGGTTTTAATAATTTTGTTATTTGGTTGTTATTTTTATTATTTATTGTTTCTTATATAATCTATTTAGCTTTTTTTTTTTTTTTAAAGGGGGGGTATAATGCTATTTCATGTATTCTGACTTATTTACACTGTAAAAAAGTTAGATTCTCATGCTAAACATGGCCAAAGTTTCAAAACACATTGGACGTATGTGGAGTATTTCTGTTTCAAAAATTCTCTTCCAAATCCTCACAGGATTCAGACATTTTTTTTGAGTATCGGCCTGAGTGATGTCAATAAGGGCGGAATTCCTTTTACGGGCACTTCTCCCGGAAGGGCGCATGCGCACACGTTGACCTGAGCGAGAGCACAAGAGCACGCCCATCGACGCGCATTTGGGTTTACGGAAGTCGTCGGCAGCGTTGCAGGTCACAGGACTTCACGAAATCAACAATGTCACCAAAGAAGATAACCTTGCTTCCCAAAGAACCCAGTGGAGCTGAGAGTTTTGTGCTCACGCATAACATTGATGCGCTCTCGATATTTGTTATTAAAATAACCACAAAAACTGATAGTTGCTATCACTTTTTTATTGGTTAAAATGAATAAAAAATATTGTGTTTTTCCGTGGCTGCTCGAGCCTTCAGGATCGGCACTTATGGTTTCATAAACAAAGCCCAGTTCCATGCTGGATTTACAGATTGTTTTAAACTGAAAGATGGAGCATCCACAGTGATAATGATTCTGGTCATAAGTCGGAACCGCAGGTGGTGAGTAAAACTGCTTCAAATATCTGTTTTGTTGGCAATAGGTACCTAAGTGCTTTTAATGTAAACTACATGAATGTAGTGAATTCATAACTTCATTATTCATCATTCATATGATGGTGTATTGTGTGTTTAAATACAGTCTTTAGCTGACCATTGATAGGTTGTAGACGATCTCCACACAAAAGCTGCGCATAATCGTGACTCTAGCTCCGCTCAAAGGACACGCCTCCAGGCGCTCGGCTGTTTTCGGAAATACTCGGTACAGCATATGTATCTTTTATAAATATAATTAAACTAAAGACTTTTTGGAGAAATTAAGGATGCACTACTACTCTATAAGTACTCAAGATTAACATACGATTGGCAGAAACTGTTACTATTTTTATTATTATTATTATTTTATTAATTCAACATTAAATTATTTTAGTACCTGCCAAGGCAACATTTCTCATTTTCATTTAAGTATAAGTCATCTACTATTTATATTTTATTTTAACTTTAAAACTAATAGAAATCATTTTGGGTGTTTGAAATAGTTTTAGTTAACAATAGCAAAACTGCTAATTGATTAAATATAAAATTAACCTATTCATTTCACAACTTCAATATGCTATGAACATAAAAGAATTCATAAACATGTACATCTCTAAAGTTCATACATAATGCTTACATTTTAGATGCTGCCAATACATTAATAATGTACCTGGCCGTGTCTATGCAAACGTGTCTATGTTTTTGTTTTGTTTTTTTTTATCATTTTGGTACTATTTTCACAAGTAAGATGTACATTTTCAAAATTCTTAGTACAAAAATCCAAAAAGTTGTGAAGTTATGAAATCACCATGAGGTTTTGTGCGAGGAGAGTTTGTTGCCAATACAGTAAATGTTCCCACTGTAGTGAATCTGTATATAATCTATATATAGTAAATCTATACTGTAGTCGACTTTTATAAGGGTGAGTAGTAATGTGGCAGTCTCAGTCTACCATAGTAATGCCTCTGTTTACAGTATCACATGGCACACTGTAATGTGAAATGCTGTATTTGATCTGTCTCTCTTCTTCTGATGTATCTCTGATCAATCTGTTATACAGTCATTGACTGTTTCCTTGCTTTCTCTTGTACTCTGTCTGTGTTGCTCTATGCTCACAAATTGCAAATCTCTGACACACACAGACACACAGAGTATGATTTATAAGCTTGTTTCCTCATGGGGACCAAAAAAAAAGGTCAGAATTTACTGGTATTACTATACTTGAGGGGGGCATTTGGTCCCCATAGTGTAGGGAATACCATGACCACACACACACATTTTGAACATAATGGTTATAATCTAAGATAAATCGAAATTTATAGTAATAGCATTATAAAAGGCAGCTACTGTGAATTAAATATTTATATAGATAAAACTCTTATTTTGTGTAGTAAAAAAGATACTTTGTGCTGAAATGTTTGAAAAAATGCACATTTGATGATCTGTTGTGATATTAGTACTAAGATTTTTGAAAATTTACCAATTGCTTGTGAAAATTTAACCAAAGCAATTAAAAAAAAAAACTTGTAATATGTAGTTCAGTCATGAAACTCTAACAGAGCAGTGATTGGTTCCTATACTTGCTGTGGCATTAGACAACCCGACGTACTTCCCAATCCACGTAACTAGCATGTAATCGTCCTGCTGTGTGATTATTTACCCTCCTTCTCACCGCGCAACCTGTAGAGATCTGCTATGGGGATTCTTATATATTCTTGCAGCAGCACATCCTTTATGTTTATTGTTTGAACTAAGCTGAACAAATAATTGTATTTGCTCAGTAGCAAAAGCAGCAGCATAGCAGATCTCCTCCGCCAAAATCAAGAATATACATCCCATGCTTCATTGCCAATAAATGCTGATTAAATAATAAACTCAAAGATTTGTCATGACTGCAATGTGTTTGATGATTGAAAACCTACAATTACTAATGAGACCACGTCGATGCATGGATACTTGTATTGTTCAGAGAGATAGGGTGTTTGGGCTCCTGAGTATCAGGTCTCACTGCTTGGGGCCCCTGAATATCGGTACCTCTGCTCTGCTATGGATATTGCAAACTATTCTTAGACTCCTTTGACAGTTTGTTGTGAATTCAGAGTTAGGAGAGGGTGTATGTCAGGTTTTTATTCTCCAGTGAGAAATGTGGTTTTCCAGCAGGCTGCAATCCTTTAGAGGCGTGTCCTGGCTGTACAGAGGAAGCTGTTTTGTTGACAGCGATCGTGCATGTCACTTTATTGAGCTGTAATCTTGAGTGGCAGGTAACTCTGTCACTCCAAACTATGGGGCCTGTGCTCACAGCATTTCCCTTGTGTGATAATGCTGGAAAACAAGGCTTACTGTCATCCAGGAGTTACAATGTAAAAAGAACGAATGGGGAGGGGGAGATAACCAGCGTGTGTTTGTTTCCTGATGTCGAACGCTACCGGCAATGATCTTCTGAAGACACGAGTAATCTCAATTCAGTGTCACATATGTCACATCTCACTGTCAGGAGCAAATGTATGCAGCAGGTAACACATCATATGTAATCATGTGAAATCATACGCAGGTGCAGGTGTGGGGGATAATAATGTAGTTTTCTCACTGTTAGTGATGGGAGAGAACCTCTAAAGAACCCTAAACTGTCGGAACAGACTAAATCAAATAATGCTTTAATATCTGTCTATTTCAATCTTTCTCTCTGGTTTTCTGACCCCATTTTATGCCATATATCTGTGCCGCAGTAGCATTTTGTTCCCGGCTTCCCATCAATACTGAACACACATCACGCTCTTTGCCTCACAGAGAGCTCTGTCGATCCCATCATCGCGTGTGCGGTATGTGTTTTACCCCAATTTCCAAATGCATTTATTCATAACAGCCTGTTTTGCATAGAGCCATGAGAAATGATTCTGTTTACTGTGCTGCTCTGAGGTGAAGATTATGGAAATGTTTAGTGTTGTATCCTAGGAATATGTAATAAAATTGCAACCCGCCTCAAAGTCCCTGCCTCAGAAACGCTTTTCTGAAGTGCGGAGCACTTGAAAATTATCTATGTTTCCGCTGTTTAGGGCCAGAAACCCCTGGCTTATCCTTGTGTGTGTGTGTGAGAGAGAATGACTGACATGATTAAATACCAAACTGTAATTGTTAGGAAGAAATAAGAGATACAAAGAGTACCAAACTGGTTCAAGGCAATGATGTATAATAGAATGGGTCGGTTTCTAGCAGACATAATCCAGCAACTTGTCCTATTAGAGGAAAAAAAAGAAGAAAGAAATACAATTTAATGGGAGCTGAGGGGGTCTATGATTATCTGGCACTGGTTTGTGATTATTGTGAGGAAGAACTGAAGGTTGTTAAACTTGAACAGTTCAAACTTGCATTGTGTTTAATTAGCAGAAAGATTACTAATGCAGTGCACCTTACAGTGAGATCAAAGAAAACATTGCTGATTGTGATCTTCGTCTTTGATATGTATCATTACACCCAACTGTTATGCCTTAAATGTACTAATTTCTTACTTGACCTCTAACTTACATAATTTACTTGCATCTTTGATCACTAATGGAAAAATGTTTGACAATTTTTTCCCTTTCATTTGTCTTTAAAGAAATGTATTTTATGTAACAAATGATACGCTGGAATCTTGCTTTGGTGATTTTGCCCATTCAAATTTCCCTTTGATCACTTATTTCCAGCATGACCTGCTTTTTTGAAGTTAAATAAGGCTTAGTCAAAGCACATAATCAAGATCATGACATATGATGGAATATTAGGTCATACATTTTTTAGCATTTTTTTTCCCTGAGGTCCACTTATACATAATTATGTTCACATTGCATGTGACACAACCAGTTTTTCAATCTGAAGGCCTTTCACTGTCCAACACAATATTCATATAACATAATATAAATAGTTGAATATTATATAATATATTATTAACAGAAACTAGGAATATCACTAGGTAAATTAATTAACCACAATTTATTTTGTGATTCCAGACATGTTTATGTTCTTCAATAAAACAGTTGTTGAGGGGGAAAAAATTGATTATAGAGTTTTGGCATTTTAATTATGTTTTAATGTATTAATAATAAAAATAAATCCATCCTATTAACTCAGTTTTAGTTCTTTTCTAATTTAAAAGACAATGTGTTTTGAAAAATGTAAACAATGTTCATAAATGTTAAATTACACAATTGTTTAGTATTTTGTGAAGTAATGACATCAAATATTCTAACAGTAAGACTAAATCCTTTTGTAACTCGCACTGTTACTGTTCCCACAAATTCTTTATTCAACATTAAAGTATATACACAAAACAAAACTAATAAGAAAATTCAAGAATTTCAAATGTATGTGTAAGGGATAACTCATTTTAGCTGTCATACACTTCTAGAATGAAAGTGATAGATGATTTTGTGCTTCAAATGTAATATGATTACTATTCTATTCTATTTTTCATTTGTATAGCATCTGTCACAATAAATGTTCCAAAGCAGTTTTACAAAGATCAGACGTCTGTTTGAATACTGCATCTGTAAGAATACTGCATCTACTGTACTTTTTATCCAAAAGAGTGTTTTCTAGTCTTTCTGCGTGACTATGGCACAGAAAATAATCTTCATTGTGAAGCACCATTCAACATTTATATTTTAAAATATTCACTTGATTACTGCCACATACATGCATACAAACAAACAAAAATAATCTGCCCTGTTAACCTTCTGCTAACTCCAGCTGGCTTGTAAGTTTCTATTGATTTTGGACAACAATAGCCCATTTATTGAAACTCTGTGACACTGTCTATGGTTGTGAGTGAAGAGTGATTGCATTTTAGATAAACACTGTAAATGACTGTAGCGCAGGTACTTGTGTTGTAACAGAGGTGCTGGGGTTAACACCTTGGAACATTGCAGATTGCTATCTGCACTGTGAATTTAAGTGGAATAGGCTCTCAAGAGACTCAAAGAAAACAAGTGCAAAAAAAGCAAGAGCATCAGTGAGAGCCAAAAGCATCATGAGTGAAATGGCCTTTGCCACTGATGTAAGATGAAAGACAAACACGGGTTAGAATCAAATGAAGCAAAACATCCACAGAGCCCTATAAACAATGGGAGCAGAAGCCCGCTTTTCCACAAGTCCACTTATTTTGATTAACATTAACTAACATTTAGTCATAATCATGATGGTAAACGGTTTAAAACTGTTCAGAAAGTGCTCGAGTCTCTCTAGTTCCATCTATCAAACTTTGCTCTTGTGCCATACTCAGATTTGGAGGATTCTATTACTTTACCAAGGCCTAAGCTGCATCTTTAAAATGACAAAAGCACCATAAAAGTATCATAAAAGTAATTCTGTCATGACAGCTATTGGAGAGATTGGTTAGGTAATGGACATGGCAATGAAATGTATTTGGTCTTGGTGGAATGGATCTGCTACACTGCTGCTGTTGATTATTGCTCTTGCTGCTGCAGATCAAGTACCGAGACTTGCTACTGCCAATACATTCAGACGTTGTTGTGAGCATGTAATACATGCTGCACATATAACATACACCATATATAACCCCAGTAGCAGATCTATACAGGTGGAGCTAGGGAAGGTGAAGGGTTTCTGAAAGTGCGCTGCAGACTGCTACAGCCACGTATTTCAATGTTGAGCAACAGCTCATTGGCTGCTAATGCAACAGCAACCAATTAGCTGTGCTATGAGATAACAATGTGATTGCTAGCAGATTGAGTTAAGGACCTATCAGCCTGCACTATCTAGAGTTTCATGACAAAACTCTGTATTCTGTCATGACAACTCTCGGCAAGATTGGCACGGTAATGGATATGGCAATGTAATTGCCATGTCTTGGTGGAATAGATCTGCTACACTGCTGTTGATTATTGCTGTTGCTGCTGCAGATCAAGCACAGAGACTTGCTTTTGCCAATACATTCAGAGACATGTAAGACACGCTGTTGCACATATAACATACATGAATATAAAGCAGGAGGCAAGAGAAATAGACAAGACAAGGCAACAGAAGTGAGACTGTCCTGTTGAAGAGGACAAGCTCATTTGATATTGGATATGTTCTTAAATAAATAACTTGCCAGTTATTGCCCGAGTTGTAGGCCCATGATTCACATTTACACTGATTTGGCTCCAAAGCAATAGGCTGCCCCAGCCTTCAGTTCTCTAGGCTGTTTTCTGGCTGTATAACACACTTATGTATTCAGTCAAGACAGCCAGTGCCCAGTATGACGGGACAGACGATCTGGCCAGACCAGTCTGATCATGCTAATGTGGCATCTGTCAAAGGCATGACTTGGAACACACTGCAGACTCACCACTGACTCTAATATGCAGCACCCCAAGCCACGACCGCTTCGCTTACTTCACACAAGAAGTGTCAAAAAAACATTTCTCGCGAGCCTGAGAATGCAACCACAGAGCCATAACCAGAATTTCCCAAAGCATCAGAATCATAATAGTTACTCCATGCGTAAACATGGATGTTTGCCGGCTCTCCGGGCTGTTTAGAATTCCTCTCAGCGTGCGGCACTCAGATTTGTCATTGTCAACACATTCTATGACAGATGCGAGTTAAAACTCATTACGGATGGGTCATCAAAAGGTTACAAAGTTTCTTGTTGATATGCTAGGCAGCCTTCCTTGGCCCAGGAGTTTTTAGAGATTAAATTCGGAGGTGAAAAAAACTAGCAGGCGGAAAAGGCGTGAAGACATCTTATTTCCTGCTCTTGTCTGTGGTGCAAACATGCATAGAGATAATGCATCTCTCATGCATTAATGGATGGTTTACAGACAAGAGATGAGATGTAAATCAATGCATCAACAGTCCCTACTAAATCAGAGCCATCGCAAAGTGTTATCTTACCGCTGACAGAAAGGAGTTTGATAGCCCCGCTGGAAACCAAGGGAATGTCAAGGGGGGCATATTTACTTTACTCTCACTGTGAAATCAAGCCCCCTGCCCTTTTGCCTGTGCCGTTGAAGACGTTGCAGGCTGAGTGGTCAATCCATCCGCTCGGATGAGGCATCAGTCTTGTCTAGCCACATCACTGCTCTCAGGTGCTCACAGGCCCCTTGTGGGAACGCTAAGTGCTTGCCATCAATCAGAGGTGACATCTGAGTCATAGATGGAGATTCTGGCAGAGGAGGATCTCTAGATGAAATAGAGCCACAGTGGTTACACTTTTGTTGTGCTGTCCAGGTGATAAATATTTGCCTTAAAAGCAAATAGGCAACTTATAGGTCTTGATTCAGCATTAACGGAGACCCCGCTGTTAAAAAGGACATAAAAGTTACCGCTCTTTTTTGGTCTTCTCTGTTAACACAGCAGCCCTTTTCACACCTCAGTGTTTTGTGGTCAAGTGTGCTGATATTCCAGAAAGCCATTTTCTAAAATGCAGTAGTGTTTACAAACACAATCAATGATTCAATGAACAACTAAAAGCTTTCTGAGCCAAACATATAAATGCCAATATGATCCTTGGCAGTTGTAGTATATTATCTTAAAGTTTTACACCATAAAAAGAGCATGAGTAGGACTACTTACAAATGGTAAAGCCATTCAATAGCAACACTGCATGAATGTATAACCGGTATTATTCTATTCTATTCTATGAAATGGTGCTCAAGTACTGCTTTTTCTTGCTGTTGCCTGTTCTTGTGATATATGGAGAAATAATGAACAATAAAGACCATTGTCTCTTTGTGAATTGGTCATTTTCTGTTGAATTTCTGTTCACCTGCATTACTGAAATAAATAAATTTTATGTAATTAAAAGATGTTCTAGAGAAAGTAACTTTTTTTAAATAAATAATTACAAGAGGTGCCATTTTTCAATTGATCACTGATTATATATGAATCTATTCTATTCTAACAAGCAACACAGGCTGATAAAGATTGTGTTTTATTCTATACTAACATGAATAGAGTAAAATAAAATGATGGCCAGTAAAAAAAATGTTAAGGCAGATAAATTAAGATTCTATTTTATTTTATTTTATTTTATACTAATAATTAATAATAATTCGCTATAACATTTATATATTTCTCTGCACTCAAACATTTCAAAGTGCTTTACATAGAAGGGGCACCACCAATGTGCGACAGCACCCATATTGCGCCAGAACGTCCACCACACACCAGCTTATTGGTGGACAGGAGACAGAGTGATGATGAAGCCAACTGATATTAATGAGGATGATTAGGAGGCCATGATGATGGACAAAGGCCAATGGGCAAATTTGAATAAAATGAAAACTAAAAGACTTTCAAATCACATGAGCCAATATTTTAATCACAATAGAACATAGATAACATAACAAATGTTTAAACTGAGAAATTGTACACTTTTATCCACTAAATGAGCTCATTTCAAATTTGATGCCTGCTACAGGTTTAAAAAAAAGTTGGCACGGGGGCAAAAAAATGGCTGAAAAAGCAAGAAATTTTGAAAAGATTCAGCTGGGAGAACATCTATCAACTAATTAAGTTAACTGATATCAGGCCTGTAACATGATTAGCTATAAAAGAGATGTCTTAGAGAGGCAGAGTCTCTCAGAAGTAAAGATAGGCAGAGCTGTGAAAGATTGTGGAATATTTTAAAAACAATGTTCCTCAACATCAAATTGCAAAAGCTTTGCAAATCTCATCATCTACAGTGCATAACATCATCAAAAGATTCAGAGAAACTGGAGAAATCTCTGTGTGTGAGGGACAAGGCCGAAGACCTTTATTGGATGCCCGTGGTCTTCGGGCCCTCAGACGACACTGCATCACTCATCAGCATGATTGTGTCAATGACATTGCTAAATGGACCCAGGAATACTTCCAGAAACCACTGTCGGCAAACACAGTCCGCTGTGCCATCTGCAGATGCCAACTAAAGCTCTATCATGCAAAAAGGAAGCCATATGTGAACATGATCCAGAAGAGGCCTCATGTCCTGTGGGCCAAGGCTCATTTAACATGGACTGTTTCAAAGTGGAAAAGTGTTCTATGGTCAAACGAGTCAAAATTTTACATTCTTGTTGGAATCACGGATGCCGTGTCCTCCGGGCTAAAGAGGAGGGAGACCTTCCAACGTGTTATCAACGTTCAGTTCAAAAGCCAGCATCTCTAATGTTATAGGGGTGCATAAGTGCATAAGTTATGGGCAGCTTGCATGTTTTGGAAGGGACTATGAATGCTGAAAGGTTTTATGCATATGCTCTCCTCCAGACAACGTCTATTTCAAGGAGGGCCTTGTGTATTTCAGCAGGACAATGCAAAACCACATACTGCAGCTATTACAACAGCATGGCTTCGTTGTAGAAGAGTCCGGGTGTTGAATTGGCCTGCAGTCCAGATCTTTCACTTATAGAGAAAAATATGTCAAAGACAACCACAAACTCTTCAGCAGCTGGAAACCTATATCAGGCAAGAATGGGACCAAATTTCAACACCAAAACTCCAGAAACTTATAACCTTGAGGCCCAGACGTCTTCACACTGTTTTGAAAAGAAGAGGAGATGCTACACCATGGTAAACATGCCCCCGTCCCAACTATTTTGAGAGGCATCAAATTTGAAATGAGCTAATTTTTTTCATAAAATTGTAAAATTTCTCCATTTAAACATTTGTTATGTTATCTATGTTCTATTGTGATTAAAATATTGGCTCATGTGATTTGAAAGTCTTTTAGTTTTCATTTTATTTAAATTTAAAAAATGTCCCAACATTACCGGAATTCGGGTTGTATTACAAAAGGTATTAAAGGGCAATAAAAAAAGATTCTATTTTATCCTAACAAGTATCAAACGATGATAAATAAACATTCTGTTTTATTATATACTTAAAAGAAAACACAGAGTGATTACTAAAGATTCTATTCTATTCTGACAAATAATGAAGGCTGACGAATAAAGATTCTATTTGGTTCTATTTTAAGTCATGTAGACAGAAAAATAAGAACTAAAAACTCAACAAGAAAAGCCAACATATGGTCTTAATTCAAAAGTTTGGTGTTTATCTGATCATCAGTCATATGCTACGTGTTCTGAAAACTCAAACACCAGTTATTCTTGAGTGACTGCAACATGAATTATCAAGACATTCTATTGATGCAAGCGAACAAATCAAGGGAAAGTGTCTTTACCATCATGTGCACTCTACCATTTCAATGCAACCCAACCAGTTATTCAATGTCAGTAATTTAATTCAATATTGGCACGGTAAAATGAGAAACTTAGAAACATGCTCAGTAAAACATTATTAAACTAGGCAATTTTAGTCTTCTTTGTAAGAAAGAGCTGCATAATGCATTTGAAATCAGGTCAGTAAAAACTGACTTTGCAGTAAAACTGTAGTTTCATCGTATGTAGAGTTTAACTACATGATGCACTTTCCTGAAAGAAATGAGGCCAGTGCCATTGTGGTGTTATTGAATTTTGTTCTTACCTCATAGATGCAGTGCAGAATTTTTGAGGCCGATCTTGACAGTTTAAGTAATGAGGAGGAGGATGACTTCCAGCTGTGCTCAGGGAGGAAAAGACATATTGCCCTGTTGAGTTCAGAATGCTAGCACATGGCTCATACCTTTTTGGAGCAAAGACTCTGAGGCAGAATCTGCTGATCTTCATGGTGCATCCATGCAAGAAACAAATCATTTAACTCTCTCCGGGTCAGATAAGGGGCCAGTCACAGTTAAGAATGTTAAACTTCACCTGCACACCCTGACCAGAGAATTGCCACTGTAATATAACCTCAATATTCTAATTAAATGGAGCTTGTTAAGCTCAAGAAATAGCTTTCTAATAAAACTGCACATCATATGAGCTGTGTTTCAAAACCTTGCTGACTTGCTATATACAGCGTACCTGGGAAACAGTGTTTTCCACATTTCACCAACAGCATCGGGGGCACAAATGTTCAGTAAATCAATATCAGCTTCACTACTTCCACTCTTTAGACATTTAGATATCTAAGATGTGTATTTGAAGGTCAAAAAGAGTTTAATTGGTTTAGATAGCACCTCCACTAAATGCTCTGTTTAGCAAGTTAGTTGCATAATGTATAACAACAAAGCACACTTGCCATAATTGCTTTGCAGGTGTTGTTGCAGTGTGACTCAGTTGAGTAGAAGGAGCCCTCATTAGAGGGTATTTGATCTTAGCTCTGGGCTTTGTTCTCTCAACATGAAGAGTATAAAACCTCTTTCTATTGCACCACACTATACAGTACTTCTAGTGTTTCCAGTAGGCTCTATATTTATTTCAAACTGTAAGGACTCATACAGTCGTCAGTTCATTTATATGAGTATATGTGACAATGTGTATGTGTAAACGCAGAATTGAGAACATTTTTAATTCATGAAGGAATGACAGGAAGAGGAATTCACTGAACTGCTATTCAAATATCTATCTATCTATCTATCTATCTATCTATCTATCTATCTATCTATCTATCTATCTATCTATCTATCTATCTATCTATCTATCTATCTATCTATCTATCTTTCTATTCGTATCAATCTGTATTGTATCTATTGTATCACATCTACTCTACTGTATCTATCTTCTGTATTGTATCTATGACTTTTTTTTTTAAATATTACAGTTGCATGAACTTCCTTGAATTTCAATTCAAACTCCAATTCTGCTTTCTGACAGTTTAATTCCAATTTAATTCAAATTCAGGAATTGAACTGAAATTGAAAAGGAATTCTCAGTTCATTTCTGAATGTGGAGAGCAGCTAATTAAACGCCTTAAAGGGTTACTTCACCCAAAACTGAAATTTATGTAATTAATTACTCACTCTCATGTTGTTCCAAACCTGTAAGACCATTGTTCATCTTTGGAACACAAATTAAGATATTTTTGATGAAATCCAAGAGGTTTTTTTAATCCTCAATAGAAAGCAATGAAATTACCACACTCAAGGTCCAGAAAAGTAGTAAAAACTTTGCTAAAAGAGTCAACGTAACTACAGTGGTTCAACCTTAATGGGTTAGTTCACCCAAAAATGATCTTTGGAACACAAATTAAGATATTTTTAATACAATCCAATGGCTCAGTAAGGCCTGCATCGCCAGCAATAACACTCCCATTTTCAATGCAGAGAAAGCTACTAAAAACATATTTAAAACAGTTCATGACTACAGTGGTTTAACCGTAATATTATAAAGCAACGAGAATACTTTTTGTGCACCAAAAATAACAAAATAGCGACTTTATTCCACGATATCTAGTGATTTCAAAATGATGCTTCATGAAGCTTCGAAGCTTTACGTATCATTTGTTTCGAATCGGTGGTTCAGAGTGCCAAAATCACATGATTTCAGTAAACAAGGCTTCATTATGTCATAAGTGTTTTGAAACTTCAATAGTTCATGTGCTCAAAAGATTCAAAAAGCTTAGCGTTTTGAATTCGCCAATCACTAGTCGCTATTTTGTTATTTTTGGTGCACAAAAAGTATTCTCGTCACTTTATAATATTACCGTTAAACCATTGTAGTCATGAACTGTTTTAAATATGTTTTTAGTAGCTTTCTCTGCATTGAAAATGGGAGTGTTATTGCAGGCCTCACTGAGCCATTGGATGTTATCAAAAATATCTTAATTTGTGTTCCAAAGATGAACGAAGGTTTTACGGGTGTGGAACAACATGAGGGTGAGTAATTAATGACAGAATTTTCATTTTTGGGTGAACTAACCCTAATGTTATGAAGTGATGATAATACTTTTTGTGCACAAAAACAAAACAAAAATAACAAATTTATTCAACAAATTCTTCTCTCCCCTGTCATTCTCCTACACCAGTGGTTCTCAAACTGGGGTACATGTACCCCTGGGAGTATGTGAGGTGATAAAGGGGGGTAAACAAACAAAATGCTAAGTAGTTAATTTGACTCTACCATAACTTAAAATAATTTTAAACGGAGCATGTATTTCAAACTGGCAAAATGCCGTAAATCCATTACATTTAATCAAATTACCTCAACTTTTGCAGTCAAAAATGACTGTATCCACAGCAGCAGCGTGCATATGATTGTGTGCAATCTGTTGCTATAAATCACACTAAATTACTGCTGTTCTCGACAATGCACCTTTGTAAAAGTGGGGATTTAGCACTTACTCGCATGAAGAACATAGAGACAGTGGATTGATATCGATTTAAGAGTCAAACTTTCTTCGATACAAAAACATACCTTGTGTGAGTTTTTAATGTTGATAACGAGCAAGAGTGCAATTATTCCCGAGTATCATACCCAAATGACTGCAAACGTGACATTATTATACAACAGTTCAAAAAACAAAACGTACATTTTAAACACAGTACTGTCAGTATTTACTATCTTTTGCAACGAAAAGATATTACTAACAAAAAAAACCACAGCAGAACTACAACACATGGATGCGGCTGCGGTTTTGAACGAATCGTGAGATTCAATGATTCAATGATTCATTCACAGCCACTTGCTTCGTTACTGAATGAATGACTCAATGACTCACTCATAAAAACAGTGACTTGCTGCCACCTACTGGTGGTTTTAGTTTAATATTTAAATATTTATCACTTCGTTTTACCATCATTGCATATTTCTCTAGTGAACATTTTTCAATTTAAAACATTATTTGTTTTATAAAGTTATTCATAAAGGTAAAAATACACACTGGAAAATCAATTTAGGGGGCAAATATTGTCCCTTAATGGTAAAGGGGTGACTGCAGTCTAAGTGGAAAAGAAGGATGGTAATCCCTTCAGGGGGTGCTCCACTCTAAAAAGTTTGAGATCCACTGTCCTACACTATTTTCATTGCAGCACTTCCAGATTCTACGTCACAATGCCGACTCACTGGTCGACGCCTGTTTATGTGAGTAGCATGATGCATGCGTGTGATGCTGATGCAGGAGCCGGTCAATACAGAAAAAAAACAACAACATGGATTTCATCAAAAATATCTCAACTTGTGTTCTGAAACTCTGTGAGGATTAGGTTTTTAGGACCTAAAAAACGTCAATGGCAGTTTTGTGATGGTAAAACAAACCTGTGTGTTTGATTAGACCACAAACTCACTGCATAAGCACCTCATCACCAATATTTGTTTGTTCTTGAAGTGTTTAAACACTTGCAGTGGCAGTACCAGGGGCATTGCCAGAGGCTCAGAACTAGTAGGACAATGCCTGTCTCTCTATTGTGGAAAAGACAGACATTCAGTCAGGTCAAGTTACAATGAAGTCAGCAGGCAAATTAAAACGCATTCTTCTATTGACATAAATAATCAAATACTGCCAAGGCGAAGGTATTCAGAACCTGAAAGAAGCCAGTTTGGGCAATCTCACGATCAGCTTCTAAACAAAATCTCTTCTAATGTCAACACCCATCATAGTCTGATGGTATCATATCGTTGGGACAGTATCGTATATGGTAACATTTTTGTAGGATCCAGCTGTCTCATAAAGTCATGTGCTTGAGGCATTGTGCAAAATGCACAGGCAAGTATGATTACATCCCTAAAGTTAAATAACTGTCAGAGTAAGAATTCTCAGAAGTGTCTACAGAGATAGTGGCGGAGCTCATATCATCAAGAGTCCGACATACTTTCAAAAGTAGAAGGAGATCAAGAAGAATAATGAAAAAGAAGAAAGAGCAGCTTTAAAAAGAGACGAGAGAGAAACTGAGTCATATTATGACCTGGATCAAAATGAGTGACTGCGAAGGAGGGACTGTTGACGTACCATATCGAGATATCACATCAGGGCAGATTAAAGACTTGGGGGAATCTAATATCAGAAGGATGGAGTTTTAATATAGACATTTCCTGATAGAACAGAGTCCTATACACGTTTAACATTAATCAGCAGGCGGTTAGGGGATTGGTTACACCAAACATTATTGGATTAATTGGAATGCTTGGGCCACGGAAGTGTATGGATTCTCCGCCAGTTGTTTTCTCTGTTTTTTCCCGATTAGGTGACACCTTGGCTGAGGCACTCATGCTCCAGAATAAAAATGACTCCTCTAGGGGTCCGCTGCTCTCCCTCAGTCTTTGCCGCGAGCATCACAGAGCAGGTGTGGAATTTTAATGAAGGTGTTTGAGGAATAAACGGAAAGGCTTTTAGTCATCTACACAACTTCACATAATCAGCCCCTTTGTATAACAGCATCAAACTGAACTGTTTTTCTCTGCCTTGAATGAAGTCCTCAAAGATTGTTCGAGAGTCATGTTAAAAACACAGGTTCACAAAATCCCTCCCAAAATAAGTACTTGTCATTGTCTGGAGGCTGAGGAATAATAAAAAACAGTACGGTGCTGTTTATGAGGAATATTAGAATATGTGTGCTATTCTTTCCTGACGTTTTTGAGGCACAGTAGGATTTAAAAAGCATTGAAAGAGTCAATAATGGCAATGACTCTAGTCTGAGGGGAGTCGCTGACATTTTTCATGGGCTGTGAGCCGTGAAGGGAGCGGTGATACTGTTCATACGCTTACATATAGAGGAGCCGACCCCAAACTATGCTGCCATGCCGCGCCCCCCTATAATAAATGCTTATTTCATAAGGGATTATTTAACCTTGACATTTCTCCCTGGCACAAGCAGCGAATCATTGCTCTATTAGACGGATGCCCAGAGAAGCTATGACATGGAGCAGAAAAGAGGTGTCAAGGAGCCATCATCCTCTGGCTTCAAAAAGTAATTTGATTATCAACCTAACAGTGCGAGTTTAAATGGGAGATGAGAGAGCTGCAGGGACCTCTGGTTATGAATCTTGATACTGTTATGAATGTGCGCATGCATTATGAACTTAAAATATAAAGACAGTATTTGAATTAGACATTCAGTGTTATATGTAATAATTAGTTCAGTTCATTACCTTCACAGTGACAAAACAGATCTTGGTTGCGTGACACTGCTTAACCATCTAAGATAATTTGTGCTTGCTTGTTTTGACAAATTATTTAAAATTTTGAAGCAGTGACATTATCAGTATGCCTGGATGGGCTTTGAAAAAAAAACTAAATATGAAAAAAATCTAGGCTACTGTCCTGCAGAGTTCAGCTACAACCCCAATTAAACACACCTGAACCAGCTACTCAAGGTCTTACTTGGCATACTAGAAACTGGTGTGTTAATGCTAGTTTGTAGCTAAACTCTGCAGGACAGTGTTTGGACACCCCTGCTCTATACAATACCACTAAACTAAACCTAAAAGGTATAGTTCACACAAAAATGAAAACTGTCATCATTTACTCATCTGTAATGTGCAGGCAGAGCAAGAAATCCATGAGAAACAGATCTAAATGCAGGTTTACTTTAATTATATAAATAAAGTCAACAACCAAGGATCACAAGGAAACATGGAGATGGAACTGAAAACAACTACACATGACATCCAGATGGACAAAAACTGACAATGAACATAGGAAACACTGGGGTATAAATACACAGAGTAACAAGCTAACAAGACACATCTGGGAACAAATCAACAGAGATAAAAACAAACTACAAACATGGCACAAGACATGGGGAACATATAACATCATCCTCATGTCATTCCGAAATTTCATTTAAGACTTTCATTTATCTTCAAAACACAAATGAAGATACTTTAATGAAACCTGAGAAAAGTCCCAGCAAGCAAAACTTTGACTCTCCAAAATACAAAGACATTGTAAAGATTTTGTAAAAGTAATTTATATAAATTAAATGCTTGCAGATTCATTCTTCATATAAATTTGTTCTTGCATGAGGTGCAATGATGTTTGAACATATCAAGCAAGTACAGTTTAATGTTAGGGTGAAAAATATAGGGTATAAAAATGTGATTTTCACTATGCCCATAATGTATGATTGCAGAAAAAATGTGTGTGTTTATATTGAACATTTATGGAGTAACTTGATTTTGTGTGAAAATAAAAAGTGGTTTATTTTGTTTAAAATCTTGTAAATGTACGAGGTGGCGAAGGGGCCCTTTACCCCACACATGGGGTAAAAGGCACACAGTATTTATACAAATACTCTAGCTAAAATAATTAATTTTTAATAATGTCTAGAAAGAAAGAAAGAAAGAAAGAAAGAAAGAGGCATAATTATAGTGCATGGTAAGCATTTACAAATATTAAGAACATACATGAACAGGTGTTTAGACATACATACAAACAAAATCATACACGTCTCAACAGATTCGAGCCACCCTCATGATAACATCTTAGGGCCATATCATAGACCCGGCGCAATGCGACGCAAGTGTTTTTTGCTAGTTTCAGCCTGATGCAATTATCATTTTCACGTCCAGCACCATGTTGTTTAAACAGCAAATGCACTTGTGCACCCATCTGTTCACCCATGGGTGTGCTGGTCTGAAAACGAGGTGTGTTCAGGCACATTGTTGGCTTGTGCTATTTTGAGGCAACTGAAAAGAACTGCACCATTGACTAACAAAAATCTGGTCAAAAGTCAATGGCGCAGTATTTTATTTTAATTTTTTATTTAAAGGGCGCGTTAGTAATATGCGCCTATAGGCGGGTGCATACACTCTGCTTATTTCACACACACAGGATGCAGCAGCACACAAACATGCCATCTATTAAAAATTAAAGAACTCCTCTCTGGAGAAGTTTTCAGTCTTTCCACTTGCAAATTCTGCCATGGTGCAAGTGCAACTGGCTTTTTAAGGGAATGGGAGATGAGACTCTGATTGGTTTAT
This sequence comes from Chanodichthys erythropterus, assembly GCF_024489055.1. Lineage (NCBI taxonomy): Eukaryota > Metazoa > Chordata > Actinopteri > Cypriniformes > Xenocyprididae > Chanodichthys > Chanodichthys erythropterus. Next base: position 18,238,281 of record NC_090239.1, read on the forward strand.
TGCACATTACGCCCAAGACACATCCATGACTCATTAAGAGACTAGGTACAACCCTTTTGGACCATTTTTTTTTTCTGTCGTTAAACTAGCAAAAGAGGATTCGGACACGCCCTGAGTGCACCTGCGCCATGCGCTTCATACCACGGGCTTAGATCGTTAAAGGTGCCATAGAACGCTGTTTCACAAGATGTAATATAAGTCTAAGATGTCCCCTGAATGTGTCTGTGAAGTTTCAGCTTAAAATACCCCATAGATTTTTTTTTTATTCAGTTTTTTAACTGCCTATTTTGGGGCATAATTATAAATGCGCCGATTCAGCGCACGCCCCCTTTAAATGCTTGCGCTCCCCGCCCCCAAGCTCGCAACTCTATAATACATTGCATAAAAGTTCACACAGCTAATATAACCCTAAAAATGGATCTTTACAAAGTGTTCGTCATGCAGCCTATCAGATCATGTAAGTATAGTATTTATTTGGATGTTTACATTTGATTCTGAATGAGTTTGATAGTTCTCCGTGGCTAAAGCTAACATTACACACTGTTGGAGAGATTTATAAAGAATGAAGTTGTGCATCACATACAGGAATGCTATTATAATGGAAATCACAACATGGGCTCAGGAATACTTCCAGAAAACATTGTCATGAACACAATCCACCGTGCCATTCGCCGTTTCCGGCTAAAACTCTATAGGTCAAAAAAGAAGCCATATCTAAACATGATCCAGGAGCGCAGGCGTTTTCTCTGGGCCAAGGCTCATTTAAAATGGACTGTGGTAAAGTGGAAAACTGTTCTGTGGTCAGACGAATCAAAATTTGAAGTTCTTTTTGGAAAACTGGGACGCCATGTCATCCGGACTAAAGAGGACAAGGACAACTGAAGTTGTTATCAGCGCTCAGTTCAGAAGCCTGCATCTCTGATGGTATGGGGCTGCATGAGTGCGTGTGACATGATCAGCTTACACATCTGGAAAGGCACCATCAATGCTGAAAGGTATATCCAAGTTCTAGAACAACATATGCTCCCATCCAGACGTCGTCTCTTTCAGGGAAGACCTTGCATTTTCCAACATGACAATGCCAGACCACATACTGCATCAATTACAACATCCTGGCTGCATAGAAGGATCCGGGTACTGAAATGGCCAGCCTGCAGTCCAGATCTTTCACCCATAGAAAACATTTGGCACATCATAAAGAGGAAGATGCGACAAAGAAGACCTAAGACAGTTGAGCAACTAGAAGCCTGTATTAGACAAGAATGGGACAACATTCCTATTCCTAAACTTGAGCAACTTGTCTCCTCAGTCCCCAGACATTTGCAGACTGTTATAAAAAGAACTGTTATAAAAACATTGCCTTGTCCCAACTTTTTTGAGATGTGTTGATGCCATGAAATTTAAAATTAACTTATTTTCCCCTTAAAATGATACATTTTCTCAGTTTAAAAATTTGATTTGTCATCTATGTTGTACTCTGAATAAAATATTGAAACTTCCACATCATTGCATTCTGTTTTTATTCACAATTTGTACAGTGTCCCAACTTTTTTGGAATCAGGTTTGTAGTATAGTACTACCTCCAGGTCTCTGAAATATACCAGTGTTACCTTTAATCATATAGGCTGACCTGATTTTTTCCAAATAAATAAAGTTCATTACATCTCGGAGCCAGACGTCAAAAGATGAAGCAAAATTTTGTTTCCATAGCAGGAGATTGCGGCATCTAGCCAGTAATGTTAGGAAAGCGAAAGCATTTGCAGTATATCTGGGTAAGCCAGTGGCATTTGGGGAGCGTCCAAAAAGTGTAACCAGAGGACAAGGCACAATCTGTTTCTTTGACACGGAGGAGAAGCAATTAAAAATTGAAGACATTATAGATGGGCTTAACCAAAACATGTGTATTAAATCAGCTGGGACCTGATGGCAATGATCATGAAGGGGATCAATGCCATTCCTGATTTTTGCCAGCCTCACTTTACTCCAATAAGCACAATGAATACATTTTAATTGAATTAGGCAGTGTCGTGCACAGATAGAAAAAGTATGGACAAGGGATAGGATCTGTTTCCAAGTCTTGTCTCTAAACATAAGGCAAAGATCTGATTCCTACTGCTGTTTAATAAAAGAGAGAGAGAAAGTGGTGATGGAAGAGATCAGTCTGTATAAAGTAGACAAAGCACCCCTTTTGTCTAGGGCTACTTCAAGAATTTTATCTATCTGGGATTTTATTGGCCGATTTGGAAATTAATTTTTAACAAAATTTCAGAGTTTCAAATATCTAAAAAAAAAAAAAAAAAAAAGTACATTAGAAAGGGAAAATTTTTGCATCACCTGTGTGAAATTAAGAAAAATATTATCAATATAGATGTCATTGACAACTGAAATCCCTGCTCTCTACCATGCTTTAAACATTTTGTCATTAAGAGAAGGGGGAAATAGAGGGTTACGATTGATGGGTGAAACTACCGGCAAATGCTGAAGGCCAAAATGGGTTTGAAATTGGGACCAGATTAGTAACAATTGCCAGATGATGAGATTACCATAAGGACAGAACAAGATGTCCATAATAGGGTTGCACAGCAGACTGGGGAGCAGTCTCTAGTACAGACTGCTGCCGATCGATGGCGGTGATGGTGGCCAGGGAGAGTCATCTGTGGGTGAACATGGACAGGAACTTTCTCCTTGATGCTCCGGTTTTGCCTTCCGAACTTTTCGGCACATCCGTTGAGGCAGTGTTCAGGAAGTTCAGGGAGGCAAAGATGCGAAAGTACCTTTAAAGTCTACATACCGCACCAACCTGGGTCCGCGCTCAAAGCCTCTGGGGGGTCTGGCCTGTTTCTATCTGAGGACCGAAGACAGGGCCAGAGGGTAAGTGTTGCCACTCAAGCCCCTCCTCCTCAAAAAGAGAAGGACTCCGAAGAGGCACGACGCGAGGAAGAATAGATGAGACCTGAGGGAAATGATTCAGAGGCAATGCGATGTGCGTGTTTTTTCCTATGAAAATATTTTCTTTATGCCTTAAAATAGCTTGAATGTAACTCTACACCCTTGCTTCATTTAGTTCAACATCAGATACATGACAGTAATTAATATGATTATATTATCAAACAGCTGCTAATGGTACACAAGCCATGTTTCCATTCCGATCTCAGTACGCTTTGAACAACTCAGAATGTCAGTGGGGAAAGTTCATCATAACATCGCAATATACATCATACACCCACTATATTGCTAAATTTACCCGATTTTTCATGTCAACAGAAAAATATATGGGGATAACCTGGCTTCTCGAGACTGCTTCAGAACAGTAATAGTTAATGATAAATGCTAAAGCACGCCGGCACATTGACTTCATTGGTTACAAGGTAATTTGTGACGTAAGAAACACCAACGATTTCAAAATGTGTCTTTGAAACTGTCTTTAGATCACTGCATTTTTAGATCACTGCATTTTTAAAGAGAAAATGCTCAGCAATGGTGTTGACTTATGAATTTGCACATGGTTAGTCGTAAAGCATATTAAAACACCATATAGACATATAAACAACATTAAAAACTTGAAAAAAATAAAATAAAAAATAAAAAATCACCACAGGGGGACTTTAAAGTACGGTCCTCCAGTTTGGTTGCATAGGATAAAACTTGGTAGCAGGATGTTTCCTTATGAGAGTGTGTTGACAAGGAAGTCCATAAAAAAATAAAGTTACTACATTTTCAGCAGTACAAACTTCTGTAACTTGGTTGTGCTTTCATCTCAAAGAGAATATATAAAGCAATAACCACAGGCAGGATGCCAGTGATACAGTGATACACACAGTGCTGAAGGATACTGCATGAATACTGAAATGTGAAATTTGCTGATGTCCTGATTTTTTGAGCATGTGGCTTATTTTGAAATCAGCCAGAATAACGGGATGACCATCTAAGGAAGTTATTCTCCAGGTTGCTTACCGAGTATATTGGTAGAGCCACTGAAACCAACAGAATTTTAAGACATGTGGGACGTAGACTTTCTGTGTGCCACACTCTATATACTTTGGTGCTCAAAGAAATGAGAAAAGCAAAGTAAATACTCATTTTATTGACCTGGGGAAGGCAATATATGAGCTACATGCCATGAGATGTTAGTATATCAGCAAAAACAGCAGGTATATCCAGGAGGCACTCAGCCTTTATTTTATTCATCACTGAAAAAAAATACAGAAATGCACTTCTTCTAAGCATGTTCAGTACTGTCAGTTATTAACACGCAAATGTGTTGAGTAGTTGTAAATTCTGTTTAAGATAAAAAAAAAAATTTAGCTTCCCTCTTAAAACTATAGTCTTTTAAAGCTGTGCCAAACAACCTCACAACATGTGCCAACCATCTTGGTGTTGGGGTTGGTTGGCACAACTGCAAAGCATACATTTACTCATTAATTAACAAAATTTAAGAAATATGTTGTGACATTCAATGTGTCTGTTCTTTTACCCAAAAACATAAGCTTTGATTTTGGACCTAATTAGGTTATCCTACTTTTTATTTCACTGGAGATATTCGACAAAGAATGATAATTGTGCCAACCTTCCCCTATGCAAAATATCAAATAGGTAGGAAAAATTTACAAAGCTACAGTGCTAACTGAGTATATAACACCAATGGGTGCTTGTATGAATGAATATATGCATGCATGTGTGTATTTTCTTGGTCGAGGACTGTGAAAAGAAGTCACCCTGGTGTTTTGATTCATGGTGGGTATGGAATTTCACACTTCACATCCTTCTGAAAAACTTTTTCTTCTTCTTCGACTTTTTTTTTTTTTTTTTTTCACTGAGCAAGCAACACCATAACATATCTCATGCTCAGGAGCTGATAGATCAGAGCATAAAGAACACGTGTATACAAGCTACTTGGCGCATGGTATATTTTTATGCCTGAAAATATTATATGAGCATGATGAAACTGGTTGGCATTGATGAATGAGAAGTATGCCTTGGGTGCAAACACCATGTAATAATTTAACCACTTGAGACTGTTTGTCATGCAAGCAAAGCGCTAGCGAATTTCACTCTTACATATTTATTTTGTCTTTTGTTTTAGTGACAAAAGCTTGATTGTTTATAAGTGCAATACGGTAAATAACAGGTCTCAAAAGCTCAAAAGTTAAAACGCTGTAATTATTTATTCACCTTTATGTTGTTTCAAACTCACATGTCACATGTGCCTTTCTTTGAAACACAAAGGGAGAAGATTAGCAAGACATCTGAGCTGCTCTCTTCCATATAATGGAAGTGGATGGGGATCAGGTGCTATAAAACTCCAAACAATTACTTTCCATATTTTGAAGGTACACAAATTTAAGTGATTATTCACTAAAAATACTGTCTTGCATTATTATAAATAAACTCCTTTCCACACACTCATAGAAGAAATTCATATAGATTTGGAACAACATGAGGGTGTGTAAATAAAGACAATTTTTATTGGGTGAACTATACTTTTACATGTAAAGGTAGGTCTCAAAATGATCTAGGGGTTAAGTGGAAGCAAACTGTTGTCAGAAATCGGTAACACTTTAGAATGGTAATTAATAATTTTTGAATAACTACACAGGAACAAATGAGTAACACAATATTAATTGTGAACCTATATATAGCAGTTCTTAGTAGTCCTCGGGGAGGCATGAAAAAAGTTATTGAACTAAGCACTATTACTTACTACTTACTTACTTAGTTTCTTTTTGGTTAATAGTCATTAGAAAGTTAATATTTTAATGACTCATTTGTTCCTGTGTAGATATTCATTAATGACGGAACAATATTCTAAAGTGCCAACCAGAAATCTATTCATAGTGCAAATAAATATTAAAAACAAAAAATAAACTACTACAGAATTAGGATTGAGACTTGTGAAAGGGAGTTCACCTAAAAATGAAAATTCGGTAATCATTTACTCACCCTAAAATTGTATATAAAATTGTATATTATATAAAGTACGGTATGTATATGTATATGTATATATATATATATACATATACATATACATATATATATATATATATATATACATATATACATATATATACATATACATATATATACATATACATATATATACATATACATATATATACATATACATATACATACATATACATATACATACATATACATATACATACATATACATATACATACATATACATATATATATATATATATATATATATATATATATATATATACATACATACATACATACATACATACATACACATACACACACACACACTTTTTTTTTAATTTTGGGGAGAACTATATGTACATGTATGGACTATATGTACAAGTGTATGAACAATATATACATGCATAAATTATAAGTACTGTATATGTGTGTACATTTTTATAATGACTTTAAAAAAATGTTTCCCAAGAGTCATATAAATATTTTAGCATAAACACAACAGTAAAACCTATTGACATGTTTACCTACATTTCACCATATATAACATCAACAATAAAGTTGTTAAACTGATCCTGGATCAGAAACAATTACAGACCACAGCAGAACTCACTCTTGCTTATCATTTTAAAGCTATTCTTTCAAACATATACATTAAAAACATACAACACTGTAATGACTGAGACAAATCAGACACAATTATTTGTAAGTTCACCAATAGTTAAACTCACTCTATCAAAGCTCTGTGAACCCATCCCCCTAAAACTGCAACTAGCATCCCAAACTAGCTAAACTACAGGAAGAACTAGGTGTCCTGTTACAGATACTTGGACCTTTTACGATCAGGAAGAATTTTGCAGAGACCAGTGACCCATTCTTTCTGAGAAGGACAAATAAACTCCTTTAATCCTATGTATTCTCTATATAACCACTTGGGAAATGTATAAACATGTATCCAAGTTTCCCATCTCATGACTTTTCTTTCATGGGCTTTATTCCATGTATTCATTTTCTCTTTTGAACTAGTTTGGTATTAATATTCCAGAGCTGCAATGTATAGTTAACTGGAATCACATGGGTAGCACGTTTGGTATCTACGGACTCCAACTTTCGATTCCTATTTGGTAATTTATGTTATGTCCATACCTGTGCAACACATCAGTATTGCAAGAATCTTTAATAGTTCTTATTCAGGGACTCAGCTTGTTAATCTTTTTAGTCGTAAAAGCCCGGACAGGAGGTGTGCTGTCACCTGGAAATACAACACCTTCATTGGCTGCATCAACCTTAAGAGGTTGGGCTTTGACCAGAGGTTAAAAGCCAGTGAACAATGCCACTCCCTTTTTCCTTGCTTCTGGATGACCGAACGGGTCTCCTTGCGGCCGGCCTCTCTAGGCCCGGCCTGTAGGCCTCGGCCTTCAAACTAGCCATGTGCTCATCATCCAACATGAAAAGACTGGCAACAACTTCGGACTGAATCCTCAAGATCTCTCCTCAGATGGCAGAGCCGATGCTCCTCAGCCTAAGGGCATCTTGCAAGTATCGTACATTTTAACAGTGATTTAGTATTAATTTGTAAGACTTACCTTTGCTATTGTGGAAGAAACTGATGATTCCTTTCCAGATTGTCTTTGACGTTTCCTATAGCTCTAGTAACAGTACCTCTTCTGGTTCAACCCCATCATTACTCATTCTTACCTACAGTTCGCATGTGTGTGACCTTTGTGTATGTTATGTTATGTGTTTGTTTGTGAGTTAGTTAATAAAGATTGTGCACAATACAGGTTTGGTTCTGACTCCGTCTGCTAATAAACTGCCTCTTAAATGATTTAGACCCCGACTAGGTGCTCTGAGTAGTATGGTAAGAATGTTATTTTTGGGTATGCTTTTGGACGAACAGGGCAACTGATTGTAATATTAATCTTAATGTAGCTACGTCCAGTTAATCTGATTAACATATTTACATATTCATAATTAATCATAATTAATAATCATAATGAGTTATGAATAATTATTAATATTTCCCCTACAACACATTAACACATACAACACATTAACACATACTGAGCTGTAATTATTCATCAGAATCCACAAGGTTAATGACTAATGATAGTTAATGATAGTAAATATAATACACATTCCTATTTCTACTGTAGAAAACGGGTTTCACAGTATTTTACCTTCATTGCTAACAAGTCAATTAATGGGTGTGATTTCTAATACATGCAATTATGTTGCTGTCTGGTATTTACGATTTACATGTTTTAACTTTTTATTTATTTTTTTACTCTCCTTTTAGACTTGTTCCTCAGCGAATGCTAATATGCCCTCATAAGAGATTATGACTAAAATAATTCCGGTTGACTAACTTTTCAAATTGGTCATGTCACAAACCACTTCGCAAGCTGCAGATTCAGCAGCGTGTGGGGTGTGGAATGGCATATAGCTACTCAGTCCAATTATGGATTGCTGTCACTACTTCCAGCTCCAAAAGCGACCGCATAAGCTTTGCAGCGATATACACACAGTTTGAACTTGACAAAGTGGATGGATGGCTGAAGGAAGCCTGTTTCCCTTGCTACCTTCTAAATGTCCATATTTATTTCTATCCTATTTAATACGATGCCAACATATTTTGAAAGGAAGAAAAATGGGTCCTGGCTGCAGTGTCTGCTCAATGGCATGTGCAGTTTTCAGCATTTCAAATGAGTTGGAGAAAGTCATTTGAAATCTCTGCCGCTCGCTTTAATGCCGGCAGTCCTACAGTGCAGCATTCTTACAAATCCCATCTCTTGATCCCTGCCTAAATGGTGTGTTGTCATAGACTACGCAGGCCATTTTCCGGGCCACTTCCTGTGTGATGCCTTCAGCTGGCACCTCAAATGGCAATAGACTTTTTGTACAATGGGAAAAAAATGAATAATTTACATGACAAAATACAGATAGAAAGGTAAGCTATAGGGTCACATTTACATTAAATGTGTATTCTGGCTTCAGTTCAATTTACTTTCAGTCTACAGCATTTGTAGCCTAATGTTGATTACCACAAAAATAATTTAAACTTGTCCATCATTTAAAAAAATATACAAATAAAATAATAAAGGTAAGTACAGTAAGGTAAATGTGAAGTATATAATGTTATAAAAGTAATTTTAGGTTTTTTATGCATTATGTGTGTCTTAGCAACATACGTCTTGTGGCTTTACTATTGAAACAGTGAGTATTTTATCGTTTATGAATTGATCCTATTCATTTTCACTGTAAGTGCCTCACTGTGTCCCAGATCGTTTTTTTTTTTTTGTCTTTGTTTTAAAGTTTAGGTATTGTGTAGGATTAAGAATGTAGAATAAGGTCACGCATAATAAGGCATTAAAGGGATAATTCACCCAAAAATGAAAATTTGATGTTTATCTGCTTACCCCCAGCGCATCCAAGATGTAGGTGACTTTTTTTTCTTCAGTAGAACACAAATGATGATTTTTAACTCCAACTGTTGCTGTCCTTTAGTCAAATAATGTGAGTGAATGGGAACTCGAACAATAAGAGTTGAAAAAACTTGCATAGACAAATCCAAATTAAACCCTGCGGCTTGTGACGACACACTGAAGACACGAAACGATCGGTTTGTGCGAGAAATATCATTTTTTACCTCTAATACACCACTATGTCCAACTGCGTTCAGCATTCACTTAGTGAGGTCTGATTGCGCTCTGACAGCAGAACTGATGTCTCGCGCATATACTTCAATGAGTGCTAGACATCACTGCCGTTGTCAGAGCGCGTCTAGCACTCATTGAAGTATATGCGCGAGACATCAGTTCCGCTGTCAGAGCGAGATCAGACCTCACTAAGCGAATGCTGAACGCAGTTGGACATAGTTGTGTATTAGAAGGAAAAATGTATACAAAACAAAGTCATCTACATTTTGGATGCACTGGGGGTAAGCAGATAAACATAAAATTTTCATTTTTGGGTGAACTATCCCTTTAATATGTGCTTTAAAGGTGCCCTAGAATTGAAAATTGAATTTACCTTGGAAGAGTTCTGTACATGGAAATGACATACAGTGAGTCTCAAACACTATTGTTTCCTCCTTCATATGTAAATCTTGTGCGTGAAAAACACCTTGGAAAAACAGGCGAATCTCAACATAACACCAAATGTAACGCAACAGTCGGGATCATCAATATGTACGCCCCCAATTTTTGCATATACCAGCCCATGTTCAAGGCAAGGCAGTCTTAACGTCTGAATCATCAGAAGTTATGCAGGTATTGTGAAGCATGCAAGCAGTGACAATAGCGAAAAAATGGCAGATGGAGCAATAATAACTGTTCATCATCCATGATATCATGATATATTTAGTGATATTTGTAAATTGTCTTTCTAAATGTTTCGTTAGCATGTTGCTAATGTACTGTTAAATGTGGTTAAAGATACCATTGTTTCTTACTGTATTCACGGAGACCAGAGCCATGTCGTTATTTTAATTTTTAAATGCTTGCAGTCTGTATAATGCATAAACATCTTCATTCTTTATAAATCCAACAGTGTAGCATTAACCCTGTTAGCCACGGGGCATAGCCTACTATCAAACTCATTCATAATTAGGGCTGGGTGATATATCACATGTGATTGTCACGAGCATTTCGTCAGTAAAGCCGGTTCCCTGATTGCCGCTAAATCGCCATCACCTGCTTTCAAATGGAGCGGCATTTAATAAACAGAGCCGTAGTTCACTGATATTCTACGCAATATCGCGTTCATTACCGAAGGCGATTCATCTGCGATAATGAACGCGATATTGCGTAGCTTATCAGTGAACTACGGCTCTGTTTATTAAATGCCGCTCCATTTGAAAGCAGGTGATGTCGATTTAGCGGTAATATGGGAACCGGCTTTACTGACGAAATGCGCGTGACAATTGCATGCGATATATCACCCAGCCCTATTCAGAATCAAATGTAAACATCCATAAAAATAATTACCATACTTACGTGATCTGATATGCAGCATCACAAATACTTTGTAAAGATCCATTTTCAGAGAGCTGTGTGAATTTATACTATTGTTTATGCGATGTATTATGGAGTTGCGGAGAGCACAAGAATTTAAAGCATTTTTAATTGCACCCCAAAATAGGCAGTTAAAACATATAATAAAAAAATCTATGGGGTATTTTGAGCTGAAACTTCACAGACACATTCTGGGGACACCTTAAACTTATATTACATCTTGTGAAATAGTGTTCTAGGGCACTTTTAATATTTACTAATAAAACAGCCAATATTATAGTAATATGCATGCTAATAAGCAACTAGTTAAAAGACCCTCCAATAAAGTGTTACCATTGAACCCTTGCTGTAAAGGGTTACAAAGCTAATTTGTGACTGGTCAACATAATATATCATCACTGTTCTAGATCTTTTTACTCTAAAAAGAAGAATACTGCAGAAAATGTGTCAACTGTAACCAAGCTGCTTATATGTTCTTCAATTTCCTGTTGATGTAGGGCCATGCTTTTGCTGCACTTGAGTGACTTTGAAATTGAACCATGAAGTGTAAAATTGCTTTGGGTACGAAGCAAAACTGCATAGCGTTTGCGTGTGGCCTAATGTATTATTGAGACATGAAAACGTGGAACCGCATTCTTTGAAACGAATACGCACAGAGTGTGTTGTTTACAAAGCTTTGTCAATTTGTTCAGCTTGATGGCAACAGTCAGCATGTTTTCGGTCACAACTTGCGGAGCAGTGGTATTAGGCTTGTTTGGAGGAACAGAGGCACCACAGTCAAAACACAGCCTTTCACTAAGTGAGGATGAATAGTGAAGAAGATCAGCGGGTGATTTTTTTTCTCCACTTCTTCCTCTGGGGCATGTAAGCTGTGGGAACACAGACAATGTACGAGCATACCCAAAAGGGCTCATGCTTATCCTCTTATGACAGCATGAGCATTCCTAAATGTCTGAACAGATGAGTCATGAAGAGTACTCATGAATCAGAGGAAACATTGAACCTTCTCTTCAATCTTCAAATATCCTTTTAAAAAGTATTTTTGGGAACAAAAAATGTTTTCTAAAGAAAACCAACATTTAAAGGGGTGATGAACTTTTGACATATAAGAGGTCATCATACTATCCTGTAAGTTTCAGAACTGAAATCTTCCTTGTTAGTCCGATAAAAGCTTTTGACACCAGACCCAGCAAACGACAGGGTTTTTGACAGCCTACTTCATCACTGCCTGTTTAGCCCCGCCCACCGATTCACGCATGACATGCAATAGAATAAGTAGCCTAAGTAACGTGGTGTTAACCCTCTGGAGTCTGAGGCTGATTTGGGGCCTGGAGAACTTTTGACATGCCCTGACATTTGTGCTTTTTTCAGTTGTTCATAAACATATTAATGGAAAAAGTGTCATTACACTGTATTCAGCACAAACTAGGCTACAATAATATGTGAGGAACATGTATGTACATGTTTGTGTTTTTGAAGGAATAACATTTATGCGTGGTTGTTGAAAAAACAAAAAACTTAAGTCACTGAAATAAGGCCAAAAAAAGTATAATAAATCTGTGTTCATAAGACTTTAGGGTATTGGAGGTTGTAGACTAGAGTTTTTGCTTCAAAATTATGTAAAAATTATGCTGCCTACTCCTTCATATTTAACAATATATTGATTTAGTTTTTGTAAGACACTTTTTGCCAAGAAACACAGTATGCAAGGAGGCGTGAATCACCACTGAAAATGGGCCATTCTCACCTGAGAAGACAAAAGAATTGGATAGTAATGAGCTGAAATGACTTGCATATTAATGAGGCATTTCAGTCAGGTAGGCTGTGAAAAAAAACCTTCTGTGATGTCTCAAGCTCATTATGATATATGAAACATACAGAAAAATATTATTACAATATAAAGTAATGGTTTTATATTATACTTTAAAATATAATGTATTTCTGTGATGCAAAGAGTCTGAATATAGGCTTTTAGTTTAAAAGCATGCACATTTGGAGAAATATTGGATTCTCATATGCTTATGTCAATTTTCTATACAGAGGAGTTATTTTTATTTAATATTCACTGTCATTACTATGAGCGCTGGTGTTTTCAATTCATCCTTGAAGTCGGAGGGCGCTCTGTGCATTTTAGTCCACAAATTCATCTAAAAGAAGAAGAGGCTATTCCATGAATGGAGTTTCCAATACATACAGCAGCAGGAGGGCGCTAAAGAAACAAAAACTCATCTAAACTTCATCTGTAGAAGACAAGTAAACAGGAAGTAACTGCATGTCTTCTAGAGATCGCTAACCATGACTTTTACATCCAGATAAACACTTTTCAAGACAATAAATACACGATTGAGATAATAAATGCATGTATTGACTGAATTAGCGTCTGAATAGCGCTGGCTCCGTGGGCGTGGCCGCATTAGCAGATAATGAGCTGAATCACGGATTTCTGACATGGCTCTCTTTTCATACAGATTACATAAACAAAGAAGGTTTGTTTTCGATTTGACTTACATGATTTAAAACCTGACATCTTAACGTTTTTTTAGACATAAGTGTAATTTTTTTGTCATTAGTATTCACTAAGTTACAGTTCATTTTCTGAGAACTATCAGATTGGAGTTCGTTCAGAGGGAGAGGAGAAATCACGCATCATGTTAGTTTTCTTTATTTTACAAAAAGCACAAAATTCTGTTTTTACTCTGAGTGTACACAAATGAAAGAAGATATTCCACAGATTAAAATGGTGTATAACTCTTAATTGTATGTGCAACATTGACGGAGTATTTTGAGTCTCTTTCACACTGATAAGAAAAAAACCACGGTGGTATCGCCGGCGATACCGTCAGACCTCAGAGTGTTAAACCAGATCAAGCTACCAAGAAATAAACATGCCATTGAGGATTACAAAATGTTGTGATTACAACATTACTCGACAGTAATGCGACAAAATGTAAGTAACTGTGTTAATTCTAATGCCTGATCTGATATGTAATGATTCATGTACAGTCAGATGATCTTTGTCTATGTGTCAGTAAATCAAACCCGTGACTAAACATCAACTTTCTCTTAGTAGGATGAAAATAATCTGTTATTTAACGGTGATTAAATTATATCAAAGAAAGCTCCCTTTGCAATCGTTGATGTGTAATGCAACACTTTTCACGATTAGTTAACCTTGAGAGCTGTAATAGTAAAAACGCGCTAAAAGAGAGAGTCATTTCAAATGGAAAGATGTCAGCCAATCACAGCAGTGGGCGTTTACACTGAAGTCTCACAGCAGACACGCCCCTTAAAACAGAGCATTCAAACCAGAGGGCTAAAATCAGGGTAGGAAAAATGCCTTTTATTTTTAAATTATGAAAATTTTTGATGGAAAAAGCATACTAACATTATAAGTGCACCCCAGGAAAGATTATAAAACAATAAAACAACGCAGTTCATGACCCCTTTAATTAAATATACACTACCATTCAAAAGTTTAAATAAATTAATTACTATTTTATTCAGCAATCATGCATTAATCTTGCCATCTTAAAAACGTGGCACTTATGATGCAAAATGCTATGCTAAAGACACCCACCTGCATGTCTATATTGACAAATAATTAAAAATAAAAAGTCCTATGTGAACAGCTTCAAACTGACTGACAAAATCAATTGTACAGTGGATCGCTGTAACTAGTGGCAGGCTTATGTTCAATGATATGGAAATAATCAACACATTGAATTCATGTGAACTTTTTCTAAAGGCTATTCACTCATTCACTCATCTGCCATGATATGATGACTTAAATTTGTATTAATTGGGGGCTTTTATCAGCAAATACATGTGACTAATATATACACTAATGGTCAAAATGAGATTTGAAGGTTTGAAATAAGAATTTTTTTAAATGTTTTTGAAAAACGTCTCCACACCAAAGCTTCGATCAAAGTAAAAACAGTTATAAATGTTTATATATGTATAAACCGTGCTGGAAAAATGAGTCGGATTGTGGACTGTAATTTCGAGCTATAGGCACATTTTTATGTGAAAAATGTCAACTGAGGTTTTCACAAAAATTAGTTCATTAATCCCTCATCTAGTGATCCCAATGCTCCAAATAGCAATTAAACATCTAAAACTATCTTTGTTTGTACGTTTTCTGAGAGGAGTACCTTTCCTTTGACCAGAAAAAAAAGCAGTTTTTCTCTGCTCGCTTCTCGACCACTGATGCTTCCCCCAGCACAAGTTTGGTATCATTGTAAAGCCCAGCATTCCAACTTTGAGAATATTCATAACAAATTCTTCATGGCATGAATCTGAACCAATGAAATGTGATTTTCAAACTTGTGCTGATGTAAACAAAAAGATCTTACTCACGCTGACTGACAGATCCGAAGTATGCGCAGCCGCGCTCAGACATAATCTGTTATTAACTGCTGGGGAAAAACATCTGATGTGTAACATTATATTAGATCCATGTGATATAGTAGGTCTTAATATAGGCTATAGGCTGTCGATTTCATTAATGTTAATTAAACAATTATGGAAAAAGAAGAATATATATATATATATTTTCCTATAGATATTTGGTTTTCATTTGGTTTGTGCCAGGGATTTTAAGGTATGGTTGCTAGGTGATTTTGTTTTGAAAACTTTTTCTCAAAATTGACTTTGATGACTCTATCAACAGGTGTAGCTCAGTCATTTTTTGTCCAACAAATCAAACATCATTATTTTTTTTTAATAGAGAATGTGAGAATAACAATAACTATTTTTTGAAAATTTGCTCATTGCGACTCATTTTGCCACCAAGGGTCACACATACTAAAAAAATATTTTTAATACATTTTCAAATGTAATTTATTCCGGTGATGACAGCAGCCATTACACAGTGTTACATGATCCTTCAGAAATCATTGTAATATGCTGATTTGGAGCTAATTTATTAACAATTATTATTGATGTGCAATTATTAATAAAGGTTCTTATTATCAAAGCTGAAAGCAGTTTTTACTGTTTAACATTTTTGGGGAAACCATGATACATTTTTTTCTGAATTATTTGATGAATAGAAAGCTCAAAAGAACAGAATTTATTTGGAATAGAAATCTTTTGTAACATTGTAAATGTCTTTACTGTCATGTTTGATCAGTTTAATGTGCCCTTGCTGAACAAAAGTATTCATTCATTAATTTATTTCTTTTTTTGACTTAAATTTTTTTATTTCATCAGAAACAAATGAATTAAATTATACAGGTAAGTGGAATTCGTTCCTGTCCCAGTTTATAATGTTAGCCCTGTATGGGTTCTATAGCTGGTCTCCAGTAAACAGGAGAATCGGCTGATGCCATATCGACTGGATTAGCTGACATGCACAACTGATCCTCTTTTCTGGTGTGGTGCTGTAGGTAACTCATATCCTTGAATATGTCTGATGCTGCAAGGTTTAACCGCAGAGGACAGAGTGCAGGAACCTTGCCATTTGAGACAAACCACTGTGTCTTTACCACTTCTATCAGGCACACATGAACAACAGACCACATGAATAACTCTAGCATTAAAGACGGATATGCATCCTTTCGCATCCCTTTCCTTGGGAATGATTTCTTCCAAGACCACTTTAAGAAGTTTTTTTTCCCCTCAATCCACTCTTCCATTAAAGTTTTCTCCTCCCCCTTAAGCCTTTTTACTACATGCAGGCTTAGACAAAAAGCTTTACAAGAGCAAGCTGTGTTATAAATATAAAGCCGCTTCTCCAGGCCTGATCAACAGCACGAGGCGAGTCATTAATAAGGTAATGAAGCTTTTGAGAGAGACTGGCTGAGGCATTGATTCTGTGGAGGCAGACAGATATGGCATATTCAATTCAATTTTACTACCGCATATGAATATCTTTTCTCCTTAGCCCTCACCACATTAAAGATTTCTGATAAAAGAATGTCTCAAAGGCTTTCAGACCCCAATCCCTTTTCTCCAACCAAACACACCACAGTCAGGTAAAGAGGTTTCCTAGATCCTTGGAAAATCAGAAGGTTTGATACTACAATGTGAAATATTTGATAAATAATTTAATTAAAGGTATAGTTCACCCAAAAATGAAAATTATCCCACAATTTACTCACCCTCAAGCCATCCTAGATGTATATGACTATGTTCTTTCAGCCAAACACAATCGGACTTCCATTAAAAAATATCCTGGCTCTTAAGCTTTATAATGGGAGTGAGTGGTGCCATTTTTTTTAAGCCCAAAAAAGCACATCCATCCACCATAAAAGTAATCCATGCGGGGTTAATAAAGGTCTTCTGAAGGTCTACTTTTGTAAGAAAAACATCTATAATTATAATTATAAACTGTAATCACTAGCTTCCAGTAAAGATCATACGCGAGTTCCAGCAGAAGAGTCACCTCTAACCCGATGCATGACGTACAGACGAACATCGAAACGCATAGGATAGTCACCGATCGCGAATCATGAATTAGAAGTCTAAAATGAGAATTTTTAAAATATAAATGTCAGAGGAGCTTGAGTTTTTTTGTTTGTTGGATGTTCTTTTTTGGGCTTAAAAAAAATAAATGGCACCATTCACTCCCATTATAAAGCTTGGAAGAGCCAGGATATTTTTAAATAAAACTTCGATTGTGCTTGACTGACAGGAGAAAGTAATATACACCTAGGATGTCTTGAGTGTGAGTAAATCAGTGGCGGTTCTACATTGAAATACACCCTGGGCGAGACCCCTTTCGAGCGCCCCACCACAAACAACGATATATTAATTTTTTTTAAACATTTAAAACACACATATATACATATATGCTGTATTAAACAATTTTGTAAGGGGAAAAAATAAATAATAAATCAGCTCCTTGCGGATTCCAAGTGATCAAGGGCTTAGGACGTTCCATGTTCAGCCCATACAAAGGTTCCGCCAGAAGTGGGCACTCGTGCAACGTAAGCAATGATGTACATCCGAGTCAACGAGACCGAGTGAAGTTAGCGAGGGAAGGGCATTTAAAAACCGAACTGGAACGCAGCCTTGGTGTGGATCCCCCGTCCACCCCCCCCCGCCCTGTACGTTCCATTTGAGAGAGACCCAGAGGTGAAATGTCGCCCGCGCCTCTCGCCCCACCCCCTTTTACACTTCTCTCACAACACACAGCTTCTGTGCATGGTACATTTTCAGCAAGCAGGGGCGCCGGCAGCTGCAGGGAGCGCCAATTTGCCAATTCCACACACAGTGAAATTATATCAATGATGAAAAACCGCCTCGCGACGCAGAGGATTTTTTTTTTTTTTTTTTTATCTGCTCGTGCTGCCGCCCCCAATGTGTCACGAAAAAATGACGCCCCGGGCAGCTGCCCGGTTCGCCCGTGCCTAAAACCGCTACTGGAGTAAATTATGGGATAATTTTCATTTTTGGGTGAGCTATCCCTTTAAAGGAACACTCCACTTTTTTTGAAAATAGGCTCATTTTATAACTCCCCTAGAGTTAAACAGTTGAGTTTTACCGTTTTCGAATCCATTCAGCCGATCTCCGGTTCTGGCGGTACCACTTTTAGCATAGCTTAGCATAGTTCATTGAATCTCATTAGACCGTTAGCATCGCGCTTAAGAGTCAAGTTTTAAATAGGAAAAATATCAAAACTCTTTGGTCATTTTTAAGCGTGATGCTAACGGTCTAATCAGATTCAATGAACTATGCTAAGCTATGCTAAAGGTGGTACCGCCAGAACCGGAGATCGGCTGAATGGATTCGAAAACGGTAAAACTCAACTGTTTAACTCTAGGGGAGTTGGAAAATGAGCCTATTTTCAAAAAAAGTGGAGTGTTCCTTTAAGACATTTCAATGATGGGTTTCAGATGGGGACAAGGAACTGAAATCTAAATAACTGTGTGTCTACTGGCTGCATTTTAGTCAATATCAAAATCATTTACTTTCAATCCTCTTCTCCTGGATCAATGTCTTGTTTACAGAATGGAAAAAAATAGGACGAATGGTTAAAATTAAGCACATTTGCAGCTGTGATGCAGCATGAACAATCAATATTCAGAGCTGCCAATGAGGATTCTCTTCAATAAGAAGCTTTTATTTCTTCTGTAGCCAATCTGTGTACCAGAGAAAGCACATTTCAAATTTTAAACTGATTCTGCACTGAAATCATAACTGAGCTTAACATCATATATAATAACAGTACGGTACTATAAAATCTCAGTTGTTGAGGCTACAGAACAGCCACTAGCCCGCTTTTATCCAGCACTCCATCATTTTATTACAGTGTTACTTTCCTGTCAATTACAGATGTGCTGCTATATTGCTGCTTGCTTATTTTTTTTTCTATTTACTTTGCATTTATTGCTGCTTTGCAAGTAAATAGCACATCTGTCACTTTCCTGTACTGTCACTGTCCATTACAGTATTCACTATACCAACTATTTATAGAATTGCATTGCCTCTTTTTGTCCTCAAATTTGATTGGTCGAGCAATGTATTACAAATGGGCCTTTGCACTTGTCCACTTGTCTGGAGTCAGAGCTTGCTTTACAATACACTGCACTTTATAGTAGTCAATAGTACAGTGTTCAGTAGTCCCTATGTAACAATGACACAATTTAATTGTTGTACTTCTAATTGAGTGACTAAAGGTTTAACGTGCAAATGTTTAACAAAATACAAATACTCATCTCTGCACATGCTCTCAAATGGCCAAGACCACAAGTATGGGTATTGGGACAGGCCCAGTGACTTTGAGTGAATCATTGAGTCATTTACTCAGTCGATTAATTTAAAAACACTGATTCATTCTGGAATTATTTGCTTGTTAAGTCTGACATCACACGCCACTGTTTCAGGGTTCAAACGCTCTATCAGATGCCAAAAGCAAACAACAACTGGTGCTAATATACTCATGGCCTTCTGTAATGCTACCGATAAATCAAGATCCTAACCTTTAACTTCATACTGAAGTCTCAGATGGTCAGACAGTGATTCATCTTTTAAGAATCACATATACACCATAACATAACAGAACACAACCTTTACATTATGTAATGCTACACATGGCACAATTATGTTTCTTATACTCTCTCAGTAAGTCATAATTACAATAATCACAAACAAACACTAGATAATCACAAACTCAGCTGCATTTGATGTATTTGGCCAACAGTTTCTATGCTGGCTGTCTCAGAGGAGATAGCTCAAAGCAAATAATCATTGCTTAAAATCTCATCAACAGAGCTTGTCTGTGATAAACTGTTTCCTAATAAACATGGTGTTGGGCTAATTTACTTCCGCTTTGAGTCGGATCAAAGAAATGTCTACTTCTCACTTCTTATTACATTTTCTGAGTAGTTTAATTTAGCCTAATCTAAAAATTAGCTTTCCTATTACAGTTAATTCTAACAGGAAGGTTTAAGAACAGTCTGGAGAAAAGTAGGTAGAGAACATTGAGAAAAAGATTTTGGCAAAAAAATGTAAAGGTCGATTGTGTTTTTATGCCCAACTTCAGCATCAAAAACAGAAATTGTTTAAGTGACCTGACTTTGTCGGACCATGGAGCAAATTATGATGGGGTTTGTTTTTTGTAAACATTAAGTTATTCAGAATGTGTTTAACAGACAAACCACTCTCACGGTTCAAACAAATAGGGCTGGGCAACAAACTCAAGCTCGTCTGACATTTCTCTTTAAAAATTCTCGTTTTAGATTTCTAATTCATGACCATAGTTTTGTTTTGCTCTATCTTCTGCGCTTCCGTGTTCATCAATATGTCATGCATCAGGTTAAAGTTTAATCTTCCACTGGAATCGGCTTGCATACAGAAGCCAGTGATTGTAGTTTATAAAGTTATAAATATGGACATTTTTCTTACAAAAACACATTGCTTCGCTTCAGAAGGCCTTTATAAACCTCATGGAGCAGTATGGATAACTTTTATAATGGATGGATGTGCTTTTTGGGCTTCAAAATAGCGATTACCATTCTCTCCCATTATAATGCTTGGAAGAGCCAGAATATGTTTTAATATAACTTTGATTGTGATTGACTGAAAACAGAAAGTTATATACACCTAGAATGGTGAGTAAATTATGGAATAGTTATGGAATAATTTTCATTTTTGGGTTAACTAATTCTTTAAGAAACGTTTCAACATCATAGAATGTTTCTTGAGCATTAAATCAGCATATTAGAATGATATGGCTGCTGAAAATTCAGCTTGTCATCACATAAGTACATTTTAAAATATACCAAACAGACAACCGTTGTTAATAATAATAATAATAATACGAATAATATGAATATTTCCACAATATTTCATTTTTTTACTTAAAAAAACTAAATAAAAAAATAATGCAGCCTTGGTAAGCATAAGAGACTTCTTTCCAAAAACATTAATCAGACCTGAATTTTTTTCCACTGAGCAAAACATTTTTTACCTACTTGCTCTCCTTTTAATGTAGCAATGAATCTAAAACAACATTTATGCCAACTCTTTTTTCTATTAGATATTTTTACATGTCCACAATAATGGACACCACGAATGAAGCAACATAAAAAGCCTTATATTTTAATCATACTTATGAACTACAGTTCGTGAACTAGAGTTGAAATAGTGTTGCAGATTTTGAAAAGAACACATAGCCTTCTGTAAGAAAAAGGAATGCAATAAGAATGTAAAAAAAGATAAGATGATATGAATGATAAGAAACTCTCAAAAAAAAAACTTGTTTGATTCTTTTTGGTGGTTGCAGTGGGTGAATCTGAGTATATGTGTATTTGACTTTCTAGTTGTTTTGATGAATATGCTTGTGTGCTTTAGAGCATCAAGGCATCCATGTGTGTGGAGGGTGTGTGAGTGTGTGTGTTGCTGTACACTTGATACTGTTAAAGGGGTGGTTGATTATGATTTTACTTTTTTAACTTTAGTTAGTGTGTAACGTTGCTGTTTGAGCATAAACAACATCAACAAGTTATGACGCTCAAAGTTCAATGCAAAGGGGGAGATTATCTTTTACAGAAATCTCTGTTTAAGGACTACAACAAATGACTGGTAGGGACTACAACGAACTTCTTCCTGGGTTGATGACATCACTAACCCCAAAATTTACATACACACTGCCCCCGAGAACACGCAACAAAGGGGTGAGGCCATGTTATTGCAATACAGTATATAACACAAATGCAATAGTATGTCATAAAAGCAAGATGACAACATGACAAGTTATAATTGTAATTAAACTAAACTATATCTGTTCTATCTCTATGCAGCATATATTCTCTGGCTCTGTAGGATCTTACAACAGTTCCAACATGAGCAATTTATAGATTATCATGACATAATATGCAATATCAATAAGTTTAAGATAGTTAACTCCACACCAGCTACATAAATTCATCAACTAACCATTCAGAAACGTCCTGTTGCATTCTACATGTTGTCACTTCTTCTTGAGTCTCTCCATCATTGTCCGACTCTGATTTGGACAGTTTCTGATATTTTCAGTGAGTGTACGTGAGGTAACCAGAGCTGCTAAAATGAGCTTATTTGCATTTAAAGGGACACAAAAATTGAGTGTTTTTGCTCTCCCTCAAAAAGTGACAAAAATATGTGTAACTCTTTAAAGGATTAGCTCACTTTCAAATCAAATTTTCCTGATAATTTACTCATCTCCATGTCATCTAACATGTCCATGTATTTCTTTCTTCAGTCGAAAATAAATTAAGGTTTTTGATGAAAACATTCCAGGATTTTTCTCCTTATAGTGGACTTCAATGGCCTCCAAACAGTTGAAGGTCAAAATTACAGTTTCAGTGCAGATTCAAAGGGCTTTAGACGATACCAGACAAGGAATAAGAGTCTTATCTAGTGAAACAATCGGTCATTTAAAAAAAAAAATGTAAATGTATATGATTTATATAAACAAATGATCGAAAAAGGATAAAAAAAAATGTAAATGTGTATGCTTTATATAAACACATGATCGCCTTCCAAGTGGTTCCGCCAAAACCGCACTTTCGTATTCTTCAAAAAGCTTATGCCAGTGGTTCCTAAACTTTTTAGGTTGGAGTACCCCCTGAAGGGATTACCATCCCTCTGAGTACCCCCTCTCTTCCACTTCAACTGCAGTCACACCTTTACCATTAAGGCACAATATTTGCCCCCTAAATTGATTTTCCAGTGCATTTTTTTTTTTTTTTTTTTACCTTTATGAATAACGTTATAAAATAAAGTTTTAAATAAAAAAATGTTCAATAGAGAAATATGCAATGATGGTAAAACTAAGTAAACGTTTAAATATTAAACTAAAACCGCCAGTTGGTGGCAGCAAGTCAATGTTTTTATGAATGAGTCATCGAGTCATTCATTCAGTAAGAAGCAAGTGGCTGTGAATGAATCACTGAATCATTGACTCTCACGATTCGTTCAATGCCGCAGTATTGTTCGCGAAACACAGACGTGTGTTGTAGTTCTGCTATGGTTTTCGTTAGAACTATTATTTCATTGCAAAATAGAGCAAATACTGACAGTACTGTGTTTAATGTACAATTTATTTTTTGACCTGTTGCATAATAATGTCACATTTGCATTCATGCGGATATTTGGGAACAACTGCATTCTTGCTCGTTATCATCATTAAATACAAGAACTCACACAAGGTATGTTTTTGTATCTGAGAAAGTTTGAGTCTTGAATAGAAATGAATCTACTATCTGTGTCTATATTTGTTCTTCATGCGAGTAAGTGCTAAATCCCCACTTTTACAAAGGTGCATTGTCGAGAACGGCAGTAATTTAGTGCGATTTAAGGCAGCAGACTGCACGCAATCTATCATATGCATACTGCTTGTGTCATTTTTGACTGCAAATGATTAGGTCATTTGATTAAATGTACTGGATTTATGACATTTTGGCAGTTAGAAATACATGCTCGATTTTAATATTATTTTAAGGTAGAATTAAATTAACTACTCGGCATTTTGTTCGCGTACCCCCTTTTGTCACCTCACATACCCCAGTTTGGGAACCACTGGCTTACGCTGTATGTCCTACGCCTTCCCTATTCTACTTACGGTAAAAATGGAACTGGTGCTGCGCTCGTTCCGTAAGTTGAATAGGGAAGGCGTAGGACATACAGCGTAAGCTTTTTGAAGAATACAAAAGTGCGGTTTTAGCGGAACCACTTGGAAGGCGATCATTTGTTAATATAAAGCATACACATTTACATTTTTTTCAAAAATGACCGATCGTTTTGCTAGGTAAGACCCTTATTCCTCGTCTGGTATTGTTTAAAGCCCTTTGAAGTTGCACTGAAACTGTAATTTTGACTTTCAACTGTTTGGAAGCCATTGAAGTCCATTATAAGGAGAATAATCCTGGAATGTTTTCATCAAAAACCTTAATTTCTTTTCGACTGAAGAAAGAAGGACATCTTGGATGACATGGGGGTGAGTGAATTATCAGGAAAACTTTACTTGAAAGTGAACTAATCCATTAAGATTCTGATTGTTCTTATACTGACACATAAAAAAAGTCTTTAAAGCCTATATTTTTCAGCTACTACCTCAAAGATGTAATATGTAACAATGTAAGTATTCAATTATAACTCAAGTTTTATTTTCTAATTATCTAATTATTAATTATCTAATTTTATGCTTAACACAAAAGCCAGTTAGGTTTTTGGCTTGATTTGTTAATCACAAACAAGAAAAGAATAGACCGTGATGTTTTGCTATGAGCGATTTGTCATTCTCACATGCAGCTGATTAAAACAATTAAGAGCTTCAATTGACTATGACAAGACAATATGGTAGAGTTTATTCAAATGTGTTTCACTAAATGTCACTAAAATTGAGAAGACGTGTTTTTATAATGCTAAATAATTGTAGTCTTATGCTTACAGTAAACAATAAAAAGTGTCTGAAACATTTGTATTGGCTGCGAATCAGACAGAGAATGACAGATTTGGAAAGAACAAGCAAGCTGAGCCACACAACTAAAGACTATAGAGTGTCAAAGGCTGTCATGCCGTTACACTCTGTGCCGGGGTATTGCCATTGCTCATCTAGTCTTCTCACTAACCTTTTGCTTCAGATCACATTTGTGTGATCAGAGAGTAAAGACAGGGAGAAATGGCAGTGTTTCAGCAGGATAACGTAGACTCTTAGGCTCAGAACACCTTACGAATGTCTGCCAACTGCAATGTAAGTCAGCCCCTTCAGGCTAGCAATTTATCTGCCTAGACTGGAGAAACGCTGCAACAATGCTTACGATAATTAATGTAGATATGTTTTCCTCTCGGTTTAATTACAAGATCATTAGTCTGAGCGTATAAAGCTACCCTGTCAGTCTCCTACACAATAACAGTGGCACTGGTGACACATTCTGCTGTATTTTTGATTTTGTATCAATTCCTATGGTGAATGAAACTCTGTGGATGAGTCATGTAATGTATTTGATAACCTCTAATCACTTAAACCTCTTTTGTTCCCTCCATCTCTTAAATCATTAGTGACTGGATGCACATTTCAAAGGTGATCCTGATGCACGGTGAATCTGTGACTGGTTTAAACGAGCCATGTTGTGCGCAGTGCACGCTAACACGCCCGGTTATCTACATTTCCAGTTACAGGTCGTCCCCAGTGTGTTTGAACTCCTATTATTGCACTGCTCTTATCACAGCTGTTTGTAGCAGCAATCTGAACAAATGTTTATTGCTCTAATTGAGTTGTCGACCCCCTTGTTAGAATTATTCACAGTCTTTATCAGTAATGTGACAAACGATACAGATGTTTAGCAGCTCTCAAATAACTCTTGTTTCATTACTCTTGCAAAGATATCATTACACCAGATACCCCAGGCTCATGTCTAGCACTGTTTTTCTAGTAAAATAGGGTGCTTTTCTTTTGCAGACGGCATATAAGTTACTCTTATGACCACAGAGACTCTCACAGCACAGCTTACGTGGCAGTACTCTGTCTGTGAACACTTCTATTCTCTTTTATGCACGGCCACTGGTGTCTCATTGTCATGATTTAGACAGTGTTTCACTGCAGTCTATCCAATTGCTTTATAATAATAGGTTAAACAATGCACAGTGATGACTTTATCATTGCTGCTGAGCGTAAATGACAGTTACATTTTGCCTACTGATGAGGTTGCTGTAAACAGTCATTAAATTGTTCTTCTCTGTTTCACCATGACATCACTTTGGGGATTTTAAACAAATACTTGTCAGAATAAATGTAGAGGAAACATAAAATGAACCTAGAAATGAAAATTGTGCCAATATTAAAATATTTATATAAACAATTTGAATAATCAAAAACTAAAAACAACCATTTTAAATGGTACAAGAGTATTTAGGCATCACAGTATTATAATGTTTTTGCTAAAGATTACATTTATCAATGTTAATAAATTTATAGTGTTTTTAAATATTAACTTTACATGAGTTTTAGATGGCAACAGTAATCTAAGCAAAAAAAAGGAAATGAGCATGCACAATATAGACAGACAGACAGATAGATAGAAGGACGGACGGACTGACATATAGATAGATAAACAGATAGATAAACAGACAGATAGATAGATAGATAGATAGATAGATAGATAGATAGATAGATAGATAGATAGATAGATAGATAGATAGATAGATAGATAGATAGATAGATAGATAGATAGATAGATAGATAGATAGAAGGACGAACGGCTAGACAGACAGACACAGACAGACAGATGATAGATAGATAGAGTTAGATAGACAAACACAGATAGATAAAAGGTCAGACAGACAGATAGATAGATAGATAGATAGATAGATAGATAGATAGATAGATAGATAGATAGATAGATAGATAGATAGATAGATAGATAGATAGATAGATAGATAGATAGATAGATAGATAGATAGATAAACACAGATAGATAAAAGGTCAGACAGATAGATAGATAGATAGATAGATAGATAGATAGATAGATAGATAGATAGATAGATAGATAGATAGATAGATAGATAGATAGATAGATAGATAGATAGATAGATAGATAGATAGACTTAGGCTACACAGACAGATAGACAGATAAAAGGACGAACAGCTAGACAGACAGACCAGACAGACAGACAGACAGACACAGATAGAAAGATAGATAGATAGATAGATAGATAGATAGATAGATAGATAGATAGATAGATAGATAGATAGATAGATAGATAGATAGATAGATAGATAGATAGATAGATATAAGGACGAACGGCTAGACAGACAGACACAGACAGACAGATGATAGATAGATAGAGTTAGATAGACAAACAGACAGATAGATAAAAGGTCAGACAGATAGATAGATAGATAGATAGATAGATAGATAGATAGATAGATAGATAGATAGATAGATAGATAGATAGATAGATAGATAGACAAACGGCTACACAGACAGACAGACAGATAAAAGGACGAACGGCTAGACAGACAGACCAGACAGACAGACAGACAGACACAGACAGATGACAGATAGATAGATAGATAGATAGATAGATAGACAGACATAGATAAAAGGACAGACAGACAGACAGACAGACAGGTAGACAGCCAGCCAGCCAGCCAAACAGACAGACAGACAGACAGATAGATAGATAGATAGATAGATAAAAGGACAGACAGCTAGACAGACAGACAGACAGCTAGACAGCTAGACAGCTAGACAGCTAGACAGACAGACAGACAGACAGACAGACAGATAGATAGATAGATAGATAGATAGATAGATAGATAGATAGATAGATAGATAGATAGATAGATAGACTTATAAAAGGACAGACAGACAGACAGACAGACAGACAGACAGACAGACAGACAGATAGATAGATAGATAGATAGATAGATAGATAGATAGATAGATAGATAGATAGATAGATAGATAGATAGATAGATAGACTTATAAAAGGACAGACAGCTAGACAGACAGACAGACAGACAGATAGACAGATAGATAGATAGATAGATAGATAGATAGATAGATAGATAGATAGATAGATAGATAGATAGATAGATAGATAGATAGATAGATATAAGGACGAACGGCTAGACAGACAGACACAGACAGACAGATGATAGATAGATAGAGTTAGATAGACAAACAGACAGATAGATAAAAGGTCAGACAGATAGATAGATAGATAGATAGATAGATAGATAGATAGATAGATAGATAGATAGATAGATAGATAGATAGATAGATAGATAGACAAACGGCTACACAGACAGACAGACAGATAAAAGGACGAACGGCTAGACAGACAGACCAGACAGACAGACAGACAGACACAGACAGATGACAGATAGATAGATAGATAGATAGATAGATAGATAGATAGACAGACATAGATAAAAGGACAGACAGACAGACAGACAGACAGACAGGTAGACAGCCAGCCAGCCAGCCAAACAGACAGACAGACAGACAGATAGATAGATAGATAGATAGATAGATAGATAGATAGATAAAAGGACAGACAGCTAGACAGACAGACAGACAGCTAGACAGCTAGACAGCTAGACAGCTAGACAGACAGACAGACAGACAGATAGACAGATAGATAGATAGATAGATAGATAGATAGATAGATAGATAGATAGATAGATAGATAGATAGATAGACTTATAAAAGGACAGACAGACAGACAGACAGACAGACAGACAGACAGATAGATAGATAGATAGATAGATAGATAGATAGATAGATAGATAGATAGATAGATAGATAGATAGATAGATAGATAGACTTATAAAAGGACAGACAGCTAGACAGACAGACAGACAGACAGATAGACAGATAGATAGATAGATAGATAGATAAAAGGACAGACAGCTAGACAGACAGACAGACAGACAGACAGACAGACAGACAGACAGACAGACAGACAGACAGACAGATAGATAGATAGATAGATAGATAGATAGATAGATAGATAGATAGATAGATAGATAGATAGATAGATAGATAGATAAAAGGACAGACAGCTAGACAGACAGAAAGATAGATAGATAGATAGATAGATAGATAGATAGATAGATAGATAGATAGATAGATAGATAGATAGATAGATAGATAGATAGATAGATAGATAGATAGATAGACTTATAAAAGGACAGACAGCTAGACAGACACAGACAGACAGACAGACAGACAGACAGACACAGACAGATAGATAGATAGATAGATAGATAGATAGATAGATAGATAGATAGATAGATAGATAGATAGATAGATAGATAGATAGATAGATAGATAGATAGATAGATAGATAGAGAAAATTATTTGCATGTTTTGTCGATTTCAAAAAAAACATTTGTTTCTATTTGACACAATGGATTATATTACAAACTTTTACAAAGTGGTGTAGGGTGTAAAGTTTATGACATTATAAAATCAATGTATTTGAACAAATGTGCAATACGAATTGGTAACAAACATACAGAATTCTTCTCCCAGAAGAATCCAACGCTGTTCAACAAGTACATTGATGAATTAGCGGTGCAGTTGGAACAGTCTTCAGCCCCTGGACTCAGGATCGAGCTCTTGCTTATGCAGATGACCTATTGCTGCTGTCACCCACTGCAGACAGACAGACAGACAGATATAATATAATAATAGGTATATAATATGCATAATAATACAAGAGAAAAACAGTTGGATAAATCGGAAGCAAGTGATTCTCAGACTTTAGTGTCAGGGAGCCAGTTCATGACCAATAAAAGAGCTAAAGAAATGTGGTATTTGGGGAATGCATACACAACCTATTACTGTTTATCCCATAACGTATGTGTACATTTCCTAAACCTTCACAAATCAGCTCCAGCTAAGCCTCCCTTTTCAGACATGGTAATAACTCATTCATGTTTCCTTCGCCGACTAAATCAAAACTGTATCGCCATAGCTAGATGCAAATCATTTCTCAAGGGAAGTATTTGCAACAGTCACACTGCTTTCTTCATAGAGCTCCCCTAGATATGTAAAAGTGTTTACTAACTGATGTGTATGGTGACATAATTGATAGTGAATGACAAACAGCAATGCAAGATTACACAGCGCTCTCATCTGCAGGCATGGATATTTTAATAGTTGAGTAGGCAAAGCAGACCGTGGATACACTCAGCAGCGCTATAATACAGTTTCCCCATTGATTCTGCTGATGCATGATGGCAAATCAGAGATTATGCTATCACATCTTAATTAGAATTTTTAAAGTTAAACGAGTTCACCATGGGTACTTGGAGATGAGATGAGGCCGCTGAGATGCCTTGAGATCTGACCTGAGCCATGAATCATGAAGTGTGTCCTAAATTAATTTGTGACCTTTGCGTACACACTTGCACCGTTGATGGAACCAAAGAAAGACTGAGAAGCATGAAGAAAAAAAGTAAAAAAAAAAAAAAAAAAAAATTCCTCTGGCAGAAGTATCTGATAACTCTTATGGACTATAACCCCTCTATCACAGCCAACAAAATTGCTCTAATTCTTCACTTCAGCAGATAGCTTCAGTCGAATGGCAGCAATGCTATTATCCTGCAAAGTTGTGGGCTGATAGTCACTTTATGTTTGACTGCACAGTGTCGAAATCTCGGAATAGAGTAGCACTCTGACTTCACGTGTTATGGTGCAGTCAGTCAGTCAAGTCATTCAATCATCTTTTAAGCTGTTTGAATTAAAAAAATACATATAGAAAATTATGAATGACTATATATTGATATATATATATAATATTTGATATATATAATTTTTTTAAATCTATTTGTACAGATAAATTGAAAACTAAAAAAAAATGAAAGTCAAACTAGAACAGAATATTGAGTTTTAATGACATCATTAATCAAAATTATACTTGGCTCTAAACAAACAATGCCATTCTAACATGCTTACTGCTTACTCTACTCTCCCCATGTGCAGAGGTTAACGCTGTAGGCATTTATTTCCATAACTGTTGGGGCAGAGCTAATTTTCTCAAGGACAGCAGTCCTTGGCTGCTGTCTTATGCATTCCCTCATTAATGAGAAAGCACACTCTTATCATTGAGATATCATTTTCATTTTTACTCATGGCGCTCTGCTCTCACTATTCTCATCAAACGCACCAGACAGAATATTGTAATAATTCACTGGGCTCGGTTTATTAGAAAGAAAGAAAGAAAGAAAGAAAGAAAGAAAGAAAGAAAGAAAGAAAGAAAGAAAGAAAGAAAGAAAGAAAGAAAGAAAGAAAGAAAGAAAGAAAGAAAGAAAGAAAGAAAGAAAGGAAGGAGGAGTTTAATTACACAAGTAAATACCAAATAAATGTATAGAGTAATAAATAAAATTATAATATTATTGTTACAGTACAGACGGCACAGAGGCAGATGTAAAAGCTAGTATGGTAGTTTTATTGATAACAGCAGAGATCAGGTGAGTAAATGGTAAATGGAGAGTTTGATGAGATGATAGGAGAATGATACTGTCCTTTGTGGTTTGTAGATGGAGTTCCTTGGAGATGAACCAGATGACTGAAGACGGGGAACACTCACACACACGGAGAAGCACACAGGAGGAAGACTGGAGACACTGGAGACTTTGGAAGCAGGTAAGTAGCAGATAGGAGTCCTTGAGGTAAGTATACATTAGTCTGTGATACGTACGAGACTGGACCATGACTGTGTGTGTGAGTGTGGCAGATATAGTGCTGGTGATTACTGGTGATGACGTGCAGGTGGCGGTGATTAGAACTCCGGTGATTAAGTGCGTGGGTATTGCAGGGAGGTGGAACCTGACGTGTCTGTGGAAGGGGGGGCTCGGCGGCAGCCACGTCAGGTTCTGTGGAAGGAGAAACGGAAGGGTGGTGAGGTTTTAGCAGGGAAACATGGAAAGTAGGATGAATTTTGTATTGTGGAGGGAGCTGGAGACGATACGTGACGGGGTTGATCTGCTTGATGACCGTGAATGGGCCAATGAAGCGGGGACTCAGCTTTCTGCATGGCAGACGCAGTCTGATGTCCCTGGTCGACAGGCGGCGGCGACGGCGATTCATATCGATATTGAACGTGATATTGCGTGGCTTATCAGTGAACTACGGCTGTCTATTAAAATGCCGCTCCATTTGAAAGCAGGTGATGGTGATTTAGCGGCAATCAGGGAACCGGCTTTACTGACGAAATGCGCGTGACAAAAGCATTCGATATATCGCCCAGCCCTACCTTCTGCCCAGGCTGGTAGTTGGGAGCATTGGAGCGACAAAGGTCGGCTGTCATCCTGCGTCTGCGCAGGGCCCTCTGCAGCTGATTGTGGGCTGAGTCCCATACCCTCTCGCTCTCCCGGAACCAGTAGTCGACAGCAGGAACGTTGGATGGTTCCCCGTCCCAGGGGAACAGTGGGGGTTGGTAACTGAGTACGCATTGAAAGGGTGTTAATCCGGTGGAAGGTTGACGGAGGGAGTTCTGGGCGTACTCGGCCCAACCCAGGTACTGGTCCAGGAGTCCTGGTGGCCGTGGCAGAAGGTACGCAGGAAGCGGCCGATCTCCTGGATCTTCCATTCCGTTTGCCCGTTCGTCTGAGGGTGGTATCCGGAAGACAGACTTACGGTCACACCCAGGAGGGACAGGAAGGCTTTCCAGACTCGGAAGATGAACTGGGGCCCTCTGTCAGATACGATGTCCTCGGGAATTCCATAGTACCGAAAGATGTGGTTGAACATTAGTTCTGCTGTAGAGTGGTAGGTAGTTCTTGGATAGGAATATGTCGGCAGGCTTTGGAGAATCGATCTACTACCACTAGGATGCAGATGTGACCGTCTGAAGGTGGGAGATCTGTTATGAAATCCACTCCCAGGTGTGACCATGGTCGCTCGGGAACAGGCAGAGGATTGAGCTTGCCGGCCGGCAGATGACAAGGGCTCTTGGAGATGGCGCACTCCCTGCAGCCCTGCCAAGTTCATTTTTCTCATCAGGGGCATGGAGACGGGATAAGGAATCAGCCTTGAGATTTTTGGAGCCAGGACGATAGGAGATAGTGAAGTCAAATCTTGAGAAGAACATTGCCCAGCGAGCTTGACGAGGGTTCAGTCTTTTAGCAGCCTTGAGATACTCTAAGTTTTTTTGGTCGGTTAGCACTTGGAAGGGGTGTTTGGCTCCCTCCAACCAATGCCTCCATTCCTCCAATGCGAGCTTGACGGCCAGTAGCTCACAGTCATCGATGTCGTAGTTGACCTCCGCCGGGTTGAGCTTACGGGAGAAGAAGGCGCATGGATGGAGTCTACTTGGCTGCCCCTGCTTCTGGGAGAGGGCCGCTCCCACTCCTGTGGTGGATGCGTCCACTTCCGCGACGAAAGGGGGATCAGGGTTAGGGTGGACGAGGAGGGGAGCAGTGGTGAAGGCGTGTTTGAGGGCTTCGAAGGCTTGTGTGGCATCTTCGGACCAGGACAGAGACTTGGGCTGATGACAGAGGAGATTGGTTAATGGATAGACGATGGAACTGTAACCCTTGATGAAACGGCGGTAGAAATTAGCGAAGCCTAGGAAGCGTTGGAGTTCTTTTATGGTTGTAGGTATGGGCCAGGAGGTGATGGCATCAACCTTCCCTTCGTCCATCCGGATGCCACTGTGATCGATGAAGTATCCCAGGAAGTAGACAGATGACTGGTGGAAGGAGCATTTTCCGCCTTGAGAAACAGTTGGAACTGCCGTAAGCGCTTGAGGACCTCCGCAATGTGGTGGCGATGTTCGGTCATGCCCCGGGAGTAAATGAGGATGTCGTCGATATATGCCAACACGAACTTGTGGAGAAACTCCCGGAGCACTTCATGAATAAAATCCTGGAATACGGAGGGGGCGTTGTCTAGTCCATAGGGCATGACCAGGTATTCGTAGTGGCCGGTGGGCGTGACAAAGGCGGTCTTCCACTCGTCCCCCTCGCGTATCCGGATGAGATTATATGCGCTGCGGAGGTCCAGCTTCGTGAACACAGTGGCACCACGGAGATGTTCCAGGGCTGCTGGGACGAGGGGAAGTGGATAGCGAAATTTGACGGTGATTTTGTTGAGAGACCGGTAATCAATGCAGGGCCACAAGCCTCCGTCCTTTTTAGCCACGAAGAAGAAGCTGGAAGCAGCAGTGGAAGTAGACGGGCGGATGTAACTTTGATTAAGGGCCTCTTCAATATATTCCTCCATGGCCTTCTCCTCCGGCGCTGAAAGGGGGTAGATCCTTCCCCGTAGCACTGGCTCACCCGGTAGCAGATCGATGGCACAGTCCCATGGCCGGTGTGGAGGTAGTTTGGAGGCTCGTTGCGGGCAGAAGACGTCGCTGAAGGGGGCGTAACAGGAAGGGATGTCGATGGATCGCTTCTCGATGGGGCTCTCGATGGAGGTAGCGCCGACAGTGATTTCTTTTGGTCGTGGAGAAGGAGGAACAGGAAACCCGGAGAAGAAGTTGGAGAAACAGTGTTCGCCCCACTTCAGGATCTCGCCCTTGCGCCAGGAGATGGTGGGGCTATGCTGCTCGAGCCACGGGCGCCCTAGAACCACGTCAGCGGTGGATTCCTCCAGAACCAGCAGATGAATATTGTCGACGTGTACGATCCCGACATGGAGTTGCAGCGGTCCCACACAACGACTGATTTTCTTGCTGTTCAGGTTCTTTCCGGTGATGGAATGGACTTGGTAGATGGACGGCGAGGGCGGGGTTTTCAGGTTGAGTTGACGGCGGAGGGCACCGGAGATTAAGTTCCCGGCTGACCCTGAGTCGAGGAGCGACAACTGGAACAGATACATTTACAGCAGTAAGGTTTACAACAGTGGTGAGTGGTTTCATCTTTTTTATGGAGGGAATGATGGCACTCACCAGAGGTCTTGGAGGGCGGATTAGGCATGCGGAGAGCTCATGCCCAGGAGAACCACAGTAGAGGCATAAATTCAGGGTCAGCCTTCGTTTGCGTTCGGTGGGAGAGAGGCGAGAGGTGTCCAGTTGCATGGGTTCGCTGGCTGGTTCTGGGGAGCTGACGGGTTCGGACCGACGGAGGAGGGAGTGTGGAAGTGGCTGGCCCTGGTGTTCTTCGAGACACAACTGCATACGAGTGCCTACGCAAATAGCGAGTTGGATGAAGCGTTCAAGGCCGATGGTGTCCTCGTATGCAGCGAGATGCAATCGTAACTTCGGCTCTAAACCCTGGCGGAAAGAGGTGTGTTCATTCCACTCACTGTTGGAAGCCAGAGTATGGAACTGCAAGGCATAATCACAGTTAGATCCTTGTTTCAAATTGTTTCAAAATTAAGTTTCTCACCGAATGATGAATCCGAGAGGGGTTTTCCAAAGACTCCGCGGAAATGAGAGACGAAGGCTGGATAGGATTTTACCACAAAGCCTTTCTGAATCCAGAGTGCGTCCGCCCAGTGGAGAGCTTTACCTTGCAGCTGTGAAATGACGAGGGCGATCTTAGCGGTGTCAGTGGGGAAGAGTTGCGATTGCATCTCCAGGACCAGCTCACATTGCAGGAGGAATCCGCTGCAATCCTCAGCCGATCCAGAGTAGGGCGCCGGCCTGGCCATGGGACTGGTGTGCATGGTTGGTGAGTGGAGCGAAGACGTGAATGAGGAAGCGGTGACAGGTGCTGGTGACTGTGACGATGGTTGTGGTGGAGTGAGTGCTCGGCGCAGCGCGTCTACGAGCTCCTGGAATGGGTCTGGTTGACTCATGCTGATATCCTGTCATTTTGTTGGGTCTGGTCTTCTGTTACAGTACAGATGGCACGGAGCCAGATGTAAAAGCAAGTATGGTAGTTTTATTGATAACAGCAGAGATCAGGTGAGTAAATGGTAAATGGAGAGTTTGATGAGATGATAGGAGAATGATACTGTCCTTTTTGGTTTGTAGATGGAGTTCCTTGGAGATGAACCAGATGACTGAAGACGGGGAACACTCACACACACGGAGAAGCACACAGGAGGAAGACTGGAGACACTGGAGACTTTGGAAGCAGGTAAGTAGCAGATAGGAGTCCTTGAGGTAAGTATACATTAGTCTGTGATACGTACAAGACCGGACCATGACTGTCTGTGTGAGTGTGGCAGATATAGTGCTGGTGATTACTGTGGTGATGAAGTGCAGGTGGCGGTGATTAGAACTCCGGTGATTGAGTGCGTGGGTATTGCAGGGAGGTGGAACCTGACGTGTCTGTAACAATTTTATATATATATATATTCATTGACCAAAAAAAAAAAAAGTGCAATGACCATTTAAAATTATAAGTACAAAACCTATGACAATGCAAGTCAATACCATTAAGAAAGACAAAAAGCATTATATATTACCAAATTGTTTACACTACACTTGCAAATGGAGATGTGTGTAGCTCAGAATGTTTTGAGAAAAACAGGACCATTGTTAACAAATTATGAAGCAGCAGGAAACATATTGGGAGTTAATTGGACTACATTTCATCTATGTTAATTACAGGCTAGAATGGAGGATTACAAGGGGAATTTTTTTTTTCCTTTGCTGTATTTTTTCTTTGTGGATGCAAACAAGTACCTATTTGAACCATTTCTACCAAATGCTCAATCCACTTCATATTAACCATTAATAAAGCCAATGCTAAGCACTAAAGAGAATTTCTAAAAGGATGTTTTAGATTAATAATTAAAGTTCTTCCCTTACTATACCACTATACAGTTGCTCTCTAATGTCCCTGGCCAATGAGGAGGCAACATCACCACGTGTGTCGCAATTTCAACCAATGCTGTCTTGGGCCCATACAACACAGAAAGTCTCCTATATTTTTTAAACTCTTTCAGTGAAATCCTCTTTCCGCAGGTCGATCAGGAGCAAATGGAGCGAAATTTTGTAGTTGTTTGGACAATGTCCAAGTTCACCATTCAGCACTGGTCCGAGAGTGGTCTGAAGATCACCCACATTTCATAATGGTGTTCCTTCCACCATATTCTCCTTTCCTGAATCCAATTGAGGAGTTCTTCTTCTTTTGGAGGTGGAAAGTGTATGCTCGCAACCCTTACAACCAAGTAAGTCTTCTTCAAGCAATGGAAGAGGCCTGTTGAGATGTTGAGGCAGAAGCTTGTCAAGGATGGATTCAACATTCACACCTTTTTTTCCCACGATGCATGGCTCGTAAGAATATATGCTGTGATTTAGATGAAATTCTCTGGCCAGATGTAATTGAGAGAGTCAGTCAAGTCATTTAATCATCTTTTAAGCTGTTTGAATTCAAAAAATACATATAGAAAAATATGAATGACTATATATTGATATATATTGATATATATATATATATATATATATTTTTTTTTTTTTTTTTTCTATTTGTACAGATAAATTGAAAACTAAAAAAAAAGTGAAAGTCAAACTAATTGAGAGACATCATCAATAAAGTTCATTGATTCAATGAATGCAGTACATTTTTTATTTACTTATTTTTAGATGAAAACCTGCCGTTATACAACTAAACTTGCCATTAAAGAACTTTGAAGAACACGATTAAAGAACACGAAAAAACATTTTCATTCATGTATTTGTGTATCTACAGCTGAATTTGTTATCAAATCAACAGAGAACACACTTGTAGTTTTGTTGTTAGTATTTATTTTTGATAAATGCATTAATAGAATAAAATGCAGTGCTTCATTATGCAGTGAATACTGAACTGTTTTGCCAACATAAGAGTGTGTTTAGATTGCTGTTAACTGTTTTGAGAGTAATTAAATTCATTTGGAGAAATGTGTCAAATCAATTGAGAAAAACTGTAATTTATGTGTCCTCATAATCTTTAATCAAAATAACTTCCCCTCCCAATTGCACTGACATCTCTTCTCTTCTCTGATGATATGTTTTTCGGCGCAATGGCAGGATAACCTATTTATTTATTTGGCAGATGCTTTTATCCAGAGCAACCTAAAAATGAGGAATTCTACACACAATGTTCAATAAGTCATAGTCCAATGTTCCGTAACTAACACATTTTGATTGTATACAGTGATTTCAAAACACACACTGTGACAGTACTAGACAGGACCGCATGTGACTTTGTGCCCCTGTAGTTTCCTGCAGAGTGCCACTGACAGACCTGCATTTGTGCATATTAACATTGGTCGTCATGACGACCACTAAGGAAACTCGCTATTAACTTTTCTCTGTTGATAACGCAGGCTCAGGGCTCAGGGCTGAGCGGTGTTATTGAATAGGAAAGTACACTGATAATTCCCATTAGATATCTTGAAAGCAGTGAGTCACTGCCAAACCACACGGCTCTGTTACTGGTATCCACTCATAATGAAGAGATGTAAGATATATTATACATGATGGGCTATACGGGAACTGCCTCTTGACTCATCATTCAATTAGACTGTAAATTAAAATTAAAGATTCAAGCCGAAATTGACACACTGATCCCTCTCCATATTTGAAGCTTGATGTTAAAACACTTTCTACTATACCAGTTTAAAGGTGCCCTAGAACTTTTTTTTAAAAGATGCAATATAAGTCTAAGTCTAAGGTGTCCCCTGAATGTGTCTGTGAAGTTTCAGCTCAAAATACCCCATAGATGTTTTTGAATTAATTTTTTTAACAGCCTATTTTGGGGCATAATTAGAAATGAGCCGATTCAGGGTGTGTGGCCCTTTAAATCTGGTGCTCCACGCCCCAAGAGCTCGCGCTTGCCTTAAACAACATAAAAAAAGTTCAAAAAGCTAATATAACCCTAAAAATGGATCTTTACAAAGTGTTCGTCATGCAGCATGTCTAATCGCATAGGTATAGTGTTTATTTTGATGTTTACATTGATTCTTGAGGCTATGCTCTGTAGCTAACGGCTAATGCTACACTGATTTATAAAGAATGAAGTTGTGTTTATGCATTATACAGACTGCAAGTTTTTAAAAATGAAAATAGCGACGGCTCTTGTCTCCGTGAATACAGTAAGAAACGATAGTAACCACATTTAACAGTACATTAGCAACATGCTAACGAAACATTTAGAAAGACAAATATCACTAAAAATATCATGATATCATGAATCATGTCAGTTATTATTGCTCCATCTGCCATTTTTTGCTATTGTTCTTGCTTGCTTATCTAGTCTGTTGATTCAGCTGTGCACAGATCCAGACGTTACTGGCTGCCCTTGTCTAATGCCTTTCATAATGTTGGGAACATGGGCTGGCATATGCAAATATTGGGGGCGTACACCCCGACTGTTACGTAACAGTAGGTGTTATGTTGAGATTCGCCTGTTCTTCGGAGGTCTTTTAAACAAATGAGATTTATATAAGAAGGAGGAAACAATGGAGTTTGAGACTCACTGTATGTCTTTTCCATGTACTGAACTCTTGTTATTTAACCATGCCAAGGTAAATTAAATTTTTGAATCTAGGGCACCTTTAAAAGACAGCTATCCAGCCAAGATCTGGCTTCTTAAGGGGATTTCACAACGACAAGTGACCTGACATTGTTCATTTTTAAATACAGCTGATGACACAAGCAATAGAAACAGTTGGTAATGCAACTTTATGTAAATAAGCAGCAACATAATGGGCAGCAGCGTCACTAAATGTAGCAAAGCTATTCATTTTACTATAATTCTCTGTAGCGAAACGACAGCATCAAACTATGCTGCTTTCATTAACGATTCGAGAATGAATAATGAGTATTTTCAATGAGTCAATCAAACTAGTTGGAATAAAAAAAAGTCATAAAGTGAGTTTGAACTTATCAGGGCTGCATTTCCAGTACAATATCATAACAGACACT
Organism: Chanodichthys erythropterus; assembly: GCF_024489055.1. Lineage (NCBI taxonomy): Eukaryota > Metazoa > Chordata > Actinopteri > Cypriniformes > Xenocyprididae > Chanodichthys > Chanodichthys erythropterus. The sequence continues at coordinate 18,277,995 of NC_090239.1, forward strand.
TGAAGTAAATCATTGGAGAAATTAACTAGCTAGTCACAATTGTTTCCGGAACCTTAAAGTTTTAAAGTTTTTCACATATCAGTCATTCTAACAACATTGCTGGTGCCTCAGGGTACTAGAGCACATTCGCACTCTTTAAAACCAATGCTTTAGTTCTTTTCAAACAAAACAATATTTGAAGGCCCCATGAATGTTTTATTCATTTATTTTTTAACTTAGCTTAACTATTTTTTCTATGGTAGTTTGTAGCCTAGCTCAAAAACAACTAATTCTAGGGTAGAGAGTGATTCACACCTGATAGTTGGATTCAACAGTATATAGAAATAGGAAAGATTACTAGAAACTAACATCACAGGGAGTAGACAACCTCTAGCAATTTAGTCAGATGAATGAAGTGTTTGAAAAAACAAACAAAAAAAAGCTTATATATTCTGTTTTGTGGAACAGAAATTATACCCTCATGTTTCATGTTTTTTTCCTCTCTGCCAGCACCTCGCACCTCCCTGTCAATGCATGATTAGAGCTAATATGTGATCTGATGTAATTACTTATCCACTACAAACAAGTTCAGTGACCTACTACTTTATCGTTTATGCTGCAACACAAACTCAGCATCTACACAGCCAAAACCTGCTCCCATAAATACACCCGTGCCATGCTGACGTCCTTTCTGATGTCATCAGTCATGGTGCATCTGGAACACTGTCTCCGTGGATTCAGCCTCTCAAATCCCTCTCGAGAACACAGAGACAAAACAATATGACGTATCCCACAAGCTCCAATATTATATCCATCTGCTTTCTAGAGCTTTAGATCAACAAAAAGGGGCTTACACAAGCTTCTGCAGCCTTACAGCAATTTGATACCATAGCTTTTGCTGTTCAGAGACTGGTTGCAGTTTAATCTTTTTATAATGCATAATTTAAATTATATGTATTTTTGTTTGTCTCTAAATAACATAAGAGATTTTTTAGATATAAATCACCATTTGCAGCCAATTTAAAATCAACGTTAGTAATGTGACACATTTTTAAGTGAACAAGGGTATTCAGTGAGGAAAAAAAAAAATGTAGGATGGGAATGAATTTGATTACTAAAAGTGGGCACTACATACCAGAATGGCTAAAATAAAACAGTCCAAAACAGTTAATTATGGCTATAACTATATTGAATAGTTTTTTGTTTTGTGTTTTTCTCTCTCAGTAATAACGTGTACCAATGACTCTCCCACAATGAGCATAGGAACATGTTTTAAGAAAGTAAACGGGGACAATTTTAATTTCATGTTGAGTGCTATATAAATCATACCGCACCATTTTTACAAGAATAATTGTGATTTTATCCTCTCCAGTTTAACATAAACATAATTTTCTGCAGGAAACTGCATGCCACTTCTTAAGTCTCAAAGGAGTAACTGACTTGAGCCAAGAGCCAGAGACTTTGTGACAGCTGAATGAAACGCATTTGGTCATTTTCTAAATCCTTTAATTATTAAACATGGCCTTTGGAAAGAAGATAGCATCAGCTTTTAAAAAAAGCAAGAAAGAAAATCCCATTCCTGCATTTTCCATAGGGAAGCAAAGAAGGAGATTAAAGAAAAGAACTGATCTTGGTGCATCTTAATTACTCTGATTTACAGGCACAGGAAATTTATCTTAATAACTCTGTTCAACAGCTTTAAAACAAATGCATTGCACCCAGGCACGAAATATGACTGCTATCTTGTGGTTATGATGGAAATCACTTTATAAACGCTCACATGAAAATTTAGTACGCATTTTAAATGGCAAACTGTCATAACCTCCCACCCGACCTAACTTATCTCTGCTCGTAACACTGTTTACACTGTGTGCCATCTTAACCTTTGAAGGATGTGCCTTTCTGTGAAATATTAGAGTAGTAATCTTATTAGAAGCTCTTTGCTCACTCATACAACAATGCACACACACATACAGTACAATCACATAAAGTTGTAAATACACAATCTTTATCATGCAGCCATCTTATTTAGGCCACAGAGTTCAAAGGGAATACTCAATTTTACCCACAAGGCCTGATTATGGAATGTGCTTGGTTGTTATGTGTTAACTGGTCATAACAGAGTGAGAAATATGAAAGAGAAACTCTGAAATGCTGTGGGTCCAAGCAAGGACCCCCATAACCCTTTCTTGTTTCCACTGTTTGCAGCATCATTTTTCGATTTAAAGACTGGTGTTGTTGTTTTAGAAAAAAGAAACACATGCATTTCAGAACAAGAACAATCTTAAGACTAGTCATTGAATAAATAATAAGTAATCACCACTCTATTTTTTCATGTTTATTCAAGAATTAATCATTTCATCAGGGTGATGGTGACAAATTCATACACATTTTAAACAATGACTTAATCATTTTAAATATGTGACTAATGGACTCAATTATCATATCATTATGTTGATCCTCTTAAAATTTTAATCTTTTATCATTGCCACAATCAGTAATTCTACAAAGAATTTTGTTACAGGTTAAAATAATTAAATATAGTGACGAACTTTTAAAAAAAAAAACTTTTTTTTTTAACAAAACACCATGTTGAATCACACTTTGGCAGTTGTAGTTTTTATGTGTGCTGAAAAAGGAAGCAGCGAGAGAAGAAGGGAAATAAGTTTGAGGTAAGCAGTTTTAGTGCCGTGTCACGTTGATTTCATGTCACATTTTTATTGGCTGGTCAGTAGACGTAGGTCGTTGCAGAAGATACACTGTGCGATGATCATGCTGAATTTAGGCTATCTTTGGTCGCAAGACCGAGGAAACGACCGTCTTTGAACCTCTCTCACTGTACGACATAGGACCACCGATTAAGAGCCACGATCACAGAAATCGGCACGATTGTTTCACGATGGCAATCTTTTAGTCTGGGACAGCCAAAAATCATGCAGTGTATCGCGGACTTTAGACAAAGCCAGGATTAGGTCTAAGTTCAATTAAGACATTTCAGTAGCTTTTATAAACGTACCTTACTGGTGTGCATCTTGGGACAAAACAATGGCACTGACATATTTTAAGACATGCTAGTGCAAGCTGCTTTCAGTTTAAACAGCTCAAACATGCATTTTAGTCTAAGACTAGCTTAAGCCTTGTCTGTGAAACCGGGGGGTAGTGTCTCAGGTTTCTAGAAAGGTACACTATTTTTAAAACGTTTGGTGTGTTTTTTTTAAAGAAATAATACTTTTATTCAGCAAGGATAGATTTATAATGTTACAAAAGATTTATATTCAAACAAATGCTGAAGCTTGGAATGTTTGGGAGAAAATCAGATTTGTGTCAGATCCGCGTCATGTGCTTGAAGAATTCACTAACTACTCTGCACTGATTAACTTTTATAGCTTGAATAAGGATTAATCTATTTTCTTAAAGGGTTAGTTCACCCACAAATGAAAATTATGTCATTCATGACTCACCCTCATGTCATTCCAAACCCGTAAGACCTCCGTTCATCTTCGGAACACAGTTTAAGATATTTTAGATTTAGTCCGAGAGCTTTCTGTCCCTCCATTGAAAGTGTTTGTACGGTATGCTGTCCATGTCCAGAAAGGTAATAAAAACATCATCAAAGTAGTCCATGTGACATCAGTGGGTTAGTTAGAAGTTTTTGAAGCATCAAAAATACATTTTGGTCCAAAAATAACAAAAACTATGACTTTATTCAGCATTGTATTTTCTTCCGGGTCTGTTGTCAATCCGGGTTCACGACTCTGCAGTGATGCTGCTGACGTGTTATCCGGTGCGCCCAAGCTTCGTTTACAGTCTGAGGGAGACGCACGCTGTATTCAAGCTATTCTACATTGTTTGTATTTTGGTATTGCTATATTTTTTTAAAATGGTGCACAAGTGTGCATGTCCCGGATGTCCTAATCGCCAAAAACAACGACGTAAAAGTGCATTACCAACGCCGACAGAGGAAAAGATTCAATGGAATCATTTCAATGGAATCAATTCAATGGAAAGGATTCCGGAAGAGAAGACAATGCTGAATAAAGTCATAGTTTTTTGTTATTTTTGGACCAAAATGTTAGCCTGGGTGCCAGCCCGAACCCCGCCCACAACATTTTTTGGACGGGAAGTTCGGTCTGGACTCGATCCATTGTGGAGTAATTATGCTCGGCTCCCAGAAGGCCGAGCCAATCAAATTGCCAGGGCGGGCTTTAATCGATGATGGACAGGCTATCTGCGGTTACGTAACCACCCACGTCATCAAAGAGCGCTTGGGTTGAATTGGTTTTCACCAACGATGACTGTAGCTGGAGAAGTAAGATGTTTAGATTCCGCTATCACGTCTGTAATAAAAGAAATCGACAGCGCATTACTTTTAAAAGACGAACAAAGAACCGCAATTAAGGCATTTGTCGATGGGAAAGATGTGTTTGCTGTCCTTCCAACGGGATTCGGCAAAAGTTTAAGTTCAACATACGTCACTTACAGCGTTGCTCTGATTGGTTGTAGGTCTATCCAATTGAGTGCAGAGTTGTTGTTTTTTACTGGTTCGGTTAAGACACGCCCCATAATTCAAGTGCAATGGAGCAGTATCAGACTCACATTCTGCCTAGAATATGAGTATGACGAAGTCAGGCTACCAAAATGTATTTTCGATGCTTCAAAAACTTATAACTACCCCACTGATGTCACATGGACTACTTTGATGATGTTTTTATTACCTTTCTGGACATGGACAGTATACCGTACATACACTTTCAATGGAGGGACAGAAAGATCTCGGACTAAATCTAAAATATCGTAAACTGTGTTCCAAAGATGAACGGAGGTTTTACAGGTTTGGAACGACATGAGGGTGAGTCATTAATGACATAATTTTCATTTTTGGGTGAACTAACCCCTTTAAATTAAAAGATGTTATATTTTTTAAAGCCTATAAATGTTACAAATAATGGCTTTCAATTATACTATAGTGATGAATGACTATAATTAATGGCCAAAATTAAGGGAAAAAACCCATTTAACAAAGATATCTGTAGTAGTATTGGTATTGGTGATACCTCATTCAAATAACATAGTGCCATTAAACACATATTTAAAGTATACCGTCTTTCTTTGTTTCTACATTAATTTGAAGATTCACTTTGAAATTCTAACAATATAAATATATTGTGAGTAATCACGATTACAGAAAGTGATTAATTAGTTTTAAAAAAAAATGTAATCGACTAACAGCACTAATATTTACATTTTAATGTCAATACTTCTAATCTATTTTTGTAACCACACCATGTTTGTCCTGTACTGTAGTTTACTCTGGTAGCTGTAAAGTTAGATGCAGCAAAGTTGTTTTGGTCTATTTACATTTAGATGGTGCATATCTTCTCACATCCCTATATATCAGATAGAAAGTGACAGATAATAAAATGATTTATAGAGAGTCCAAGCACATCATTCACACAGTCTTTTTCAATAGACTGTGCATATACTGAGCCATATGCTTTACAGTAATAATCATCATAATAGTCATCTCTCAGTTTTGGCTTTCAGCAACTGTGCTAGGGGTGTGCGAAATGTATTGTCTGCGATAATATCATGATTATTGTTTTAACGATATGTGATCTGAAATTATCGAGTATGTCCCTCACTTTACAAAAACACAGAGAGTTGCAAGCATACACTATGTGTTGTAGTCTAGTAGTCTAAACTTGTGTGCACACGCTGGCGCATTTAGTCCATTAAAAATAACTTACAATGCACCCAATATACAAGATAAGGGGGTAAAAGTACATCTGTATGTCTTTTTATATTTGTATCATTTAAAATAGTTAATAAATATCACATTTTCTCCAAATATCACAATGATTACAAATGCGATATTGATTTTACGCAACAGTTCGATAAATAAGAAGTTGATTTTTAGTGACTTACATTTTAGACACAATATTGCCTGTTTTCGCTCTATTTCGCCAATGAAAATAGTTCCAAACAATGCCACATGACTGATGTGCGTCTCTTGTCAGCAAACGGTGGTGAATGGACGAATCTTTTGAATGAATGATTCAATGACTCACTCATTAAAACGGTCAAATGTTTTGTTCCTGAATGAATCAGCCGTTTGAATTAATTGGTTGAATCTCAATGACTCACTCATTAACAGTGACTTGCTGCCACCTACTGGCGGTTTTAATTTCACATTTAAAGGATCTTTTTATTCTTTAAAAAATTTCAAAATATCAATATTCAACATTTTATGTTTAAAACATCAAAACATTATTTATGCATTTGTAACTGCAGTGAAAATGCATTTGTCAGCTGTGAGCTGCATTAAACAGTGTGTAAATGCATTTAAATGGCACTTCAGATGCAGATTCTGTGTTTCCTCTACATTGCAAAGATTAATATTGTTGATTCTGATTTCATTTGATTGGTAACAGCCCTATTGTCTTATTGTTCTAATTGAATTTATTGATTATTGGTAAGAATTTGACACAAAAGACGAGGCATACATTAGGTTAAAAAATGGCTTCATAAGGGTAAAAATGCCATTAAAAATGTAAAAATGTATTTAAACTTATTTAAAAAAGATCACTGCTTATTTAAAAAAGGTCACTGCTGTGAACTAACCACCGCACAAAATATGAAGAATATCAAAAACTTTAAGAGTCAGCTGCCCACAGCAGCCCAAAACCTGCCAAGGTACCAACACAATAAACACACTCAGCAAAATATAGCCTAATTAGCGTTATCAAGAAAATACCAGAAAATATAGAGATATCATTTTTTGTCGATATCGCACACCCTTAAACTGTGCTGCTGTAAACAACATTAAACATTTGTATGTCCACACACTGTCCTATGGCACTCCACAAGCCATTATGCCAAACAAATATTTTTGTTTTATATATTCTGCAGGCTAAAAAAATGTCCATTTCCATAAAGGCATTTTCGATAACGACTAATTTGACAATATGCTGAATGTCTGAACAGAGTTGGTGGTATTTTAATATTTTACTATACTAAAATACCTCCCAAGGTTTCTTACTCATCCTACCAAAACATTGTAGAGAGTTTTTCCTTGCCACAGCTCATCAGGAATTGTAAGGTACCATTCGTCAGAATAATTTTCATTTCCAAAAGCTCTATTGAACTTATTTAACCCTGCCTCCTTTCAGCGCTGCGCTCCTTGTGTTCTGTCTTGTGGTTTGTATTTCCACAGCATGGATAAGATCTTACGGATTTATGAATGAACTGTTTGTTTTAAAATCTTTCCGGTCTACTGACATCTGTTATGAAGCTCATGATAACTTTTATTAACTAAACAAGTTAATCCACTTCACTATCTAATAACTCTTCAACAGCGATGCTATAGAAATATACAGAGCTAGCACAAAAACGGAAGTTCAAACACCAAATTCTTAAGATGGCTGTGGGCTTGTTTCTCTGGCGCATAAGGTCTATATTTACATGTATGTTTTTGTTGTTGTTCTTTTGTTTTTTTGTTTTTTTGTGAATGTTGGCTGATATACTTAGACATAAAAACAGACCTATATAGCCTAAGGGCCTTTTAAAGCCTTTTAACATTGTATCCTGTGTATTAGTTTCTGAAATTAAATAATTTGCTGAACTTTAGAACATTTAATTTGTTAAACACTCTGTTTTTCTCCAGAAGACATCAAATCAGACAACCTTGAAGCCTACGAGTCTTCCTCTATCTGCTCTCCATAATGTTTCTAGCCATAAAAAGAATATTTGCCTTTCACATTCCTTTTCTTTTATACAGAAATCCTCATATTTCCAGGCTAAAGTTTCATTACCAGAAGTGTTTCATGCCTTAAAGTGTTAGTTCATGCAAATAAAATAATATAAATGAATTGCAAAGAAAATTCTGTCATCATTTACTCACACTCATGTCCTTTATATGAACAAACACAATTACTTTATATGATGAACAGATTGAATTTTGGCTTTTATTCACATATAAACATTCATCATTATACACAACAATTACGGTAAATAGAAGCTCAGTCATGCTTGACTGACGTACAGGAACCAATGAGGTTCATTCTCATGTGTTACATAGCACATTTGAACTTCCGCAAGAACCAATGAGGTTTGTTCTTATGCATCAAGCAAGTATGGATGAGCTTTTGTTTGTTCACTGATGAATGTTTATATGTAAAGCCGAAATTCAATCTGTTCATCATATAAAACGATCAAGTCTCTTCTGAAAATGTGGACTAAACTGCTCAATTCACATGGATTAGTTTTATAATCTCTTTATGAACTTTTTGATGAGACAAATTGGTAGTTGTGTAGGCTGTAAGGAGGGACAGAAAGCTCTCAGATTTCATTTAAAATATCTTCATTTGTGTTTCAAAGACGAAAGAAAGTCTTACATGTTTGGAACTACATGAGGGTGAGTAATTGATGATAATTTGTTCATTTTTGGGTAAACTAACCCTTTAATGTTGATACAAGCATAACAGCCTAGACGTAATAAATAGTGAGTCTAATTACTATATTACTATATTAATTAAATTGAATTACTATTCCAGTTTCTGTTATAAATCCATAAAAACCCTGTACTGACCTGAGCTGAAACCAGTAACTCATTGTGGAAACCCATTTGCTGAAACTGCAGCTGAAGATGCATTGGCTAATATGTTCCAATTCTGCAGTCTGAAATAAGAAACACACACAGCATTATTAAACAATGGCAATTCAACTTGCTTTTTTTATTATTAATTTTCATCTTTTTCCTCTGTAATTGTACAGATACCTAAGTCAATGTTTTCAGATATAAATAATTTTCTTCCCTCATTCACTTACATTCGATGTGAGTGAGAACATCCCAGCTAACACACAATGTTCTCAGAACTTTGGCTGATGTTCTGGCTTGGTTCCCTCAAAGTTATGAGCAAACTTTCATGTAATGTTAATAGAATGTTCTTTCAGAGTTATCTGGTCTTTAATAATGTAGCACAAAAACATTATTGATCAACACAGGCTCATTAGAAAAACATGCCTCTACCTACATTTCCCTTTCGTGGGAACTGTCGACGCTGCGTGGTAACGCATTGGGAACCTTCTGCGTGATGTCGTCACTGAAGCACTCATGTATCTAACCAATCGCGTAGCGAGACGTCAGAGACGGGTGACGTCACGGACCAGGAAACTATAAAGCATACCCGGATGCAGAGCACGCTAGCTTCTGTGTCTTCAACAAAGCGCTCTATGTTATCTTGTCTGTCTTATTTGGTGTTGTTTGTCCCGTATCACTACAATATCTCTTCGTCTGAGGACAAGAGTTGCACAAACACACATATATATATATATATATATATATATATATATATATATATATATATATAAATAAGACAATTGTAATGGCGGAGGAAAAACGTTTCAGGAAGTGTGTGCATCCCTGCCCCAGATACATTCCTGACAGGGACACACATGATATGTGCGTTTTTTGTCTGGGGCTTGAGCATGCCCAGGCAGCTCTCGAGGGAGCTGTCTGTGTGCATTGCGAGAGACTAACCCTCAGAGTGTTGAGATCTCGCCGAGCACTCTTCGAGGAGGGTGCCTCGGCGAGCGTTCCCCGCGGGTCGGGTCCTGCTGCTGCTGAGGCGCAGCGCCGGCTACTGTCGTGGGGTTCGCAGATGGAGCTGGCGGAGGGGGTTGAGACGGGCCCAGCCTTATCTCGCCCTTTACCCGCCAGCCCCAGTGTCTCTTCTCAGGCGGCGGAAGCACGCGTTGCGGTTTCTTCTCCCCGGAGAGAGACACCGGCGCTTCACCTCTCTTCCTCCGAGGAGGTTGATGTGGTGAGCGTCGAGACTGGGGAAGAGGACCCGCCATCCTCTTCCCCAGCATATGAGGAGCTCCTGGAGGTAGTGACCAGGGCTGTGGCCAAGTTAAAGATTGATTGGCCAGCAGAGCGGGCAGAACCGAAACCAAAAAGTAAGCTAGATGAGCGCTTTCTGCCCGCTCGGTCGCTACCCCAGCGTCGGGGTTTGCCGTTTTTCACGGACCTCCACACCGAGGTGTCGAGGTCGTGGAAAAGGCCCGTGCAGCACCGCGTATTCAGCCCCCAAACGTCTGTATATAGTAATATAGTGGGGTTGAAACGGCACGGTTATGCGGCGATGCCCCGGGTTGAAGAGACGCTTGCGGGCTATCTCTCGCCCGAGTCGGCATCGTCACTAAAAGCCCCGACGTTGCCCACCAAGCCCTTAAGAACAACATCAAGCTTGGTGGGCAAAGCATACACGGCAGCAGGTCAGGCGGCGGCATGTCTACACACCATGTCGCTGCTTCAAGCATATCAAGCAGACCTGATGGGGGAGATTGATGAGAGCAGGGAGGCCACTTATGATTGTATTCAAGAGATCAGGATGGCAACTGATCTCGCTCTCCGTGCCACCAAAGAGACGGCCAAAGAAATCGGCCGGTCTATGGCAGCCTTGGTGGCTACGGAGAGACATTTGTGGCTGAACCTCTCGGACATAAGGGAGCGAGACAAAGCTGCCCTTATGGACGCGCCGCTGTCCCCTGCGGGCCTCTTCGGCGACGCTGTAAATACAGTCGTCGAGAGGTTCCAGGAGGCGAAAAAACAATCAGCGGCGTTCCAGAGGTTCATCCCCCGCCGCTCTATTCCCCCCGAGGCTGCTGAGCGGGAGCAGCCTCGGCCGTCCACGAGCTCCTCAGCGCACCACAGAGCGCAACAGAAAGTGAGCGTGGCCACTCGAGCTCCCCCACAAACAGCTTGGGGACCGGGTCGGTCCGCTCACAAGAAGCCTTCCAAGGGTAAAACGGACCTGCGGGCCGTTATCATCGCCAGGAAGGCTTCAAAGCGGTCCTGACATCTGTGGGTCAGGACCCAATGAGGGTGGTCCCCTCCGGAGGAAGCCGGGAAGAAATACATCTAATCCCCGCTTCCCTTCGGCACCCTCAGGGGGACAGTCCGTCAACCCTGCCACCCAGTGTGCGTCAGGGCACGGCGGTCCCCGCCGGTCCTTCGAGGAGTGCCGGCCACTTGATTCGGTTGTCTGCCGGCGCCGTGTCAGATCACCGAGCCAAGTGCTCAAAAAACACCAGAGACCAGTCTCGAGAGACTGGTTCCCTTAGTAGATTTTTTGGCAGAGTGGAAACTACTTCCAAATATATCAAATTGGGTGCTGCTCATGATAGAAAAGGGTTACAGAATACAGTTCGGGTCTCGCCCGCCCATATTCAATGGGGTCCTTCCCACAGTGGTGACCCCCGAGCAGTCTCTGGTGATGGAACAAGAGGTTATGACACTCTTGCAAAAAGGAGCTATAGAAAGGGTCCCTCCTCCCAGCAAGCTGTCAGGCTTCTACAGCCGTTACTTCATTGTTCCAAAGAAGGATGGAGGACTACGTCCTATCATAGATTTACGCGTGTTAAATCGATCAATCCAGAAGCTCAAGTTCAAGATGCTTACACTCAAACAGATTATCCCACAGATCAGGTCCGAGGACTGGTTTGTGGCGATAGACCTGAAAGATGCATACTTTCATGTGTCCATCCATCCTTCTCACAGGAAGTTCCTCAGGTTTGCTTTCAGGGGCGAAGCTTTCCAGTACAAGGTTCTTCCGTTTGGCCTATCGTTATCACCCCGCACATTCACGAAGTGCGTGGATGCGGCTCTGGCCCCGCTAAGGCTTCAGGGCATCCGCGTGCTGAATTACATCGACGATTGGTTGATTCTAGCTCAGTCAGAGCAACTGGCAGTCCAGCATCGAGATGTTGTTCTGCGTCACATGGAGAGGCTTGGGCTGAGGCTCAACGCAAAAAAGAGTGTGCTAGTTCCGGTTCAAACTATCACTTATCTGGGGGTAGTTTGGGACTCCACCACGATGCGGGCACATCTGTCTCCCGCTCGGGTGAGTGCCAATCTTATGGCTATGAAAGGGGTGAAGTTAGGCCAGTCACTCACTGTAAAACAGTTCCAGAGGCTGTTGGGTCTGATGGCAGCTGCGTCCAACGTGATACCTTTTGGCCTCCTGCACATGAGACCCTTACAGTGGTGGCTCAGGACCAGGGGATTCTCCCCGAGGGGAAATCCTTTTCGCATGATCAAAGTCTCACGACGATGCCTTCGTGCTCTGGTCATGTGGAAAGATCCCTGGTTCCTGTCCCAGGGACCCGTGCTGGGGACTTCTGGTCGTCGCGTAATGCTTACGACAGACGCTTCCCTCACGGGCTGGGGGGCGATCATGAGTGGCCATCCAGCTCAGGGCTCATGGGAGGTCCATCAGCTCTCCTGGCACATAAATCGGCTGGAGATGATGGCGGTGTCTCTGGCATTGAAACACTTTCTCCCAGACCTGAGAGGCCATCATGTGTTGGTCCGCATGGACAACACTGCTGTGGTCGCCTATATAAATCATCAGGGGGGTTTGCGGTCTCGCCAACTTTATTACTTGGCCCATCAGATCCTCCTGTGGGCCCAAGGGAAGCTGCTCTCCCTGAGAGCAGCTTACATCCCAGGGCGCCAAAATATGGGAGCAGACGCCCTGTCAAGGCAGGGCCCAAGGCCCGGGGAGTGGAGACTTCACCCAGAAGTGGTGGATCTCCTATGGAAAAATTTCGGTCGAGCGGAAGTCGACCTATTTGCTTCGGGAGAGTCAACCCAGTGTCCACTCTGGTACTCCCTCACCCATCCAGCACCTCTGGGGCTGGATGCCATGGTACAGACGTGGCCGAGGCGGCGTCTGTATGCATTTCCCCCGATCGCCTTGCTCCCGGGAGTTCTGGAGAAAGTACGCCGGGAGGGGGTCAGCCTAATACTGGTGGCTCCCTTTTGGCCAACCAGAATATGGTTCTCGGACCTAGTGTCCCTACTAGACGGCTCCCCAATGGAGCTTCCCCTCAGACAGGACCTCCTGTCACAAGCGGGCGGCCGGATAATACACCCCCGCCCAGAATTATGGAAACTATGGGCCTGGCCTCTGAGGGGGCCAGGTTCGTAGATGCTGGTCTCCCAACCGAGGTTGTGGAGACCATATTAAACTCCAGAGCTCCCGTCACGAGGAAGCTTTATTTATACAAGTGGAATCTGTTCTCTGCCTGGTGCAGACGTATTAATGTGGACCCTGTCCACGCCTCTATTAGCCACGTGCTTACATTTCTCCAAGAAAAGTTCTCGGAGGGCCTATCCCCTTCAACGTTAAAGGTTTACGTTGCGGCTATATCTGCCTTTCATATTCCCCTTATAGGTGGCCTTTCGGTGGGTCGAGACCCCCTGGTCACCACGAAAGGGAACGTCTCAGGTTACAGATGTAACCCTGGTTCCCTGAGTAGGGAACGAGACGCTGCGTCTCTTGCCGTACCCCCTGCATACTTGCGAGCATTTGTCTCAGACTTATCCAGAAGCTAGCGTGCTCTGCATCCGGGTATGCTTTATAGTTTCCTGGTCCGTGACGTCACCCGTCTCTGACGTCTCGCTACGCGATTGGTTAGATACATGAGTGCTTCAGTGACGACATCACGCAGAAGGTTCCCAATGCGTTACCACGCAGCGTCTCGTTCCCTACTCAGGGAACCAGGGTTACATCTGTAACCTGAGACGTTTTGCAAAACTCAAAAAATATACCCATACATTAAAAATGACTGCAGTTTCCAGCTAAAATTAATATACAAACATAGGTACATTTTTCCAATGAGACTGGGTTCATGGAATGCTTTTTTCTGAAGCATTTTAGTAACATGTTCATCTATAGTTTTTTAAATGTTAATACTTATTTCAGAACATTCAAAGAACATTCAAAAGTAATGATCCCATAATGTTTGAAAATGATACAAAAACATATTTTTTTATTTTTATTTTTTTATTTATTTTTTTTTAACTGGATGTTTTGATCTTTCAGAGAACATTCAGAAATAACACTTTCATAACTTAATGGCAATGTCAGCAAAACATTTTTATGGATGAAGCTAAAAATTATTTTAGGCAAGTATAGAAGGAATTTGCACCATGTGAATCTTCCACTTGCAGCCAAGCAGCGTCCTGAAAAACATGACTGTAAGTGCTAAACAACAACTTGAAAATTGAAAAATTAAATAAGGCAACAAGGTACATCAAAATCCAATGTTTACATAATATCCTGTCTATATGTGGTGACCCTGTCATGACATCCTGTCTGAAAGTCTACCTTTAGGAATACAATGCCTATCACAGCTTCCCTATATACAGGTGCTGGTCATATAATTAGAATATCGTGAAAAAGTTCATTTTTTTATTGTAAATTATTTTTAAAAATGAAACTTTCATATATTCTAGATTCCCTACATGTAAAGTAAAACATTTAAAAAGTTTTTTTTTTTTTTTTTTTTTTTTTTTTTAATTTTGATGATTAGAGCGTACAGCTCATGAAAGTCCAAAATCCAGTATCTCAAAATATTAGAATATTTCCTAAGATCAATCAAAAAATGGATTTTCAAAACAGAAAAGTTCAAGTTCTTTAAAGTATGTTCATTTGTGCACTCAATACTTGGTCGGGAGCACATATTACAGCAAATGACTTGCTCCTATAGCACAAATTACAGCATCAGTGAAGTGTGGCATGGAAGTGATCAGCCTGTGGCACTGCTGAGGCACTATTGAGCCTTCAGATAATCTGTATATTGTTGGATCGACTGTTTCTCATCTTTCTCTTGAAAATATCCCATAGATTCAGGTCAGGCATGTTGGCTGGCCAATAAAGCACATTAATATCATGGTCAGCAAACCACTTGGAAGTGTTTTTTGCACTGTGGGCAGGTGCTGCTGTCCTGCTGGAAAAGGAAATCAGCATCTCCATAAAGCTTGTCAGCAGATGGAAGCATAAAGTGCTCCAAAATCTCCTGGAAGATGGCTGCATTGACTTTGCACTTGATAAAACACAATGGACCAACACCAGCAGATGTCACGCCCCCCCCCCCAAATCATTACTGACTCCAGAAACTTCACACTAGACTTCAAGCAGCTTGGATTCTGTGCCTCTCCAGTCTTCCTTCAGACTCTGGGACCATGATTTCAACATGAAATGCAAAATTTACTTTTATCTGAAAAGAGGACTTTCGACCACTGTTCACTGTCCAGTTCTTTTACTCCTTAGCCCAGGTAAGATGCTTCTGACGTTGTTTCTGTTTCAGAAGTGGCTTGGTAGTCCTTATCCTGAAGATGTCTTGAGTGTGGTGACTCTTGATGCGCTGACTCCGGCTTCATTTGACTCATTATGAAGCTCTCCCAAGTGTTTGAATCGGCTTTACTTGACAGTATTCTCAAGCTTGCGGTCATCCCTGTTGCTTGTGCACCTTTGCCTACCCAATTTCTTCCTTCTAGTCAACTTTGCATTTAATATGCTTTGATACATCACTCTGTAAACAGCCACCCCATTCAGTAATGACCTTCTGTGACTTACTCTCTTTGTGGAGGGTGTCAATGATTGTCTCCTGGACCATTGCCAAGTCAGCAGTCTTCCCCATTAGTGTGGTTTCAAAGAACAAGAGATACCTGGAATTTATACTGTAGGGATGGTCATTTAATGAAACTCAAATGTAAATATTCTAATATTTTGAGATACTGGATTTTGGACTTTCATGAGCTGTATGCTCTAATCAATAAATTAAAAAAAAAAAAAAACGTTTGAAATGTTTTACTTTACATGTAGGGAATCTAGAATAAATGAAAGTTTAATTTTTTTTTTAAATAATTTACAATAAAAAAAAATGAACTTTTTCACGATATTCTAATTATATGATCAGCACCTGTATAAGGTCCATTCAGTATTATCTGCAGTTTATCACGTTGCTCAGGAGCTAATTACCCTCCTTCATCCCCAGCTCCTCCTCTCGTCCAGTCAGTACTTGGCCTTCTGATTCCCCTTCGCATCAGACTAATTCTCTAAATGTGTTGTACATTAAATGATTGAACATTAATGATATCCGCTCTCCTTGCTCTTATTCATGCAAGGCTGTATGGATGGGCAGGGTGTTCTTACCCAGAACAGAACCATACCCCCAATCCAACCGCATGCTAATTGTCAATCTTTGACAATAGTGAACCTGACAGAAATTGTAGTCTCTAAAAGTCTTTGCTTGGTTATATCGAAATCTCTCTTGAACTTGTTCTAGATCATTAGAAATGCCTTGGAAAAACATTGGAAACTAGTTTCCTTTAAAAGCTGCCATCACTGTCTGTTTTGACAGAGAATAGACAGCAAGGCAGGTGCATCAGGTCTCATTCACAGCCTATATACATTGTGTTTAATTAACTGCTAACTTAGAAACAATTTCACAAAAGATTTAAACAACATGTCAGTTGTAAGCTGTGGTAAGTGCAGTAAATGATGGCCTTGTATAAAATATTGATTTATATTGAAGTGTGGTGCAAAAGCAAAAAATTAAATCAGAGGGTCACAGCCACTGCTGCACCCGCAAATATAGCCATTCCACAGGCAGTCCACTTTAAACTGAAAACTGAACATCTGAAAAATCATTCAAGTAAATGCAAGTATCTCTTGCCAAGCTGTTTCATGGCATGTTGCCCAGCTAGTTGAGAGAAGCCTGTGGCATCTCAAATTTGGTAAGCAAAGAATTTATCATGATTTTTACTTCACACTTCCATTTGAGGAAAGGGTAAGGGAATCGGTCTTTAGCACACACAACACCTTTATCTGCGCTGCACTGTAGGAACATGCTCCCTCCTCCAGAGTGTTCTCCACAAGAGGAGGTCTAGCTTAGAGCCCAAAGCAGAGGATACATATGAGGTGAAGAGGTTACTGACTGAGCAATGTCCTCATCAACCTCATAGTTTCCAATAGCCTCTAGCTTTCATGAAAAATATGGTCTACCACACAGAATACATTTACACATATGAATACATCATGCATTAACAAATTAGAAAAATTTTAAGTATGTAACATACCCACGTACCCGCTATTCTCTTACAACATATCTTATTTTTTCAACTGAAAGCTGTAAAATTCTCATCTCATGACTAATGAATATATACTGTTCAAAAGATTTTTGATCTTTTTGAAGTAGTCTCTTATGCTTACCTTAATTTGATCAAAAATAGAGTAAAACAGTAATATTGTGAAATTTTATTACAATTTAATATAACTTTTTTAATTACTATTTTTTTTAAATGAAAACAAATTATTTCTGTGATAGAAAAGCTGAATTTTCAGCATCATTACTCTTCAGTGTCACATGATCCTTCAGAAATCATTCTTATATGCTGATTTGGTGCTCAAGAAAGATTTCTTATTATTATATTGAAAATGGTTGTGCTGCTTATTATTTTTGTGGAAAAAACACCTTTAACACCTTGTAACACCTTTGTTAATCTTTGGAACGCAAATTAAGATATTTTAGCCATTATCTTGTTCTTGTTTTTGTTTTTTTTGGTACATCAAAAATATTCTCATCGCTTTATAATATTAATATTGAACCACTGTACTCACATGAACTGATTTAAATATGTCTTTAGTACATTAATGGATCTTGAGAGAGGAAATGTCTTTGCTGGCTATGCAGGCATCACTGAGCCATCAGATTTCAACAAAAATATCCTAATTTGTGTTCCGAAGATGAATGAAGGTCTTACGGGTGTGGAACAGCATGAGGGTGAGTAATAAATGACATTATTTTCATTTTTGGGTGAACTAACCCTTTAAGCACTGTAGGTTTTGCCACAAACTCCCACAAACAGACTAGCTTTTCTCCTGTATGATTTCATATGAGTCTGTTCAGACCTTAGAACTGTGCATGATTTATGAGCTTTTACAACTTGTGACCTCCTAACTGAACTGAGTGAACTCTTTTCAACAAATTGATCATAGAAATAAAAACAGTATAAAAAGTGCAACCATATTCAAAGTCATCAAATAGAGGCCAAATTTTCTTCTAGCATGATAAAGAGCATAGAGATGTTTACAACTACACAGACCAGCCTAAGATAGCATTCATATTGGGAGATATTTGCATGCCACTTTCAAAATCCGGGGTATTGAAATTGCGTTTGAAAGCGCACTCGCATTTTACTTTTGATTTTCAGAACACAAATACTGTGAATAGGGAGCAGCAGTTCTGAGTGCGCATTCTACAAGATAAGACATTTGACAGATGCTTAGGATCTGTTGTGCAACAAATCCTCCACCATGGTCTTGTCAGTTATCTTGTCACTCTCCTTATGTGATCAATGAATTCTGATTCCTGCTGCACTACGTACGACTCTGCAGCTCGTGTTGGATGAGCTTGATGGGATTGAAGCGATCGTTATCCAATGGAATTAAATGGTTTTTATTTCTATAAAAAGCAAAATGACAGTGGAGGCATGTAAAAGTCTGTAAAAAAAAATTCATCCTCATAGTCATTGCAATATAAACATCGCAAGACAGCTTTTAACCTTGATGACAAATCTCATCACATTTTAATCTCACGAGATCTCATGGAACGAGATCTCATCACACCCCTAGTATTTCATAATCAAATCAATCATTTTTTAAATAATAAATGTCTTTTCTGTCACTTTTGATCAATTTAACATGTCCTTGCTGAATAAAGTATTAAAAAGAAGAAAAAAAACTCAAATTTCAACGCTATTGTGAATATAATTTTTTGGTTACACTTCATTTTAAGGTGTCCTTGTTACAATGTAAGTATTGAGTAATACAGATTTAGGATTAAGGTTAGTTAGTGGCATGTAATTTCGCATAATATACTGTTATTACTGTAGCAACTACATGTCTAACAATGACATTGTAAAATAAAGTGTTACCCTTTTTTTCGGTTAAAAAAAAAAAATCGAATTATATACTCATGTTTGTCAGCCATGAGGAAACCATGGAAAATGAATTTTTCAAAAGTTTTGGGATCCCTGGTCCATGTCACTATTAATATAAACATTTTCTTATGCTTTGGAGCTTGTTAGATAAAATAGTACAGCTACAGCAGTCTCTGGAAAGTTTCTGCTGCTATCTAAAAGTCCTATTGATGAAAATAGGTATGTTTGGCTCCTCTCTGATGTTTCTTTTAATCTGTGATTATATCCTTGGTCTTGTTCAGAGAGATGTTGTTTTCCTGGCATCATACTGATAGGGTCTTAACCTCCTCTCTGTACTCAGCCTCCTCACCATCTGTGAGCAGACCAATGACTGTTACATTATTATCTGACAGTGTTTGAGTTACACAGACCGACCGACATACATTACCTGTAAATAACATGCAACAAATACAACAATGGAATTTTCTTTTATACATAACCAAAATGCACTCAGCAACTTGTGTATCAACATAAGACGGAGTCAAAAAAATATCTCAAGAACCTTCAAATTCATCTCAACATCAGAATATCCTTCTGTACAACTCTTCTGTGAGCAATTGACTTACTGTTAAAGGTGCTAAAGAGGATGTTTTGTTTTATACATTTTCGCAATATTACTTGAAACTGTCTTTACTAACTGATGAAAGACTATTTATTAGGTGCACTGAAAGTAATAATATTAATATACATTATCTGTGCACGAGGTAGGGCCTTAAAAACATCAGCCAATCGTTTACGCGATCATCGCGTAAACGATTGGCCCTCTGGCTTGTCAATCACTGCCGTGACATTCCTTGTGAGAGACAAGCATGACTGCGCTCTCCAGTAACTTTCCACACTCCACAGGCGCTGCATGCAATGTTTTTGTCAGGAGACAGGAGTAACAACTGCAGATTATGAGTTACCTGCGTTGAGTCCGACATAATGAATCCAAAAAACATGACACAGCGAATGCCGGTGGTAAACACTCGTGTTCCAATAATCGTGCACAAGTTTTGGGAGGCGTTCCTTTGAAATGAGCAGTGAAGGAGGGGGGCTGTTCTTACTCATGCGCTCATTTAAAAAAATCAGTAACAGTCTTTGGATTCTCAGTCGACGAAAAAATCCTCTCTATCACCTTTAATACACTTGACCTCTACAAAAACACTATTATTGACTTTCTGTTGTATCAGAGTGTCTGACCTACATCTTTGTAAGATCATTCATATCTGACCAATTCTAGAACTGTAATGTTCAGTCAGAGAATGCAGGCAGAGATGTGGATCTAGGTGAAGAGTTGTTTAATAAATGAAGCAAACAAGAACACAGAGCATGAGGAACGGGAGCATTACATCAAATAACAACTGACAAAGTAACAAGGAAAACACTAGGGCTTATATACACACCAGAGGAACAAGGTTAACAAGGGGGAGTGGCTAATTGGAAACACCTGGGGAAAACTAATCAACAAGAAAGACTACAAATATAGCACTTCAACAAGTCCAAGGACAGAAACAGAGCACATGTGACAAGAACCTTGTCATGTTATTGTCTCCTTAGGATGAAAAACATTTGTTGTAGTATTTTGTAATTCACTTATGCTTTACACTTTTAGTTTGAACCAATAGAGATGATCACACAAATGATTAACAATAAAAAAACATATAGGGCTAATCCATATGATCCCCCAAAAAAGCTAGAGTTCTAGAGCATGTTAATATCCTGCTCAACAAATGCAAGCTACTAAATGCAGTAGTTACTGAAAAAAAAAAAAGACATGTTTTTTTATTGAATTTTGATTTAAAGGTGCTACAGAGGATGTTTTGTTTTATACATTTTTGCAATATTACTTGAAACTGTCTTTACTAACTGATAAGACTATGTATTAGGTGCACTGAAAGGAATAATATATACATCATTTGTGCACGAGGTAGGGCCTTAAAAACATCAGCCAATCGTTTACGCGATCATCGCATAAATGATTGGCCCTCTGGCTTGTCAATCACTGCCATGACGTTCCTTGTGAGAGACGAGCGCAGCTGCGCTCTCCAGTAACTTTCCATAGGCGCCGCATGCAATGTTTTTCTCAGGAGACAGGAGTAACAACTGCAGATTATGAGTTACCTGCGGTGAGTCCGACATAATGAATCCACTAACACGACACAGTGAATGCTGGTGGTAAACAAACACTCATGTTCCAATACTCATGCACAAGTTTTGGGAGGCGTTCCCTCGAAATGAGCTGTGAAGGAGGGGGGCTGTTCTTACGCATGCGCTCATTTCAAAAACTCAGTAACAGTCTTTGGTTTCTCTGTCGACAAAAAGATCCTCTGTAGCACCTTTAATATCCATTTCCACACTTACTGTAGGTTTTTTTTTCCTCGCTCTGAGCAGTCAAATCTCAGTCAAAATCTGATTCAATTTAAGTCACCTTAGTTTTGACAAAATGGATTGGTACAACATGTTGCTTTTGCAGAGTAATAGTTTGCAGTCAGTAAGTTTTTTATATAATGAAAGAAATTCAAAATTTAAATTCAGCAAGGATGCATCAAATGGATTCAAATAAATGCTTTTCTTTTTCAAGAACCCTGGGGAATGGGGGAATACATCACAGTTCCCACAAAAATAATCAGCACAACCGTTTTTAACATTGGTAACAATAAAAAAAAAAAATGTTTATTGAGCACCAAATCAGCATATTTGAATAATTTCTGAAGGATCGCTAAAAATTCAGATTTGCTATCACAGGAATGAACTACACACACACACACACACACACACACACACACACACACACACACACACATATATATATATATATATATATATATATATATATATATATAAAAGACATTTTAAACTGTAATAATATTTTACAGTATTACTGTTTTTACTGTATTTTTGATCAAATAAATGCAACCTTGGTGAGCATTAGAGACAGTTTTCAAAAAAAATACAAATATCTTTAAAAATGTCTAACTGTATGTGCACAAAGGCTGAAAAAAGCTGGAGAATAGGTTAGCTGCACACAAAACTTTGTAAAAAATGCAAACATTTTAAGTAAATCATTGTCATGTAAACACACCCTGAATTTCTACAGAATATTACAGATAAGCCTATGCAGGTTTGCTGCTAATGTAGGTCTAGTGACTGCAGGGCAAGAAACAGATGTATGTTTTCTTTGTGTTTTTTTTTTTTTTAAACAAAAATTTAGCAATTTAAAATGTAATGGATATGGACACATTCCCACCTGCAAAATTAACAGGCAATTTTGTTTAAAATTAATTTAATAATGACAATGATAAATCTGATTACACTGAATTTATGGCATACACAGCCTGTGGGCTACGCTCATTCCGTTCCCCTTTTGCATTTGTGGACTGAAGCACATTTGTAATTGAACGCAGCAGGGTTGCAGGGATCATCATTATAACAAATTCAAAGTGTCTCAGTCCATGCTTCAGTATTTGATGAGATATTGACGAGAACAGGACAAGTCATCTGTCACTGACCTCTTATTTAACGTCTATTTTAGCCACTAAACCTGGAACAGAACGGGTAGATTTTGAAGAATATTATCATTTGCTTTTCACACACACCAAAATCTGTTCAAAGCCATATTACCCTAATCAGCCTTGATGACCTTTTTTCCACTCTAATAAGCCCTAATTATACTTTTGGTTTCATCTCTGGGTTTTGGTCTTCTGCCAAAACACGATGTCGTTGTAAAGAGAACCTGATTAAATGTGGTGTTGTTTCATGCCAACATCTTGCTTGAGAACGCAGAACAGTAGTTTGCAGCGCCTGCAGATCTGTCTGCTTATCCAGGCCGAGACATAAAGAGGGGAGCAGAGCTGGAGAGGAGCCAGAGAAATACAGCTTTGATCTCAGAGTCCAGACTGCTCCGCTGCTCTCTTTCCTCCTGAGCTCTCAACTGTCTGTCTAACAAAATGTAACATTCAGTTCATGATGGTACCCCATTTTAAAATCCATTATGCAAACCATGCCAACTTCATTCACTCAAAGTAAGAGGTCAGAGAATATTTGATTTCAGGGAAAATCAATGGGCAAGTGCAAGTTTATCTGGTGCAGTTGATATAATTAGCACAGAATTCCAATTCAGTGAAACAGGAAAGTGAATGCAAAGAAAAGAAGCGACACCTCTGCATCATAAGCAGTTATGTATAACACCAACAACAATATTTTGAATACTACAGAGAGAGGAATGTTTCTAGGTTAGGAAGTTTTGCATTAAAACGTTGCTTTCCGGTTGCATCACTGCTTCGGCTTGGTGTTATAATGTTGGATTAATTCCCAGACAGCACCTATGGTACATGGTGGATCAGCCTTAAAATGAACTGAAATGGCCCCTAAACTCTTATATAGTCTCTCCAGTAAGATCAAATTCATTGCCAAGAAGTCAATCACACATGCCCAGGAGAGTTCTTATCAATGCTTCACACCTTTATAAATCTCACCAACATGGAAATACTGTCAAAGGCAGTATTATAAACTGGCAGAAGCGTTGACATGACAAAAGTTATTGGTTTTTTGAAATGTGGAAATATATAGCTATGTAATCACACAACATCATCTGCAGTGTCTGATGCCATATACTGCAAACCTTAAAGGGTCAAGAAACCCCCCTGTTTTACCCTGGTCGTTCACACCTCTGAGCTGCAAAAACTCTGTTAAAATGGGCGTGGAAAGCTCTGGAAAAGTGGGAATGTAGGGGGGGGGAAACAACCAATGAAGCACAGACATAGAACACACTCATTATACAGAATGATGAATAGCCTATTAAAATATGAGAACGGAGAAAATGACAACAAACTCCCAAGCACAAGGGAGAAATGCGAAAGAATATTTAATAGGGCTAATGATAGGCTACTATGATTAAGTTTACGAGCACTGCAGTCTCAAAATCTAACTACATCATAACTACACCTTGCTGGTTAATGTTTGGTGCAGGAGAATGTGTGAAATAAAAACTTTAAACACTTTAAGCACCAAATTTTGGGCCCTGGGTACAAACCATCTTGCTGGGCCCCTGTACCAAATACCATAGTGATACCAATGGGTGGGGTATTGCATTTTTATCATAAAAACACTTAAAATGTAAACAAAATAAGCCACACTCTGATTAATATATTTTTGTTTCATTGTCAAAAGTACTACTAACTTCCTAAAATATCCTTTATTGTCACAATACCCTTTTTAAAGTGTAGGCTAAGTACAAGTTAATTGCTGATTATTTGTCTGTTTAAAATAAATGCAGACTATAGAATCACAGGGTACACTAACCGCCAAACTAGACATTCAGTCTTTGAATTACGTTTTAAAATAAGTCATTTTCAATCATTAAGATGTGCATTAAACGGAGAACAATCCTGTACTTAATGTAAGAGCGTGCGCGAGCTAATTTGCATAACAATGCGGTAAAATAGGCGCTAACGATCTGTGTTTTCGCGGGTGTTAGATTTTGATAATGGCGGGAAATATACAGTGTTTTCATGTAAAGTTCTGACTCTGGGGAGAACTGCAGCAGAAAAGGAGACAAGCTGCGCAGGCTCCGCCTCCGTCTGCTTCTCACTCCGTTATTTACTCAGAAATATTGTTTGCTCGCTATGTAGGGTGTGATACTATAAAGTATTGGTATATTATTCAAATAGAGTACGAACATAAATGTATGCTATTCTACCTGGAGTAGATATTTTGTATTTTGTAGCTCACCTTTCTTTTCAAAAACCTGAGTGAGCAACTGCTTGCCCTCATTTGCCTTTCTCTCTTTAATCTTCTTTTCTTTTCGTTTTTGAGCCCCTGACTCTTCCCCTGTCTTCCTAGTTCATATCACGGCTAACTCCAGCTCCTGTCTCATTAACTGATTCACGAATCACCGCAGGTCCGCAGAAGCACCTGACCTGCGGGTCGTACCATTTACATTGATTCGAGAGGGGTGGTGGGGCCCTGCACAGCATGAAAATGACTTTTTTATATACCAAACCAGTGCCTAACTACAAGTTTAGTTTTGCACAGCAACTTTTTTATTTGTAAATAAATGCTATACAAATGTTAGTGCATGTATATGTATGTATAGAAAACTGACTTCTAAGGGCCCCCCCCTGCCTCGGGCCCTGGGTACTCGGTACCCTTTACCCCCCCAGTCCGACGCCCCTGGTCACGTGGCTAGTGTTATTAAACTCATCGCCGAGCTCTGCGCTGAAACCGATCATATGCGCGCTCTGCGTGTATATCATAATAACAATCGTATTTTTCATGTGTTCGTATTCAAACTCCAGTTCTGACTGCGTTGCGAGAAAAATACAAACAACACGTGCTGCTGTGCTGAAGGAAACAGCCTACGGCTCACGTGTTTGAACGTAGCTAGAGCAGGCAGAGGTGAATGAGCCGCACTTTTGTGACATTTGAATTCTCCGCTGTAATGTAATCTCATGCGAACATATTTTCCATTTGTGCTGGTAGATTACAGCAAAACAATCCACATGCACACAAACCTCTGCTCTGGTCGCATCTCAGGAAAACACATTGTGTTGTAGCACTGAGGAAATGAGCACGAACGATATGTCTCTGAATGACAACAGACCGACGCGAGAGAAGTGATACTTCCTCATGCATAATATTGCAATTATAATCTTATGCATGCTACAGTGCAGTGTTTTGATTAAATTAGCTTTATGTCATGAATATATGTTCGACCATGCCAATACTTGGGCCGAAAGTACACGATTACATCAGATTTTATGACGTTGCTCCGACTCAGCTTTTCAAACTGGAAGACAGAAATCGCTCTGAAAAATGCAATTTTACAATTTTGTGTAACAAATGCAAAATAACAATTTTTCACTAATGAATAACATTAATGAGTACCTTTAGTGTTTTCAATGATGTGCAGCCTATACATATCTGTTTACATCTCAAAAAAAGTGTTTTGGGGTTTCATGACCCTTTAAAGGTCAAGTGTGGCTATAGTACTGTGCAACAGTGTTGTTATTATTAAATAAAACAATTTTTAAAAATTCACTAACTGAAATAAAGCTAAAATATAAATATTAGATGAAAAACTTAAACTTTAAAGGTGCCCTTGATTCAAAAATTGAATTTACCTTGGCATAGTTAAATAACAAGAGTTCAGTACATGGAAATGACATACAGCGAGTCTCAAACTCCATTGTTTCCTCCTTCTTATATAAATCTCATTTGTTTAAAAGACCTCCGAAGAACAGGCGAATCTCAACATAACACTGACTGTTACGTAACAGTCGGTGTGTATGCCCCCAATCTTTGCATATGCCAGCCCATGTTCCCAACATTATGAAAGGCATTAGACAAGGGCAGCCAGTATTAACGTCTGGATCTGTGCACAGCCGAATCAACAGACTAGGTAAGCAAGCAATAACAACAGCGAAAAATGGCAGATGGAGCAATAATAACTGACATGATTCATGATAACATGATATTTTTAGTGATATTTGTAAATTGTCTTTCTAAATGTTTCGTTAGCATGTTGCTAATGTACTGTTAAATGTGGTTAAAGTTACCATCGTTTATTACTGTATTCACGGAGACGAGAGCCGTCGCTCTTTTCATTTTTAAACACTTGCAGTCTGTATAATTCATAAACACATCTTCATTCTTTATAAATTTCTCCAACAGTGTAGCATTAGCCGTTAGCCACGGAGCACTATCAAACTCATTCATAACCAAATGTAAACATTCAAATAAACACTGTACTTACGCGATTAGACATGCTGCATGACGAACACTTTGTAAAGATCCATTTTGAGGGTTATATTAGCTGTTTGAACTTTTTTTATGTTGTTTAAGGCAAGCACAAGCTCCATGGGCAGAGAGCACTAGCAATTAAAGGGCCAGCAGCCCTGAATCGGCTCATTCATAATGATGCCCCAAAATAGGCATTTAAAAAAATGAATTAAAAAAAAATCTATGGGGTATTTTGAGCTGAAACTTCACAGACACATTCAGGGGACACCTTAGACTTATATTACATCTTTTTAAAAAAAAGTTCTAGGGCACCTTTAAGAAACGTTGCCTTGGCAACTAACTGAAATAGGTTTGTTGAAGTACTAAAAACTGAAATAAATATAAATTAAAGGTAAACAAAAATATTAAAAAACATTTAAATGACAAGAGCACATAACAAAATTACTAAAACATAACTAACATTAAAATAAAAAATGATATAGGATAGAGCTGGGCGGTACATCGAGTTTGTACGATATACCAATATATTTTTAATATACAATAAGGAATGAGGCGATACTGTTTCGTTATACAGTACTTCTGGTTGTATCTAGGATATCGAAGTACACTAAAGGAGGCAGAGTGTTTTCACATTTGGCTCCAAAACTCTGGAATAGCCTTCCTGATAATGTTAGGAGCTCAGACTCGCTCACCCAATTTAAACCTAGATTAAAGATGCATCTCTTTAGCCAAGCATTCACATAATGCATCTCATACCAGATCAATTGCACATGACTATCTTTGCTTAATGTTATGAACAGCAGCTACGCTAATTATTCTCCATTTGCTTTTCTGTTCTGTGACTAGAGAGGACATCAGCTTCAGTTTGGATCCAGCCTCTTAAGAAGACCTCAGATGACCAACACCAATGAAGAGACGGCGCAAACTCCTGCGAGGACTTCAGAAGATGCAATCATCTGGATCAACATGCACATTGCCCAATTTCTAATTATTGTTCCTAATTACTATAATATCCTAATTATTGTTTATGTAATTATTTTTTCCAGGAACTCATTGCTTCTACCTTGTAAATTAATTGCCTAAATTATTACATTATTTACTAACTGCATTCTTTAAATTGTAATGTTGACATGCATTCTCTGTAAAGCTGCTTTGAAATGTTATGTATTGTGAAAAGCGCTATACAAATAAATGTGAATTGAATTGAATACTATTTTTTTAAACAAACGCATCTGAAAAACATGTGTGGATGTTGCAGAGTGCTGCTGCAGGGGAAATGCACAATACAGTTTGACACGTAGGCCCATCTTTTAAAGCGGCTTGCCCCGTCAGATGCTCTGACAGATTCATGTGCTGACAGATTTTTGAGCTGTTTAATGCTTTTGTGAGTGGTGTTTTCCTAAGCGCATAACTTACATTTCACAGGTATATTCTCCATCTGTAAATGTTAGAAAGTCATACAAATATTTCCATTTTGTAATGTTACATTGTTAGAATGTAAAGTAACTTTCTCTTTTTTGCACATACTGTTAGCAAAGACTATAGAATAACACAAGACATGTCACTCGTATTGTTTTGAATGGGAGAAAGTGTAACGCGCAATATGGCGGAATAAGTCACGCCTTCTAAATAAGAGCCAATCGCCGACTGGTAAAGTCATCGCGTCACTGCAGCAGCCGTTAGAAGCACCGGTTTCTATAGAAACAGTCAGACGCGCGCCTCTGAAACATGGCAGAAGAGACTGCGCATTAGCTTGATCCAGCCTAAAAAAATAGTTTTTTGTCATGATTCGAGCGTTTGGATAAAACATTTATAAGACAGTTGTTGTCAGAATTCATTGGTGATTTCAAATATGAAATGTAATTGTAAGGTTGGCGAACAGTTTTGGAGAATTTGATGTTTCCCCATTCAAAGAGATAGGGCATGATGCCCAGGATGCCCGAGAGGCACTTCAAAGATGGCCGCCGAGTGAAATGACTTGTCTTAAAGGGACTTTGCTATTAGTGTTCCAGACTACATGGTTACATTCACTATATCTGTATTAATAGCTTTCAATATAAACACTGTTTGTAGGACAACATAAGGCAGGATGTTAAATTAAGATTTTTAAAAAGTAAATACAGATTTTTTTTTTCCTAAATCCAAATAGAAAAATGTAGAAAATACTGAGATATATACTGTATATCTCCATTTTGCCAAAAAATACAGAGATATGACTTTTTGGCCATATCGTCCAGTCCTAATAAAAGCTAATTCAAAATATTAATAATATAATTGTATAACACTAAAATAGCACTGCTGTGCAACATTTTATAAAGCCATTATAACAGTATAAGAAGTAAAGTAGGAAATAAACACAAGCAAACAGTTCAATGAAATGTACAAATGCAGCACTGTAGTTAGTACAGTATTTAATTTCAATGTAAATATAAAGTTCTGAAACTTAATATAACCATTAAGCCAAATCTATTAGCCCTGGAATAAGTAATATATTAATAAGACCAAAGATTGCCCATTTGGTATACCCAAAACTAATTATACCTCCTGTTTAAACACTATCTACATAAGAGAAGGCAGCAAATTCCCAAAGGACTGGCTGAGATGAAGCTGCTCCCTGCGGGTACATGAGTGCTGAATGGTTGCTGATGGCCTGGAGCTCATATCGCCAAAAGCGTTGAAACAAATTTTCAAATAGGTGCTATGTTTACATATAAATCATATATCTGAGGTCTAAACAACTATATTCTCGCCTAGAAAACTCTTAAAACTACATTCTGTTACAAAATAACAGTAGTATCTATAAAAATATGGTGAGTTTGCTCGTGACAAATTACTGTAATACAGAATGGGGGTGTATACAATATCAGACAAATTACAGTAATGAGAATTAAGGGATAAAATGTGCTTAATTGTACTAAAATATTGCCAAAATGCAAAAACAAAGTCTAGAACAGTGTACATTTTCTTAAAGCAAAATAAATATTGTTTTGTTTTGGATGAAATGAGACCTGGAAAAAATTGCCAGGTAGCCTATCATCTGATTCACCCAGTGGTGTGCACATTTTTTTTTTTTTTATGAATCAATGTAAATTAATGTGCATTACTCTTAAAGTTGACACATCTCCTTGTTAAATGAACATTACTTTACAGTACATCAAAAAAAAGAAACCAAATAAAATTCTATTTTGTAATTTTACATTAACAATGTAATGCTCTATTTATCAAACCAAGTCAATAATAATAATAACTAAAGGCAATAATAATTTAAACAATATATTTTATTTGTGTATTGCGGTTTTTCCAAGCGGCAACCTCCCCCTTTCTCTCGTGAAGCCAATACGGAAGTAACTTAAACTGCGATTCATCGACTGGCCGCTAGGGACAGGCTCCAAAAGAGAGCAGAATCTCATAGAGTCCCATGTTAAATTGGCCAAGTTTATAGCAGAAAAAAACATGTTTAGTTGGTACAAATTGTGGTTTTGGTCTATACTGCTATTTTTGCCCTTCATGACAACTCTGAGGGGGGTGATTTTTTTTATAACTTATCCGTTTAAATTATATTAAGCCTTAAAAGTTCTGCATAATTAAGGGCGTGGTCACTTGAGTGGCAGGTAGAGTGCGCTGCTGTCTGTGAGCCGTCACTTTACCTCAGCTGCCGCTGAATTTGGCATCTCAGCCGTTTTTGTGCTTTTTTTCTAGATTATTTTATACAATTATAAAATATGGCTTGCTGCATAATATTCGAGACTGATGTGTGTCTGTGTAGATGTGCATGCATGCGGAAGAGACAGAACACATGTTGTTGGATCGTGGCTGAAAGTTTTGATTGCGAGATTTAACGTTACTACAATGACAAAACCAGGAGGATATACAACTCTGACAGCACTGCTTGGATATTATAACTAAAACTGCTGCACTATTTTGAAAAAAATATACTTTGGACACAGGCTCTTTTGTTTGTTAGATACGATCGCTGCTCAGATTGCATCCTTTCTTGAAGAACGATGACAGAGAGCAGATCATTCAGAAGAAATGTGAAATGTTTTTTTTTTTTTTGTTTTGCAATGGACATTTATATTTTACCCAAGTGCCAAATTGGATTCATCTTGCGATCTCTATTATAAAGGTAAGTCCCATTTGATGTTCCATGTTGTTATTTGCACACGCAACACAAATTACTGGTGTTGGAGCATCTATATCTTAAAAAAACACCGTAAATTGACAGTAAACCTTTATAACTTTCTGATGTTAAAACTTATCTTTATTAATAATTTAGATAGTATCTAGATAGATAGATCCTTTGCTTGCTAACGTGGTCACGTCGAGCTAGATGGGCGTGGTTTCAGCAACCAATCACATCAGCTCAAACCACCTCCCCGCCTCTTTGCCCATTTTCAGTTATCCGGGAGTGACGTGCGGTGACGCACAGCTAAGATGGCCGCGTCCTCATTTTCGCTTCAAAACTGCTGTTCAGAACTCTATGGGTGACGTCACGGACGCTACGTCCATATTTTTTTACAGTCTATGGGTTTTTTTTTAATTGTCAACCTAGGATATTTTGGATCATCAGTCATGCTCAGTAAACCGTCACAGACACGAATTGTATTTTTAATTTCACCAAGCTGATTGCACTAAAAATCCCGCAGCCATCATGCTTTCAGTCCATTTCAAGTTTGATTTTGACGTGACATAAAGCGGTGATATCTAACTGTTTATTTACTTTTCTTCCGATTGACGCCATCATTTGTTCAGTCAAACCCAAGCGCGAAACGCGCACGTCAACAAGAGGCGGGATTTATCGCACAAACCAATCATATCCAATCATAACCAATTACATCCAATTATAGCGCGATGGAGACATTGCCTCCTCTCACGTGACTTTCCCCCATTCATTCTCAATTACCCCCCATAAAACCCACCGCACGCCGGGGTTCTGATGATTTTCTATGGTTTCCTATGAGAGGAAAGGGAGGCGCGTGACTCCATAGACTGTAAAGCATGACTCCTCTATGTAACTTTACCTGCGGGTGTCGCTGTTTGGCAATGTTCCTTAAGAAACACGTGTGACTCTTTTTAATGTCATAATTTGTAATATTTGTGTTGTTTTATATGTAATATGGATTATTTTCTCATCCTATTTTTTTGAGGAGGCACTGCCTCCCTTGCCTACTCAGAGGAAACGCCCCTGGATTCACCCTATGATACTTCATCAAGTGTCTTTTCATAATGTCTAATTCCTTTAGCCTACAGCTGTAAAAGCATGATGCCTTAATAAATCTGTTAATGTCACATTATCCTGTCAAAGGATACATTTATATCACACTTTACCACTTTTATATCCTTACCCGCTGAGCTGTTCTTCATTAAAAAAAAAAAAAAAAACCTCTCCAAACACTCCTTTCTTCCAATCTACAAATATTTCCCAGCACTTTAAATTGGATGATAGATGTGTTTTCTTGTCATGCCCCCGAGTGTCATTCATTTGAAGGAGTGTGAGTGATTCTTCATGATGGAGGGCAGGTTGCTTGTTAAAACACAAGTTCAAAAGAGGGAAACGCATAACACCCTCCATTCACACGTTCTCAGAATAGCACTTGTCATCACCTGCTTTTGTGGTATTTAATTTGTTTTCTTTCTTTCTATGCTATATTTAAATATACTTTACACCTAACATTAGTTTTGAGCTATCCAGCTATCACAAGACAGCTCTATATAGCGGAGTAGGTTGGTCCAAAACATTTCGTGATTCAGTCACTCAAACCATATGGTTGCAGAAACGGAATGTGACCAAATACAACATTGCAATGTAAACGCTGACTAGTGCAGACGTGTCCCAAAATTAAATCAAACCTACTCACCATACAATAGTCCACTGCGGTAAAGTAAGGGCTAATAAAGTGTGGCAGTTATGTATCTACTAAATTGAAGGACTTGAAAGAGCGATCGCGTCTAAAAGGTCCTACTGCGAAATCCTTCCGCATGCGCACTGTCATTGCACTGAGGTGAAAGTTTCGTAAACTTTGAGAACTTTACGTATCTCAATTTTACTGTTATCCTGTCTTATGTGTAGAATACATATTTTATAGTGTTGTTTGTTCGCCGGTAACCAGAAATGTACAAGAACGAGCAGACAAGAACGTGAACCAACGAGTGTACTTGCCCTCACGGCTGCATTCCTGTTTTTGTCCTTGAAGTCAGCATGGAACCAGTTGCGATGATCTTTTCTTCACTATTTTAATGTATATCCGAGTGAAATGGCTTCTCGAACAAGACAAAATGTATAGCAGACCGGGGGACTGAGTAACAGCAAAGAATATACACTAAAGAAGCGACAGTCAATAAAACATTCCATTGAAACACCGGCGCCCAGCAGCAGCCCTACGTTTCCGCCATTTTGTGGTGAGTCGGCAGTCCACTAGTTTCTATGGCAATATCAGCTGCTGTTAAAAATAGCGTACATTAAAGCTGAAATCCAACTGAATGATGACAGCACAGAATAAAATACTATCACTAGTGATCATCAAATCCTTTTTACAGTTTATTTTACACACTTTGTGTTTAAGTCTTCCACTTTTTTCACAAAACCTTTAGTCTCTAGTCAGTTTGGGTTAAAATTCTTTAAAAGACTTATATAAAATTAAATTAAGGACATGCATCAGAGAAATTGGGAATGTTGGACAATAAATATATGAATATAACAGCTTGATTTTGCAGTAATGTCCGTTAAAGCAAAGTGTCCAAAATTGGGAATTATGCGATAACGGACACAGCAATGCATCATTATAAGATCATTATGTTTGTAGCGTGACCCATTAAAACATACAATATATATATTTCAATTCAGACCTAGTGGAGTGATACTATTACTATTACTCCACTAGGGCTAGGGTTCGCTGCAAACATGATGATCTTAAATGTATTAATTATTAATTTACTATTAATAAATGTGTAAAGTTGCATAAAATGGAAATACTCAATAAAGTAGGTTAACTACATTACCTCAGATGGTTGAATGGTTGGATTCCACAACTGGTAAAATAAAACATATATAAGACAATACAACATTTACTGTAGGAGCCATACAATTTACTGGTTACTTAAAGGTGCTAAAGAGGATGTTTTGTTTTATACATTTTTGCAATATTACTTGAAACTGTCTTTACTAACTGATAAAAGACTATTTATTAGATGCACTGAAAGTAATAATATTAATATACGTCATCTGTGCACGAGGTAGGGCCTTAAAAACATCAGCCAATCGTTTACGCGATCATCACGTAAACGATTGGCCCTCTGGCTTGTCAATCACTGCCGTGACGTTCTTTGTGAGAGACGAGCGCGGCTCCGCGCTCCAGTAACTTTCCACACTCCACAGGCGCTGCATGCAATGTTTTTGTCAGGAGACAGGACTAACAACTGCAGATTATGAGTTGCGGTGAGTCCGACATAATGAATCCAAGTGGTAAACACTCGTGTTCCATTACTCGTGCACGAGTTTTGGGAGGCGTTCCTTACGCATGCGCTCATTTAAAAAACTCAGTAACAGTCTTTGGATTCTCAGTCGACGAAAAAATCCTCTCTATCACCTTTAACTTAAAAAACTGTTCTATTCCGTTACCAGAGCGCCATGTAGTAGCCTCTTTGGTAACAGGATGTCCCGCCCTGGCACCAAAAATACGTCATCAGAGAAGAGATGCCTGCAAAAGCGATTTTTTAAAACTACAGAGAGAGGGATGTTTCTAAGTTTAGAAGTTTTGCATTAAAACGTTTCTTTCCGGTTGCATCACCACTTTGGCTTGATGTTATAATACAGAATTTTAAAATGATTATTATAATGCTTAACACAGGTAATGTTCAAGTTAATTATAAGTTCAAAGAGAGCTATCAACATTGGACAAGTATTGTAAGTGTTAAGTTGTTTTAAGTCTACCTAAAGAGATTGTCATGTTTTGTTCTACAACGTAAATGAAACAGTCGTGCTCCTAGTATGAATTTTTAGAGCTGCTGTAGTTGCTAAAAATGATAGTTGCTAACAAGTTGCTAAATATAGACAACTATAATGATGAATTAAGCTGACATACTGACATGTAAATAATAAGACAACGGTTGTAGTCCTATAGCAACTGCACCTGAGCAAAAAATATTTAAAAATGCATATCCAGTGTTACAGGAGCTCACCTAAAATAACATTAATTTCTTGAAACATCACATACAGTATGAATTGAGATTAAAATCAAAAAAGTATGTTTGGAAGCAAGAATCTGTTGACTTAAATTCACAAGTGGGAGGCATTTGACACACAACAACCAGTGATCTCTCTCATCTGACCACTTGATTGGGTCATCCTCCAAGATGTTTATACCAGCTGTGAACAGGGCCATAGGTTTTTGGCATCTGCTTGACTAGCCTGTATTGGTTATCCAACTAGCAGACAATATGGAGCTTTAAATAAAGAAGGTATCTCCCATCCTGAAGGTTGGTGTCCTATTCTCACACTGAAACTTCAAAGGAACTGCAGATTCATATTCCAACATGAGATCCGCTGACCACTTTCATAGTGTACAAGTACACAACACTCACCTATTTGTTTCTCCCCATCCATATTTAGCTGCATAAGACAATTTTCATCCTGTCATCCTGGTGCTATTATCTAGATGTTGCTCTTCCTAATGCTTTTTTGACAGGTTTCCATGGTTACACCACTGATTATATACTCCTTGATTACCTCATGATGCCTGCTGGTCTTCCACTCTAAAAATCCCCACCTAAAACAATCAGAATATGTTTCCTCTTGACATCAGAGGAAGAATCTCAAACCCTCAAGGTAAAACATAAAAACTGGCACTGCATGTTTTGTATTTATTAGTCTTTTTAATAGATAATTGATGCATAAGATGTCCATGAACTGTTTTAAATCACCAGCAATTTTAGGTTTAAATTACATAAATGAACTAATGACCTTTTCTCTAACTAAAACTAAAAAAAAAAAAAAAAAAAAAACGATAAATTTTATGAGCATTCTGCAAAAATCACATTGCTTATGTGTGTGTGTGAGTGTGTTTTCAGAGCACATTTGATAACCTTGGAGAGTGTAGAAGTGAATGAATACATTTTAAATACAGTTCCACATGGCTAGTGTAAAGAATCTCTAATATGTTTTTTTTTATTATTATTCTTTGTCTGTAACTTTTTTATTTTACCATTAAATATTAAGTGCGCATATGTAATGCACCCAGCACATAAATTATAGAGACAAGATAATAAAAATGTATGCCTTTTTGATCAATGCACAAATAAATAAAACATGGTTCAAAGCATTTTCCTTTCCATAGAGACAGAATATTTCAAAGGCAATTCAATTAAATTCCACCTTATAGTGAAGTATTATTTTATTCACACAGAGTTTCTGCCAATCTCATGTTAATCTTGAGTACATATAAAGTAATATTGCATCCTTCATATCTGGAGGCATTCCTGCCGTCAGTGCCATGGGTGGAGCTAAAGTGTCACGAGTGCACGCAGCTTTTGCGTAGAGATCGTCTGCAAGCTGTGATATCATTATAAATAACAGCACTGAACTGGGACTTGTTTACAAAGTATTCATCACCAAAATCCCGGGAACAAACAAACATACGTGCACAACTCTGCTGCTGCCCCAGAAACTTTATCCACTGTTCCCTTAACGCTGGGTTCTTTGGGAAGCTGAAAAAGGCCATTTTTTCCCTCACAACCAAAAACACACTCCTTTGGTGACAGGAACTGCATCTGATTTCGGAGGCCGCGTCCTCCGGAGGTCGCATACGTCAAGGATGTCGCTTATCAGGGAGAAGTGCCTATACAAGGAATTCCACCCTTTTATGACATCATAAAGGCCATACTCGGAAAAAATTCTGCGAAACATGTCCACACCCGGAAGTTGTATATTTGGCACAGAAATACTCCGTCATAAGTCCAACTCGTGTTTTGAAACTTTGGCCATGAGAATGCAACTCTTTAACAGTGTAAATAAGTCAGAATGCATGAAACAGCATTACATCCCCCCCTTTAATCATATTTTTCTCTGTTATTAGTTTCCATAAAAGACAGATAATGTAAAATAATATAAATCAATAGTTAAAACCTGCTGACAAGGGTGGGCCATTGTAATAATGGATAAAATGGATTCAAAATCTGAAGTACATAGACAACTGACTAATTTAAGTTTTTACAAGAAATTAACAAAAATGTTCCAATTCTTGATAACGCTGTACACAATGGTGATATCTCATTAAAGGAATCGCAATTCCTTTTTAATTAACATCCTCAGAAAGCTTTTTTGTATGTTCTTCCAAAAATTCATAAAAGCTTCAAAATCCACCAGGTAGACCGATTGTCTCTGGTATAGGTAATCTCACGGATAGAATTTCCAGTTATGTAGATTATCATATACTTTAAAAGACCTTGTCCCCAATTTAAAATCATATATTAAAGACAGTTCTAAGTTTTTGGTATACCTTAAAGATCTTCCACAACTTGAATCAGATATAATCATGTGTACTCTTGATATTGAATCCCTTTATACTAATATTGATCACAAAAAAGGACTTGAAGCTTTAGAATATTTTCTCAATAAAAGGATGGTCAAATTCCATCCACAGCTTTTTTTGATTGAATTGGCTTCTTTTGTCCTGAAAATGATTTTTTCTTTTTTCTTTTTTGATGATATCCCATATCTCCACATTTCAGGTACAGCAATGGGAACAAAAATAGCACCCAGTTTTGCTTGCCTTTTTGTAGGTTTACTTGAAGAAAGTGTTTTATATGAAAAGAACAATCTTGGTTGTTCTGATGTTTTTTGGGGGTTTTTTTAACCACATATTGTTTTGCGGAAATACGGAGCCCCAGACATGACATGCAGGAAAACAAATTGTAGGCTAAATCGTGCGCACGATTTATTAATTCGTTCCCTCGATTTACTAAAATTTGCACACAATTTAATAGTAAGTAGTAAATAGGAACAAAATTGTAAATCGTGCATACGATTTAATTTTACCAATAAGTCAACCAATAAGTTTACCAATAAGTCAACTTACAAGAATAAAACATATTTGTGATAATAGCAAAGAATATGAAATGGAAAAATGTCAAATGTTATCAAAATTTAAAGAGAGAGGTTATAATGAAAAGTGGCTTTCATATGCAGAACAAAAAGTACAAGTTAGAGGTCACGAAGATTGTCTAAATTCTAACAAATGCAAAAAGACATCTTCAAGGTCAGGTATTATATATTGCACCACAAAGGCTCCTAAAACTTTCAATATACTGTAAGTAAGGTGGTGAGAAAAATATTGTTATATATACAAGACGATTCATCTCTAAAAGATACATTTCAAGACCCTCCACTTATTGCTCACAAAAGAGCCAGAAATATTAAGGACAAATTAGTTATTCCCCAAAGAAACCCACAATTAAGACTCTTACAGGAACAATCCCTCTTGGAAATTTTAAATGTGCTAATTGCATTAATTGCCAATACACCAGGAATATAAAATGTTTTGAAAACCCTAGTTATAAAAACAGTATACACATTAAAAGTTTTACTACATGCAACACTAAAAATGTCATATATTTAATCCAGTGTCCTTGTAAAAAAAAGTCTATGTTGGAGAAACATTTTGTTGTTTAAGGGATCACATTACAGAACACAGGAGCAGGTGACATAACAAAACCAGTGGCAAAACATTTTAAATAATGTAATCATCCTTTGTCTTCCTTTTTATTCTTTGGTACTGAACAATTCCAGTAAGAGGAGGTGACATTGACTTAATAAGAAAAAGGACAGAGGCATTTTGGATTTTTTTATTTAAAAAGTCTGTTTCCTACTGGGATCAATGAAGAACTGGTCTTAAAAGAATGTTTATAGAAATATTTTTATTGGTAAAGGTGTGAATTTTATTTGTTTCTTCTTTTTTTTTAACAAGGGTATATATTGTATATGTTCACTAAAACTATTTGTGATTGTTGTTATTTGCATACATTAAAAATCATTTATACAAAGGTTTTTTTTTTTGTTTGTTTTTTTTGTTTTTTTTTTAATGTAAGAAAACCATTGGTTGATACATGATTATTTGCTTTATAAGTTTTGTGATTGGTGGATGATATACTTAATTTTTCCAATGGTTCTTTGTAAGTTTGACTTTTGTTTCTGTTTGCATTTAAAGGAACCTACACAAATCTGTAACTTTTTAGCCCTGATCATGGCCTGTGTGCCAAAACGCGTTGGCAAAATAAAATATTGAATATCTTTCAGCTCCATCTTTTGTTTATTCTGACCCCTTGACACCACAAGTGTTGCAGGCATACTTACTATTCTTTGTAAAGAAAAACTACATGTAATAAAGATGCGCATAACATCACCGTTTTCACAAATTTGCGTTTTTGTAGTTTACACAGAGACAATCATGGTATTGTTTTCAAAAAAGTGCACTATGAAACCTGTTTTAAAAAGTTGAAAAAGCATTGTTGCCATGTAAACGAATGGCCAAAAGTTTTCCGTTTTTAGTTTTAAAAAAATGGTGTTGTGTAAATAGCCCCTTTCATTAGTTGTCATGGTTCCTGATTAGTGTCTCACCTGTTCCCTGTTCTGTTAATAATCTTCCCTTGTGTATTTAAGCCCTCTGTTTTCCTCAGTTCTTTGTTTATGCATTAACATTATGTTAGTTGTGGTTGTTCTCATTCTCTGTTTAAATAAATATTGTTCATCATCATTCTGTATCACACATATCGTTCTTGTTTGATATTTTACTGCAGCTAACCATGACAGTCACGTGATCCTTCAGAAATCATTCTAATATGCTGAATTGGTGCTCAAGAAACATTTCTCATTATTATCAATGTTGAAAACAGTAGTGCTCACTAATATTTTTGTGGAAACAATACTTTTTTGGGAATTTTTTGATGACTAGAAAGTTCTAAACAACAGCATTTATTCAAAACAGAAGTCTTTTATTACAATGTAAAAGTCACTTTTGATCCGTTTAATAACTTTCTTTTGAATGGTTGGGTACATGTACATCATTATTAATACGCTAATAAATAAGGCACGTGACATCAATATAAAAAAAAAAAGCTTTCAGGTCTACTGACATGATAGCATCACATAATACTGCTGCAAATCTGCCTGTCCACCACATCTAAAAAATGTTATTGGATTGAGATCTGGTGACTGTGGAGACTGCTGAAGTACACTGGATGCATTTTCATCTTCTTGGATCCAGCTTGGGATGTGATGATTTTTCACATGGTGCATTATCCACCAGCTTGAACTGATAATAGAAGTCTGGATGGACTTATGGATTTGTTATTTACACCAACTTCACAGCCATCCATATGTACAGTATGATTCAGCAGAAATTAGATTAATCAGATCAGGCAATGTTTTTTTAATCTTGTGCACAGTATCCATTTTCAACAGTTGTTTTGATTGTCATATGCTGTCCATCATTGCAAGTCAGAACACATCAGGATAGATTAGTGTTTACACTGCAAATGCAAAATGGTCAAATGTACTTGAATGTGATTGATTGGATCACACCATTTGACCCCATTTACACCTGTATTTAGCCTGTCCACTTGGGATCAGATCACCTGAAATGGATCTTCCAGGTGTAAATGAGGTGTTACTTTCATTATCCGTCAGTTTGAACAGGTCTGGCCATTCTTGTCTGACCTTTCTCATTAACAAGGTGTTTTCGCCCACAGAACTGCCGCTCACTGTATGTTTTTCTCACACTATTGTGTTGTATAAATCCCAGGAGATAATTGGTTTCTGAGATACTTGCACCATCCCGTCTAAATCCGACAATTAATCTACAGTCAGTGTCAGTTTTCATCATATTTCTTTCACATTCTGTCTGGTTTGGAAAACATTAACTTGACTTTTGCCCCGACATTGGCAGTGTATTCATAAACATTATCTATTCTTTATATTAATAGGTCATATTCTATTGTAGTATTGTCACAAACCGGACTAGAACTCGGGTCTCTGGTGTGGTGGTTGAGAGATCTGCCACTAGGCCACGGAGGCTGTAATGTTCAAGCCAAAGGAAACACTCAAGGCAGTTGTCACGATCACCGTCAGTTACTGTCACTTCCTGGACTACATTCCCCATAATCCTCTCTGCCAATCACCTGCACTCACTCCACCAATCACTACACTAATCACCACACCCAGCTGCCATGCATTACCTGGACTATAAAAGACTCACACACTCATCACCTGATCGCGAAGTCTTGTTTTCACTTGTGTTACATTTCTGAGCGTTTCCTTGTATCCTGTTTGCCTGTCTGTGATTGATCTTGCCTGATTCCTGTTTTACGACCCATTGCAGCCTGCCTCGATCCTTGCCTGTACCCTGACTACGACTCTGCCTATTCCTTATTGCTCCTGTTTGTTCCTGTTTGACCCTGCCTGAACGACCACGCTCACTTCTAATAAAACGCTGCAGTTGGATCTTACTCTGAGTCCTGCCTTCGTTACAGCAGTACTCCAGGCAATGCTGGTTTATTTAAAAAAAAAAAAAAGGTTGCAAGCCAAAAATCCAACAAAAGTTCTTCTCAGACAGAGGAATTAATAACATGAGAGATAAATGGCAAAATAAGAACTCCACGTGGGGAGAAAAACAAACTAGAGCACATAAACAATCAAATAACTAAGAACAACTTACTTGAGGAAGCTTGGAAGGATTTGGAAAAATAAAGCAGGTAGCATGCATGCATGCATGCATGAAAGGGACAAGAAGACAAGACAGGTTTTAGTAATGAGACATGAAACGTGGGGTTAATTCTAAGGGAACGAGGGAGAAAAAAACGATAAGAAACAGGGTTAACTTTCCTTGCTATGCGACAAGGGCCAATGTATTTCTGGGAAAGTGTCTTGGATTCGACCCGGAGGGGCAGGTTCTTTGTAGCTAGCCAAACTATTTGACCGGCTTGGAAATTAGGAGCCGTCCGCTGGTGGCGCTTAGCCTGATCTTGGTATCTCTGGGAAGTCCGAAGGAGGGTATGTCTGGCCTTTCTCCATGTTAGCCGACAGCATTGGACAAAGCGTTGGGCTGAGGGAACACAAACTTGCACCTCTTCCTCTGGAAATAATGGGGGGGTATATCCAAACTGGCATTCAAAGGGGGATAGTCCAGTGGCTAAGGACTGGAGGGTGTTGTGGGCATATTCAGCCCAAATTATATAGGTGGCCCAAGACGTGGGATTTCTAGCCACCATACATCGCAGGGTGGTCTCCAGATCCTGATTAATTCATTCCGTCTGGCCATTAGACTCTGGATGGAACCCAGATGATAGGCTGGCTGTGGCCCCAATAAGCCTGCAGAAGGCTCCCCAGAACCGGGACGAGAAGTAGGAACCTTTGTCTAGGGTAATACCAAATATCTGGAAGATATGGTTCATGAGGAACTCAGCAGTCTCCTTGGCCAAAGGCAGCTTGGGCAGGGGAATGAACCGGGCAGCCTTAGAGAACCAGTCTACAACCACCAGAATGACCGTGTTGCCCTGGGATGGTGGAAGTCCGGTAATAAAGTCCAGAGAAAGGTGCGACCATGGCCTGCAGGGGACAGGTAAGGGACGAAGAAGTCCCTGAAGTCGCTGACGTGCTTAACTTCCTTCTTGATGGATGGCCACCAAAACCGCCGTTGGATGAAGTCAAGAGTGCAAGCACTTCCTGGATTACAAGTCAAGGGAGACTCATGCCCCCACTGCAAGACCCGGGCCCAGGCAGATTGAGGAATGAACAGGCATCCAGGGGGACCACCACCTGGATCAGGCTCATGGGCAAGTGCCTCTCTCACCACTCTTTCCAGTTCCCACTGAAGGGGCACGACGATCCTAGACCTCGGAATTATTGATGTCAAGGGCTTCTCTTGAGTCCCAGGAGAGTAGGCTCGAGACAGGGCATCCGGCTTGACATTCTTGGTGTCGGGTCTATAAGACAGGAGAAACTGGAATCGATTAAAATACAGTGACCATCGAGCTTGCTGAGGGTTCAACCGCTTAGCCGGCTGGAGATATTCTAGGTTTTTGTGGTCTGTGAGAACCTGGAAAGGGTGCTGAGCCCCCTCGAGCCATTGGCGCCACTCTTCCAAGGCAAGTTTTACTGCAAGCAACTCACGATCCCCCACGTGGTAGTTGCGCTCGGCATCCGACAGGCGATGAGACATGAAGGCGCAAGGGTGTAATTTTCCTTCTTCCCCTCTCTGTGACCAGATTGCCCCTACCCCCACCTCTGAGGCATCCACCTCCTCCACAAAAGGTCTTTCTGGGTCAGGGATCAAAAGAAGGGGAGCGGAAGTGAAGCGGCACTTGAGATCCTCGAAGGCCCCTGCTGCCTCCGGACCCCACTGAATCTTGGTTCCTCCTCCCTTGGTAAGCGCTGTCAAGGGGGCCACCACAGAGCTGAAATTCTTAATAAACTTCCTATAGAAGTTTGCAAAGCCAATAAAACGTTGAACCTCCTTGACCGTAGTAGGTATGGGCCAGTTGTGGACCACCTCTACCTTCTTAGGTTCCATCTCCAGGTGGCCAGGAGTGACAATGAATCCAAGAAACTGAACCTATGTAACATGAAAATCACACTTCTCTGGTTTTACATAGAGGTGTCAAGGAGTCTCTGGAGAACCCTGCTAACATGCCCCACATGCTCCTCCAGTTACCTTGAGAAAATGAGAATATCGTCAAGGTATACAAAGACGAATTGATTCAGCAGGTCCCGGAGGACTTCATTAATTAGCGCTTGGAATACTACCCGAACAGCATTACAAGATACTCATAGTGGCCTGTGGGGGTGTTGAAGGCAGTCTTCCATTCATCTCCCTGCCAGATCCGCACAAGATGGTAAGCATTGCGGAGATCCAGTTTAGTGAAAATGGAAGCCCCTTGAAGCAGCTCAAAAGCCATGGCCATGAGAGGTAGGGGTATTGATTCTGAACTGTGATCTTGTTGAGGTAATCAATACAAGGCCTAAGACCACCGTCTTTCTTCTCAACAAAGAAGAAACCTGCCCCAGCTGGGGAGGTAGAGGATGATGCCGGCTGCCAAGGACTCCTTAACACTCTGAGGTCTAAAAACGCGCCGGCGCGTTTTGCAGGTTTTTTTTCACATTGCAGCAAAACAGACTTAAAATACTCCGTCATTTCTTGTCATAGAGACATAAGTAATATATCAATTGAAACTATAGAATATCTTCTTTTATTTATATACACTCAGAGTAAAAACAAAATGTTGTGCTTTTTGTAAAATAAAGAAAACTAACATGATGCGTGATCTCTCCTCTCCCTCTGAACGAAGTCCAATCTGATAATTCTCAGAAAATGAACTGTAACTTAGTGAATACTAATCACAGAAAAATTAAACTTATGTCTAAAAAAACGTTAAGATGTCAGGTTTTAAATCATGTAAGTCAAATCGAAAACAAACCTTCTGTGTTTATGTAATCTGTATGAAAAGAGAGCCATGTCAGAAATCCGTGTTTCAGCTCATTATCCGCTAATGCGGCCACGCCCACGGAGCCAGCACTATTCAGACGCAAATTCAGAGGCAATACATGCATTCATCATCTCAATTGTGTATTTATTGTCTTGAAAAGTGTTTATCTGGATGTAAAAGTCATGGTTAGCGATCTCTAGAAGACATGCAGTTACTTCCTGTTTACTTTTCTTCTACAGATGAAGTTTAGATGAGTTTTTGTTTCTTTAGCGCCCTCCTGCTGCTGTATGTATTGGAAACTCCATTCATGGAATAGCCTCTTCTTCTTTTAGATGAATTTGTGGACTAAAAATGCACAGAGCGCCCTCCGACTTCAAGGATGAATTGAAAACACCAATGCTTATAGTAATGAAAATGAATATTAAATTAATATAACTCCTCTGTATAGAAAATTGACATAAGCATATGAGAATCCAATA
Organism: Chanodichthys erythropterus; assembly: GCF_024489055.1. Lineage (NCBI taxonomy): Eukaryota > Metazoa > Chordata > Actinopteri > Cypriniformes > Xenocyprididae > Chanodichthys > Chanodichthys erythropterus. The sequence continues at coordinate 18,322,479 of NC_090239.1, forward strand.
TTTCTCCAAATGTGCATGTTTTTAAACTAAAAGCCTATATTCAGACTCTTTGCATCACAGAAATACATTATATTTTAAAGTATAATATAAAACCATTACTTTATATTGTAATAATATTTTTCTGTATGTTTCATATATCATAATGAGCTTGAGACATCACAGAAGGTTTTTTTCACAGCCTACCTGACTGAAATGCCTCATTAATATGCAAGTCATTTCAGCTCATTACTATCCAATTCTTTTGTCTTCTCAGGTGAGAATGGCCCATTTTCAGTGGTGATTCACGCCTCCTCGCATACTGTGTTTCATACTGTTGGCAAAAAGTGTCTTACAAAAACTAAATCAATATATTGTTTTATATGAAGGAATAGGCAGCATAATTTTTACATAATTTTGAAGCAAAAACTCTAGCCTACAACCTCCAATACCCAAAAGTCTTGTGAACACAGATTTACTATACTTTTTTTGGCCTTATTTCAGTGACTTAAGTTTTTTGTTTTTTCAATAACCACGCATAAATGTTATTCCTTCAAAAACACAAACATGTACATACATGTTCCTCACATATTATTGTAGCCTAGTTTGTGCTGAATACAGTGTAATGACACTTTTGTCATTTATATGTTTATGAACAACTGAAAAAAGCACAAATGTCAGGGCATGTCAAAACTTCTCCAAGCCCCAAATCAGCCTCAGACTCCAGAGGGTTAATGTAGATATCCATAGCTGAGCGCTCTGGGGGAGACAAGGAGAAGATCCGACCCCTGGGAGGGCAGGAGCCAGGGAGTAAATCAATAGCACAGTCGTAAGTGCGGTGAGGTGGTAAGGAGGTAGATGGTAAGTCGCAGGGACTGAGTGGCCTCTGTTACTTTGCCTGGTTCCAGAGGTCTGCCACCCAAAGCGGTAACTGCCTGGGGGTGAGGAAGAAGTTGGGTAGGGATCTTAAGGCCCTATCCCAATTCTACCCTTTCCCCTTCCCCTTTCCCTTTCCCCTTTCCCCTTTCCCTTTCCCCTTTCCCTTCCCCTTCCCCTTCCCCTTCCCATTTCCCTTCCCCTTCCCCTATCCCTTTCCCCCTTCCCCCTTCCCCTTTCCCCCTTCCCTTTCCCCCTTTCCCTTTCCCCCTTCCCTTTCCCCCTTCCCCCTTTCCCCATTCCCTTCCCCCTTCCCCTTTCCCCTTTCCCTTTCCCTTTCCCCTTCCCTTTCCCTTTCCCCTTTCCCCTTTCCCTTTCCCCCTTCCCTTTCCCCCTTCCCCTTCCTCTTTCCCTTTCCCCTTCCTCTTTCCCTTTCCCCCTTCCACTTCCCCTTCCCCAGTGCTACGGGAACCCTGACGGAGAGTGAGTAGGCGCTTGGGATCTCCATGCAATAGTAAAACTATACATCAGAGTATTTAAGTGTATTTCCATAATTATGTCAATAATAATAGCAATTATGATAATACTGCTTCTACCACCATAATCATTACCAGCATTAATAATAATAGGAATGATAATTAAGTATTATTAATATTAAAGGGGACCTATTATGCCCCTTTTTCACAAGATGTATTAAATCTCAGGTATTCCCAGAATGTGTCTGTTAAGTTTCAGATCAAAACACCCCTCAGATAATTTATTATACCATATTGTAAATGGCCATTTTTGAGTGGAAGGAAAAACATGCTGTTTTCGTGCATATATCTTTAAATGCAAATGAGGTGCAGCTCCCCACCCCACTTTCCAGAAGAGGGTAGAGCCTGTACAGCTCGTGCACAGGCACAGAAAGCTAGCTGTCAAATGGCGAGTATTAAACTAAGTTCTCTTTCAAGTCTTATTGAGCTTAAACTGTCAAATACACACAAGGTTACATAAAGTTCAAATAAACACAGTCGGTTACACTACCAGTCAAAAGTTTGGAAACATTACTATTTTTAATGTTTTTGAACGAAGTCTCTTATGAATGATTTCTAAAGGATCATGTGACACTGAAGACTGGAGTAATGATGCTGACAATTCAGCTTTGATCACAGGAATAAATTATATTTTAAAGTATATTAAAATAGAAAACCATAATTTTAAATTGTTATAATATTTCACAATATTATAGTTTTTTCTGTATTTATTATGAAATAAATGCAGCCTTAATGAGCATAAGAGACCTCGTTCAAAAACATTAAAAATATAATGTTTCCAAACTTTTGACTGGTAGTGTATATCTGTGAATGTAAACAGCAGGGAAAGAAATCACATGTGTATATTAGATCTGTGTAAGCAGCGCAATATTCAGTACCTACTGCTGTATATGTTGTTAATATGAATAAATCAACAAAATAAAAACATAAAATAACTCACTGCTCTTGATTGAATAACTGTAGCTTTAATAAGAATACATTTCTTATTTGAATGCTGTTGTTAAATGATCTAATGAGGAGATAAACATAACAGACTATGTACATTTCACTTAGGGTGGGGTCTATGCTAATAGGGCAGAGTCTGCCAGCAGTCATGGGCGGGGCCTAAGCAATGTGACATTACATTGCTAGAATCTGCAAACAGCTTGTTCTAACACAGCTTATGATTTATGGGGATTAAAAAAAAAGAGGAGTGGGTGTATTTTTTACCATTATAGGGTGGTTGTGTACACACACTGCTGACACATATTTATGCTAAAAAACCATATAAAAGTTAATTTTGCATAATAGGCCCCCTTTAACATGAAGTTTGTAAAAATATGATTGGCAAAGTGTATGTGTCCGGTTCCAGGTGTCTGGTTTATATTAAGATGAAATAAGAATGGGTTACAGATGTCAGTAACCGTAAATATTTATGTATTCATAAATTTATTCATGTGTATATCAGAGGTGCAAAACAGTCCTGCAGAGTTTAGCTTCAACACTAATTAATTAAGCACACCCTACCCAGCTATTCATGTCCTTCAGACTTATTTGAAAATTACAGGTATGTGTGTTGGAGCAAGGTTAGAATTAAACTCTGCACGGTTTTGCACCTCTGGTCAGTGGCGGGGACTGCTTATTCACTATGGTAAAATGAATGAATAATGAATATATGTATTTTGGACATAAACACAGACATAGTGTTTAAAAAATAACATTTTCATTAAATGTCTCATTTAGACGTCTGCGCCCGCCAGCGTTCGCATTTATCAGCCAAGCTGCATACATCACTGAAAACCAAATTGAGTGAAATCAGGTTGATTGGTACACTTTTTCCCAGTCATCTTAATGGCAAAAAGTGTCCCAATCAAACTGAATATATATCACTGGTGTGTGGTGGCATTTTAAAATGAGGAGGCAAAGTCCTTGATTTTTTTATATCAAAAATGTAAAGTTATGTCACTGTTACACAATTTTCCTGGTTAAATAAACATTACATATAAATAGAGACCAAATACAATTCTAATTTGTATTTTTACATTTACTAAATGTTCTATTTACTAAAACCAAGTATAAATTTCATCAAGTTAGATATTACGCATGCTTACATTTATTCCCAAATAATAGGCTAACTAAAGGCAGTAACAATTTAAAGTAATGGAGAAAGTTTGGAAATACACACACACACACACTACCAGTCAAAATTTTGGAAACGGTAAGATTCTTAATGTTTTTAAAAGAAGTTTCATCTGCTCACCAAGGCTGCATGTATTTAATTCAAAATACAGTAAAAACAGTAATATTGTGTAATATTATTACAATTTAAAATAACCTTTCTATTTGAATGATGGCAAAGCTGAAATTTCAGCATCATTACTCCAGTCTTCAGTGTCACATGATCCTTCAGAAATCATTCTAATATGCTAATTTGCTGCTCAAAAAACATTTATTATTATTATCAGTTTTGAAAACAGTTGTGTACTTTTTTTATACAGGATTCCTTGATGAATAGAAAGCTCAAAAGAACAGCATTTATCTGAAATACAAACGTTTTGTAACATTATACACTGCCGTTCAAAGGTTTGGGGTCAGTAAGGATTTTTTTTTTTTTTAAAGAAATTAATACTTTTATTCAGCAAGGCTCCATTAATTCGATCAAAAGTGACAGTAAAGACATTTATAATGTTACAAAAGATTATATTTCAAATAAATGCCGTTCTTTTGAACTTTTGAACTTTCTAAAGAATTTGAACTTCATCAAAGAATCCTGAAAAAAATATTGTACACAAATATTTTGTACAATTGTACACAATAAATACACAGTAAATCAGCATATGAGAATGATTTCTTAAGGATCATGTGACACTGAAGACTGGAGTAATGATGCTGAAAATCCAGCTTTGCATTACAGAATACATTACATTTAAATTAATATTTTCAAATAGAAATCAGTTATTTTAAATTGTAATAATATTACACAATATTACTTTTTTACTGTATTTTTATTAAATAAATGCAGCCTTGGTGAGCAGATGAAACTTCTTTTAAAAACATTAAAAATCTTACCGTTTCCAAACTTTTGACTGCTAGTGTATATATTATTTGTGAACTATTCAGCTTTTCTTTTTAACCCTTAAATGCATGACTGTTTCGTCAATCATTCTTACATATTTTGGTCTTTATCGACCCGGATCTATATCTAACAATGATGGATTTCTACCTGTTGCGATAATATAAAACTCCTCTGATATTAAAGTAACAATTGCAGAAGAATAAAATAAAGCATATTTTGTTACCTTTTGGAGCTTGAAAGGGCTCCATTTGAGCAGATGTTTTATGCCATCACCACTGTCCTCGTCAGACCTCATTTCCCAGTAAATTCAGCAAATAATGGGCTAGTTTTATGTTTGAGGTCATGAATAGGAGCCCATTCGTGATCTCAAATGTATTCTCAAAACTATAATTTTCAACATCTTCACCAGATCCATCCAGTAACAGTCATATTTGATTGCGTTCAGTACTTGCTCTGCAGTAAATCGCTGAGCCATTTCATGTTCCCTTTCGTGGGAACTATCGACGCTACGTCGAATGACGTGATGGGAACCCTCTGTATTTTGTGTTCGTGAAGCACCTCTGTATCCAACCAATGAGAAAGACGTGACGTCAGAGGCGGGTGACGTCACGGATCAGGAAGCTATAAAGCATACCCAGAACAAAGCACGCTAGCTTCTGTTGTCTTCAGCAAGCGCTATCTGTATCTGTCTGTCTTATTTATTGTTGTATTGTCTATCATACACACTGTGGTCTCTTTGTTCGAGGACAAGAGTTCCCAAGCACAAATAAGACACATATATATATATATATAAGAATGGCGGAAAAGCAGCAGTTTAGGAAGTGTGCTCCTCCTTGCCCGCGTTTCATTGTGGAAGGAGACACACACGACATGTGCGTTAAATGCCTGGGGGTTGAGCATGCACAGGCGGCTCTCGAGGGAGCTGTCTGTGTACACTGCGAACGGCTCACCCTCAGAGTGCTGCGATCGCGCCGGGCGCTCTTTGAGGAGGGCGCTGGGGCGAGTGTTCCTCGCGGGTCTGGTCCCGCTGCTGCTGAGGCACAGTGAAGGCTGCACTCGTGGGGTTCACAGATGGATCTAGCAGAGGGGGAAGAGACGGGCGCTGCCCTATCGCTTCCCTTACCTGCTAGACCCAGTGTCTCTCCTTTGGTGGCGGAAGCACGCGTAGCGGTTTCTTCCCCCCGAAGGGAGACACCGATGCTCAACGTATCTTCCTCCGAGGAGGTTGATGTGGAGAGCGTCGATGAGGAACCGCCAGCCTCATCCCCTGCATATGAGGAGCTTTTGGAGGTGGTGACCAGGGCAGTAGAAAAATTAAATATTGACTGGCCCGCGGAGAGACCTGACAGTAAACCAAAAAGCAAGTTAGACGAAAGGTTTCTCCCCGCACGGTCACTACCCCAGCGTCGGGGTCTGCCGTTTTTTCCTGACCTCCACACCGAGGTGTCGAGGTCGTGGAAGAGACCGGTTCAGTATCGGCTATACAGTCCACAGACATCTTTGTATAGTAATATTGTTGGCCTAAAACATCATGGCTATGGGGCGATGCCTCGGATCGAAGAGACGCTCGCGAGCCATCTCTCGCCTGAGTCGGCATCGTCCCTTAAGACCCCGACGTTGCCCACCAAGCCTCTAAAGACAACTTCCAGCTTGGTGGGCAAGGCTTATTCGGCAGCAGGTCAGGCGGCTGCATGCCTTCATACGATGTCAATCTTACAGGCATATCAAGCCGATCTGCTGGGGGAAATTGATGAGAGTGGGGAGGCGTCCTTTGAGGCAATTCATGAGCTAAGAAAAGCAACAGATCTAGCTCTCCGGGCCACAAAGGAGACGGCCAAGTCCATCGGCCGCTCTATGGCAGCCTTGGTGGCCACGGAGAGGCACCTTTGGCTCAATCTCTCTGATATCAAAGAAAGAGATAAAAACACGCTCATGGACGCGCCGCTGTCTCCTGCTGGCCTGTTCGGCGACGCAATGTCAACCGTCGTCGACAGGTTTCAGGAGACACGGAAACAAACAGCGGCTTTCTCAAAAATTATTCCCCGCCGCTCTCATCCCCCCGAGGCTGCTGAGCGGGAGCAGCCTCGGCCGACAGCCAGCTCCTCAGCGCACAGGGCGCAACAGAAGGCCAGTGTCGCCTCCCGGGCTCCCCCACGAAAATCTTGGGGACCAGGTCGGGCGGCACAGGCAAAGCCTTCCGGAGGTAGGACGGATCTGAGGACCGTCATTATCTCTCGGAAGGCTTCAAAGAAGAGGTCCTGACATCTATGATGCGGGATCTCTCGAGGGCAGCCCCCTCTGGGGGGATTCGGATATCGGGTCCTCCCCAGTGCCCTCAGGGCACAGCGGTCTCCGCCGATCCTCCGAGGAGGGTCGGTCAGCATGTAATTCGTTTGTCTGCCGGTGCGCCACGTCAGATAGACGAGCCAAGTGCTCAAAAAACACCAGAGACCAGTCTCGAGAGACTGGTTCCCTTAGTAGAATATTTGGAAGAATGGAAAAGTCTCCCGAACATTTCGAAGTGGGTGCTGCTCATGATAGAACAGGGATACAGAATTCAATTTGGTTCTCGACCACCCAAGTTCAAAGGGGTGCTTCCCACAGTGGTAACCCCAGAGCAGTCTCTGGTGATGGAACAGGAGGTTACGACGCTTTTGCAAAAAGGGGCTATAGAAAGGGTTTCCCCTCCCAGCCAAATGTCGGGCTTTTACAGCCGCTACTTCATTGTTCCGAAGAAGGATGGAGGGTTGCGTCCGATCATAGATTTACGTGTGCTGAATCGATCCGTAAAAAAGCTGAAGTTCAAAATGCTTACACTCAGACAAATCATCCCTCAGATCAGGTCCGAGGACTGGTTTGTAGCGATAGATCTGAAAGACGCATACTTCCATGTATCCATCCATCCATCTCACAGGAAGTTCCTCAGGTTTGCTTTCGGGGGCGAAGCTTACCAATACAGGGTTCTTCCCTTCAGCCTATCCCTCTCACCCCGCACGTTCACAAAGTGCGTGGATGCAGCACTGGCTCCGCTGAGACTCCAGGGCATCCGCGTACTGAACTATATCGACGATTGGTTGATACTAGCTCAAACAGAACAATTAGCAGTTCAACATCGAGATGTTGTCCTGTCACACATGAAAAGGCTTGGGTTGAGGCTCAACGAAGAAAAAGCTAAAGAAGAGTGTGCTGGTCCCGAGTCAGGTTGCAAACTATCTAGGAGTAATCTGGGATTCCACCACGATGCAGGCGCAGTTGTCCCCTGCTCGTGTGAGTTCCATTCTCGGGGCTGTGAATGGGGTGAAATTAGGCCAGTCACTCACTGTAAAACAGTTTCAGAGACTGTTGGGTCTGATGGCAGCCGCGTCCAACGTTATTACTTTTGGCCTCCTGCACATGAGACCCTTACAGTGGTGGCTCAGGACCAAGGGGTTTTCTCCGAGGGGAAATCCTTTTCGCATGATCAAAGTCACGCGGCGATGCCTTCGTGCTCTGGTCATGTGGAAGAAGCCTTGGTTCCTATCCCAGGGACCCATGCTGGGGACTTCTGGTCGTTGTGTAATGCTTACGACAGATGCTTCCCTCACGGGCTGGGGGGCGATCATGAGTGGTCGCTCGGCTCAGGGTCTCTGGGAGGACCATCAACGCTCCTGGCACATAAATCGGCTGGAGATGATGGCGGTGTTTCTCGAATTGAAACACTTCCTCCCAGACCTGAGAGATCACCATGTGTTGGTCCGCACGGACAACACTGCGGTGGTCTCGTACATCAACCATCAGGGGGGTTTGCGGTCTCGCCTGTTATCAAGGTTGGCCAGTCGCATCCTCCTCTGGTCCCAGGGAAACCTCCTCTCGCTGAGAGCAGCTTACATCCCCGGGCGGTTGAATGTAGGAGCGGACGCCCTGTCGAGGCAGGGCGCGAGACCGGGGGAATGGAAACTCCACACCGAGGTGGTGGAGTTGATATGGAAAACTTTCGGTCGAGCTCAAGTCGATCTATTTGCCACAGAGGAATCAGCTCAGTGCCCTCTGTGGTATTCCCTACAGCACCCAGCACCTCTAGGGCTGGACGCTATGCTACAGACATGGCCGAGGCTGCGTCTGTATGCATTTCCCCCAGTCTCACTGCTCCCGGGGGTTCTGGAGAAGGTCCGCCAGGAAAGGGTCGACCTAATATTGGTGGCCCCTTACTGGCCGACCAGGATATGGTTTTCAGACATAATGTCACTACTAAGCGGCTCTCCCCTAGAGCTTCCTCTCAGACAGGACCTCCTGTCTCAAGCGGGCGGTACGATTCTCCATCCCCGTCCGGAAATGTGGAAACTGTGCGCCTGGCCTCTGAGGGGGCAAGGCTCATAGAATCTGGTCTCCCAACCGAGGTTGTGGAGACCATACTTCACTCCAGAGCTCCCTCCACGAGGAAGTTGTATTCATATAAATGGAAATTGTTCGCTACATGGTGCGAACAACGTAATTTGGACCCTGTCCAGTCTCCTATCAGCTATGTGCTACAGTTCCTTCAAGAAAAGTTTTCAGAAGGCTTAACCCCTTCAACACTGAAGGTTTATATTGCAGCCATTTCGGCTTATCATAATCCTGTAGGGGGTTCTTCGGTGGGCCGAGACCCCCTAGTTATACGCTTCCTCCGTGGCGCACTCAGGTTGAGACCTGTGGTGCGCACAAAAACCCCGACCTGGGATCTGACTATTGTGCTTCAAGGGTTAGCCGAGGCTCCCTTTGAGCCAATAGAAGAAGTGTCAGATAAATTCCTGACATTAAAAACCATCTTCCTACTGGCCGTTTCTTCACTAAAAAGGATCGGCGATCTACAAGCGCTGTCAGTCGCTCCATCATGTCTAGAATTTGCACCGGGTTTGGTTAAGGCCTTTCTACACACTAAACCAGGCTATGTTCCCAAGGTGCCATCGAGAGTCCCAGGTCCCATCACACTTGAGGCGTTCTGCCCGCCTCCATTCACAAATCCAGATCAGGAAAAGAAAAATCTACTTTGCCCTGTGAGGGCACTGGATGCTTACGTCCACAGAGCTGCCCTGTGGAGAAAAACAGATCAGTTGTTTGTGTGTTATGGGTCCCCTAAGAAAGGGGGCCCAGCATCCAAGCAGAGGATGAGTAAGTGGGTGGTTGAGGCCATCTCACTGGCGTATGAAACAGTGGGACTCCCATGTCCCTTAGTCGTGCGTGCTCATTCCACGAGAGGTATGGCGGCATCTAAAGCTCTCTTGTCCGGAGTCTCTCTGGACGACATATGTGGTGCGGCTGGATGGTCATCCCAGCACACCTTCATTAGATTTTATAATCTCAACCTAAATGTTACTCCGGGTGCCAGAGTTCTACAAGACAACAGCCAGGCATTCGGAGATACGGCGTAGTTGGGATAGCGTTCCCATCACGTCATTCGACGTAGCGTCGATAGTTCCCACGAAAGGGAACGTCTCGGGTTACGAGTGTAACCCCTGTTCCCTGAGTAAGGGAACGAGACGCTACGTCACGTTGCCGTACCTCCTACATACCTGGAGCGCTTGCTTCAGACATATTACAGAAGCTAGCGTGCTTTGTTCTGGGTATGCTTTATAGCTTCCTGATCCGTGACGTCACCCGCCTCTGACGTCACGTCTTTCTCATTGGTTGGATACAGAGGCGCTTCACGAACACAAAATACAGAGGGTTCCCATCACGTCATTCGACGTAGCGTCTCGTTCCCTGCCTCAGGGAACAGGGGTTACACTCGTAACCCGAGACGTTTTTCTTATTATTTTGTTTTCTGTCTAGAGTCGTCACTTCAGCATTGTGTATCAGACATTGCCACCTTGTGGAATAAAGGTGAATTCCACTTATTCCGTCATTAAGATTTAATTATTGTTGTGCAGAAAAAATATACGTACACTCATACACACCTTGGGTCGTTAACGACCCTATACAATTTTTACAAAAAATGAATACAAAAATAGGCATTCTTTAATAATTTTATGACTTTTTTCTTGTTATAGTCTTTATAATGAATTGATTGAGGAATACCAAGAAGGTTGGTGTCTAACTTTAAAAAATGAAAGAGGAGGAGGGTAGTGAATGATGTCCCAGGTCAATAAAGACCCGAGGTATGCATTTAACCCTTTGATGCATAACATGGGTCAAAAATGACCCGGCTGAGTTTTTATTTTCTATATCTTTGCAAGAAATCAATTTCATCATTCAGTATTCCAGGTATTCCTCAATTAACTTCTTTTTGATCATCACAAATCCTCATTTTAATTTTTTTTATTACTTTTTGAATAAAAATCATTTTTGTATCACTACCCTTCTAATGCGCAACATGGGTCAAAAATGACTCGTATTCATTTCCTATATAATTTCAATCATGGTTGAGTGTTTCTTTGCTAAATCTATAAAAGAAATGTATTTTATCATTCATTATGTTCATTTTTTCTTTTTTACTTTATTAACAAACACAGTTTTTGTTTGTCTACATCAATTTTACACACATGGGTCAAAAATGACCCGTATTCATTTCCTATGTAATTGCAATCATGACTGAGTGTTTCTTCGCTGAATCTTTGAAAGAAATGTATTCTGTCATTTATTTATTCCAGGTATTCATTAAATATCTTGTTTTTGATTTTCTACAAATAATTGTTTATTTTTTATTTCTTACTTTATAAACAAATGCAGTTTCTACATCAATTTTACACACATGGGTCAAAAATGACCCATATAGAAATCTTTAATATTTGCAAATTTTTGCAAGTAGGAATTTACTGCAGACAACTGTTCATCTGCCACACATTTCACATCTTAACAAGGCTACTTTTGTATATTTGATGAATGCAAGTCTTATTTAATATATATTATATATTTAATATATTAGGCTATATATTTCATATTTTTTTATTTTTTTGTCATAAATCAATGCAATTGGTCACCCTTTAAATCTGTCAGTGTTCCTGAAAAGTAACAGTTTTGGACATATACAACATGGGTCTAAAGTGACCTGAATGAGTTATTACTTTCTATATCTCATATATTACAATAAATTAATTTCATCATTCATTATTCCAGGTATTACTCAATAAACATATCCTTATTTAAATTTTTCCTTTCTTTTTGAATGATTTTTTTTTGTGTCATTATCACAACCTGCACATACACATTTAAATTGTGTTCGACTGTGCGCAAAGTAAACTTTCAGCTTTTTTTTTTTTACAATGATTTCATCATCCACCTCAGTTCTGTTGAGGACCAGCCGCTAACACTCTAGATAAAGAAAATCAAAAGCACAAGAATATTCAAATATTCAAATTCAAATACACTATTCAAATACACAAATACCTCGCGCTTCGAGCGACGAAGGTTACGGCGCGGTCAGTGGGTCGTGCGATGTCCACTATGGTGGTCCAGGAACGCCATCTCTGGCTGTGTCTTGCGGACATGAGGGATACCGACAAGGTCAGGTTTCTTAATTCCCCCGTGTCCCAGACCGGCCTTTTCACAAGCTACCGTTCAAAATGCTTACGCAGAAACGCATTTTTGAGTGCATCCGTCCCCGAGATTGGTTTGCAGCGATCGACCTGAAGGACGCGTACTTTCATGTTTCGATTCTTCCGCGACACAGGCCATTCCTGAGATTCGCGTTCGAAGGTCGAGCATATCAGTACAGAGTCTTACCCTTCGGGCTGGCCCTGTCTCCCCGCGTCTTCACGAAAGTCGTGGAGGGAGCCCTTGTTCCCATGAGAGAACAGGGTGTTCGCATTCTCAACTACCTGGACGACTGGCTCATTCTAGCACAGTCTCGGGATCAGTTGTGCGAACACAGGGACTTAGTGCTCAGGCACCTCAGCCAGTTGGGGCTTCAGGTCAACTGGGAGAAGAGCAAACTCGCCCCAGTGCAGAGGATCTCTTTTCTCGGTATGGAGTTGGATTCGGTCGAACGGGTTGGATTCGGTGTTGAACTGCCTGAATACGTTCAATGGCAGGACAGCGGTCCCACTGAAGTTTTTTCAGAGGCTCCTGGGGCATATGGCGGCTGCAGCGGCTGTAACACCGCTTGGTCTGCTTCATATGAGACCGCTTCAGTCCCCGGTGTGCTCAACCGTGTGGCCGACGAGCTATCACGAGCTGCGCTGCCCGGAAAGTGGCGACTCCACCCCCAGGTGGTTCAGCTGATCTGGAGAGAGTTTGGAGAGGCTCAGGTAGACCTGTTTGCCTCACCAGAAACCTCCCACTGCCAGTTGTTTTACTCTCTGACCGAGGGAACACTCGGGACAGATGCACTGGCTCCAGCTGGCCCCGGGGCCTGCGCAAATATGCGTTTCCCCCAGTGAGCCTACTTACACAGACCCTGTGCAAAGTCAGGGAGGACGAGGAGCAGGTCTTGTTAGTTGCGCCTTACTGGCCCAACCGGACCTGGTTCCCAGAACTCTCACTCCTCGCGACAGCCCCTCCCTGGCCCATCCCTCTGAGGAAGGACCTCCTCTCTCAGAGACGGGGCACTCTTTGGCACCCGCGTCCAGACCTCTGGAAACTCCATGTCTGGTCCCTGGACGGGACGCGGAGGTTCTAGGTGACTTACCCCCTGAGGTACTTAACACCATCACTTCGGCACGTGCACTGTCTACGAGACGTGCTTACGCCTCGAAGTGGAACCTGTTCGTCGAGTGGTGTTCTTCTCGTCGAGAAGACCCCCGAAGATGCTCGATCGGAGTCGTGCTTTCCTTCTTGCAGCAAGGGTTGGAGCGTAGGCTGTCCCCCTCCACCCTCAAAGTCCATACTGCTGCCATATCCGCTTACCACGACCACATAGATGGCAAATCTGTTGGTCAGCACGACCTGGTCATCAGGTTCCTTAGGGGGCGAGACGGTTAAATCCTCCTCGTCCCCCTCCATACCCTCTTGGGACCTTACTCTGGTGCTCAGAGCACTCCAGATTGCTCCCTTTGAGCCTTTGCTGTCAGCAGACTTAAAGATTCTCTCTATGAAGACTTTGCTGCTGGTGGCATTGGCCTCCATCAAGAGGGTAGGGGACCTGCAGTCATTTTCGGTCGACGAATCGTGCCTAGAGTTCGGGCCGGGTGACAGCCACGTGGTACTGAGACCCCGGCCTGGCTACGTGCCCAAGGTTCCTACCACTCCCTTCAGGGACCAGGTAGTGAGCCTGCAAGCGCTGCCCTCGGAGGAGGCAGACCCAGCCCTGGCTTTGCTCTGTCCAGTTCGCGCCTTGCGACTGTACTTAGACAGAACTCGAAGCTTCAGGACCTCAGACCAGCTCTTTGTCTGTTACGGAGGCCAGCAGAAGGGAAAGGCTGTCTCCAAGCAGAGGATGGCCCACTGGATAGTGGATGCCATCGCCCTGGCTTACCAAGCTCAGGGCGTGCCCTGCCCGCTCAGGTTGCATGCCCACTCCACGAGAGGTGTGGCATCCTCCTGGGCGCTGGCTCGTGGCGCCTCGCTAACAGACATTTGTAGAGCTGCGGGCTGGGCGACACCTAACACGTTCGCTAGATACTATAGCCTTCGTGTCGAGCCGGTCTCCTCCCGTGTTCTCGCCTCAGGTCAGAGGCACGGAGAGGCCCCGGCTTAGTGTCGGCTTGCTGCGCTACATGCGCATTCTATTCTCCAGAGAGTCCCTACGGGCAGACCCTGTTGAGTCCTCCGGTTACCCTTCGGCAGCCGACGTGGCGGAGCGTCTGGCGCCAGGCCTATACTCCGTTGTATCCTTGAGAACCGGATTTAGGCTGGGTTCCATATGTGTGACCCTACGGGGATCCCATATGGCTTTTTCCACGGCTGCTCCTAAACGAAGCCTGTGTCTTTCCCTCTGGGAGAACCCATCTCTCACCGAGTGGAGTCACCCCAGTTCTTCCATATGTTGTACAACCTACAAGGTTAGTCCATATGTACTTATCCATATAACTCCTTCGAGGAAGGATATGGCTTCCGCAGCGTTCTTTATCGCATGTAAGGCTACGCTTTCCCAGCGTTATCCAATTGTCGCACTGAGTGGGTTTTGGGAACAACAGTGATCGACCCTCTCTGCGTGAGCCTGGTCCCACCGTCCTTAGGCAAGGGGGTTCAGGTGGCTCACGACAGAACGCTGGAAGAGGGCAGCTCCTGTGGCGCTTTGGTAGGGATTCCTATTCGTCGGTCTGTCCGACGTACGTCGAACGTGACCGACTGAATGGGAACGTCTCGGTTACATAGGTAACCCTCTTTCCCTGAAGGAGGGAACGGAGACGTACGTCCCGTCGCCACAGGCGTTGTCCTGCTGATGTTGCCGCCTGCTGGGTTCGGCTCCTCAGCGAAAACCTGAAGATGCAACGCACCTGCTGCTCATTATATACCCGCGCTGCGAGGCAAGCAGCTGATGCATATGATTGCATGCCAATGTGCATTGGCTCGTTTAGTTACACTCGAAGTAGATTGGCCTCTCTAGCGAGATTCCTATTCGTCGGTCTGTCCGACGTACGTCTCCGTTCCCTCCTTCAGGGAACGAGGGTCACCTATGTAACCGAGACGTTGTTTATAAAGTAAGAAAGAAAAAATGAACATAATGATTTTTGACAATCAAAAACAAAATATTTAAAGAATACCTGGAATAAATGAATGATAAAATACATTTATTTCAAAGATTCAGCAAAGAAACACTCAACCATGATTGAAATTACATAGGAAATTAATACGGGTCATTTTTGACCCATGTTGCGCATTAGAAGGGGTTTTCATAACTTGCGCATCAAAGGGTTAAGGGTTAATAGTCAATTTATTTTCAGTAGTCATCAAACTTGTACACACTGGTCAGTGGTCACAGACACGAAGATGTACCTTTAATACTACAATGATTGCTCACTAAAAACCCCACAGTCATCATGTGTTCTGCCGTTGCTTTTGATGTGACAATGCGGTAAGGGGGTGAGTTGTTTACTTACTTTTTAATTAATCTTCCCATTAACGCCATCGGTATCTTCATTCAGGCCGATTCAATGAGAACGCATTTTTGTATTATTTGTATTACAGTTTTTCTCAGTCGCTTTGGTACATTTCTCGAATCCTCCTTGACATTTGCAAAATGGTTAGTGCATTTCTCAAAACAACTCGTACAAACAGCAAAACACCATGGATTACCTGCAAAAAAAAGTCTCCTGCTCAAAATCCTAAGTTCATCTCTCAAAAATAAATATCTGTGTAAATGAACATGTCAGTGCCATCAGAATGACAAGTCCTTGTGTCATTGTGTAGGGATAAGACAGTCATATTGCTTAGTCATGTTGTCAATATAACAGCGTACTCTGGAGGGAGGTTCTGATGTAAACTAGGGCTATAGTTTTGATGACAATTATTGTAAATTGTAGGTTACACCTTAGTGTATGTGGGAGTTTGATTGCAAGAGACTGGACAAGATTCACATTTACGTTTTTACTGTTTGTACTGTAATTTGTTGACAGACCATGCCATTGCGATACAGAAAGGAAAAGACAGAACTGCATAGCACAAAGAAAAAAAAACAAAAGTAGAAATGTGAACATAGGACAATCTCCTTAGGGAAAACTGTACATGCAGTGCTGTAGGAATTACAGTGCAGTCTTCCTACACCTCCTGACGTTCCTGTCTGTTGGGCCACAAATTCTCATCCACATCACAACGAAAATCTTCTCTTGCGATGCAGCGCGGAAAGAATCTTTTAGAGTTTCTTATCCAGCCTCTGCAGGCATCTGCTGTGATGTCATCACACGCTGCATCTATGACAGCCAGAAGGGTCATCTGTGTATATGGCTTGCGATCATATACTTTCCATCTCCATGCTGAGAAAAATTAATCAATGCTATTAAGGAATGGAGAGTAGGGTGAGAGGAACTCCATCAGCATCCTGTTGTGGGCTGCAAACCATTGCCTCATGATGTTGGAGCAATGGAAACTAACATTGTCCCAAACTATCACGTACTTTGGCAGGTCATCTCCAATCTGACCCCTCTCTTGTTCAGGGATGAGATCCCTGTAGAGAGTGTCTAAAATGTTGACGATCTGTATTGTACGGCCCAATAATAGGAATATGTGTTAGCACACCATTCTCAGAGATAACATCACCCATGGTTATGTTCCCGTCCTGTTGGCCTGGCACATTAACTGTAGCTCTGTGGCCGATGATATTTCGACCACCCCTTCTGCGTTTCGTTAGGTTGAAGCCAGCCTCATACACTTGCTTCCACTTCCATTATATGCTATATCTAGATGACGCAAAATGAGCTTTATGAATTACATGCATTTTCATTTTGGCCAAGATACAGTTACATCATATGTGTACAGCACATATTGCATCTTCTTTTCTACAGCCATAGCAAATGTGTGAAGGTCACACTTACTGTACTGTATGTCACTATACGATGTTGTACTGTTTACTGTGAGGTACAGTTGCTGCATGCTCATACATGTTTTACCTGTACACACTGGTAGCACAGCTCCTTCACTCTTTCACCATTTCTTTCAAATGGAACAGTGTACAGCTGCTTCATATTCATTTGGTGTCTTTTCAGAACCCTGTCAATGGTTGAGATGCTGACTGTTTGGATGTTTGCAGAGATGTTGTTGTCCTCTATATTGGCACACTTCTTATCTCCCTTAGTCTTATGGCATTGTTTTCTACAACCATGGTGCACACAGCCTCCTCTTGTTCAGGTGTGAAAAGGGGCCCTGTGCCACCCCTGTGAAGTTGTCTTGTGGAAAAAATATAGTAATGCAAAACACAAAATTGTGTAAGATAAAATGTCACTGTTTAAAGTATACTTACTGTATATTGTAACATGCAAGTGGAATACTGTAATATTGTATGAAGCATTACAGAAAGTATACAGTATAACAGTACAGTCCCTATTGTTATATTACATACCTGTTCTGTCGACGAAAAGTCTGAATGATTGAGGACACAGTTGTTCTTCCAACATTTGGCTGCACCCTTCGACCAGCTTCGGCCATTGTAAGCCCATGACTGACAACGTGGTCTACAAGTGTGGCTCTTATCTCATCAGGAACATGCATATGTCCTCGGTCTCTTCTGCCCCTTCCTCTGTTTTGCCTCCCAACTCCTCCGCCACGCAGCCTCACTCCTCTTCTTCTACTTCTACTCTCTGGCTGTTGACCCCATCCAATTCCTTGTCCTTCCATTGTCAGACATTGTAACATTGTGTTGTGCTCCGGCTATATATATACTTGATGGTTGATGGTTCATGAGATGCATCTTCATTAGAGAAAGTCAAGATTCACCTGGGAGCAATTTACCAATTCAGGACCGATTTAGAAAAAAAGTCTAATGGAAATGTATAGAAATATGCTTGACATATTATGACAACTTGTTCAATCATTTTGCATGTAAAGACTCATGTTATGAACTAATGCCTAAATGGGGGGTGACACTATTCAACAGAGACCCATTATAATACATTTTGATCAACAGTGTAGGAAACAGCAGAGAATTGTACATAATCATTTGCATGGATGTACCAAAGCATTTGCTACTTGTTCAAAGAAATGAGAAACTGCTTTTTTGATGTGCAAAAGTGACACAATGATGTGAAGATTGAACAGTTTTGAGAATTTCAATTCTGATCTGAGAAATGTACCAAAGCGATGAGAAAAACTGTATTATTTTTGTATTACATTTTGTAATATTTGTGGTGTTTTATTTTTGTAATATCGATTATTTTCTCATCCAGTTTTTTTGAGAAGGCACTGCCTCCCTTGAAACGCCCCTTATATATATATATATATATATATATATATATATATATATATATATATATATATATATATATATATATATTCTCAAAAAAACTGGATGAGAAAATAATCAATATTACAAAAGTGTTAAACTCCATTTAAACAGCCTTGAACATTACATGCAAGAAAATTCTGAACTCCTTTGAATTTTTATAAAATGGTACCTCTTCTGAAATTAGATAGCTCCAATGTGGTCGACAAATGCGACCTCCTTTGCCTTCAAAATTAGGCACAGGCTGGGTAAAGGCAGCTTAAGAGTCAAATGAGGCCTCCCTCTTTAGCACCAGATAAGACATTTCACCTTAAAGGTATGAGAATGATCCAGGAGGATTATTTAATGATCTCAAAATTATGTAAATTGGAGGAAGATTGTCTAGAATCATTTAGAAACATCTGATTGTATCAACAAAAAGAAAATGATACAATTACTAAAAGGTACAAATATAAACTACCAATTCATACTATATAAACATTATATAATGAAGCTAAGTGTGACAATGTATAGCAGCATTATATTAATTAATGATTACCTTGATTAATGTCAAGGTGTCTGGAAAGAGGTTCAGTGAGAGATATTTCCATTCTACAGGTCTTGCTGGGACACATTGCAGTGGTAAAGTGTTAAACTCCATTTAAACAGCCTTGAACATGACATGCAAGAAAATTCTGAACTCCTGGAGCATTAAAAGAGTCTTTACAGTGTGAATCATGCAGCTGAAGGAACTGTAAGGGTCAGGCACTGACCGCTGGTGCAGAAAGTCCTTAACAGTCTGGAGCACGCAGCTGAAGGAACCTTGGAGAGAAGGTCTTTTCGTGAGGGTATAACCTCGTTGCAGGTGTTTCAGTTAATGTCTCCTACTCCTACTTTTTTGGCTAGAAACTCAGAATGTGGATGTTTCTGTTATTGCCTACTTCTCTGAGAGAACAAGGTGAGTCTGTTGAAACTGTACCTTTATCTTAACCCTTTTTTCCTCCAAATGCAAACTAGTATGCAGTTAAAGGATCTGTTCACTTTAAAATGAAAATTAGCACAAGCTTTACTCACCCTCAAGCTGTCCTAGGTGTGTATGATTTTCTTCTTTCCGATGAACACAATTGGAATGAATGGGAAACAACGAGTATGAAGCTCAAGAGAGTGCATTCATCCAAAGCAAAATGTACTCAACACGGCTCCGGGGGGGCCTTCTGAAGCGATGTGTTTGTGTAAGAAATGTGTCCATATTTATAATGTTATAAATTAAAATATCTAGCTTCTGCCAGACCGCCTTCCGTATTCAACTTGGGAACTTAGAGTTTTACACTTTCTTTGTAAGTTGAATACAGAAGGCGGTCTGGCAGAAGCTAGATATTTCAGAACAGGCAATGTTTTTTTAATGTGCACAGTATCCATTTTCAACAGCTGTTTTATCTTATTGATTGTCATATGCTGTCCACCACTGCTGATTGGAACACATCAGGATGGATTAGCGTTTACACTGCAAATGCAAAGTGGTCAAATGTACTTGAATGTGATTGACTGGATCACTGGATCATTTGACCCCATTTACACCTGTATTTAGCCTGTCCACTTGGGATCAGATCACCTGAAATGGATCTTCCAGGTGTAAACGAGGTGTTACTGTGGATGGATGCACTTTCTTGAGCTTCATACTCATTGTTTCCCGTTCACTGCCATTTTAAAGCTTGGATGCGTCAGGTTATTTATAAATATAACTCAGATTGTGTACATCAGAAAAAAGAAAGTCATATACACCTAGAATGGCTTGAGGGTGAGTAAAGCTTGAGGTAATTTTCATTTTAAAGTGAAGTAATCCTTTAAGTAATCCGGATTTTCTTGTTCTTTTGCCTGTTGACAATTTTTGTCACACTGGATTGCGTAGCAGCATCAGCAAATATGATCTGCTTTTATCTCACTGGAAGGACAGTTTTTTTGTTGTTGCCCTGTGTAAAAAATAAAATAAAATCTGGCTGCTCTTTATAAACATTCTAATCAAAAGTTCATAACGCTGTCCACTCCAGAAGCTGAAAGGGACACTGCTGTGATGTGGAGGTCTGGAAAGGTCAAGTGTGTAATTGTTGATATTAAAACACTAAATGTGCTGAGATAACTAGTCCTAATTATTTAAGTCACGGTTTGACTTTCCAAAGAGTGCAAGCACTGTGGCACTTTCAAAGCATTGTTCTGTTTGTTTGAGTGGCCCAAAATGCCCACTTCTGACATAATTGCTGACTGAAAATTGCTTCATATTTTGTTAATATTCCTTGTTATTTCATGTTCTTTATCCTGACTAAACTTTCAAGAGTAAACATCACCATACCATCAACAGAATGCACAGGGATTTGGCAAAAATTCAAAAATAATTCATCAATTGAATGTTGAATTTATTGTCCCTGTATAGCACTTTAATATTTAAATTTTGCCGTATTGGGAATACAAATGAATTGTCCTTAAATTGTGTAAACACACAAGAGACCAGCCTGGTGAATACTCAAATTTGCTACAGAATATGTATTTGGAAGTTTGCCAGTCTCCACATCCATTATTTTTCATAATAAATGCCTATGGAGCACATCACACGCAGCTATAGATGTAAAGATCTCTAAAATGTCAAATGAGCTGAATCATACCAGGTATCATACCAAGTCACTCTTTATCTCATCGCATCCCATCATATTCCAGTAACTAGAGCCATATCAAAGTTTTGTCTAAGGTCTATACTTATGTGTATGGTTCACTGAAAGAACCGACTCATAAGAATATTTCACTCAGTTGACAGACTACACTGTTTGTGCTGTATGTTTTTGGTTTATTAAAAACCAGTGATCATGCAGTCTGTTTTGCACTGTCTAGTAGATTCAGTTGAGATGTTGCAGCACTGCTGAATAAGTATTGCAGGAAACTACAATATAATACTACTGTAATATAGTGCGGTATTCCATCCACGTCGAAATGCATTCACTTCCAGTATTTTTTTTTAATGAAACCAGTTCAGATATAGAACTGGTTCAAGGTTCCCAACCCTACATACAGATATTCTTAAAAATAAAGGTTCCAAAACTGTGTTTTTACAGTGATGCCTTAGAAGAACAATTTTTGATTCCTCAAAGGCCCTTTCAGTGAACAGTACTTAAAATAACTAAATAACCAATAGAATAAAATAACCAATCTTAGTGTGATGAACATTTTAAAAAATCTAGAGAATCTTTTTCCACTCTAAAGAACCTGTTATTTGGACATTCAAAATGTCCAGTTTTTTAAATGTTTTAAAAATGTTTTTTCATTGTTATGCAAATGTTAAGAAAACATTCTATGTTGCAAACATTTTGGGAACGTTACTTTTGCTTGTTCTCTGAACATTTTGAAACAAGCAGTAACATCTGAAAATGTCACATCAAAGTCCAACTAAAACATTTCAGAAAAATGTATATTGTCGTTATGTTAACTGTCACGATCACCAGCTGGAGTGATGGGCACTCCAACCCAGACTATTGTCATTCCCTCACAAACTACAGCTGTGTCCGAAAACTGAAAAATGCTGCCTTCGGAGGACCCGTTTCAAGGGCTGCATTCCAGTTCGGGTTTTTTTTATGCCCTTCCCTCGCTAAACTCCCTGTCTCATTGACTCGGATGTACGTCATTGCTTACGTTGCATGAGTGCCCACTACTGGCAGAACCTTTGGAACCTATGGAGTTGATTTATTATTTACATTTTTCCCTTATGAAACTGTTTAATGCAGCATTCTATATGTATATAGGTGTGTTTGGGTTGTTTTAGATTTTAATATATCATAAGAGTTGTTTGTGATGGGGAAAATTTAACACGCAATATGCAGTGACGTCACAATCGTGTTGCACTGTGGTATATGGAGCTGCCTGAAGTGTACATATGAAGTAGACTCGATACCTCGATTTTGTCAAGTCAAAGTCAAGTCAAATTTTATTAATAAAGCACTTTTTTAAAACACCAAGTGTTTATTAAAGTGCTGTACACACATAAAATAATAAAAATATCAAAGATACAAAACAATCAACACTGCAAAAGACACTAAGACACAATAGAAACAACAATAGAAAGCAGCTCTCACATAGCGTCAAATGCCAGACTATAAAAATACGTTTTTAGGCTAGATTTAAAAACAGCAAGTATTTGAGCCTGTCTAATGTAGAAGGGCAAAATATTCCAAAGCTTCGGGGCCGCCACTAAAAAAGGCTCGGTCACCCCTGCTCTTTAGCTTTAGATTTTGAAACTTCACGAAGTGGAACCCACTTCAAAATGGCGGCAGGGATTAACTCAAGCGGAAGTGCTTAGGGAAATTTGCGAGTGCGTGTCTAAAAGTGGAGTGTAACGCAGCCACGGTTGGAAGGCATCAAGGCACGTCCGAATCCAATGTTAGCTTCACTTTCTGTTTCCTGAGATACCTTCATCAGATTGATTTTTGAAGGCAGCATAGATGTATCCTTCACTGCTTTTGTTAGCACCACAATCCTGTGTGTTCCATTCTGTGACAGTTGAGCTAGAAAAAATAAAGATGCTGTCTGAAATTTGCGTTTGCTGGTCAGTTTGTGTGTAAATATACATTTTTGACCAACATTTTCCACTTTTGAAGTCATTTCTAGCTAGAAATTACTAGTGTAGTAATTAAATATTTGTTTAGTTCTTACCAAAGTTTGCCTGTGTTCCTGTGCCCTGTATGGTTTGGACTGCTTAGCCTGTGTTTATGAGCCTTTGCCTTTTTTCGACTACGTTTGTGGATTACCCTTTCAATAAACTACTGCGTTTGGATCCTCAATCTTTGTGTCTCGGAGCAGTTCATGACACTAACACTTTAAGAACATTATTAAAGACCTGATAACTTTGAACGAACATTCTATTAATGTTACCAGAAGAACGTTTGTTCATAAATTTGAGAACCTTGCAGGAAATGTTCTGAGAATGTTCCCTGTTTAGCTGGGAACCTTTTGTGGAATGGAAAGGTTCTTCATGGAACCATAGATGCCAATAAAGAACCTCTATTTTTAAAAGTGTAGGACTGTTTAATAACATTCAGGACACACAGAGCTGGTGTTTAACATGCTTCTAGATCCATCAGCTTTTTGGGGCACAGTGGAATTGCAGTTTTTCAGCATCTGTTGGTAATAGATTCTACAAACACATTCACAAATCCCCCTAAAGCTTACTGTGATTGTTTCAGAGAACATAAGGTAACAGAGGTAAACGGTTATACATATGTAGAAGGTCATTTTGATATACCTATTATATTTAAGGTGTTTGTAATGGAATGGAGGGATAAATTTGAACAGAAACACAAACAATCATCTGGGAGACTGCTGTGCTGTGTCATGTAAATGAAGTTGGTTTAAGACATTCCAGGGTCACAACACACAGCGGCCCTGTTGTGGTACTATCCATGACTGTGCTCAGAGATAGATGACTCACTTGTTCTTTCAATATTTATCATTCAGACACAGAACAACATTTCAGGTGCACTTAGTGGATGCCAGGGCTAAATTGGAGGGAGTCCAAATGCTGTAAAAACTCTGAATGTATACAGGAAGAGCACCCTGTGGCAACGTGAGTGGACAAAACTAAAAACATAGCAAATAATATGAATCATCCTGTTTCTTTTTAGGCTTTCCAGAAAAGAGAGTCTTGAATATGTCAGCAATATCTTAAATGATTGTTCAGATATAATTCTATATCTGTAACTAATGAACTAATGGTCCAAGTGCATGTTTCGTTAGTAATTATTGCCATTATCTTATAGAAAGTATTATTTGTTATATAAACCACAAATTTAATAACACAAAATAAGTTCAGATTTGGTTAAGGCTTAGACATCCTATTACAGTGTATGATTTTTATAAAAAGCAATAATTGCCCAACAATATATGGTTAGACTATAATGTGGGGAAATGCAATTAGGATCAATAATTGCTATAGTAAGAAGTTCTGACTTCAGATTTACTGGCATACCGCATTATGCTTTGTAGGTTTTACTCATATTGACTTACAGTATGGAAGGTATTTTTAAAGTTGGCCACAAAAGGCTTTCAAGAGAGTCCAAGAAAAGTTTGAGAAAAAAAACTGCAGCTAAAACAGCACTGGGACAACACGTATTGTTCTAACAATCTAACATAACTATAGTGTGGGGGGAAACAATACATTTAAGCATAAATTCAATTAAAATCAATCATTTAATTTTGCAAACAACATGTCTTTCATGTCTTTCATATCATGTAGCTGGCTGACATTATCTTTTAGTAAGGGAGTCCCTTGCAAGGAAATCATTATCATTTGGGAAACTTTTGGAATGGAATAACTTAATGAAAACAATAGGAATCAAGATAACACTGTGAGTCTAAATCTCAGTTTCTTTCCAACCCACTTAATTCCAATTCCAATTTTGATACATCAATCTATACAACAGGACCACACTTGGAAAATTATGCTACAATGCCACAAATTTCAAATCTAAAAAGTCCAAAATTCCAAATCCATATTCAAAAATAGTCAGTCACAAGAGAACAGAAGAATTTATGCAACCCAGACACATAAAACTAACAGGTAAGCACAGAATCTGCAGCAAGATTAATAAAGACAGAATGCTGGAATCTGCAGATATTGCAAGAAACACAAAGTAAAAATAGTGTGCAACAAAGAGCGAACACAAAACAGTTGAAGAGAAATAATATAAAAGGTAAAAGGCCCTTATTAGTGAGGAGAATGTGAGCAACACTTGCAGGTCTTGCAGGGTGTAACATGTACACTTGTTCACCCCACCCGCTGCCATACTACAGCCTGTGTTTTCAACTTTCAGACATCCCACATGAAGTAATTAAACTACGTAATGGATGATGACAGTTTTCACCGAGTATTTTTCCAGCACTGATAGCACTAATGATGATTTATGATGTTGGACCTTTAATGAACATGAAATGATTTATTATTACCAGAAAGCTGCAAGCTAGCAGTTACAGATTGTGAGACTCATATTTTAATTCATTGCATAGTTTAAACATATTAATTTTTGTTTTCTCTTAGCCAAATATGTATGCATTGTATGCAAGTTTCTGTCTGCCGAGTGCACAATTACTTCATTTATTTAACATCGTCATACTTTTATCTAAATCATTAAAAATGTGGTGTTGAATATATATTATGCAGGAAACTAAAGTCTCTTAAAATGGTTTCTTTTGAAATCATGCTCAATATGCATGTTAAATGTTTTCAACGGATTCTTAATACTCAGCAATATAGTTTTTCTCTTTGCTTTTGTTTCTTTGTGTTTTACTCATTTGCTTGTTTATCCCTTTAGCATTTTTAAATTAGTTATAAGATCAACTCACTAAATAAATGTGGCCTACATTCACCTTATATAAGAAAACCTTTTCTGTGCTATGCATTGAGAGGCTGGTTAGAGTATCTCTGAATTATCTCTGTTTATCTCTGAGGGTGTTGGGCACCCAAGGCTCATCGATGAACCGGGGCAACGAAGGCTATCCCATCTGGTCCAAACCAACTGAAGCTCTACTGTGGCACAAGTCACAGAAAAATGTAATGGTTCTGGGAGGAATGTGTCACAAGACACAAGCTGCAGACCAATCAGAGTGCCTATGATGACCCCTGTCCACAGCCAAAAGCATCTACAATGGGCACACGAGCATCGGAACTGGACCTTGGAGCAGTGAAAGAAGGTCGCAATGTACATGTGCACCATTTACCTGGCAAAGTAATGGCACACGGATCAGTGCTGCCAATTTAGCGATTTTGTCGCTAGATTTAACAAATTTAGCGAAAAGCCTAGCGACAAATCTAGCAAATTCTTGGACAAACCTTATCTAGATTCCGTGACTCAATCACTGGTCTATATTTATATTAATATAGATCAGTGGACTTGCCAGTATGACATCATCAAGGGCGCTATTTTAACGATCTAAACGCAAAGTTTAAAGCGCACGGTGCAGGTGCACTCAGGGTGTGTCCAAATCCACTTTTGCTTTTTTAACGATGGAAAAAACGGTCCGTGCGCCGGGGCGCATTTTTGAAATGGGTTGTCCCTATTCTCTTAATGAGTAATGGGCGTAACGTTCAATAAACCAATCAGAGCGTCATCTCCCATTCCCTTTAAGAGCGAGATGCGCTCGCGCCATGGTGGATTGCTATTTACATGGCGGAATTTGTTGGCAGAAAAGCTGAACGCTTTTCAAGCGAAGAAACCGATCTGCTCATGCGCGAGCAGATCATCTACGGGACAAGCAGGAATCCACCAAAGCTTCCCGAGGTGAAGAAGGCGTGGGATGAATTAGCAGTGATTGTGTCCTCGTCTTCTGGCATCAGAAGAGCGGCTTTACAATGCCGAAAAAGGTACAATGATGCCTAATTCTAATACACGCAATGACTATTCATCATTGCATTTTTATATTTATGTAGCCTACACAATAATATTCTTTTACAATGTAATCCTTTTGTTTTTAATATTTGGCATGTTTGTGTGATGCGCATCCCTGTGTGTAATAAGCAAAGTCAATGCGCACTGTGGACACACTCAGAGGCGCAGTTTCTAACAACGCGCCAAATATTGCGCCATTGACTTTAGACTTTAGACCAGGTTTGAGTTGGTCTATTGCGCAGTCTATTTTCAGCTCCTTAAAATAGCAATGCACCGGCAATGCGGCTAAACACACCTCTTTTTTATACCAGCACGCCCATGGGCGCATTAACTGGCACAAATGCATTTACTAATTTAAGGACGTGGCGCTGAATGGGAAAACGCGAACAGCGCCGGACACAAACTAGCAAACACACTTGCGCCGCACCTTGCGTCGCATTGCACCGGGTGTATTATAGGGCCCCTAGTGACATTTAGCGGCCAATTTTAGCTACTTTCAACTGAAAGCGATTGGCAACACTGACCAGGATGCACTGTGGGATGACAGCAAGCCAGTGGAGAAAGTGTG